>NC_090984.1:21082613-21707613 GCF_041146395.1 Eulemur rufifrons | reverse complement strand
CTGAGCACAAGTTCTTTTTAAAAGCATCAAACTGACTAGGGGACTATTTCTCATTATAATAAAGGAACGACTCTGTGCAGGACAAACACCACACAAAAAAATGCAGTCAGTCACCCTGTGCTGAATACCTAAATAAGGAAAGTCACTCAATGTAAGACTCAATGTCTGGCTTTTACCAAATTGAAAAAGTTACCTCTATATTTCAGCAAATATGCTGTTTCCCCATTATTTCAGTGACAGATGCGTCAGTAACTACCTTCCCCTCATGCCTGTTTTCCCCTTTCCATCATTGTGAATTTTTGCCTTTTTATGTCTATTAACCCCTCTAGTCCCTATCAATCTGCTGCAGAATCTGAGCACAGACACACTAGCTTGCTATAAGGCAGCAAGAAAAGGTTTGTTGAATTTCTAAACTACAATTTTTCCATTAGCACTTTGTTACTACGCCAGACACGGAAATAAACCTAGTCTCTCTGAATTAGTATTTATTTAATATGGTTTATCTTAAATACTTTCATTTTATCAGGAAAATATTGACTTTTCCTAAAATGTGATTTTGAAAGAGAGGATGCTTTCTTAAATAGGGTATTATTGCACTTGGGAAGGGAAAACTTTTAAGTAAATTGTCTGATTTTATCATGTTATAAAACAATGTAATAAAGGAAATGTGCAAAAAAGGAAAATGTCACCCACAATCCCTTTATCCTACACAGCTATTTTAATGTTTTTAATGATTTAAAAATTAAAGTCAATGGAAAAATACTAATATGTAATTTTATAAGCATATATCCCTACAACCACCACAAAAAAATGTAAAGAAATGAAACACTTGAGGAAAGGGGAGAAGAAAGGACTATGCCAGTACATATTGTTCTAGTTCAGAGAATCACTTCCTGTCCAGCAGCCCTCCGGACTAGCAGCACTAGTGTTCCTCTTCAGGGCAACAGAACAGTAGAGCTCTTTTAGGCAACCAGTCATGCAGTCAGTCAAACATTCACAAGTATTTGCTGAGGGCCTATTCTGTGCTAAGCAGCACAGCAGCTGTTGAGAAGACACAATGTAGAGAATAAAGACCCTATTCCGAGCAGTTTACAATCAAATATGGAAGCAACTGTATACATAAGTAATCACCATATAACGTATTAAGTTATAGGACAGATCTATGAACCGAATGCTATGGGATTCCAACTCTCTCTAGGGAAACACACAAAAAAAGTCTTTTGAGAGAAGTACCTTGAAGGATGAATAGGAATTTGCCAGGCACAGAAAAGCATTCTAGTTGAGAAAACAAAATGTGTAAAGGCAGAGTCATGAAAGAGCAGAGCTTATTGGGGATACAGTATAGCTAGTGTGTCCGGTGCATATGACATAGAATGGTGGGAGATGAACAAACAGGACGACTGAACCAGATTGGGAAGGCCCCTGCACTCTAAATTCCAGACATGATCCTGTAATCATGAAAGAATCAACAGAGATCTTTAAGCAAAGGGATGAGATGAGTTTGATTCCCCTCTGCCCCCTTTACCCCCAACATGATTGTTTTAACAGTGGGGGAGCCAGACTGGGGAAGAAAAAAATCTAGCAGCAGGGAGGTAAGTTCCCTGAGAACAGGAATCATGTCTATTTTGTTCACCTAGTTCCTAGCACTGTGCCTGGCACAAAGCACTTGCTTAATAAATATGTTTAATGAGTGAATGAATGAGAAGTCTGAAGAATATTAACATTTACAATTATGAATTGCGCTGTGATAAATGTAAGAGTGCATGCCAAAATCTACTGAAATACAAATAAAACAAAAGGAATTTTAAAAAAAGAATATTAACATTTAGAGGGCAGACAGAGGATGAAGAACCAAGAAACGAACTACTTATTTATTTATACAAATACCAGTAACCACTGAAAATCAAAGAAATGAAGATTTAAAAACAAGCAAACAAGCTAGGGGTGGAACACACCTATAGTCCCAGCTACTCTGGAAGCTGAAGCAGAAGGATCCCTTGAGCCCAGGAGTTCAAGTCTAGCCTGGTCAACATAGCGAGACCCCAACTCAATCAGTCAATAGAAATAGTTAAAACAAAAAAACCCAAGAGGAGTTATCAAAATCTCCTTGCAAAAACAAACAAACAAGCTCAGGAGATTTTTACAGTTTTTTTTAAAGCAACAGGATCTTGGCTGAAGTGCAGTGGCATGATAGTATCTCACTGTAACCTTGAACTCCTGAGCTCAAGCAATCCTCCCGCCTCGGCCTCCCAGAGTGCTAGGATTACAGGCGTGAGCCACCATTCCCGGTCTGGCTAAATTTTTATTTTCTGTAGAGATGGCATCTTGCTATATTGCCCTGGCTGGTCTTGAACTCCTGGCCTCAAGCGATTTTTCCACCTTGGTCTCCCAAAGGGCTGGGATTACGGGAATGAGCCCTGTACCTGGCCCATTATAAATGTATTTAATACCACTAAACTGTACATTTAAAAATGGTTAAGACAGTAAATTTTATGTTGTATGTATTTTACCACAATTTAAATATATATAAATATATATACCCCCAAAACATGGCATTAATTTATAAAACACCATACCAAAAATCTATTGTCCTTTTCTGTTTCCACATTTTTATTACTTTTCTTCTAAAAAAAATAAAATGCAAAAATATGAATTTCCAATTAAATCCAAATTAGTTCTATTTCCATGTTTAAATTACTACTAACATTACTTAAATTATACTGTAATCACTACTGCCACTAAGAACTTTCTAAAAATGAAAAAAACAAAAACACCCCTCCAATGGGCAAGTGTGAAAATTTCTAACCAAAACATGCTGAAAATTAAGCTGGGGATGATGGCTCACATCCCAGTACTTTGGGAGGCCAAGGTAGCAGGACTGCTTGAGGCTAGGACCAGCCTAAGCAACGTGGCCAGACTCCTCTACAAAAAAATAGAAGAAAATAAGCTGGGTGTGGTGGCGCACTCCTGTAGTCCCAGATACTTCAGAGGCTGGGGCAGGAGGATCGCTAGAGCCTGAAAGTTTGATGTTGCAGTGAGCTATGATGATGCCATTGCACTCCAGCCTGGGCCATAGGGCAAGACCCTGTCTCTATTTAAAAAAAGAAAAGAAAATTAAAGCTAAATCTGTGCAGCCTTTTCTAACTGTAAATGGTTCTCATTTTAAAGGCAACAACTGACCTTTTCATTTATTTTTTAAAAAGACAAAAATCATAATTTTTTTTATTTACAAAATAAACATGTAGAGCTGGGTGTACACCTGTAGTCCCAACTATGTGGGAAGCTGAGGCAGGATCACTTGAGCCCAGGAGTTTGAGTCACACCTGGGCAATATGACACCCTGTTTCTTTGAAGAAAAAAAAAATGAACATACCAATGATCAATTAACCAAGTAAAGAAGTTTATTAACATTTCAGAAGCTGTGGTCAGTTCCTGGATCATTCTCATAGCAGCTGAAAAATACAAACAGGAAAGCAGCAAAGAGGTAGTGTCTACAATCAGACCTGTTCCATGTTTGTTTTCTTCTTTTTTTTTCTTTCTTTTCAGAAACAGGATTTCACAGCCCAGGCTGGAGTGTAGTGGTGCAATCATAGTTCACTATAACCTTGAACTCCTGGGCTCAAGCAATCCTCCAATCCCAGCCTCCAAAGTAGCTGGGAATACAGGCATGTGCTGCCACACCCAGCTAATTATTCTTTTATTTTTTGTAGAGATGGGTCTCACAATGCTGCCCAGGTTGTTCTGGAACTCTCAACCTCAAGGGATCCTCCCGCCTTGGCCTCCCAAAGTGCTGGGATTACAGGTATAAGCCACCACACCCAACCTCACTCTATTTTTTAAAAAGTATTTACAGCACACTCAAGTCTACTTGATTTCTACTCCCTTTTCCTTCACTCTTTCTATATATTTGCTCTATTTCCATGGACCAAATTTTTTAAAAAGTCACTTGTACTTTTATTTGTATTTGATTCTGATGCTTTCCTTCAAGAAGGCAGAGAAACTATAGAGTATTTTAATGTCTCTGAATTTTTTTCTACCTTGCTCAGGCCTTAGCCATAGAAATTCTAGATTTCACACTTCCTAACAAATAAAACATGACCTACCATTCATTAGTTCACATATTCAAATGGGTAAACATTTCTACCTTCCTGTGGTTCTCCAATTAAGTCTTTTCTATTCTAAATACCAAGTCCTTTCAGAGAGGAGATAGCAAATGCAATTTGTTTACAAAAGATAAATCATTAATAGTATGACTCCCAGCAACCTGGATAACAGTATTTTTGGAACTCAGAACCAACTGCTTAAAACAACATCCAGTACAGAACTTTTCACAATGAATATACAAAAACTGTCTTACTTTAAAAGATAACGCATATTATCAGGTCTCTTTATTCTGGTATCTGTGTGATTTTGCAAGATAGAAAATCTTTCTTTCACCCATTAAGAAACCAAGTGAACTTCAAACTCAAAGCCCTACAAATCCCATCAGAAATGCCAACGCAAATAACCATGAAGAAAGGCCTAACACTCAGTCTCCACGAAACCAAATGGGAATGGTTCTAAAACCACAGGACTCTTCCATCTCTCACATCAAGGCTTGTGCAAGAACCAAAAGAAGAAAAAACCTAACTGCTATTAAAGGATTAACATCACACTGGGAACTGAACAACAGGAAACCGGGGCTGAAGTGAAGCTTTCCAAGGAGTCCAAAGCTTCAGGCAACACTGAAGGGCCAGAGTTAATTGAGCTATTAAACATGAAAAGCTCCTCAGTGTTAATGACTTCCTACCAGAGGAAGTGAAGGGCTAAGGTTTATCAGCACTCGGCCAGCCAAGTGTGAAGGCCCGAGACCAGGAATAGCCTTGTCTCCAGTACCTGACAGAGCAGAAAATGCTCTTTTCCTTTTCGAAATTTCTGTCACCCTTGGCTGATGGTTCCCTTACACACATAAGACAGCATTAGTCACATATTACAGTAAAGCCGGCAATTCAACCCCTTCATTTGTTAGAGCAAGACTTTGCCTCTCCCAGTTCACACAGGCCAGCATATAGTCCTGCAAGAAATAACAATGGTATGAGGTTGACTGAGGTTAGTAAAAAAAAAAAAAAAAGAAAGAAATAACAATGGTAGCAACCATTTGTGAAGCATTTAAGACACGCCAAAGAAGGAACTGTACCTACATCATACTCAACAACAGCCTTGGCAAGCTAAGTATTATTAACCACATAAAGAAATCAAAGGCTCCCAGAGCCTAAGCAAGCCTTCCAAGGTCACTCAACTAATAAAAGGCAGAGCTGAGGTTTTGAGGTTTAAATCCAAGTCTTTTCAAATTCTTATAGTCTTTCCACTCTGCTAAGTGGCCTTGAGAAATACAAGACACATATCATTCATCTTATTAGGTAATATATATGTCATGTATTTATTTATGCACAAAATTACTCTTGCAGGATACAAAAAAAACCCTGGTAAAATCAGTTGTCTCAGAAGAGAACTAGGTGGCTGGGAGAGGTGGTGCTAAGATTAACATTTTCCATATTCCCTTTTGTACCTTAACTTGAATCTTAAGACTATATTATCTACTCAAAAAATAAAAACACCAAATGTATTAATTTTATATAATCTTTAACTAAAATACATATAAAAGGAATTTCTGAACATAATATTTTTTAAAGTATTTTAAACTATGCCACTAAAGGATAGTAAGTTGCTGATAGTCTTCATTTCAGGGCCAAAGGATGAGTTAGAGAGCGCTACAAAGGGGTAAAGGATCATAGCTGCTTTTACAAACCCCCTAGAAAGGGATGCTCTCAGGCACTGCAGGAAGTCTGTCACATTCACGTTCCTGCTAGAGGCATTTGTCAATATTTTCTAAACATAAGCTGGCATCTCTCTTCTCAGGCTTAAAAACCACTCTCCAGGCAAAAGTTACCAAAGAGGATGAAGAACTCCTCGAGACAACAGAGAAAATAGTTCACTAAGAAAACAAGGGTGGACCAGGCACGGTGGTTCACGCCTGTAATCCTAACACTCTGAGAGGCTGAGGCAGGAGGATCACTTGAGCTCAGGAGTTCGAGACCAGCCTGAGCAAGAGGTGAGACCCCGTCTCTACTAAAAATAGAAAGAAATTAGCTGGGCAACGAAAAATAGAAAAAAAAAGATGAGCCGGGCATGGGTACGCGTCTGTAGTCCCAGCTACTTGGGAGGCTGAGGCAGGAGAATCACTTGAGTCCAGGAGTTTGAGGTTGCTGTGAACTAGGTTGATGCCACTGCACTCTAGCCCAGGTAATAGAAAGAGACTCAAGAAACAAACAAACAAAAAAGAAAACAAAGATGTAAATAATTCTAAATTGCCACAGGAGAAAATTCATGCCAAGAGGTTAAGTGGCAGAAGAATATAACACAGAAGAGAAACACAGGAAAAGCAGAAATCTGGAGAATAAACAGGAAGCTCCTCAGCCATCAGCAAGAGCAAAGTCACCCAGGTTCCCAGAGGGAACCATGGGGAAGCTGGTCACTCCCCATGAGGAAGAACCCGAAGACTGCTTGCCAACAGCTACACATTTCGGCTGGTTAATGCGGGGTGAACCACATAACCTGAAGAAACCTGGAAAGTCTTTCTGGGGGAAAAAAAACCTAAAGGACTTGGCAGACCTAAGGGGTGGGAGAGGCCTTTTAGTAACAATTTTTATCTCTTCTTCCAATTGATAGCCGAGACTTTGGGAAAGAAAAGAGGAATGTGAATGGCTGTCAATACAGTGGAGTTGGCTTTCCAGATCATGCTGGAACGTTTTTCCTCTTCTCCTTCCCCCTATTCCCAAACCTGGTGTATTCCCATTTACCCTTTTAGGTCAGCTTTAATCCTACTTCGTCCTGTAAATCCTTACTGCTTTCCAGCCAGGCACTGACCACGCAGTATGATGAAGGCTTACGTATTCTCTATCTGCCCCTACTACACTGTAAGGTTGGCAGTGCAGAAGCCAAGACTTCTATACCACACCTCCCAGCCAGCGCCAAGCACAGCAGCACCGTCTGGCAAGTAAATGTGTGAATGATGATGGGCTCCTGACCCGCTGAAAGAGTGCTATTCACAGAGAGTAGGAGGAATATATTTGAACACTTACCAATCTGATTATGAGAACTTAAAATTAAAAAAAGAGAAGGAGAAAAATTCCCAGATAAAACTGGGAAAGAATATCAGGAATAACATGAGAAGAAAAGGAATGGAAGAGGTGACTACTGAGTCATAGAGGAAAATATCTGGTAATTAAATTGCCAGTATCTTTAGACATCTATAATGATATACAAAATAAAATAATTTAAAGTAAGTTTATAGATTTTATAAAATAAATAAGACATGCTCCTTACCCACAAAAATCTAAGTTTAGTGGATTTGTGAACACACTATGCCAATGAATGGGAAATGTCTTCAAATCTTAAGAGGGGAAGTAGAGTGGCAGTACATCTCAAAATGATATTACCCAGGAGAAATCCATAAACCACTTGAGAATTTCTGAATGAGGATAAAAGAGAGAGACATGATACAGCTTTTGGGAGTACCCATCAGACTGCTCAATAATGGAGAATATAGATTGTTTTCTTGACTCAGATCCCAAAACTGTCATGGTGATAATGATGTTATAGAAATGGGGGTTGGGCATGGTGGCTCACGACTGTAATCTTAGCACTCTAGGAGGCCGAGGTGGGAGGATTGCCTGAGGTCAGGAGTTTAAGACCAGCCCGAGCAAGAGCAAGACCCTGTCTCTACTAAAAATAAGAAAAAATCAGCCAGGCATGGTGGCGCGCACCTATAGTACCAGCTACTCGGGAGGCTGAGGCAGGAGGATTGCTTGAGCCCAAAAGTTTGAGGTTGCTGTGAGCTAGGCTGATGCCATGGCACCCCCAGCAACAGAGCAAAACTATGCCCCCCCCAAAAAAAAGAAAGAAAGAAAGAAATAGGGAACTTCAAGCACCTAGACATTTGCTGAATATCCACATTTACTTTAAAAAAAAAAAAAAAAAAGGGAAAGGGGACAGAAAGCCTGATAAATTCTTGCTGGCAGTTTCATCTTAAAGGATGAGGGAACTAATACACTGGACTTAATCCAGACCAAGGAGAAAGACTAAGCCGGGTGCGGTGGCTCATGCCTGTAATCCCAGCACTCTGGAAGGCCGAGGTGGGAGGGTCACTTGAGTCTAGGAGTTCGAGACCAGTCTGAGCAACACTGGGACACTCTGTTTCTACAGAAAATTGAAAAGTTAGCCAGGTGTGGCAGCACACACCTGTAGTTCTAGCTACTCAGGAGCCTGGGAGGTCGAGATTGCAGTGAGCTGTGATCATGCCACTGCACTATGGCCTAGGTAACAGAATGAGACCCTGTCTCTAAAGAAACAAACAAACAAAAAAGACTAGTTGAAAAATTGAAAGAGTTTCAAAGAGAACGCAACTATGTAATGTTTGAAGGTGTGACAGCCAAAAGTTAAGTGCTGTCAGAAGGAGACAGTTAAGACAAGAACAAGTCCTACATATAGCACCAATGATGACAGATTAAAGACCCGGTTATGCCACAGCAGAATTCTAATCAGGCAAGTCAAAACTCTCTGTGCCATAAACTTCCTCATCCAAAAAAGGATGAGGACACCTGCCTACCTCACGTGATCAAATAACTGGCTATCCTTAAAGTTATGATATAAACCTTACTACACTGATTTAAATAACACCAGGCTTTAACAATAGCTAGTATTTATTGAGCACTGAGCTCTAACCCCAAGTCAGACAATAAGATTTAGATGGATTATCAAGTCCTCTCAGTGGCCCTTGGAGGTTGATTTTATTATCCCCATACTATAGATGAGAAAACTAAGTTTCCAATTGTTAAGTAACTTGCCCAAAATCCCAAAATAGGAAAAGTGGTAAAGCCTAAATAACTCAGTTTCTCTGACTCTGAAGAGCCCATATTTTTATCCATTGTATTATAGCACTTTAAAAATGCAGATTTAACTAATTAAAATCTCAATCTAAAACTCTAAAGAAAAGACAGATGCTGGTATTTTTATTCTTTTTTTTTTTTTTGAAGAGAAAGGGTCTTGCTCTGTTGCCCAGGCTGGAGTGCAGTGGCACAATCATAGTTCACTGAAACCTTAAACTCCTAGGTTCAAGTGATCCTCCCACCTCAGCTTCCTGGGCAGCTGGGACTACAGATATGTGCCACCACACCCAGCTGATATTTTTTTTGAGACTGGGGTCTTGCTATGTTGCCCAGGCTGGTCTCAAACTCCTGGCCTCAAGCGATCCTCCTGTCTCAGCCTCCCAAAGTGCTGGGATTACAGGTGTGAGCCACCATGTCCAGCCACAGATGCTGGTATTTTTAAAAGAAATCCTGAAAAGCAGGATTCTAACAATCAGTTATGCAATTATATAAATTATTCCAATTTCAAATTTAAAAAAGGAACAATCTGAAGAGACTAGTACGGTTGAACAGTATAGATGTTAAAAGGACCCTCACAAATACACATGTACAAAAAAATGAAGGACACAGTAAAAAGATAAGAGTGGTGGTTCAAACCTAAAGGGCCAAGGACTGTTAATAAAGCTAAGGATAACACAAAGGGCCCTATGAAAACTCTAGATTAACACCTACTTCTTCCATTTCTTTATCAACAAGTAGGATCTTCAACTTAGAGAGGGAAAAAACAAGCCTTGTGGAAAGAGAGAACTGAATTTCAAAACAGTAGATCCCCTAATTATTCCAGATCAGTTCAAGCCTCCAGACCTGACAATTGTGAGAACTCCACAAGAGCCTTGCTGAACCTCTGTTGTAGATCTTTAAACATAAAAGCAAGATGTCAAAGTCTGGGGATGGGCAAATTGTGGTCCAATTTCAAAGATGAGGCATCTACTGAAGGCTACAAAAGTTCCCAGTCCCTGATAACTTTGACATCAATCTTTGGTAAACTACACAATTGATATCTCTTTCATGTACATACACACCTACCTCTGGCCTACGGATTCTTCTTTAAAAAGAGAGTTTTAAGCTTTCAGAAAGGGCTGTAAGCTTTTGGAATCACCAGAAGCGATTCACTGAAAACAAGTCCTTCAAGAACAAATATAACTAGACAGAGAAATAAAGGAATGTAATATATGCAAGTGCTAATCAAAGTGTGGTCTGCAGGCCAGCAACACTAGCATCATCTAGGAGCTTGTTAGAACCTCGGCCCCCACCACAAACCTGCTGAATCAGAACCTGCATTTTAACAAGATCCCCAGGTAATTCTTATACATGATAAAGTCTGAAAAGCACTGATACATAGAACAGATCCATACTTCAGCAAGGCGTTCAATGAAGTGTTTCATGATATCTTTGTGAACAGTAAGATTTCTTCCAATTAGTTTAGTAGTTACATATATTTATATTTGCCAGGCAAAATGTTAAGCTGTTGGCATAATGATCTCATTTAAATCTCATGATAACCCTACAAAGCAGCATTATTACCTATATTTCTATATTTTACAGAATTTTTTTTTCCTTTTTGTTTTGGTTTTTTTTTTTTTTTGAGACAGAGTCTCACTTTGTTGCCCAGGCTAGAGTGAGTGCCGTGGCGTCAGCCTAGCTCACAGCAACCTCAAACTCCCGAGCTCAAGGGATCCTCCTGTCTCAGCCTCCCGAGTAGTTGGGACTACGGGCATGCACTACCATGCCCGGCTAATTTTTTCTATATATATTTTTAGTTGTCCATATAATTTCTTTCTATTTTTAGTAGAGATGGGGTCTCGCTCTTGCTCAGGCTGGTCTCGAACTCCTGAGCTCAAACGATCCGCCCACCTCGGCCTCCCAGAGTGCTAGGATTACAGGCGTGAGCCACCGCACCCGGCCTCCCTTTTTGTTTTTTTAGAGACAGGGTCTCACTCTGTCACCCAGGCTGGAGTGCCATGGTACAATCATAGCTCACAATCGTAGCAAACTTCTGGACTCAAGGTATCCTCCCACTTCAGCCTTCCAAGTAGTGAAGACTACAGGCACACACCACGACACCCAGCTGACTTTTTTATTTTTTGTAGAGACAGAGTCTCAGTATATTGCCCAGGCTGGTCTCAAACTCCTAGCCTCAGGTGATCCTCCCACCTTGGCCTCCCAAAGCGCTGGGATTACAGGCATCGGCCACCCTGGTTGGCCTATATTTTACAGATATTAATAGTAGCAAAGATTAAACAGCACTGTCTACCAAGCACTGTTCTAAGGACTCTACATATATTAACTTATTTAATCCTCATAACAACCCTTTCTTGTAAGTACTATTGTTACCCACATTTTATATATGATGAAACTGAGGCAGAGCGAGGTTAAGGAATTCATACCCATAATCACACAGAAATTTGTGATATACAGTAGTCCCTTGGTATCACTGGAGGATTTGTTGCAGGACATCTCCACCTCAGATACCAAATCCATGGATGCACAAGTCTTATATAAAAATGGCATAGTATTTGCACACAACCTACACACATCTTCCCATATACTTTTTTTTTTTTTTTTTTTTTTTTGAGATAGGATCTTACTCTGTTGCCCAGGCTGGAGTGCAGTGGTGCCATCATAGCTCACTGTAACCTCTAACTCCTGGCTCAAGCAATCCTCCTGCCTCAGCCTCCCAAGTAGCTGGGACTATAGACACGCCTACCTCACCCAGCTAATTTTTCTCATTTTTTTTATTTATTTATTTATTTTTTTTTTGAGACAGAGTCTCACTCTGTTGCCCAGGCTAGAGTGAGTGCCGTGGCATCAGCCTAGCTCACAGCAACCTCAAACTCCTGAGCTCAAGCGATCCTCCTGTCTCAGCCCCCCGAGTAGCTGGGACTACAGGCATGCACCACCATGCCCGGCTAATTTTTTTTTTTTATATATATATTTTTAGCTGTCCATATAATTTCTTTCTATTTTTAGTAGAGGTGGGGTCTCACTCTTGCTCAGGCTGGTCTCGAACTCCTGAGCTCAAACGATCCGCCCACCTCGGCCTCCCAGAGTGCTAGGATTATAGGCGTGAGCCACCACGCCCGGCCTCATTTTTTTTAGAGAATGGGTCTTGCTATGTTGCCCAGGCTGGTGTCAAACTCTTGGCCTCAAGTGGTCCTCCTCCCTTGACCTCCCAATTCCCATACAGTTTAAATCATCTCTAGCTTATTTACAATGCCTAGTACAACATAAATAGTTGTTACACTGTGTTTTTAAAGCTGTATTATTTTTTATTGTTGTATTATTTTTATTGTTTTTTTCCTGAATATTTTTGACCTGCAGTTGGTTGAATCTGTGAATGCAGAACCCATGGATACGGAGGGCCAGCTGTAGCTCTTAACCACTACTTTCTATGATCAAGTGTGCTGCCATGGTGGGGCACAACAGCCCTGCTAGAAATAAATAATCACACCCAAACACAGCCTAAAAAAAGTCATTAGGAACTAGGGAGGTGGGGCAGATTTTAAAGGAACGCCCCGGAAGGAGGGAGACAAACAGACTAATGTTTACTGAGTGCCTATAGTGTGCCTGGCCATGAGGCAAGCACTTTACAACCACATTTTATTCAACCTTTCCAACAGGCCCATTTATAGATAATAATACTTTTTATTTTATTTTTAATTTTTAGAGACAGGGTCTTGCTGTATTGCTCAGGCTGGCCTCAAACTCATGGGCTCAGGGACTCTCCCACCTCAGCTTCCCAAGTAGCTGGGACTACAGGTGGGTGCCACCACACCCGCTATTAAGACATTTTAAATATGAGGAAAGAGAGGCCCACAGAAATTCACTTTGCCAAGTCACATTGCTTATGACGGTACAACCAATATTCTAAAATCAAGTCTGACTCCATAGCCCATGCCCTTTCTATTGATTTGCTCTGCAACTATCCCTGGCCTGGTCCCATTGCCACAGATGGCAATGAGCACATTACAGAAGCATAATGTCCAAACCAAGGAAATCTATCAGATTTCATTTGTAATACAGACAATCCTTGACTTCTGATGGTCCGACCTGCAATTTTTTGACTTTACATGGTGCAAAAGTCATACACATTCAGCAGACCATACTTCAAGTACCCATACAACCATTGTTTTTCACTTTCAGTACAGTATTCAATAAGTTATGAGATATTCAATACTTTATTATAAAATATGCTCTGTGTTAATGATTTTGTCCAACTCTAGACTAATGAAAGTTTTCCGAGCACATTTAAAGCTCAGCTATGATTTCGGTAAATTAGGTGTATTCAATGTATTTTCAACTTACGACATTTTCAACTCAACGGATTTACTGGGACGTAACCCATTGTAAGTTGAGAAACACCTGTAGTGTCTTCAGTTCTGAGTGCTAAATTTTAAAAGGGTTACCAGCAAATTAGATATGGTCCCACAAAAGACTTAAATAAGGACAATGGGTCATGCTTACCATATAGGAGGGCCTTTAGCTAAGAAAACAAATATACAGTAAAAATAGAACACAGATCCAAAAGATCAAAACTAGATGGAACAATGGACTAGAATGTTATTCAGAAACAATAGGCTTTGGAGTCAGACAAGGATTTGAATACCAGGTTCTATCAGTCACAGTTTAGAATCCAAGCAAGTTATTTAACTTCTTTCAGCCTTAATTTCCATGTCTATAAAATGGAGGTAATACTCCACAGAATTGTTGTAAGAGGGAAGAAAATTAATACTTGTAAAGTTCTCGGGACATAAGACTTGACAAATGGTAATGAACAGTAAATCTAACAAAACGAAATTTAAAAAGGATAAGTGTAAGTAAATTAATTTTAGAAGCACCAGATGAAACTTAACAGAAGCACGTAAGAAAAGACTTAGGGATCTTAGTTGACTTGAATCTATCAGTCAACAGCTTGCTAAAACTGCCAAAAATTATTGTGAATTTGGAGCACATCACAGAAGTGCAACGTCCAAAACAAGGAGTCCTATCAGACTTCATTTCAAATACTGTCTTCAGTTCTGAGTGCTAAACTTTAGGAGGGTCCCTGGCAAATTAGAATCAGTCCAGGAAAGACCAGAATGGTAACTTTCTTTCCTTTTTTCTTTCAAATATGGAATGCTTCACAAATTTGCATGTCATCCTTGTGCAGGGGCCATGTTAATCTTCTCTGTATTGTTCCAATTTTAGTATATGTGCTGCTGAAGCCAGCACACCAGCCCCATTCTTCCTGGGTCTATATTCCCTCCACTCCATGTAACTGAAGCTACCTGACAACTGCTTCCATCTCTATCCCCCAAGAACACATTCATTCTCATATATTCTACCCTCACACAACCCTCAGATTCAATTTTGGCCCAGTCCCAAAGTCCCAAGTGGGCCTGACAGAAGTGACTTGATGATTTCTGTTCCAAAATTCTAGGACTTGATATGTGAGACTTGGTGCTAATCTGGCCCTGGCCTGCAGATTAGACCTGCTGCTAATCTGCACCAAATCTAACTGGCTCCCTGCTTTCTTCCTGAAACTGAAACCCAACCTTGTGCCCTAGATAACTCAACCGATCCTGAGTCTGAGTCACATACTCAAGAAACAAAGACTCTTCCTCAAAGTCCCCTTTACCGATAGCTCCATTATTCCCACAAAGGAATGCAACTGGTCAGGAGTCTACAATTGGGCAATGTCAGTCATCCCAAAAGCTAGTCTCAGACCTCAGCCATTTCAAACCCACTAGATGCATACTTTCAAATCCAACGAGGCTCTCAGATTAAACTCAGGAAAAAACCTATACATGCTCATAAAATAGTACAAGTTGAGCAGCTTATTATACCTAAGAGGCCATTTGCAAACCTACAAAGAATGAAGCGTTGAAAAGCTGCTACATTCTGGGTGTTCTCACTGCAGTGCCCCATTTTCAATTCCAATTAGAACTGGGCTCAGCTTCCTGGCAGAACCCAGACAGTAAAATCTGGTAACTCCCAGGTCCAGATTCTCAAGGCAACTGACACTGGAGTAACATGAGCTTCCCTATGGAATAGCCTTGTCAAAGTTGGCAGGTTTTCCTGGCTGAATCAGAACAGCCTGTGTCTCTTTCATTCAATACTCCCTTGGAAGCCAAGCATCTCTCTAGAGAATGCCATCTGCAGTGGACATCAGGTGTCTCAATGCCCTCTTTTCAATCATGCAGACATCCTGGTTCCATTTCTGTTTCTCAAGTGGTTCCATTTCTATTTCTCAAGTGGATAGAGGCTCTGCTTTCTTCAGATGAGAGAAACCATGATAAATGCTAGTCTGAGAATTTTGCCTTATTGTGCCTCTCCCAGGCAACAGTACAGTTGTAGTCTAGAATCAAATGATTCTGGAGCTTTCATCTAGTTCAGACTAGCCCTATACCTAGTTCCAGAGCCAACCTATAAATCCAGAACTTCCCTTCCTGAAGTTCCAAACTCACTTCTAGATGGTTCCTTGACCAACACAACACCCTATATATTCTCTGAATCACTAGTTCTCAAACTTTGAGCATGCATTTGGAGACTTGTTAAAATACAGATTACTGGCTTCCACCTCCAGAGTTTCTCATTCACTAGGTCTACAGCAGGACTTGAAAATTTGCATTTTTGACAAGCTCCCAGGGAATGCCCATGTTACTGGTCTGGGGAACACACTTTGAGAACCACTGCTCTAGATCAACAATATTTCAGATCATTTCCAGAATTATGCTGGGGGAAGTGGGGAAGAAAATGCTATGCATATGAGTCCATTTGCATCATAACATTCAGTGCTTTGTCCTACACAGAAAACTTATTCTCCTATAGAACAGACCTCAAGTGGGTATCATAGGGGAAATACTCAGGTGTTTAAAACGGATGACAATTCACATTCTAACAAATTATTAACATAGATACATTTTGTCACCAAAAAACTGTACTTATGAAGAGATTCTAGGCTCAAGAGCAGCAGCCAAACTAGAAGTGGAAGTAACACCTATTCTTTCCTTTTGCTGACTAGCTGCATTATTCACGAAATGAATTAAAACCTGTAAAGCATGTAGCACGGTACTTAGCCAATTTTTTAGTGTGGTGAAATACACATAACAATATTTATCATTTTTACTATTAGTAAGCATGCAATTCATTGGCATTAAAATACATTCACACTGTTATGTAACTATCACCACTATCTATAACCCAAAACTTTATTGCCCCCAGTAAAAACTCTGTACCCATTAAATAATAACTCCCCATCTTCCCCCAGCCCCTGGTACTCTATTTTCTATCTCTACAAATTTGCCTATACTAGGTACCTCATGTACATGGAATCACTCAACATTTGTCCTCCTGTGTCTGGCTTATTTCACCTAACATAATGTTTTCAAGGTCTATCAAGGTATAGCATATATCAAAATTCCTTCCTTTTTAAGGCTGAGTAATAGTCCACTGTATGTACATATTTATCTATTCATCTGCCGATGAACATCTGGGCTGCTTACACCTTTGGCTATTGAGAATAATGCAGCTATGAACATGGATATACAAGTATCTCTTTAAGGTCCTGCTTTCAGTTCTTTTGAATATATATACTTAGGAGTGAAATTTCTGAGTCATATGGTAGTTCTATGTTTAAACATTTGAGAAACCGCCAAACTCTTTTCCATAGCAGCCACACCACTTTACATTCCTACCAGCAACACCGATACTTATTTTCCATTTTGTTTCATTTTTATTTATAGCCATACTAGTAGGTAGTACTTAGCCATTATTATTATCAAAGGTTTTGACATGGACTTTTACAAATACTTGTAACACTGTAAGGACGGTGTGACAACAATCAGAGGTTCTAACTAGCTTCCAGGTTCAAATGGTTCTAGCAGTTCCATTCAAAACACAAGTTTTCGGTTGCTTCTAATTTTCTCACAAAATCACTTCCAAGGCTAGCATTTCCCTAGCTTGATGTCAACTAAGAAAAAAAATGATGCTTTGGATAGCTAAAGAGAAAAAAGATCCAATTTTTTTAATGTCTCTGATAACTCAATTCCATAATAATGCTGAGTTTTATCCATAAACAAAATGGTGCCCTGGCATTCAGTTCCAGAAATGTCAAATCATTTCTCTAAAACATTTAGAATCCTAATCTAGAAAGGTTTATTTTTGAAAACACAAGTATATTGGAAAATCCTGTATATTTTAATCTTGATAGTGATGTCACTTTTTAGTCCCTAGCCTAGCTAGAAATACCATTTTCTCTTCACTTTTGGTGTTTTCCAGGCATGGAACAGCTAGAGTCTTTTTAGTAAGGCAAATGGCCATTCCCAAATAAAACTGCTTTATTGTGCTCTTGTATTATGTTCAAAGTTTCAGGCCTTTCTCTCAATAACTCTTTTCTTCCTTTATGACTCTAAGAGAGAGAAGATTTTGAAAATATAGAAAGTAAAAACAAGCAGTAAAAATAACTTCCCTTTTTGGGGGGAAAATTTTCTTCCTCAACTTTTTTACATTTGACAAAAGTTGAAAAGAAAATCTTCTAGCATAAGAACAAAGTATGGGCATAGTGAAGGTATCATGGAAAAAAACAATTTTAAAACCGAAAGTCTGCTTTTTGTACCCTCTTAATATTTTAAAATAAAAAATAAATAAAAGGAACGTATATACTTAAAAAAAAAAAAAAAGCTATAGTCTTGTCCCAGGCAAATATACCATATGTACTTCCCCATTATGCTGACCATAACTCTTGAAAGATTAGACTCATATAGAAGACTATGACTGGTTTTTACAAAGAGAAAGAGCAGACCTTACATTCTGAGAGGTACAGCCAGAGACCTTTATGAACCCCCAAGTTCACTAACCTCATTAAAGCAAATAATTTCTTTCACAAATAAATACACAGTAACAGCTACACCTCAGAACAATAAATAAGCAGAAACAATATAACCATACCCCATAGGAAAATGTGTGAATAGCTGAAACCAGGAATGTTGGATGCACATATGCCATGGCAGAGCTGTTTCTGGGGGTGGGGGGGTGTGTGATACATAGAAATACACAGTTAAAGGCAGATGAAGTGCACTGCAGAGAACACTGCACTTAATCAGAAGAGCAAGTCCCAGTGCTTCTCACTAAATTACTGAAAGCCTCTGCGTATCATCCCTTTATCTTAAAGATAATCATCCTAAGCAAAATAATACCCGCTTCATAGGCTGTGTGAGGAATAAATGATTTTAATACAGTTTCACTCACTCTTTAGAAAACATACTTTAAACTCTTACAACATATACTAATGATGCAGAGAAAATCAAGTCCCTGCCCTCATTGCATATAACAAGCCCTCCTCTTTGGTGGGTACCCTATAATTCTTGGGTACCTTAAGAATTGCTTATTGAGAACCAGAGGGCAATTCCTCAAGGATAGGGAGCTCCAAACCCATGATACAATGACCTGACACATAGCAACAGACAATAAATGATCACTGAATGAACAAACTGTATTTCTGCTTATGATCTTTAAAAACTTCCTCTCAATTGACATTAACATGAAACAGAAAAAGAATTGCTACATAGTAATCACCTTACTAGAGGAACAGAGACGCTTCACAGCAACTTTCAAAACATTTGGAGGTATACATGTATTGAAATATCACATTGTACCCTATAAATATGTACAATTATTATGTGTTAACTAAAAATAAAAATAAACCAGGGGCAATGGCTCACACCTGTAATCCCAACACTTTGGGAGGGCAAAGTGGGAGGATCGTTTGAGGCCGGGAGTTCAAGACCAGCCTGGACAACACAGTGAGACCCTGTCTCTACAAAAAATAGTAAAATTAGTTGGGTGTGGTGGCACACACTTGCAGTCCTAACTACTTTGGAGGCTGAGGCAGGAGGATCCCTTGAGCCCAGGAGTTCAATGCTGAAGTGAGCTATGATCACACAACTGTACTCCAGCCTGGGCAACACAGCAAGAATCCATCTCTGAAAAAAATAAGGTAAAAAAGAACTGCAGGGAAAAAACAAAAATGACCACATTATCAAGCCATGACAGGGCTCAATAGGGTACGGCGTATCATATGACATCTCTCCATCGCTGAAAACTCCTGCAAAGGCTGTGGAGATGGCTCATTTTACCCTCTACAATGGTTATGTTATAAAATAGTTTTAGATTAGAGTTTTTCAGTTATGTGAAGTCAACTGAAGCCAGTATTTGGGGACACATACTTGAATAAATACTAAATGTGTTAAGCAAAGACCTATCTTTAGCTTAACAGTAAGAACTTGTAACTGTTCCTAGCTACAAAATTCTTCAGAGATGAACCATGGCTTTTCCACCTTATCACCACTGATCTTTGGGCCAGATAATTCTTTATTGTAGGAAGCAGTCCTGTGTTAGAGGATGTTTAGCAGCTCTCTTGGCCTCTACCCACTAGATGCCAGTAGCACCCTCCCCACTGCAGTCCTGATAATGAAAGGTGTTTCCAGACATTGACAAATGTTCCCTAGAGGGTAAAATCACCCTGGTTGGGAACCATTGAGCTAAACAATGGAATGAGAATTTTTTCACAAAGTCTGTTTAAATAAGATATGGAAGATGATACAAACTTGTTATTCTTTGCACTCTGTGAGTCATTTTTAGATTATCAGATGACCTTTTAAAGTTTTATCTGAAATGAAGAAGAAGAAGAAGCAGAAGCAGAAAAGGACCACCAGTGTGCCTAAAGGTAATCTGTAATCCCAAAAGAAGAAATAAACCAAGAACCGATGGATGGTGCAGAAAGAATTAACAGTATAAAATGCGTTACAGGCAGCCTCACTACCACCTTCTATGTTCATTACTCATCCATGGTAACTGTTAGAACTCTTAGGCTATCTAGAAATCTTTGATTTCAATGCTACAAAGTCAGATTCTTCATTTTTCTTCCTAGACTTATTTTTAAAAAATTGTTTTCTGTAGCACAGAGGGCAAAAACACTACGACTTACTGAGCATTTTGTAGCTGCAAGGCATTTTACTTACACAATTTAAGCAGATCTCCCAAAAGGTCCTTAAGGAAAGAAAAAAAAAACACACTCAGAAATGTTAAGTAAAATGCCTGGAGCCACAAAGGAAAGGTGGGGGATACCTGAAGTCTACCTAAGGCTCATTACCATCACCTTCCAAAAGCCTAGGTTTCACTTGTAAATCTTTCCATTTATTAAAAAGGCCAAGTTGGCATTAATTTTAAATACCGGAATCTCAGCATTTAATTTTTATAATCCTAAACATGTATAGAGCATGCAGCACTTTTTACAAAGTGTCATTGTTTTCAATTATAAGAGAAACATATGGTCATTTGTAGAGAATCTTAAAAACCCATTTTTAAGGGCCGGGCGCGGTGGCTCATGCCTGTAATCCTAGCACTCTGGGAGGCAGAGGCAGACGGATCATTTGAGCTCAGGAGTTCAAGACCAGCCTGAGCAAGAGTGAGACCCCGTCTCTACTAAAATAGAAAGAAATTATATGGACAACTAAAATATATGTAGAAAAAAGTAGCCGGGCATGGTAGCGCATGCCTGTAGTCCCAGCTACTTGGGAGGCTGAGGCAGTAGGATTGCTTGAGCTCAGGAGTTTGAGGTTGCTGTGAGCTAGGCTGATGCCACGGCACTCTAGCCCGGGCAACAGAGCAAGACTCTGTCTCCAAAAAAACAAGGTAATGTTTCCCATAAGTTCTGGAGCTTCTCAGCCTCCCACCTGCACCCCCATCCCCATGCTTAAGAACCTAACCTAAGTCAGTTTCTTAAAAGGCCTTTTCAAAATCAGATATGAAAGTGCTGATTCTAGGCCCTCCAGCACTGAGGAATGCAGGCTAAACTACCTTTTCTAGGAACATCTTCCCCTATTACGGAAGAACAGGAATAGAAAATGGTGATTATTCCAGTGGCCAGGGAGGGCAAACAAGAAGTTCTTGTGTGGAAGTGTGCATAGAGGGAAAATATTATAGTAACTGATTTGGAAAAAGAAAGTACGCCCAATTGTATGAGATATTAAGGCAGGATGGTAGAACAGGTGTGAAACGGCTGAAATTACACTGGAGGTTATATTTGAACAAATAATCAGAGTTAGGGGCTAAGACTTCTAATCTTAGCACTGCAATAGATCAGCCATTCTGCTATAAAATGGGGCTTCATATTTAGAAAACAAAGTGGAGGTACCCCAACATTGCTGTCTTTTCCAAGGCAATAAACACATACAAGTCAGAAAATGAGACTCAAATGCACTGACCCACAGTAAGTCTTTAAAATAGTTCAGTTCCTTCCCAAAGGAGAGTCTGTCTTAGTTTTCAATTCATTAGTACATACTAGGTCAAGTTCCTTAAAGAAAACCTCCAGGCCCCTTAACATTCACAAAACTAAAGTCCATGACTCTTGATATGCTCAGAAATTTTTAACAGAGTAAAAATTCTCACATCCAAATGAGATTTTTATGTAATTGCATCTAATTATGTAATGTATCTAATTATACATATAATTATGTAATGTATCTAATTATAATATCATTAACTACTGGCAATAATGAGAATTCTTCGCCTTTCCCACCTCTCCTTTCCCTCCCTGGAGGGCCTCAATTTAACATCATGAATCACTTGGTCCTTGACGTATGGGTACTTCCGGGGGGAAAGATGACATTTAGCACAGGACATGTAAGACTGTGGGAAAAGGGAAGTTCTGGGCCACAAGAAAAAGGACAAAACCCTTGCCCTTGGGAAAAGTGCCAAATGTCTCTGAAGTCCACTGTAAAGCAGTTAATTTTTTAGCTTTAAAAGATTCCATTATAAAAATACAAACCACAGCATGGAATTAGAATAGGTTTCTGAAAACTACAAAGATACAAGATAACTGGCATTCATGAGAACTCATAATAAGTGATAGTTCCCAGGGTGATTATGAATATTTTTCCCCTTGAGATTGGTTTAAGCTAACTTGGCGGCCGGGCACAGTGGCTCATGCCTGTAATCCTAGCACTTTGGGAGGCCGAGGCAGGTGGATCCTTTGAGCTCAGGAGTTCGAGACCAGCCTGAGCAAGAGTGAAACCCTGTCTCTATTAAAAATAGAAAGAAATTAGCTGGACAACTAAAAATATATATAGGAAAAAAAATTAGCTGGTCATGGTGGCGCATGCCTGTAGTCCCAGCTACTCGGGAGGCTGAGGCAGGAGGATTGCTTGAGCCCAGGAGTTTGAGGTTGCTGTGAGCTAGGCTGATGCCACGGCACTCTAACCTGAGCAATAGAGTGAGACTCTGTCTCAAAAAAAAAATAAAAAATAAGCTAACTTGGCTCTAAAACTTTTCATTATTCAAAGACAAGAAATATCATAATAATGGCTAAATTTACTAAATGCTTCCTATGTAAGCACTGGGCTAAGCACTCTACGTGCATTTCCTTATTAATCCTTACACTATACTTATCTAAATAACATGAACTCTAAAATAAGAATTTTCTTCAGAGGCTTTGAAAATAAATATTACATTACTTGTTGCAGCAACTTTAAAGAAACTCATGAATTATTTTTAATGTGAAAGAACCACTGTATGAGTTATTAAAACCATCTGGTTTAAATAAAAATATGAATAGAAGTATAAGTACTTTAGAAAACTACTCTGTTGGGCCAGGCAAGGTGGCTCACCCCTGTAATCCCAGTGACTTGGGAGGCTGAGGCAGAAAAATCACTTGAGCCCAGGAGTTCCAGACTGCTATGGACTATGAGTGAGACCCCAACTTTACATATAGACATACATACATACATACATAAAATAACTTTATTGCCCTAAGCTATCAACCACTACTGGGATATATGTGCAAAACCAAAGGACCCTAAAAGGCTGTAATTACACTGAATTCAAATCTACCGAGAGTTCTAGTTAAGAGTCTTTATTTTATGGTTTACTTCAAAAAGGAGTTTCTCCTCACAATTTATATCCAAACAGACAAAAATGTAACCCAAAGAGTCTCACTTAAATTTCTGTAGGTTACAAAGACATGGAACAGATAAATAAGATACTCTTAACTATCCTCTGTGGTCAAATTAATTATAATCTAGCAAATCCAATGAAATCACTAACTTCAGGTCAAGTTATAAATGTGAGGCTGGGCGCAGTGGCTCACACCTGTAATCCTAGCACTCTGGGAGGCCAAGGCAGGAGAATCGTTGGAGCTCAGGAGTTTGAGACCAGCCTGAGCAAGAGAGAGACCCCGTCTCTACTAAAAATAGAAAAATTAGCCGGTTGTGATAGCTCACACCTGTCGTCCCAGCTACTCGGGAGGCTGAGGCAGGAGAATTACTTGAGCCCAGGAGTTTGAGGTTGCTGTGAGCTAGGCTGACGCCACGGAACTCTAGCCCAGGTGACAGAGCGAAACTCTTTCTCAAAAAAAAAAAAAAGAGAAGAAAAGAAATAACAAGTTATAAATCTGAGTGCATGCTATAGAAAAGTAAAATTAAGAATTAATAACATAATGAGAATGAAGGTTAACGGTGATATGTAGAAATTATCCTTCACATTGCCAAATTTCCACCCCACATAAGAAAGGCTTTTATATTTACACATACACATATCAAAAAGGGACTATATCAGTGACACAAAAACACCTTGGTGTTTATAGTTCGGAGAGATAACATTCTTCATATTTGGCTCCAAGAACAGTTATTTCTCTTGTACAAAAGACAGATACAAAGAAAATAAAATTTTATAGTGACTGTGACCACACCTTGAAATAAAGAGTTTCCAGCTCTATTTTAAGGAACAAATTTTCTTCCCAGGGTAATTTCATCACAATTTCTTACATAGAGTATATGATATGTTTCCGCTGGCAATATTTAGTTCTGAGTAAAAGTTTTCGAAATCTTTTCCTCTATCTGCCCTTTTTAAACCATATTTTAAGAAGCATGACCAAAACCAAATACATCTATATCAATAATAAAACCCACAAAGTTAGCTATTTTATACCCACTTACACATCTGAGTAAATTGGCTAATGGCTTCACGGGAAGTAATATAGTATAATAGAGGAAACACTGGCAGTGGAGGCAGAACAACCTAGACCTAGGTGGAAATCATGGCTCCATCACTTGCTAACCTGTGTGACCTAGGCAATTTCCTTCCCTCGGTCAGAGTCTTCTTGTTGACAAAACGAGCATAATAATTCCAATTCTGGTAGGATTAACTGTATGTGAAATACCCAGCTCAGAGCCTGACTCAAAGCAGGAGCTCAGGAAACAGTTACTATTACTACTTTGTTGTTAGTCACATAAGCTCTTTAAAGGCAAATCATATTTGCTCTTATGACCCAATTGTAGGCTCTATAACTATTGAGGAATGGAATAAAGGCAAGATACATCAAAGTTACAAATGAGGATTTGCATCAGTTCAACATATGCCTAGATAGGAAACAACACTATAAAATAATAATGATGAGCTTTAAAAAATATATCAAAACATACATATTACATGCCATCTGAAGGGAAAAAAATACCAAAATGAGCAATGTCCTTATTTTTTTTAATGTCCTTATTTTTATAAGCCCCTCTGAAAGGAAGTGATGCTGCCCATACACAAATCAAGAGTAGTGTAACTACTCTTCATTCCATAAGTATTTCCTTGAGTGCCAGTCATTTTGTCAGTCGTCATGCTAGGCAATGTGCCTATGATGTTGAGCAAAGAAAAACAGTCCCAACCCAACCCTCATCGAGCTTGCAGTCATGTAATTACACTAGTAACTGTTAACTCTGTGATAAGTGATATGAAGGACATGGAAATGGTGCTCTGAGAGCCAGTAACAGAGAGACCTAACTGAGGACCTATCCTGAGGAAGTGAAACCGGAGAGCTGAAGGATGAAGAGGGAGTTAACAAAGGGAAGTGTTTCCAGATAGAGGAAAGCAGCTTGTGCAAAGAACCTAGGAACTGCTAGGAACATGGCAAGAATACAGGACCATAAGGCCGGTGCGCCTGGAGCAGAAACAAGTGTGAGAATTAGCTAGGACCCTAGGCTGCACAGGGCTTAGACGTACAGACCATACTCAAGAGTTGTAACTTGATCCCAAGAGCAATGAAAAGCCACCAAAGGGTTTTATGGATGCTTATTTTGGGGACAGGCAGGCTGAGGGGAAGATACAATCAGATTTGCAATCTGACATTGGCTTCTGAGCACAGATGGACCAGACAGAAAACAAAAGTCCTGTCACGATATGAGAGTAGGCCTGGGTGGTGGCTCACGCCTGTAATCCTAGGACTCTGGGAGGCCGAGACGGGAGGATCGTTGGAGCTCAGGACTTCGAGACCAGCAAAAGCGAGACCCCATCTCCACTAAAATTAGAAAAATTAGCCAGGCATGGTGGCGCATGCCTGTAGTCCCAGCTACTCTTAGAGGCTGAGGCAGGAGGATCACTTGAGCCCAGGAGTTTGAGGTTGCTGTGAGCTAGGCTGACGCCACAGTACTCTACTCAGGGCAGTAGAGTGAAACTCTGTCTCAAAATTAAAAAAAAGAAAAAGGATATGAGAGTAGCTTGGACTAGGGGGGTGGCAGTGGTATAGAGGGAAGCCAATGAATCCAAGACATATTCAGGAAAATCTGATAATACATTGTATGCAGGGGCCGAGCGATGACACGGTGTCCAAGACTTCTTGTTTTCTGATTTACATGACTACATAGAAGGTGATACCATCCAGAAAGGATCTACTCCAGAAATGTCTTTAAGGCAGTACACACACTCTGAAAAAGGCCTAAATGCACTTCATTTTTGACTAAAAATGTGTCAACCCGGTTTAATCCCCTACTTTACTTATGAAATAAGGTTCTAAAAGTTTTTTTTGCTACTTCCAAAAATCAAACTGACTCTCCAAAGTATAAGGATTTTCCAACACTGAAGAAATCTCAAAGACTCTGCAACAAGCTTTAAATTCAACTCCAAATGAGTTTTGAAATCGGTTTGAGCAATAGGGCAGCATTATGGAATGAAGGTGTCATTTCCCCTGAGGACCATTTTGAGACTAAAATGCATTTGCTGCTGTTTATATATTTTAAAGACACTTTAATAGTCTTAAGAGTACTCTTATGTGATATAAAACTAAAATATGGTACCAGACATTACTATAATTAGAACTAAGCTGCTTTTATGTTTGTTTCAATATTTTGAAATACCTGTAGAAAATAAGGCATTTTGTAGGGAAAAAAAAGGTATAATTTTTAAAAAACACAAAATCTCTTGACCTTAATTATTTTACTGTTTCCATCTAGTCCTCGTTAATGCCCATCACATTCATTTGACTATAAATGAATGGTTTATAGTCAAATAAACCCCCGGTTTTTACTAGTTAAGTAACACAACTCTATATATGTATACACATTATGTACAGAGTAAAGCCAACACTTTGTCAGTACTATCAATACCTTAATATTTACTTTCCCTGGTTTTATTTATTTGAGACAGAGTCTCACTCTGTTGCCCAGGCTAGAGTGCCATGGTGTCAGCCTAGCTCACAGCAACCTCAAACTCCTGGGCTCAAGCGATCCTCCTGTCTCAGCCTCCCAAGTAGCTGGGACTATAGGCATGCGCCACCATGCCTGGCTAATTTTTTCTATTTTTAGTTGTTTGGCTAATTTCTATTTTTAGTAGAGACACGGTCTTGCTCTTGCTCAGGCTGGTCTCGAACTCCTGAGCTCAAGCAATCCTCCCACCTCAGCCTCCCAGAGTGCTAGGATTACAGGCGTGAGCCACCACGCCTGGTCCTTTCCCTGCTTTTAAATTTTAAATTTGCAACCTAATGCCATTTTCATAAAATACTGATGCCTTTAACTCTTAGACACAGAAACTTCAAATCTGATTGACCCAAAGAAAAAAGGATCAAAGATTTACTCTTGTAAAATCAACCTAATACATCATACTGGAGTATTTCCTAATTCTGGCAGGATGGGCTCCTTGGCCACCTACTTGCACTAGGATCTGACTAGCATTTTATTAACATCCAACTGCAGTTACCAGGACATTACCATTGCTTGTACAAAGCAGAATTCTTTCAATTTTTTTTTTCCCATGCTGATTTTACCTCAAGGCTTCAAAAGGCAAGACTGCAGCTTGCCTTTTGAAGATATTAAAAATGTCATCTCTACAAATGAGGAGAAAAGTCAAGAGCTTTTTGAAAATCAGGTCTTAAACAAGCCCACTAACCAATAAGTTTGTAAAACCAGATTGTCTTCACACTAGAGACTGCTAGCAAATGTGGTCCTTGGGAAAAAGGGGTGGAGAGGTTGAAATGGATTACCAGCACGGTTCATCTTTTTTTTTTTTTTTTCCACATTTTTAATTTTTTTTTTTTTTTAACATGGAATCAGACCGTGGCTATATTTGAGCATAGCAATGGCTGGGTATGGGCAATGCCAAGGAATAAACAGCGAAAAGCCCTTAGGGTTCCCAATCTCAGCCAGAGGACTTTGCTGTCTTCCTCAGAAGGAGTGGTCCATGTTTCCACGGCTGGAATGCGGGGGAGGGAAAGTTATAAGGGCCCTGGGCTTTTCCCTTACCCAACCCCCCAAAATGACACCGCAAACCACTTCCTTCTGGGAACTAAAGGTCGTAAGCTTTAAGGGACAATGTAAGCTTCGGAAAGATGGAGATAGGCAGATGAGATGGGGGTAGGGAAGTGACAGTGAAGAGATGCGCCTAGTCTGGGATAGCTGAATAGGGAGGTCAAGGCCAGGGACTTCAGGAGCATGAGAAGGGCCGGATCTTCCAGAATCTGCCCAAGTAGGCCTGCCACAGCCCCCCGAGAAACCCGAGGGGCTCATCTGAAAATCTAGGACATCCATGTATCCAGTGCTATCCCCGCTCTCCTCGGGAAGGGAGATAATCCCCATGGGAACCCTTCCCCCCAAACTGGGGCTTTTCTTGTCCTTAAAAAACCCTTATGCAAAACATTTATAAAGGAGTGGAAGGACCGGGGGCAAGTAGCGGTTTTGCAAACGTCGGGGGCGCAGGCTCCCCGTTCGAGGAACTTTACCGCTGGAATGGGGCGTGGGAAGAGGGCAGTCCGAGGCCCGCGAGCCTCGCCCGCCGACGGGGCTTGGAGCAGCCGGGTGCCGCGGAGCCCCCAGCGGAGGGCATGACGGCCTGGGGCGCGGTCGCCGCCGAAGGCCAGCCTGCGGGCCCGGCGCGGGAGCGGGGGCGCTGCGGCCCCCGGGCTGCGAATAGCCTGGCCTCGGGAGGCAGAGGCCGGCCTAGGCCTCGGGGGCCCGGACACACCCACCGCGCGACCGCGGCCCCGCTTACCTGCTCCTCCTCCAGGGTCAGCTCCGGCGCCATGTCGGGCCGGGGTGCGGTCGCGGGCTCCATCCCGCCGCCGCCGCCGCCGCCGCCGCCGCCGCCGCCGCCGCCGCCCGGCGGGCAGAACTCGCTCCGGCCCCGGCGCGCTCGGCCTCCGCTTCCGCGTCCCCCGCCTCAGCAGCCCGAGGCCGGCTTGCGCATGGTCGGGCCGGCGAGGCCCGGCGCCCGCGGCGGCTGCGAACGCCGCTTCTGCTTCCTTAAGAAAAATCTCTCCGAACTGTCGCTCTCTTCCGGGAGGAAATCCCTTTTTATTTTCTTCGCTCCTTTCCTCACGCTCCCCCTCCTCTCCCGGGGGAAAAAAAGAAGTGCAGGCGAGGAGCTGTTAGCCGCCCGGAATTAAAAAAGAGACTATGAAACCAAGAACTTGCAGAGCCCAGGGCGAAGGGCCGCAGCCGCAAGCGCCCGTTCCCGAAGGCCGCCGGCCTCCGCCGCGCCCGGCCGCCTCGGCCCCGCTCCCGCTCCTCCGGGACGTGACGGCGCCGCGGGGCCGCCCAGTCTGGCCGTCCTCGGGGCTGCGGGCCCTGCGACCCGCGCGGCGGCCTCTCGCCCGGTTCCTCAGGAGCGGCCGCAGCGAGAGGGAGGGAGGGAGGAAAAGGAGCCCCTCTCCCGGCTCACCGCCAACGCTGCGGCCGCGCGGCGTCCGCCCGAGCCCCCCGCGGCTCCATTGAGTAACTGTGCGTCTCATTCACAAACAGGCGGCGACGCGGGCCCGGCAGCCGGAGACGCCGTCCGGGAGGGGGAGACAGCGAGGAGCCCGGAGGGGGAGGGGCTGCGGGCTGGACCGAGGGCCACTCTGGACCGCGGGAGGGGGAAAAGGGGAGAGAACGGGAGAAAGGAGGGTGCGTTTTGTAAGGTTAAGATCCATGGAAAAGGACGAGAATGCATTCTTTTGCAAATTGTCTGCTGAGTGGCACCTCTCCTGGGGTTAGCTTGCCGCTACCACCTACGTGTGAGGAACCCACTATCCTCATCGGTTTCCTAGTCACTTGCAGACTGAAAGACCCTGGAAAGGCTGCCTGCAAGGTCTGGGGTGCTCAGGTGGAAGGAACTAACGCAGCTAATCGCGGCTCTCTGTCTCTCTCCCTCCCTACAGGCTGTATTCTGTAGTCCATCGCCGGTGTAGCTAATTTTAATCCGCACAAAAACGACATCCGATTTCAAACCTCATTCAGGAATCACTCAGCCTTTGCAAACCTTTGATTCTCACTCGGGCAAGCACAGCAAAGAGCTTGGGGGTTTCACAGGGTTCAGGATACAGGGTACAGTCTTGGAGTCAGTTTGGGGGGATAGTGGGGCACAGGGAAGGCAGAGCTGGGTCTGGTATGTTTTTGCATCATTTCAAACCAAAGATAAATATTCCAAAATGGACCCAACGAACAAGATAGTGCCACAGCTAGTCCTAAAGCTGAAGCCCTGAAACTTGCCCAGAGAGACCCAAGGGAGGAGTCTTCAGACAACTGAGAATGCTGTGGCTTCTAGGATTTTTTTTTTTTTTTTTTTTTTTTTTTTTTTTTTTTTTTTTTTTTTGAGACTGAGTCTCGCTCTGTTGCCTGGACTAGAGTGCAGTGGCATCATCACAGCTCACTGCAACCTCCAACTCCTGGCCTCAAACCATCCTCCTACCTCAGCCTCTCCAGTAGCTGGGACTTACAGGTGCATGCCACCACACCATGCCGGGCTAATTTTTTTTTTTTTTTCTGTTTTTTTTCTAGAGATGGGATCTCCCTCTTGTTCAGACTGGTCTCCATGCAATTCCTGGCCTCAAGCAATCCTCCCTGCTGGGTCTCCCAAAGTGCCAGGATTACAAGTGTGAGCCACCACGCCTGGCCTCATTCTAGGATTTTAAAAGCAACCTCTGACCTCACCTCATTTCTGCATCAATGCAACAGGAACTTCAGGCTGCACTTGGTGAGAATCAGAGAAAATACCCCTGGTGTTTGAGCCCATATCTCAAGTAGGTTATTTTCTCCTTTGCACCAATAAGGCTGACTCTAGGTTGGGTTCATCACCCATATGGGAGTTACAGTTTCAGAATTACAACCAGACTCTCCTCTGAAAGACAGTCTATTTATTTAACAAGTATATTTATATGCCAGGCACTGGGCTATGCACCTGAGTTATGACAATGAAGAGTGGTCTCTTTCATATGTAAGGATATGTAATAATACCTGTCTCTAAAAAATAAAGAAAGAATTTTTTAGCCTGGCCCACTGGCTCCTCGCACTGGCAGTCCCAGCTGCTCGGGAGGCTGAGGCAGAAAGGATCACTTGAACCCAGGAGTTCAAGACCAGCCTGAGCAACATGGTAGGACCCTATCTCTACAAAAAATAGAAAAGTTAGCTGGGCATGGTGGCACAGGACCTATAGTCGCAGCTACTCAGGAGGCTGGGGCAGGAGGATCACTTGAGCCCAGGAGTTCGAGGCTGCAGTGAGCTATGATGTTGCCATTGCACTTTAGCCCAGGCAACAGAGGAAGACTGTCTCAAAAAAAAAAAAAAAAAGGAAATGGCAGAACCCGAATAGTACAAGGCACTGATTGGATTGGAGACAAGAAAGGATGGAATCTCTAAACTCACTATTTACACTTTTATACTTGTTTTGCCCAGTGATCCTCAGGACACCAGGGGTCAGTGATTTATCCAAAGTCACACAACTGATTATTAACAGTATTGAGCTAGCACTTGAACCCAGGCATTCTAACTCCCACTCCAGAAATCAAGTGAGGAGAATTAATAAAGGAAGCTATGCAACTGAGAGAGCTAAGAGAGAGAACGCAGCAGTGTTTTCAGAGGCACAGCTGTATGTGTGGGCGTGTGGGTGTGTTAAGGGAAGAGTGCTCCGGAACTGTTGCCTACCACAGTCTTAACAGGACAATGTTTGGAAATTTCTGAGCACAGACATGGGTAAGAAAACTAAGTACAGAGCAGCTGGCTTGCTTTGCTGTGAGAGGTAAATCTTAGGAGAACCAGAGTAGAAACACAGCCACCTGGCTTGCCTTTAACTGCAGGCTTGAGCCAACACAATTACGTATGGTACCGTCATCCTGCTCAGTCAAATCTTAGAGACTGCAGAATGGTTAGTAATAGCAAAAGACTGGAAACAACATAATGACCCAGCAGTAGGAAACTCAGTAAATAAATTATAGTACACGAGTAAAACTGAAATAACAAGTTGACATTTATTGTGTCCTTACACTTCCCCCAGACACTGTTCTAAATGACTTTCGTTTATCTGCTCTTACCATAACAGTATGAGATGGCAAGTGAAATTATGAACCTTATTTTACAAAAACTATAGGTAGATCCATAAGTACTGACATAGCCTCCTTGCATTTTGAATGCTTGACTGCAGGGCCTGGGAGGGGAGGTGGGGAGGAGTTGAGGGAGTGTAGGTGACAGACAGAATCACATTTTTATTAAATTAACATGAACTGAAATCTGAAAATGGAAAATAAATTACAAAGAGGGAACTCTTTGGGGGAGGGGTGTATGGTTTGTACTTTTGTTTTTTGTTTTCAAAGCATAGGTTTCAGATCTATGTCTAGAAAGCTTATCTACCCCTCTCCCCACCTTCTTCACCAGACAAATCTGACTCATCATTAGGGAGTCAGCTAAAAAGTCACTTCCCCAGCAAGATCTTCCCTGACTGCTCCCTAAACCAAATTAGACTCCCTGTTAATCTCTCTCACGGCACCCTCTTATTTATTCAGGAGAGTTGATCACAGTTTGTAATTGTGCACTTGTTTCTATGTACATTGGCCTAGTGTTTGTGTGCCCTACTAGACTGTAAACTTCAGGAAGGTAAGAGCCACATCTGTCCTGTTGGCCCCTGAACACCCATCCAGTGCCTAGAGCCTAGTACATAGTAGGCAAGCCCTTAGTAAATGTGTGTTGAATGACTGAATCAAGGAAGATGGCCACTTTAACTCTGAGACCACTGTCCTTTTTTCTACTCCCTTTTTTATATTTGTTCAGATTTAAGAATAGAGATAGCTGCAAAGCTGGATTTGGAATTTTATAAGCTTTCCCCCCAAAACACCTTTACTTCTAAAATTCAAAGTTCCTTTGAAACATTGCTCCAAAATATCTACTGCCTATGAAAGAGACACGTGTTGTGCTGTACAGATGCTTTCACTAGATCCAAAAGATCCAAAAACAAATTCTTAATGCCATTTTTCTAAAAGACAGACATAGAAAATAAGGTCATACTACTAAAAACTGTCTAGAGTAAAACATTTTTTTCTTGTTTTTCTTGATTATAGACCAAATCTATAATCACTAGGATAGCTGAAGGTGAGCTCTGTAAGGAAGGTGAGAAATCTATAGGTTACATTCCCCCCATTACCCAAGGGACTATTCTTTACATATTGCTGCCTTTTTTTTTTTTTTTTTTTTTTTTTGTTGAGACAGAGTCTCACTTTGTTGCCCAGGCTAGAGTGAGTGCCGTGGCGTCAGCTTAGCTCACAGCAACCTCAGACTCCTTGGCTTAAGCGATCCTACTGCCTCAGCCTCCCGAGTAGCTGGGACTACAGGCATGCGCCACTATGCCCGGCTAATTTTTTCTATATAGATTTTTAGTTGTCCATATAATGTCTTTCTATTTTTAGTAGAGACGGGGTCTCGCTCAGGCTGGTCTCGAACTCCTGACCTTGAGCAATCCACCCGCCTCGGCCTCCCAGAGTGCTAGGATTACAGGCGTGAGCCACCGCGCCCGGCCCTTTTTTTTTTTTTTTTTAAAGTAAAATGTGATCTGGCTCTTTCCTCAAAAACCATTTTCTTATCTGACATTCCTACCAACCAGTCCCACAAGTTAATCAGTCACTATTTTATGTTACTCCTATACCTGGTACCTGTACCTAGAGTTCACCTAACACTCTGAATTACAGTTATTTGCTTCCTTATCTCTCTGTCCCACTAGACCATGAGCTCCTTGAGGGAAGGGGCCAAGTCTTACTCATTGCTCCCTTTATAGAACCTAGCACAATATACAGCGCAGTGGGTGGTGCTTACTGTTTGCTGAATGAATGGCTTGGTCCTTTATTACCACACAAAGTCCAATTCTTGCCAAAGACCAGACAGGTTTGGTTACCTTGGCTACTTAGTTGCCTGTGAAAAAATATTCAGTATAAGAGGTACTATTTGAGTTACATTGTTCTCACTCACTTTATGTGTTAATGGCAGGCCAGAACAGAATGGATAAATTAAGTCCACAGATAGACCTTATTTGAGTCAGTTTCAACTTCCTCCCTTATAAAAGCTTTTGTTAAAGTTGCCAATGAAGTGGGGTACAATGGCTGGCACCTGTAATCCCAGCAACTCAAGAGGCTGAGGCAGGAGGATTGAGACTAGCCAGGAGTTTGAGAGTAGCCTGGGTAACATAGCAAGACCCTCATCTCTTAAAAAATAAATAAGAAAAATTAGCCAGGCATGGTAGCATGCTACTGCAGTCCCAGCTACTTAGGAGGCAAAGGTGGGAGGATAGTTTGAGCCCAGGAGTTCAAGGCTGCAGTGAGCTATGATCCTGCCACTGTACTCCAGCCTGGGTGACAGAGAGAGACCATATCTCTTTAAAAAAAAAAAAAAAAAAAAAAAGTTGCCAATGAGAAGCAGAACTGACAGATTTTAGTTCCATTTTTTTATTTCCTAAGTCTGACTGTAGAGAAGACCTGAAGGGCAGAAGCAGAGGGCGAGACGGAGGGCCGGAAGGACTGCTATCCCCCTGGGAGGGAGGAAGGGAGGGAGTTAGCTACAAATGCTAGTGGATCTATGTGAGGCCCAAGCGAGAAGAGCTCTCTAGCTTTCAAAATTCCCCTCTTCAGGTTCCCCACTGTCCCTCAAAATGGGGGGCACGCCTCTGGGCTAAACCCAATAGTGAGGCCCACCTCCCAGCTTCCCAAGCTGCCTTTGGTCACTTTTCTGCCTCCTCAAAAGAGACACAAAAATCAGCCTTTCAAAAAAGTTACCATCTGGCCGGGTGCGGTGGCTCACGCCTGTAATCCTAGCACTCTGGGAGGCCGAGGTGGGCGGATCGTTTGAGCTCAGGAGTTCGCAGCCTGAGCAAGAGCGAGACCCCATCTCTACTAAAAATAGAAAGAAATTATATGGACAGCTAAAAATATATATAGAAATAATTAGCCCGGCATGGTGGCGCATGCCTGTAGTCCCAGCTACTCGGGAGGCTGAGACAGGAGGATCGCTTGAGCTCAGGAGTTTGAGGTTGCTGTGAGCTAGGCTGACACCACGGCACTCAGTCTAGCCTGGGCAACAGAGTGAGACTCTGTCTCAAAAAAAAAAAAAAGTTACCATCATTTGGAATGAATGTGAGAAACAAATGCTCAGATACTACATTAGGGGACTCTGTCCTTTCCTTCATACATCTGCTGCCTGAGGCCATTCTTAATTCACCTGCTCTACTGCCAGCCTCCCAGGTCTCCCAGGCCCTCTGTGCCTTGGCCTTGACATTGGATGGTGGACCCTTTGGGTAGTGGGGATGAGGCACAGTCAAGTCAAGGCCCAATACCAAACCTCTCAGTACTTGCCACTTTGGTGGGCAAACGAAATGATAAAACTGCAATCTGGCTCTTCTTTGGCATAAAGATTGGGTATGATCACAGAATCCCAAGCAGGGTGGGACTCACATGGCTCATGCTACCAAAGCAAGCAGGCTCCTCAAGCTAAAATCTCAAGACTTTTGTCTACTTTCCTCGCTCTGAGTATCAGAAGACATCAAACAAAAGACCACATTTGCTTAAAAAAATTATATTGTTGGCTGGTCTGAAGGTAGTGAGTTATTTCACTTGATTGTTCACAGTCAGTTACAGATCAAACTCCTAGGTCTACTACTGTCCCCTCTTCTCATTACTGCACTTGACTAGTCTTACAAAAAAAAAAATTATATTGTGAGGCCTGGAGCTGTGGTGGCTCACACCTTTAGTCCTTTGGGAGGCCAAAGCAGGAGGATTGCTTGAGGCCAGGAGTTTGAGACCAGCCTGAGCAAGAATGAGACCCTGTTTCTACAAAAAATAGAAAAATTAGCCAGGCATATGGTGGCATGCATCTGTAGTCTCAGCTACTTGGGAGGCTGAGGCAGGAGGATCGCTTGAGCCCAGGAGTTTGAGGTTGCTGTGAGCTAGGCTGATACCACAGCACTCTAGCATGGCCAACAGAGTGAGACTCTGTCTAAAAAAAATAAAAAATAAATAACTGTTGATTGAGTGAATGAAGAAATGATCAGCCTGAATGAGAATGCAGTCTAGAGGAGAGCCCCTCCTCCCCTCTGCTGGACAGAGAGACCCTGGTGAGAAGGCTGAATGGAGGTAGGTGGCTGATTGATAACAGGTGATTGGATATGCTACAGACTTCTAAGAACAAGAACTATATTTAGTTCTGTGACTGCAACTAAAAGGATAGCCTAAAAACTCACTACATACATTGGAGGAGGGTAAGAAACAATCTAGGATTACAGGCATGAGCCACCACGCCCGGCCAATCAACAGTTATTGATGCATAAGTGCCAAGCGTAATGCCACGCACTGGGGATCTAAAGATGAGTAAGACCAGGCTCCTGACCTCATGGAACTTGTTAACTAACGGAAGAAGTGAATTTAACCTTGCCCAGAGAGAAGGCTGGCCTTTGCTCTTGGCTCCTGGGAGGTAACCTCTAAGCCCTTGGAATGTCCTGCCTGATAAAAGTATCTTTGTTTGCCTGGGGACAGGCCTCAGGCCACACTGGATAGTCTGAACAGTGTGACTGAGGCTGGGGTCTTTGGGCTATACCGGATAGTCTCACAATGTGATGGAGGAGGGGGGTACTTTGGATCACACTTTATCAGCTAGACTTATGGAGGAGAGGCTGCAGACTGAGGTCAGTCACAAGGGCAAACAACCAGGTCTCTGTGACCAAGCCCCAACAAAAACTTCGGACACTAAGGCTCAGGTGAGATTCCCTGGTCGGTGATACTCTGTGAGTATAGTTACCGGGAAAATTAACTCTGTCCATGATTCTACTGGAAAAGAACAAGTGAAAGCTCTGTGTTTGGAACTTTCCTGGATTCTGCCCACTGCGTCTCTACCCTTGGCCGATTTTACTCTGTAATAAACTGTGCCCGTGACTATGACAGCTTTCAATGAGGACTGTGAGTCCTTCTGGTGAATTATCTAATCTGAGGATAGTCTTAGGGGCCCCCAAACTTGCAACTGGTGTCAGAAGTGAGGCTGGTCTTGTGGACTAGTCCCTAAATTTGGGAAATAGACATGTAAATAAATTACTGTGATCAAACATCGTAATCACTGTAACAGCTGGCTGTATGGATGGGGAGCACATGAAGATGAGAATGGCTATTCTGCCTGCAGAGGAAAAGGTTCAAACAGGTGTCTCTCGAATGGAGTCTTTCAAAGATGACTATGTATATTCACTCAGTGAATGCAGTCAGAATGTAAAAGGATGGTGTGGGAAAGAAGTAGGAGACAGATGTGTTTGTATAGGGCACTGTAAAGCAGCATTGCTGAAAAGTGGGCAGCAAAGGAAGCAGGGTACTTTATAAGGCTGGAGAGATACGCTAAAGCCAGGTCATGAAGAAGCTGTACAGCAGGCCGAGAAGTTTCACATGTGTCTTGTAGGCAATTGAACATCCTTGAAGTAGCAAGATCAGATTTGTATTTTTAGAAAGGATTACTTTCCCATGGCAGGGGTGGATTGGAGGAGGGAAACAATAGTGGCAGGCAAACTAGGTAGGAGGCTCTGGCAGTACCCCAGGAGAGAGATGATGAAGGCCTGAATTAAGGCCTTAGGCTGTAGAGGAAACGGAGAAGAGAGTGGTAGGTATTAAAGGACATGGTGACTCAGTAGCTGTGAAAGGTAAGAAATGGACAGGAATCATCAGAATGATGATTCTTAGGTTTATAGCTTGGGTGACTAAGTGCCATTAACAAGGACAAGGATCCCAGGAAGAACATGACTGAGGGGAGCTGAGGGGGAGAGTCAGAGTTCAGTTTGGGACATGCTGAGTTTGAGGTGACTGGGAGATGACCGTTAAGTAGATAGATACACAGGCCTGAAGGGAAGGCGTCAGCACATAGATGGCAGCTGAAGTCGGGTGAGAGAAAGCCTGGGAAACATCCCTAGAAATATTCCCTTAGATCTGGAAAACAGGAGACTACTGGTTCCTTGATGAGAGCACTTGAAATGGTGGGAACAGAAGTCAGATTTCAGTGGGTAGGCCAGGCGCGGTGGCTCACGCCTGTAATCCTAGCATCCTGGGAGGCCGAAGCGAGAGGATCGCTTGAGGTCAGGAGTTCAAGACCAGCCTGAGCAAGAATAAGACCCTGTTTCTACTAAAAACATAGAAAGTTAGCTGGACATGGTGGTGTGGCCCTGTAGTCAGTCCTTGCTGCTAGGGAGGCTGAGGCAGGAGGATCGTTTGAGCCCAGGAGTTTGAGGTTGCTGTGAGCTAGGCTGATACCACTGCACTCTAGCCTGGGCAACAGAGCCAGACTCTGTCTCAAAAAATAAAAAAGATTTCAGTGGTAAGTGGATAGACAATGAATGAGAAGTGAGCAAGAGGAGAAACAGCAAATGTAGATTACTCACGGCCAAATACACATGTTGACACAAAAATCTTCCATTGTAGGCATTGGAACCCAGCATGACTTTTCTGAGCTAACATTAAAATAACCAAGACTCTAAGCAACATAGCAAGACCTCGTCTCTGAAAAAATTTTAAAAAATCAGTAGAGCATGGTGGCACATGTTTGTAGTCCCAGCTACTTGGGAGCTTGAGGATCACTGGACCCAGGAATTCAAGGCTGCAATGAGCTGTGATTGTACCTGTGAGTGGCCACTGCACTCCAGACTGGGTGACATAGCAAAAACCCATCTCTTAAATACAAACAAACAAAAAACTTCTTTTGTATGTACTGTCTGAAAAGCCTTGTTTTTTCTTGGTACGTGGGTTCCAGTGGCACTTGTGATGAAATAGGTGATCTCAAATAGTATTTCCTTGCTAACTCACGCCAAGCTGGCCCTGCAGTCAAGGTAAGCAAGGTAGGCTACACTAGGCAATGGTAATAGTTAGTATTATTTGGTTGCAAGCCCAGAAACTAGCTCTGGCTAATTTGAGCAAGATGAAATTTCCTGGATGCTCATGGGTTTTATAGCAAGAAAAAGAAAGACACACACACACACCAGCAAAATAAATGAATTCCAACTCATTTACCCTCTTTGCTCCTCGGCTCGAGATACAAATACTCAGTGAGGAGCATGCAACTGGCCCACCTTGAGTCATGAGCCTGAAATTGGGCAAAAGGCAGGCAGTTACCACAGATTATGGTTCCACCCAACCATATTGGGAAGCTGTTCAGAGGGCTGGCCAGAAAACTGATATCCAATCACAGTAAGCTACAATACAACCATCTTTGAAACAGGTGGAAAGAGGTGGTTTTATAATTCCCAAAGAATTATAGGAGAGTCACACTGCTATTCAGTGATGGATAGATAAATACTGATTCCTCTGTTAAAAATGTAAGGAGCGTCATACTAAACTTCGCTTCAGTTGGAAAAGGAAAAAAAAAAAAAATGTAAGGAGCACTCTGAGACAAGTCCTTCAAGCTACCATTCAACATTATCAAGTTGTGCTTGTTGATAAGTTTGGTTGACATGTCCTTTGACTCATGCATCTGTCCCCAGAGTGCCCTTTGGGGAAGCAGTCCTTCCAGACCTAATAATTTCTGAGCAGAGTGTGGCCCATTCACTATGGACACTAGCAAGCACAGCTCCTGAATTGATACAGTTGGCTGCTGAGAGCACTCAGATCAAGCAGAGACTAAACGTCTAGGCAGTCTACAACATGCTCCTTGGCAAGAGGCACACAGTGTTCCTATTGAAGAATTGACCTAAATTCAGGAAAGAGTGTATTGATGTGGGCAAATGCTTGAATCTGCAGCTAGCAGGATCATCACTGGGTGAGTGTGGGGGCGGGTTTCTTCCTTCTCCAGTTTTACGGAGTCAGCTTGAGCAGCTCTCCAAGAGCCAGCGCTGAGACTAGTTCCCCGGGATGTGCTGAAGTTTGTCATGAGACTCCGCTTCACTACTATTTCTGCCCAGATCTGTTCCTAGAACTAGTCAACACAGAGAGACAACTGCATGTCAGACAAGATCTGACCCAGATCCTTGTGAAATTTTGTCCACAGGATACCAGTGCTGCTGGGGGGGAATGGTAAAGTCCTTGTGTCCTGTAAGAGAAGTCCTGGAGAGACAGGAAGCAGTGTGGGGAGCAGACTGAGGCCACAGAAACGGGACCCATTTTCCGAACACAGAGAAGAAACTGATTGATTGGTTTCAGATACCATCCTCCAATCCCACAGCTGCCAAAGGGCTCCAGTTCACAAACCTGAAAGGACCATCCCCGCTCAAAGCTCTTCCTTGGCTCCCTTATGTTCATGACATAAAATCTAAAACCTCCTGTCTTTCTCCAGCCTCCTCTCCCACGTTCTCCAATCCTACTTTATACTTGAGCTATGCTGAGCCTAATTCAATTTCCAGACCAAGACCTGCCCTGCGTGGAGGCGTGCAGCTGCATGCCCTCCTGCCTGTGAGGAACTCCTCCCCTTGTCCGCAGAGCACACTTGTGTCCCTTCTCAGAGTCTCAGTCCAGCTCTAACTGCCTGTGCAAAGCCCCCCTCTGCTCTTCCTTGCACCCTGGCCCCCATGCTCTATGCACCTGTCTGCACTAAAGTAATCATCTCGCCAGCTTGCCGTGCTCTGTATTCTGGTAGGCTTATTTTTCTCACAGGCTTGTAGCAGTCAAGGGCAGGCACTGAGTCCTGTCCACCTCCATAGCCCGCTCTGCATCACAGGGGCCTAGCACAAGGCTTATCTCCTGGTGGGAGCTTGAACATTTGTAGAATGAATGAACTCCATTAGCATTTTATCTCTGGCACTGTCTAAACCAAAGAAATCACACTTGTCTTCTCAGAAGAGGGAACATATTCAAATACCAAGAACTGCAGTTCCTGGTAAGACCTTGCAGAAAATGACGTTACCAACAGCAGCAACTGGAAACTCAGCAGAATGAGCGCCAGAAAGAGTGAAATGGGCCAAGACTTGAACAGTCAGTTTAAGCAGCCTGGGGCGTAGGGCGCGGAGGGGAGGTTCATGGTGGTCTAAAGCTTAAGAAGCTTAAGAATCACAAACTTATTCAATGATCTTGAGAGATCAAAAAAGAAAAAAAAAAAAGAATCACAAACAACTTCTTAAGAATTACATATATTTACATTGTAGATCGAGGATACACATGTCAAGGTAGGAGCTGCTCCAATCAATCCGAATGCCACCCCATCTGGGACTGCCCCCCATCTGTTAGAGCCAGCATTTCAGATAGGAGATAAGCTAGTGGCTTTGGAAAGTCCACTCTAAAATGAAGTCACCTGCTGTCATTGTCCTCCTCCCCAGTCTTCTTTCTGGGGCCAGGTCCCATCCCATGATTCCTAAAAGGAGGCTGCCCTCTTTAATTCTCCATGAGGCTCCCAGCGTGCTCAGGGCTGTGGGCAGAACTGTTCAGCTTGGGGGTTGACAGGTGCTCCAACTCATAGTGCCCATTCTCAGAGGCCTTGTGTGTGAGTTTCTCCTTCGTGCCCTCCTTCTGGCTCCTCTTGTGCTCAATAATCTGCTGGAGCTGGTGCCCAGCGTATTCTGGCTTGGTGGTTAGCGGGCCAGCCGGCACAGCGACGCCAAGGACATCTGACACCATGTAGGGGCGCAGCCAGCCCACCAAGGGAGTGCTTCCGGGGCTATAGTGAGTCTGCTTGTGGTAGAAGAGAAGTCCATCTACCTACAAGAGGGGGAATTAAGGATCAAAATGACTCTGGGACCACGTTTCCAGGCGAGCCTATACACACAGGGGCAGCTCTTAAGGTCCAACTCCTTTTTCTGGGTCACTGACAGGGGAAAAAGAGTCCTCACTTCTCACATGAAAAAATGGCCCAGAAACCTAAATTTTAGAAAATACAAACATAAATACCACTTTCCTATTTACAAGGTACTCTCCTACCTACTATTTCCCCCTCTCATCCACCCTGAGGGGATCTGAGCTGCTCAGACTCAGGGAGCCCTAAAAACACACAGTGAGTATGAGGCAGAAATTAAACTTGAACGCAGGTCTTCCGTCCCCAGATTCCACGTACTTTCCACCACTTAGAGGTCTGTGCAGCAGTCCATGAGCTCCGTGCAGGGAACACAAAGCGAGAGAACTGCACGGCCCCTCCGTGGCACCAGACTGCTGAGCTCAGGGGACACGGGCTGTCCAGAAAGCCTGCTCCCCCAGCTACTGTTGGCTGCCTAAACCTCCCCCTGAACTGTCTGCAAGCCATGTTCTGGGAAACTCAGTTTTCCTCAACGGGAAAGACCTCCTACAGTCCCACATTTTCTTTTCTGTGATTCAGTGACTCATCTCTAAAAAGCATTTATTGTCACTGGGGCATAAGGGTTATAAATAAAGATGGTGTTCTTACCACCTTCTTAATTGACTCCCAGAAATACAGGCAACTCAGCCTTTGCCATTTCCTCACTTGGGAAGCTGTGATCCTTTTATAAAACTACATCCAGTTCAAGCAAATACTTGTAGGTGACGAGACAGAATTTTAAAGGGTGTGCTGGGCAAAGGAAAACTTGCTTGTTGAGTCTGAAGAGGGTAGCAGGAAGACGCACGCAAGAAGGACCTCGGAATGGAAGTCCTTGCCCCTCTCTGGGCCTCAGTTTCCCCATCTATAAAATGAGGGAGCCATGAGCTCTCTGTTAAGGGCCTTCCAGCTCTGGCATTCTGACTCATCCTGCAGGAGTGGAGCTGAGGCTCTGAAGGCAGCGAGCACATCCTCTCCCCAGATCAGCTTTCAGTCCCTTTCTGACGCTTTGACACAGCAAAATCAGCGGATATTTTAAGACCTGTGTAACTAAGTCCCCCTGTATCCTATAATCCTGTCAAGGCAGTAAAGATAGGCAGTTTTGTTACCTCAAAAGGGAAATCCATAGAAAGCACCTTACACAGGCTCTCGGGGGTACAAGGGAAATTCTTTAGCCCCACAAATTTAAACTGAAATATAAATTAGAACAGAGAATTAGTACATGTTACAAATGACACTGGTTCTGGCAACTGAACAGCTCTATCGAAGCAGCAAAGTTTTCAGTTTCATCCTCTCTACCCCCCTCCTCCACCTACCCTCTGAACTTTTCAGTCAGAGGTTCTCAACCCTCCTTCATACACAAGAATCAGGCCGGGCGCAGTGGCTCACACCTGTCATCCCAGTACTCTAGGAAGCCGAGGCAGGAGGATCACTTAAAGCCAGGACTTCCAGGCTGCAGTGAGCTATGATCTCACTACCACACTCTAGCCTACACGACAGAGTGAGACCCTGTCTCAAAAAAAAAAAAAAAAAAAGGATCATCTGAGAAGCTTTTAAAAATCACTGATGCTGAGGCCCTACCCTGAGATCCTGAGTGAACTGTGCTGGGTGGGCCCTGACATTATTTTTTAAGCTCTCCTGTTGATTTTCACACACAGTCAGGACTGAGAACCACTGTACTGTACTGGGTTGAGGGATTGTGTGTTACTCTCTTGGCCTCACCACAGCTATCCCTGATGAAGGGGTAGGAAAGCCCTTTTCATACCAGCGGGATTTTTAGACTAAAGACTGAAGCGGTGTAACAAAGTGATTAGGAATACAAATTCTAAAGTCAGATTGCCTGGATTTGAATCCAAGCTCTGCCAATCATTTCCTCTCCCTATGCTTCCATTTTCCTATCTGTAAGCCAGGATACTAAAGGTACTTTATCTACTTCATAGAGTTGTTGTGTAGATTCAGTGAGGTCATACATGTAGAACACTTAAAACAGCATCTTAGAGAGAGATGCTCCCACGTTCCCCTCCCTCAACGCGTGTTCTTCCAGGACCTACTTGATGACATCAATGAAAGTACAGATCATATTTACTCTCCTATAACGGATTGTCCAATGGCCTTTAAAAATTTTTGCAAGCAATGTAAACAAATGCCAATCTGCAAGGCTAGCTAACAAAATGCCCCGAAAATAGCTGTCACGTTATTTAAATCATTGAGCAGACAGTAAGACACCTGGGCTGTCATCCTCAACTGTGGGACCTTGGGGAAGGTACTCCCTTCTCTGAGCCTGTATTCTCACCTGTCAAGTGAAGGGAATGACTAGATGAGGGCACTCCTTGCTCAGATACAAGAGCAATAGTTCTCAAAGAGTGGTCCCTGGACCGGCAGCACTGCTAAGGAACTTGTTATAAATGCAGATTCTCAGGCCCGACCCTAGACCCTATACCTACTGAATCAGAAACTCAGGGGTTGAGGCCCAGGAGTCTGTTTTACCAAACCTCCAGGTGCTGCTGATGCATGCTAAAGTTTGAAAACAATGGATTAGAATTCTAAATAGCATTATTATTTTTTTTTTTTTTCTTTTTTTTGAGACAGAGTCTCACTCTGTTGCCCAGGCTAGAGTGCCGTGGCATCAGCCTCGCTCACAGCAACCTCAATCAAACTCCTGGGCTCAAGCAATCCTGCCTCAGCCTCTCGAGTAGCTGGGACTACAGGCATGTGCCATCATGCCCAGCTAATTTTTTCTATATGTTACTAGTTGTCCAGCTAATTTCTATTTTTAGTAGAGACGGGGTCTCGCTCTTGCTCAGGCTGGTCTCAAACTCCTGAGTTCAAACTATCCGCCCGCCTTGGCCTCCCAGAGTGCTAGGACTACAGGCCGGGAGCCACTGCACCCGGCCTTAGAATTCTAAATAGTATTATTAATAAAAGTAGTTAGTAGCATTTTATATCAACCATTCTTTATTGAGTGCCTACCATAAGTATCATGCTAAGAGGATTTGGTATCATTTGGTTCCCATAGCAACCTTATAAATTAGATGTTATTAATCCTATTTTACAGATGAAGAAACTAAGGCCAGTGAGATTATTAACTTAACCTAGCAATAATTAAAACCAAAAGTGGGGCTGGGTGCGGTGGCTCACGCCTGTAATCCTAGCACTCTGGGAGGCCGAGGCGGGTGGATCGCCCAAGGTCAGGAGTTTGAGACCAGCCTGAGCAAGAGCGAGACCCCGTCTCTACTAAAAATAGAAAGAAATTATATGGACAACTAAAAATATATATATATAGAAAAAAATTAGCCGGGCATAGTGGCGCATGCCTGTAGTCCCAGCTACTCGGGAGGCTGAGGCAGGAGGATCGCTTGAGCCCAGGAGTTTGAGGTTGCTGTGAGCGAGGCTGATGCCATGGCACTCTAGCCTGGGAAACAGAGTGGGATGCTCTCTCAAAAAAATAAATAAATAAATAAATAAATAAATAAAACCAAAAGTGGAATTCAGTCTGGATAACTGTTAAGCCCATACTCTTCCCTCCATACCATGCTGCCTCAAAAAAGATAATTTCATTCATAATGATTATATTTAGATAACAGACCAATCCACAGCAATCTCCATAAAGAGCTCTGTAAGCCTAATACCAGGCCTTACAGGATTGAGTTTGGTTTTCTCTCCCAGTCCTTCTTCTTCTGGTAACTTTGAATGCATCCAGTAGAATCGGAAATCAGTCTGCCAGGGAAAGGAAGAAAAAAGATGAAATACTGATAATCTCAAACTCTAATACAAACAAAAACACCTCATTCTAAATAGCCACCTGACTTATGAAGACCTAAGCCCTTCTGTCATTACCTCCATTTCTCTTAAAACCGTAACATCAGGAAGATGTTTATAAAATCTTTGAAGATTATTTTCTTAAAATTCAGTAGGATTATTAATAGAAGAGCTAACATTTATCATTGTAGGCCAACTCTGTGTCAGGCTCCATGAGAAGGGCTTTACACACATAATTTTATTAATCTTCAAACACCCTCTGGGAGGTGGTTTTATCATTTCCATTTTACAGGTGAGGACTCTGAGGTTCAGAGATGTTAAGTCACTTGCCTGGATACACAGAGAAACTACTAGGGGACCCAGGACCCTTCAACGCCAAAGCATATTATGTTAACCCTTTTGCTTTATTTTAATTCTAAGTCTTAGAAACTAATGCTAATACAGTTGTAACTTTTCATAAATTACTATATTCTCTGATTTTGTACCCTTTGTAGTTATTTAGGGCCTTTTCATTCTTTAAATTATTTTGCTTTTGGAAATTTAAAAAAACATATACAAGCTGGGCAAGGTGGCTCACACCTGTAATCCCAGCACTTTGGGAGACCAAGGCGGGAGAATTGGTTGAGCCTAGGAGTTCAAGACCAGCCTAAGCAACATAGCAAGATCCTGTCTCTACAAAAAAAAAAGTGTTTTTTTAATTAGCCAGGCATGGTGGCACGCACCTGTAGTCCTAGCTACTTTGGAGGCAGAGCCAAGAGGATCACTTGAGCCCAAGAATTGGCAGTTGCAGTGAGCTATGATCATGCCACTGCACTCTAGCCTGGATGACACAGTGAGATCCCATTTCTAAACAATTAATAATAAATAAATAAATAAATAAACACATAGTCTTCTCTTTACATTATAAAAACATAGGGGGCTTTAGTTACCAAATTCATAGGTTTTAATGCATGTTATGAAATATCTTTCAACAGAATTAAAGGAAAATATGTCTTATTTGTTTGTTTTAGAGACAGGGTCTCACTCTGTTGCCTAGGCTAGAGTGCAATGGTGTGATCACAGCTCACTGCAACCTCACTCCTGGGCTCAGGCAACCCTTAAGCCTCAGTCATACAAGTAGCTGGGACTACAAATGTATGCCACCATGCTCACCATGTGCCACCATGCCCAGCTAAATTTTAAATTTTTGCTCTCTGTCAATTAGTTTATCATAGTCATTCTCAATTTTTTGTAGAGATGGGGGTCTTGCTATGTTGCCCAGGCTGGTCTCTAACTCCTGGGCTCAAACAATCCTCCTGCCTCAGCCTACCAAAGTGCTCAGATTACAGGTGTGAGCCACCATGCCCAGCCAGAAATCATGTCTCATTCTCAGAGGTCAATTTGGCAAAAATTTAAAAAGAAAAAAAGAAAGGCAAACATGACCTGGATTGAATTTACATTTTGGGTTGTAGGCTTGGCTCTGCACTTGGGCAAGATACTTAACATCTTTACATAATATCTGTGCTTCTTAACATTTCAGCTTCCATATCTATATGATAAATATGATAATAGTACTTATCTTATAGTGTTGCTATGATGAGATAATGCCCACAACGTGCTCTGCAATGCAAATATTTTTTTTTTTTTAGAGACAAGATCTCACTATGTTGCCCAGGTTGGAGTTAACAGTGGCTATTTATAAGTATGACCATAGTGCACTGCAGTGTCAAACTCCTGTGGCCTTAAGAGATCCTCCTGTCTCAGTCTCCCTGAGTAACTGGAATACAGGTGAGTGCCACTATGCCCCAGCTTAGCAATGCAAAACTTGACTGTTATTGTCTGAATGAAATGCACTTTAGAATTCTGAGGTATCATCACCTGGCATGACTTGGAAACCTAGCGTGGGGTAATGGCTATGGAAAGAAGTGTGACAGCCTGTGAATTTCACACTTAAGCCTGCATGAAGATGACCTGGAGGCTTGTTCAACTATCAGCTTCACCCCCATAGCTTCACCCCCATAGCTAGTAGATCTGAGAATGTGCATTTCTACAACTTTCTTTTTTCTTTTTCTTTTTTAAGAAATGCGGTTTCACTTTGTCACACAGGCTGGAGTGCATTGACAAGATTATAGCTCACACTGCAGCTTTAAACTCCTGGACTCAAGCGATCTTCCCACCTCAGCCTCTTGAGTAGTTGGGACTACATCACCATGCCTGGCTCATTTCTACAATTTTCTGATACACCTACTCTGGGGACCACACGTTGAGAACGACTATGATGAACTAACTGACAGAGAGCAAAGGAAGTACTAAAATCCACCATTATACAACTGGGACAATGATGGAGTAGTATTACTAACAGAGAGGAGGCCCGCTGTCCACCAGAAGAATCACCAATGTGAAACAAATGTGGGGGATGGTGAAGCTGGAGAGGAGAATACAGGGGCCTCCCCTCGCTTGGAAAGCCTCCGCCTGAGCTAAGCTTTCAGATTTGAGGCTTTGAGTCATGCCAAGGGGGCCCTGTCATCTTCAGGGTCAGAATGTGGTTGGTAAAGAAGGGGGCTGCAGGAGTCTATGTGCGGTGACTTCCACTCCACCTTCTCTTCCTGGTGCTGTCTGGAAGGCAACACCCCCCTTGCCCCACGCTCTTCCCTGCCAGCAATTTTCCCAGACTCTGGAGGGAGGTGAGGGGGCGGGTATAGCTGCTCCAAAGTCCCAGCCTACACCTCTGCTGTTTCTCTCTTTCCTCTTCTCAAGAACTACAGATTTCCTTAGTTCCTCCTATGTCTTTTAAAAAACTAAGCTAAATTAAACACACTCAAAGATGCAGGGAGCATTAGATAATGTTCTTGATATATCACATCCTGTACAGACCAAGAAGTTGGTCACGTACCAAACCCACATGCCGAGTCACTTTCCCAGGAGGAGAGGAGAATACAGGAAAAGACATGAGGGGAGCATCACTCCTTACCTGGCAGTCATAAACAGGGTGTCCCCGCCAGCACATCACATCCAGAACGTAGTAGGTCTGGTTCACCTCACTGTAAATGCAATCTAGGATGGTGTAGTCTAAGGACACAAAGCAGAAAGCCAGTCCAGGGTTCCCCTTCCAAGCAGGGTTCCTCCAGCAATCTAGGGAGCCCCATTTCAGAGGCTCGAGCGCAGCAATCCTCAGTGCTTGCAGAAACTGCCGGTGGTAAAGACTAAGGATTCACTAGGGAGAGAGCTGTCCACAGCCCTTTCTGGCTACCTGGGATAGCGTAAGGATGATGTGGGGTAGGACAGCACAAGAGGGATGAAGCCAACCCTAAGCCAAGTGGGAACTGCAGTTTTAGATAAATTGGGACATTTGCTCACCTTAGAGAAGTTCAAAAGCCAACTCATCTTCCATTTTAGTTTACAACGACTTTTTGAGTTCCTACCATGGGCACTGTGGGAAACAGTAAGGTAGTCCCTGCCTTTCAGGAAGCTATAATCCAGTTAAGGAGATAAAATGATCACAGAAGAAAGAACTGAAAATTGAATACACAGCACACACTACGAACAACAGGAGTTCCAGAAAGAGAAGACTAGAGCAGCAGGAAAGGCTTCATGGAGAGATGCAATACAGTCTCTGGGATCAGGAGAATCTAAACAACAGGGCAGAGGGGAAGATGACAGAGAGCACTTCAGACCTGAGCACCAAGTGGCACAAGCAAAAGTCCAGGGGCAGAAGGAACCGGGTACGTGTGGGGAGCAAGCGGCAAGTTGGCGGAACAGGGGTGAGTGTGACGAGTGGGGGAAGCCATGAGGAGGGGCAGGCCAAATCCTGCAAAGCCAAGGTACTAAAGGCCCACAGAGGAGTCTGCACTCAGTACAGAGGGTATGAGGAACCGCCAGGGGAGTCTGATCTCAATTCCTCACTGCAGGACTGTGGGCAAGTCATTTCACCTCCACGACCTCAGCCTACCCAGCCAGGCCCAGGTGGGAGAGAGAAGCTAAAGTCAGTACAATACAGAGAAAAGGGAATTTGGTCTGGAGGCCCAGCAACAGCTGACTATACCATTATGCCTGGTGTCTTCTAAGGGACCTTTCCACCAAAACCTGCATCTGTCACCTTATAATGGAAGTCCAAAGGCATATTGACCTTACTTCGGGAATTTATGACACAGCAGGCCTCATGGGGCTGTGACTATTCTCCAACTGAGCATGCCTAGCCTTGAAGGGGAGGGCCTGGATCCAGGGGCCAGGACAGTGTCTATGTGCAGTTTCAAAGTTATGACTTCAAAGTGGGTCTTTAAAGCAACTGACACTGTCTTTTACTGATTATAAACCTTAATAAATAAACATTTTATGTAGGTACCTTTTGCCGTTGTTGAATTCCGCCTATTGCCTCCTGGCAGAAGGGAAGGAAACCTGTTGACACAGTAGCCACTCTTGGTGTAGGCACTGGTAGAACCCTGTGTGGAGGGAAAGTTCATTCTCGTGAGGCAGCAAGTCTCCTAGCCCTCCTGCTTCCTCATTCTGCAGGGTGTCATCAGCCAAAGATGGCTCTCAACAAATCCTGCAGGAGAGCGTTTCCAGCCCCCTTCCAGACACAGCTGCTGTGGCAGACGAGGAAAACGCAGGCGAAGAATCCCCTCCGCTGTAGGCCAGGCCTGCTGGCATGGGGGACGGGAGGTAGCTACTCACCCTGGAGGCCACGATGAGGGCTCTTTTTCCAACAGGGCACACGACCACAATCCACTCCTGCCCCAAATCTGAAGGGACATCAATTAACCACTCAGAGAGCATCAACTGGGAACACAAAAAAATGTTGTTAAAGATCGGCAAGGGTGTGCTGCTCTGATGTTTACAATGACAAGACATTCACATCCTACATAATAAAAACGCAAGTGAAAGAATGAGGGCAGAAAAGGCTGAAAGTGGGACCTCTACCCCATGTGCTCAGCAGTTGGCGTGTCCCCTGCACAACTGACAGGATGGAGGCCACTCACTGTGAACTCCAGCTTCTCTGCTCCCTGTCATCACCTGCCCCCACACCATCCTTACTTCCCTCGCCTCCTGCACCAGGATGATGGGACCCTCTTCCTTTCCTTACTTTGTCCACCCCCCACTATAACCGTAACCTATTATGTTCCAGGGGCTGGAACTCAGAGATGAATAAGGTTCCTGCCCTTGAGATGTTCTTACACTAGACCACCATGTCCCAAACTTATGTCCCAAATACTGTACTGAAGAATATCAGGAAATCTGCCTAAAGAAAAGGTTCGTGGCCAGGCACAGTAGCTCACGCCTGTGATCCTAGCACTTTGGGAGAACAAGGCAGGAGGATCACTTGAGGCCAGGAGTTTGAGACCAGCCTGAACAACAGCGAGACGTCATCTCTATAAAAAATAGAAAAATTAGCTGGGTGTGTTGGTGTGCACCTGTAGTCCCAGCTACTCGGGAGACTGAGGCAGGAGGATCACCTCAACCCAGGAGTTTGAGGTTGCTGTGAGCTATGATGATGTCACTGCACTCTACCAGGGCGACAGAGGAGATTCTGTCCCCCCATCCCCCCAAAAAATTAAACTACTCAGTATTTCTTTTTTTTTTTTGAGACAGAGTCTCACTCTGTTGCCCAGGCTGGAGTGCCATGGCGTCAGCCTTGCTCACAGCAACCTCAAACACCTGGGCTCAAGCAATCCTCCTGCCTCAGCCTCCCAAGTAGTTGGGACTACAGGCATGCACCACCATGCCCGGCTAATTTTTTCTATATATTTTTAGTTGTCCAGCTAATTTCTTTCTATTTTTTTTAGCAGAGATGGGGTCTCACTCTTGCTCAGGCTGGTCTCAAACTTCTGAGCTCAAATGATCCACCTGCCTTGGCCTTCCAGAGTGCTAGGATTACAGGGGTGAGCTCTGCGCCCAACCTACTCAGTATTTCTTGATGGTGCCTTCCTGCCTAGTCTGACACCCTCAGTCCAGATTTGCTACCGTACGTCCCTGCCAAAGGCCATCAGCTACCTCTTCTCTTACCTCCTCTTCATCATCCCCACTCCACTCCTAGCACTCAATGATGCTGCCAGCCACATCTTCCTTCATGACACATTGTGTTCCCCTGGCCCCATGACACAGAGTTATTCTGTTTTTTCCTGAAACATTCCTCCACGCACTCCTCAAAAACATGTCATCTTCAGGGGGTTGTTTTAGACCCCCTTTTTCTCTTAGATGCTTCCCCCTTGGAGGTGGATCTCATCCACCCCTACAGCTTCACTTGTCACTTCAAAGAGGATGCCTCCGAATTCTCCTTCTTCATCTCCAGACTTCTCTCCTCTCCTCCAGACCTACACTTTCAGCCATCTGCCTGGCATTTCTTCCTCTGCTTGTCCTCTCTGCACCTTAAACTCTGTATATCCAAATGGAATTCAAACTGTTGCCCAAGGACTTCCCACCCCGAAACACCTACCCTTCCCCTTCTGCATCTTGTAACCCTATTAATGGCATCACCACTCTCTCGTTACTGCATCTTAGATTCAAGGCATAATCAACCCTCCCTTACAAAATAGTAGTAATACAACACCAAAAGCACAAGTGATAAAATAAAAAATGGATAAATTAGACTACATCAAAATTAAACTTTTGTGCTGCCAATAATATCACCAAGAAAGCAAAAAGACAACCCATAAAATGGAAAATATTTGCAAATTTTACATATTCTGGGACTTGTATCTAGAATATATTTTAAAAACCTCCTATAATTCAATAATAAAAAGATAACTTAATTAAAAAATGGGCAAATGGGCTGGGCGAGGTGGCTCATGCCTGTAACCCTAGCACTCTGGGAGGCCAAGGCGGGAAGATCGCTTGAGATCAGGAGTTCGAGACTAGCCTGAGCAAGAATGAGACCCTGTCTCTACTAAAAATAGAAAAAATTAGCTGGGTGTGGTGGCGAGCATCTGTAGCCCTAGCTACTCAGGACACTGAGGCAGGAGGATCATTTGAGCCCAGAAGTTTGAGGTTGCTGTGAGCGAGGCTGACACCACGGCACTCTAGTTTGAGCAAGAGAGTGAGACTCTGTCTCAAAAAAGAAAAAAAAAATGGGCAAATGGCTGGATGCAGTGGCTCAGGCCTGTAATCCAAGCACTTTGGGAGGCTGAAGTGGGAAGATCTCTTGAGGGCAGGAGTTTGAGACCAGCCTGGGCAAAATAGCAAGACCTCGTTTCTATAAAAAATAAAATGATTAGCTGGGTGTGGTGGTGTGCACCTGTAGTCTCAGCTACTCAAGAGGCTAAGGCAGAGGGATCACTTGAGCCCAGGAGTTTGAGGTTGCAGTGGGCTATTAATATGATGATGCCACTGCACTCTGGCTCAGGAGACAGATGGAGACCCTGTCTCAAAAAAGAAAAAAAAAAATACTCAAAGGATTTGAATAGACATTTCTCCAAAAAAGATACAAAAATGGTCAATAAGCACATGAAAAAATGCTCAACATCATTAATCACTAGGGAAATGCAAATTAAAACCATGAGATACCACTTTATACTCACTAGAATAGCTATATTTAAAAGGATGGACAATAACAAGTGTCAGCAAAGATGTGGAGAAACTGGAACCCTCAGACATCACTGGTGGGAAGGTAAAAGAATGTAGTCACTTTGGAAAACAATCTAGCAGTCCCTCAAAAGGTTAAACATAGAGTTATCATATGACACAGAAATTCCACTTCTAAGTATATACAAGAGAAACAAAAACATATGTTCACACAAAAACTTGCACATATGAGCCCAGGCACAGTGGTATGTGCCTATAATCCCAGCTACTAAGGAAGCTGAGGCAGGAGGACCTCTTGAACCGAGGAGTTCGAGACCAGCCTGAGCAACATAGAAAGACCCCATCTCAAAAAAACAAAACCAAAGCAAAAACAAATAAAAAAAAACCTTGTACATGAGTGTTCATTGCAGCATTATTCATAATAGTCAAAAAGTGGAAAGCAACTCAAATAGCCACCAACTGAAGAATGGATAAACAAAATGTAATATATCTACACAGTGGAATATTACTTGGCAATAAAAGGAGGGAAGTACTGACATTATACATGCTACAATAGATGAACCTTGAAAATCTTATGAAAGATCTTAAGTGAAAGAAACCAGTCACAAAAAGCTACATATTATATGATTCCGATTATGTAAAATGCCCAGAATAGGCAAATCCATAGACACAGAAAGTAGATTAGTGGTTGCCAGGGGCTGAGAAAAAGAAAGAATGCAGAGTGACTGCTAATGAGCATGGAGTTTCTTTTTGGGGTGATGAAAATGTTCTACAAATAGTGGTGGTTGGGCTGGGCGCCGTGGCTCAGGCCTACAATCTTAGACCTCTGGGAGGCTGAGGTGGGAGGATCACTTGAGGTCAGGAGTTCGAGACCAGCCTCAGCAAGAGCAGGCCCTGTCTCTACTAAAATTAGCCGGGCGTGGTGGTATGCGCCTGTAGTCCCAGCTACTCAGGGGGCTGGGGCAGGAGGATCACTTGAGCCCAGGAGTTTGAGGTTGCTGTGAGCTAGGCTGACACCATGGCACTCTAGCCCAGGCAACAGAGCAAGACACTGTCTCAAACAAAAAAATAGTGGTGACTATTGCAGTCTTGTGAATATACTAAAAAACACTGAACTGTACACTTAAATAGGTAAACTGTATGGTATGTGAATTATATATCAATATAGCTTTTTAAAAAAATAATAGAAGCAGCTAATACTTGTGAGGCACTTATTATGGGCTCTGGGCTAGGTATTTAAGGCACACTATCTCATTTAATCCTATGAGATAAGTGCCATTACCATCCCCCATTCTACAGATAAGAAACCAGAGACTTAGAGTGGTCACGTAACTTGCTCAAGGTCAACACAGAGCCTGGCTTTGAGGTCAGGTCTATGTGACCACAGAGCTTAAACCCTTTACCACTTTTTTTTTTTTTTTTTGAGACAGAGTCTCACTCTGTTGCCCAGGCTAGAGTGCCATGGCATCAGCCTACCTCACAGCAACCTCAAACTCCTGGGCTCAAGCGATCCTCCTGCCTCAGCCTCCCGAGTAGCTGGGACTACAGGCATGTGCCACCATGCCCGGCTAATTTTTTATATATATATTTTTAGCTGTCCATATAATTTCTTTCTATTTTTAGTAGAGACAGGGTCTGGCTCTTGCTCAGGCTGGTCTCGAACTCCTGAGCTCAAACAATCTGCCCGCATTGGCCTCCCAGAGTGCTAGGATTATAGGCGTGAGCCACCGCGCCCCACCCTTGACCACTTCTTATACTGCCTCTCCTATCCAGTTCACTGGTAAGTTCTTCCATTCTATCTGGCGACATTCCTCACAGTCATGACCTCTTTTCCCTCCTACCTTCGCTGCCCTCAGCACCTATCATCAGATGGCTTCAGCAACCTGACCGCCCACTGGCAGGCTCTTGCTCCTTCAGCTCCTTCTGCACATTGCTGTAGGAGTCATCACGCCAAATCCCAACTCTGGCTCTGGCTCTGGCTCAAAAATTCTTAACGGTTCCCCACAGTCCAACCCCCTGCACATATTTTCGAGGCCTTTTACATCTCTTCTGCTTTACTCCTTTCCCAACTCTACGCCGCTCCATCCTCGCCGGGCTGCAAACTGCACCTGAATACACCATACACTCCTTTCCTCCTTCTGGGCTTCTTGCTCAGCTATTCCTGCTGCCTAGAATGCCCTGCACTTCTGTGTATCAAATGTCCTACCCACCGCCTCCTTCATTAACCCTTTCCTGATTTCCTACCCCCTCCTTCCTCTCTGGTTGGAAGGAATCTCAATTTTTCATAGCAAAAATCACGTTCTACACCTATTCCAGGAGTGCGGGAGCTATTTCTGGTCCACATTTATCTTCTTCACAGTATAGCCTAGTTTAACCCAGAGCAGATCCTTCAACAATGTTTAGGGCTGGGCAGGCCCACTCCAGAACAGCAGTCAGTGACTACTACAAAAATGACAAGGACAAAGAAGCTGTTGTCATATCAGTAGCTCAGGGGCTTTCTGCAGTGGCTGGCAGCCTCTGGTAGCAGCAGGGGCTAACGATTCCCAAACGCACTGCCCTCAGACTCCAGCGGCAACTCCCAGTCAGTCCATGGCACTGTGGCCATCTCTCCTCACCCCACACACTCCACACACACCAGCGTCGCCTCCGCAGTTGCTGTTCCCTTTCCCTGCTTGTCCTCCTCTCTTTCGGCAGCATTTATTTCAGTGGGTTTTGACTGCATGGTAAAGGAAGTGAGACAGCCAGATCGCACCTCTCTGGAACACTCACTTGATTAGCATAGCGTTTTGGTAACTTCTTGCCACTGTCAACATCCATTTCTTCATCATCTTTCTTATCTTCCTCCTCACTGACCATCCCGGTCCAGTCATCTTCAGCCAGTCTTCTGGCGTGGTTCACATAGTCCAGCCGCTTGCTGCAGGAAAGAAAGACATCAGGACAGTTCTTTTTTTTTTTTTCTTTTTCTTTTTGAGACAGAGTCTCACTCTGTTGGCCAGGCTAGAGTGCCGTGCGTCAGCCTAGCTCACAGCAACCTCAAACTCCTGGGCTCAAGCAATCCTACTGCCTCAGCCTCCCGAGTAGCTGGGACTACAAGCATGTGCCACCATGCCCGGCTAATTTTTCTATATATATTTTTAGTTGTCCATATAATTTCTTTCTATTTTTAGTAGAGACGGGGTCTCGCTCTTGCTCAGGCTGGTCTCAAACTCCTGAGCTCAAATGATCCACTAGCCTCGGCCTCCCAGAGTGCTAGGATTACAGGTGTGAGCCACCACACCAGGCCCTGGACAGTTCTTTATATCTCGGGGCATGGATCGGTACTGGTCCATGGCCTGGTAGGGACGGGGCTGCAGAGCTCCACCTCCCTCTACCCCCCATCTGTGGAAAAATTGTCTCCCATGAAACTTAGGAACGGGGTGGGGGTGGGGGTGGGGCAAACAGCAGGAGGTGAGATGCCTTGAGCAGCAGCCAGAGAAGCCTCATCTGCATTTACAGCTGCTCCCTGTCGCCTGCCTGCATCACCTCCAGAGCTCCTCCTCACCACTCCCTGCCCCCTGGACAAAAATTATCTTCCATGAAACTGGTCCCTGGTACCAAAAAGGTTGGGGATCGCTGCTCTACAATATGATCGATTTATTTAATTCAAAGGCTCCAAATTGGGGAGCAACATGGGGATTCTAGTGGGAGTAAGAAATGATGAACTCTCCTTTGCAAAGCTAAACTAGTGACTATCTCCTCATAGATCCTAAATGGGGAACCCCCCTCTGAACACACTCAGCCTTCTTCAGAGTTTCCTAAGAATGGGCAAAGGAAAATATTTAAAGGAGTTTCCAAGGTTCACTAGCTGGAGAGGCTGACCTCATTCCCACCCCACCCCATCCAATCCCATCCCAGACTCTCATCCTCACCCCAGGTGAGAGTTGACACTTCCCTGCCTGGCAGACACTTCATCCAAAAACCCCCAGTGATGGAAGAGAGGAAACACTGAGACGTAGTGAGACGTCTAAAAACAGGACAGCTTCTGGGGCTTTCTGTTTTATACAGCCGTCTTTTTTTTTTCTTTTAAGAGATGGGGTCTCGCTATGTTGCCCAGGCTTGATTCAAACTCTTGGGCTCAAGTGATCCTCTTGCTTCAGCTTCCCAAGTAGCTGGAACTGTAGGAGGTACACGCCACCATGCTTGGCTCATACAGCTTTCTGAGAAGCCAGGCCTTTCTCCAGTTTCTGTCTAACTTTCAAAAAAGGTCACTTAGTTTACAATTTAATGTTACTTGTTTCCCTTTATCATTATCTTTCACTTAAAAAAAGAAATGTACATATTCTAGAAAATTTGAGAAATTGAGAAGAAAAAGAAACTTTTGGAACCTAATTGTTTCAAAGTGATTTAGAAATGCCACATAATCTCCCACACTTGATTTCCTCAATGCTAAGGCAAGAATTCAACCACAGAGGCAATGAAACCAACACAGCCGGTTTCTTCTTAAACACACATGTACTAATGCACACTCATGAAAAAGTGTACATCAGAGAGAACATATGAAAACACAATGGTCTTTTATTTCAAGAATAAGAGCTGGTATATTTGTACGTGTGTCAAAGAATGTATGCCTGTGGTTATTTCCCAGGCATTGTTTGTAGTCTCAACAGAAGGAAACTATCCAGATGCCCATCAGTAGGCGAATGATAACATTATGAACTATCCACTCAATGGAATATCTGGCACTATAAAAAAGGAATGATGTGGCACTTTATGAAATGATACAGAATTTCTCAAAAAACACCATTAAATAAAAGGTTAGAGCTGGGTGCAGTGGCTTACGCCTATAATCCCAGCAACTCAGGGAGCTGAGGCAAGAGGATCACTAGAGGCCAGGAGTTCGAGATCAGCCTGGGAAACATAGCAAGACTCTGTCTCTAAATAAATAAGAGAAATAAGCTAAGTGTAGTGGCTCGTACTTGCGGTCCCAGGTACTCAGAAGGCTGAGGCAGGAGGATCGCTTGAGCCCAGGAGTTCTCGAGCCCAGGAGTTCGAGGCTGTAAGCTATGATCCTGCCACTGCACTCCAGCCTGGGTGACAGAGTAAGACTGTCTCTCTAAAAATAAATAAATAATAAAACAGTTTTAAAAAAGGTTACATACATACAACCACACACACTTGGTCATATCTGCCCTACCCAACAATATCTTTGGAAGGATACACAAGAAACTAATAATACAGGAGCAGAACTGGTTGGCTAGGGGACAAAATTGGGAGGGAGACTTTTCACCAAATATTCTTCTATATATTTTGAACCATAGGAATGTATTACTTGCTCCAAAATAACTAATTACAATTAAATAAAGGACAAGGGGGAGAATGATCTGGGAGTGTAATCTGCAAGCAACCCAGAGGCCATAGAGAAACATTTCTGTTAAACACATCCAGCGATGATGCAGCACTGGGCAAAATATAGGTCGTATGAGAACTGTGCAGCTGTTAATAGCTTCTCTTAACCCCTAATTCCTTAATTTATGACCCAGAAGAGGCCTATGCTGCACTGAGAATAAAAAGACAGGCCCTGCCTTCAGAGCAGCTCAGCCCCAAATGCTCCTATCCTGCTTTCTTTCCCTGTTTGTGCATCTTGGCATTAGAATTAAGTGTATGGAAGACATTTCCTCAGATTCCCCGTTGAATTATTTGTCTTGAACTCCCAAGGGCTCCACAGAAACATGTGTGCTGAAGGCAGACGGGAAGACCACAGCCAATACCAGAATTCAGAGTACAGAAGCCACACACAAGCAACCCAGGGAATGTGGGGAGTGGAAGTATGGGCGTGGCTTTCACAAGTTCCTAATTTGCAAAGCTCATTACTGCTGCCAGGAACAAAAGAAAAATTTAACCAAATAATTGAGCTTTTACTTTCAAACTTCAGTTTCTCCCTACTCCATCTTTTGCTAAGCTCTGGGTATAAAGGGTATTGACCTCTGCCAGGATTTACCTATCCCAACCTTGCGGCAAGAAGATCAACCTACAAAGGGTCCACTTTGAAGGCCTTTCTGCAGAGACAAGCCTGGAGCCTCCTAAATGGTCCACAGCTCCAGCCTGGGGAAAGACGCCAAGGAGTTAAAGCATCCTTACGATTTCTGCAGTTCCAGTAACCGGCGGCGCCTCTCATTCTGCTCCAAGGAACTGTACTTGGACTTGTACTGGGACAGGCGGGGGTGTGGGGCAGCTGTGCTGTTCAGATCTTGAGACACAGAAAAGCTACTAGCCAGGGCTTGGCTCAGCTCTTCCATCTTCCCTACAAAGGAAAACATAAGAAAATGGTTCATTCATTTCATATTATCTCCTGTGTACACGCAGTTATGATGTAACATGATGGCTATTTTCCTAAAAAATCCTCACTTAATGCAAAATCACAATTGTTTCCATGGGAAAAAAGGAAGTTAAAGGGCAAATGAGTTACATATTAGAAATAACGTTATTTCCTACAGATATTTCATTGATGATCATTTTGATAGCTCTGAGTACATATAAACTAAAACATCAGGACAGGTGTGGTGGCTCATGCCTATAATCCCAGCACTTTGGGAGGCTAAGGTGGGAGGTTTGCTTGAGGCCAGGAGTTGGAGACTAGCCTGAGCAACATAGCAAGACACCATCTCTAGAAAAAAATAGAAAAAATTAGCTGGAAGTGGTGGAATGCACCTGTAGTCCCAGCTACTCAGGAGGCTGAGGCAAGAGGATGACTTGAACCCAGGAGTTTGAGGTTACAGTCAGCTATGATGACGCCACTGCACTCTAGCCGTGACAACAGAGTAAGATTCCGTCTCAAAAAAACCAAAAAATAAAACAAACATCAATCACTCAGCAAATTCACTCCAAAATTGTACCTAGTTTTGTTTTTTTGTTTTTTTTTTTGAGACATAGTCTCGCTCTGTTGCCTGGGCTAGAGTGCCGTGGCGTCAGCCTAGCTCACAGCAACCTCAAACTCCTGGGCTCAAGTGATCCTTCTGCCTCAGCCTCCCAAGTAGCTGGGACTACAGGCATGTGCCACCATGCCCAGCTCATTTTTTCTATATATTTTTAGCTGTCCAGATCATTTCTTCCTATTTTTTAGTAGAAACAGGGTCTCGCTCTTGTTCAGGCTGGTCTCGAACTCCTGACCTTAAGCGATCCTCCCGCCTCGGCCTCCCAGAGTGCTAGGATTACAGGCGAGAGCCACCATGCCTGGCCTGAACCTAACTTTTTCTCTGTTACCCATCACCATGAGCCTTGTCATTAATTCCTTAGCACCACTGACATCCAGTGATGTGATCAAGCATCTAATTTTTCCTGAGTTCTAAATAGCCATCACTCTATAACTAATATGATTCCCTGATGCAGAGTTCATCCAATTTATTGTTTAATTCTCTAATAACGGCTAACTCATACTAAGAAAATTTAGCTCCAGGATAAATAGTGGTTCTGGGGCTCTTGGAGGAAGACAAGAGGAGGCAAAAACCCTAAACCCAGCTGTTACTTCCTCATTTTACAGTTTTGTTTTGTTTCTGGGTGGGCAGAAGGAATGTTTCAGGGCTACCTATGTGGGACTCACTTGGAAAAGAACTAGGATGTGGAAGACTGCCTGACAGGTAATGCTAGTGCTCCAGGAGTGTGAAGGGCTTCCACATGGAACATTACAGAGACTGGCAGAGAGTAGATGCCATCTGGGAGACAACCTGCCCAGGTAGACCCTAAAGAATGGGAGTGGGGAGAAAGAAGTGAATTCACCCTTCATTCACACTCCTGTCAATAAAGGGATAAGGTGGCACAGCAGCTGACCAAGGGTTAAAGATGTGCTTTGGACTGTAAGAAAACAGAAACATTTGGGAGAAATCTCACTTACACTGCTGGGCTGGCCCAACCCTTTTGTTCCAGTGTAAACTAGAGGGCACCACCAGTGCTTAAACTCCATCCCAGGCCAGGTCCAGTACTTTGAGCACCAAAATCGTTTCATTCCAGAGCCTCCACAGTTAAAAATATAACTCCATAGTCCTCTACCTGGCCAATGAGTTACTTTCCATTATACACTTGAAGTCAGATTTTTTCTTAATTTGAAGCATACAGTTTTTTAATTTTGAAAGGAACTTAAAAATTGTGTTTTGCTAGGGATGGTGGCGTGCACTTACCGTAGTCCCAGCTACTTGGGAAACTGAGGCGGGAGGATCACTTGAGCCTAAGAGTTTGAGGCCAGCCTAGGCAACATAGCGAGATCTTGCCTGTAAATAAACTAACAAACAAACAAACAGTAGTTAAATACACATAACATGAAATTCACCAGCTTAACCATTTTTAAGTTTACAGTTCTGTGGTGTTTAAGTACATTCAACACTGCTATGCAACCAATCTCTGGAACTCTTTTCATCTTGCATAGCTGAACCTCTATATACTTCAAACATGAACAGAACTTTTTTAGTACATAAAATTAACATATTATCAGTGTAAATTTGAGGTGTGTCTTAAAATATTTATAATGCAACCAGTGGCAGCCACTCCTGGATGCTTCTTGAGGCCCTATGATGAGTACTTGGGATCCACATCGTATTCCACCCATGCCACCTATGTCATTTTCTTTGCTTTTCTGTACTTTTGTGTAAGTTTGAAAAAAATTTCCATAACAAAAAATTTCTTAAATTCATCGAGCCTTCCTTCAGTTCACCAACATAGTGACTAAATCCAAAGCACCTTTATTAAGCCTTATTTATCCCGCATTATCTTGGTGTCAGCTCCCTCCTCTGCCAAAACCACACGATCCTCAAAACCGACGCCTTGGGTCCTGCGGCAGCCCCCCGTACTTCCGTTATGGCTGTTCCCAGCCGGCTCCCGCTCTTTCAACCCATGGCTTCGACTGCGCTGGCTCAGGACCTGAGACCCGAGCCCGCGGCGGTCTCACCCTCCCTCTACATCCACCGCCCGGATTCCCAACGGTGCTGCCCGCCCGGGCCCCGCCCCGCGCCCCGCCCCGCCCCGCGCCCGCTCCCTCCCTCTTTCGCCCCTCCCCCTCCGCTCCTCCCACTACGTCCCTCCGCACCTCCCCGCCCCCACCTTCCGGGCTCTGGCCCGGGCGCTCTACCTGCCCCGCTCGGCCGGTCTCCCCGCCACCGTCCCCACCGCCTTTTTCTAGAAATGAGGCCATCTAGGCCTCGCACGATTCGCCCCTCCCCCCAAAAACGTCCCTCAGGGGCCCTGGCCGGACAGCCTGGAACAGAACAACGGAAACGCTCCGAAGGGAAGGCCCCCGCCTGGGCTCTGACCCTCCAGACGACGCCCTGGGAGCCCAGAGTGCAGAGCCGGCCAGAGGGAGTTACAGCCCGGCGCTGTGGGGCAGCTCGGGAGCTGGCGGGGCCCGGGCTCGAACCCAGGACTCACCGGACCGAGGTGACAGTTGCACGCGCCGCGCCGCCGCCACCGCCGCCGCCGCCGGGGCCAACCAATCACCTGCCCGGGGAGAGCCGGGCCCGCCCCCTTGGCCGCTGCCGCGCCGCGGGGCCCACAGGCCTTGCGCCCGGAGTTTCCGCCTCCGGCCGCCTTTGCGAACGTCGCGAGTTCAGTAGCTCGCTTCTCCTCCCTTCCGCCCTCAACGTCTGCGGCTTTTCCCTTCGGCCAGGGCGGGCGTCCTGCTGCATTGCGTTGCACTGTTCAGGACCTCTCCTGCAAGAGGACTTGGACAAGCCGAGGACTCTCTGCCGGGCACAAGTGCCTCCGGGCTCCTTTCGCCCATAGGAGGTGCTCCGATTTCGTGGCCTGGCGTTCAAGGCCTTGGGTTCTGTCGCCTCCTCTTGGATCCTCCGAGCCCTTCGGGCTGCACCCTGAGTCTGCTTCTCTCCTGTGCCCGTGCTTTTGCACTGGCAATACCAGCTGCCTGGATGACTCCCCTCACCCCTCACACCCCAATTTTAGGACAATTAAACGTTCATTCCCCGTTCGCCCTCACAAAACCAGGAACGTACCTCGATTACTGCCCGTTCGCTGGGTTTGGGAGCTTCTCTTTCCTCCTCGGATCTGGGCTTGGCAATGGCAGGGATCTGGCTTGATTCCTGCTTAAGTAGTCAGCGTCCCGAGCGAGGGATAGCGCTCGGTAGACCCTGGGTGAAGGAATGATTGAATTGGTGCAAGGGGTTGGGGGAAGCAACCAAGATTTAGGAGACCTAATCAAAACCCGGTGTAGCCTCTGAGGGGCAGAACTGATGAGATGTAAAATTAAAACCTGAATAGCTATCTATTGAACACTGTTGCACCACACCCATTATCTCATTTAATCTTCAAATAATGGAAGTAGACTGAAGCTCAGAGAGGTTAAGTAGCTTGGCCAAAGTCACACAGCTTTTCAGCCAAATGTTTGAATTTGCTGAATGTCTGACATACAGAGAAGTAAGTTGGCTATTACTATACTATAGAAACAAAATATCCAAAGTTAAGACATTCTGAGTCCAAAGAATGCCAAGATGTGGACTTGTATATTTTATGTACATGACACCATCCATTTGGACTAAAAAGAACAAGAGATTAGACTGACAAAAGGTCATTATTAAACTGGTAAAGGGTAGAGACCCTGGAAGGCCAATTTTTTGGACCTCAGAATTTATTTAGGTGGCTAGCTGGGCCCCGGTGGTGGTCCATGCCTACAGTCCCAGGTACTCGGGAGGCTGAGGCAGGAATATCACTTGAGGCCAGGAGTTTGAGTCCAGCTGGGCAATACAGCAAGACCCTGTCCCTAAAAAATAATAATAAAAATAATAGAATTTATTTAGGTGGATCAACTTAGTGTAGGTGAGTAATAATGAAAAAAAGGCAAAAAAAATAGAAAAAAATAAAAAAATAAAGAATTTATTTAGGTGGTTCTATCTTTTAATGGCCAGGCTGAGCAAAGCTGTGTACTAGGTTATTTATTTGGTGCATCCACAAACAAAAGCTCATGTTTGCTTGATTTATGAGACTGACAAAAAAGAAAAGCCCAGGGCCCCCCATCACTAGGAAACTTGACACCAGGATATTAGGTATTCTGTGTCCCAGAACCACCATTCCCTACTCACAACCACAGAGAGCACATCTACTGATCAGAGCTGCACAGAAAAGAACAAAAGACTCTAAACATTGGAGGAAAACAGACTGATATTAAGAAAGAAGTCCCCAGATTTATGCACCAAGACCCAGGAGATAGATTCCAGTCCCTCACTTGTACCCAGCTGAATAATTTCCCATATCACTGCAAAACAAACAACAAAACAAAACAAAATGGTACCTGGCCCAGGGGTTCTTTTGAAGCCAGACAATGTTCCAGGAAGGTGGAACCTCACCTTCACAATGTTGGCCACATACACATATACCTGTGCTTAATGCCTTTAAATCAATTCACTAAAAAAAAAAAAAGCCTGAGGCTGGGCATTGTGGCTCACACCTGTAATCCTAACACTCGGGGAGGCCAGCGGGAGGATCGCTTGAGATCAGGAGTTCGAGACCAACCTAAGCAAGAGCAAGACCCCGTCTCTACTAAAAATAGAAAGAAATTAGCCAGGTAACTAAAATAGGAAAACAATAGCCGGGCATGGTGGCGCATGCCTGTAGTTCCAGCTACTCGGGAGGCTGAGGCAAGAGGATTGCTTGAGCCCAGGAGTTTGAGGTTGCAATGAGCTATGATGACACCACTGCACTCTGCCCAGGGTGACAGAAGGAGACTCTTGTTTCAAAAAAAAATTTTTTTTTTTTTTTTTTTTTTTTTGAGACAGAGTCTCACTCTGTTGCCTGGGCTAATTAAAAAAAAAAAAAACAGGCCGGGCGCGGTGGCTCACGCCTGTAATCCTAGCACTCTGGGAGGCCGAGGTGGGCGGATCGTTTGAGCTCAGGAGTTCGAGACCAGCCTGAGCAAGAGCGAGACCCCACCTCTACCAAAAATAGAAAGAAATTATATGGACAGCTAAAAATATATATAGAAAAAATTAGCCGGGCATGGTGGCGCATGCCTGGAGTCCCAGCTACTCGGGAGGCTGAGGCAGGAGGATCGCTTGAGCCCAGGAGTTTGAGGTTGCTGTGAGCTAGGCTGACGCCACGGCACTCTAGCCCAGGCAACAGAGTGAGACTCTGTCTCAAAAAAAAAAAATAAATAAAAATTAAAAAAAAAAAAAAAAAAAAACAGAGATTGGCAAGTGTTGGAGAAGTGATAAGAATTCAAACTAACAGAATTTTTCTTTGATGTATTAATAATCGGAAAAATTCAAGGAGAACAGAAGAGGGAAGAACCACTTTCTCACTCTATTATTCAATGTTATTTAAGGTAGAATCTGTGTATCCCAGAAAAATCTTCTGGTAAGTGCCCATGGGCAGGGGAATCCCTACCTAGAATAGAGGAGGTTGAGAGCAGGAAAGGGTCCAGCCCTTCCAGAAGAGGAAGCGCTTTCTAGGAGCCTCAAGTGTCACTTTGCTGGTCAGCTAACAAATGTACATTCAATGCCAACTGTTTGTCAGGTGGTGTGCCAGGCCCAGAAGATACCAAAATGACCAAGATTGACATGGTCCCTGCTCTCCAGGAGCTTACAGCCCACTGGTAGAGAAAGACACACGGTGAATACTGTAACTGCATAGAGATGAATGCCAAGGAGCGCAGGTGGCTGGGAAGGGAAAGAGTATGGGGGCTGCTGGGCCTGGGGTGTTCAGGGAATTCCTATATGAGGAAGTGACATTTGAGTGGAGGCATGAATGGCCAGAAGGAGCCTCCGGGAGAACAGAGGGACCAAGCCTTTCTTGCAGAAGGCACAAAGCCTTTGTGTGAGGAGAGACAAAAGCCAGGACAGAGACAGAGCAGGGGGAGCAGAGGCAAGGGCACAGAGGTGGGGGGGGGGGGCACAGAGGCAGGTAAGGGCCGGTAGGCCGTGGTGGGGGTTTGGATTTTACCTGCGTTGTAGATGAGAGTTTTTATTTAAAGAGTTACAAGATAGCGGGATTGCAGCTTCTGAGAGCTCACACCAGCTCCTTCATAGAGTGAGCAGCCAAGCGAGTGTGGAGGCTGGGAGGCAGCGAGCAGGGATCGCAGGGATCGCAGGGAAGTGTGGCCGTGGGCGTGATGGGAGTGCCTGGATTTAAGATACAGCCTGGATGTGAAACTGGGAGGGCTTATTGCTCTTAAAGGGGGAGAATTAGCAAAAATTATACATGTGTTCTAGTCTAGTCCCCAGCCAAGACTTTCTCCTTGAGGTAGAACTGAAAGAAAATAGAAAAAGGAACTTTCTCCCTATGTAAATCAATGTTGTTAAAGGCCGAGGCTAAGGCAGCCATCTTGAGGACCTGCGCCTCCTGCCACCCACTTGGAGACAGCCTGTAGGAAACGTAAGAAGCCAAGGATGCCAGGAGGGAGAAGCACACTTGACAGGGGATCACGTGAGTGAGCCAGGACACAGAAACTGCAACCCTGGGGGACACTAAAGCTCCAGGGGGCCACACCTCTTCCCCTGTCCAGCCCCAATGCCCCAAGGTCCCTGAGGCCCAGCTCTGGGTGAGAAGAATCGTGAGGGTGGTTAAGGGTTAAGCTCTTGGGCTCTGGAGCTAGATGGTCTGGGTCCAAATCTAGGCTCAGCTACCTGCTGGCCCTGGGGCCTGGGTTTGTTATTTCACCTTTTGTTTGTTTGTTTGTTTGAGACAAGGTCTCACTCTGTCACCCTGGCTAGAGTGCAGTGGTGTCATCACAGCTCACTGCAACCTCAAACTCCTGGGCTCAAGCCATCCTCTTGCCTCAAGCCTCCCAAGTAGCTGGGACTATAGACGTGTGCCACCACTACTCATTATTTTTAGTAGAGATGGGGTCTCGCTCTTGCTCAGGCTGGTCTCAAACTCCTGACCTCAAGCGATCCTCCCGGAGTGCTGGGATTACAGGCGTGAGCCACTGTGCCCCACCACAGCATCTCTTTTTACAAGTCTTCCCCATGATTCTGATACACGGTCGAGTTTGAGAACCACTGCTCTAAGCCATAGGTTCAGTCTTTGTGTAACCACATGGCTAAAAGTGTGGGAACTGGACCCAGAGGGATGTAGGTGCAAACCTGCCTCCATCACCGAATAACTCTGTGACTCAGGTAAGCTATTATCTCTGAGCTTCAGTTTTGTCATCTATAAAATGACCACAATAATAGTACCCATAGGGTTGCTGTGAGGACCACATGAGATAGCACAAAGCCTGGTGCATAGTAAGCTCTCAGTCAGAGTAGCCATCATTAGCTAGGTGAGTGATCACGTGTCTATTTTAAATTTGCGGCCAGGCTTGGTAGCTCATGCCTGTAATCCTAGCACTCTGAGAGGCCAAGGTGGGTGGATCGTTTGAGCTCAGGAGTTCGAGACCAGCCTGAGCAAGAGTGAGATCCCCGTCTCTACTAAAAATAGAAAGAAATTATATGGACAACTAAAAATATACATAGAAAAAATTAGCCGGGCATGGTGGCCTGTGCTTGTCCCAGCTACTTGGGAGGCTGAGGCAGAAGGATGGCTTGAGCCCAGGAGTTTGAGGTTGCTGCGAGCTAGGCTGATGCCATGGCACTCTAGCCCGGGCAACAGAGTGAGACTCTGTCTCAAAAAAAAAAAAAAAAAAAAAAAAAAATTGCCATGCCCTGAAGCGTCACAGTGGGTTTTCTATATCTCAAGGATAGAGAATGTTTATACACAGAAAGGAATGAACTACAGCTCAACTTGTACATTCCTTCCCTCCCCCCAGTCTTTCCCTCCTTTTCTTCTTTCCTTAGACACATATTTGTCATGCACCTTAGGCACCAGCCCCTTTGCTGGATACTGGGGACAGAGAGATGACTCGGACCTTCCCTACTCTAAAAAAGCTCACAGTCTGGAGAGAGCATCGGTCCTCAAAAGTATGGCTGCAGCCAGAGCAAGAGACTGTGCAGTAGGGACAAGTAAAGGATGTTTTCTCATTTGATGAACAAATATTAAATCTATACTTGCCTTATACCTGAAACTTCGAGACTGTGGAGAATGGGCTTGGCTTCTACCCGCAAGAGAAGGCAGAAGACACAGACAGATGGTGGAGGCTAGAGCAACTCCATCTTGGATGCTAATCTGCCATGTTGACTGCTGGTTCTGGGAATGCCTCTAAGATTTCTAATTTATTTACTGTTAGCACATAAAAACAACCTTGATGTTATGGAAAATTCATACTTACCATAAATCCTGCCCTTGGGCAAATTCCTACACATTCCTTCCGAAGCACCTATGCCCTTTCCCTGTGGTATATAAGCCCTGGGTCTGGTGGGTAACGGCACAGGAGTCCACTGTCTTGTGGCTGCCTGAGACATGGTTTCTGTTTGTAAGTCCCCATTAAATGTTTCTTTCTGAGGAACTAGATTTGTCAACTTCTTTCTTTGGCCTCTCAGCTCCATTGGTCTTTGGGAGTGGGTTTGCATAGCCCTGCTTACTATGAAACACACTGTGAAACTAACCAAGTACAAGGGAGTGTGCTAAGTGCTTGGGCATCAGTCTCTACATCTATAAAATGGGGATGATAATCCTTTCCTGTTCTAAGGACTAGATGAGATAATAAATGTAAAACATGGGCTGGGTGTGGTGGCTCACACCAAAATCTTACCACTTTTGGAGGCCCAGGCAGGAGGATCGCTTGAGTCCAGGAGTGTGAAGTTGCAGTGAGCTATCTTGATGCCACTGCACTCTAGCCTGGGCGATAGAGCAAGACCCTGTCTCAAAAAAAAATAAAAATAAAAATAAAAATAAATAAATAAGTAAATGTAAAACATGTAGTCCAGAGCCTGGCACAATAAATGTCAGTTCCTCTCCCCCTTCCCATCCTTGGCCTTTTAAGTGCATCCTACCCACCCAGTTTGTACTTGATGATCAGGGGGAATGGGAGACTGCAGGAGGCTCAAACAATCTGCCTGGGATGACCCAGTGAGTACCCACAACTAAGGCGGTGATTCCCATCCCGCCTGCTCATCACAGCCATCTGTGGGGCTCTTTCAGAATTTAGCCCCACTGGTGAGTCTCAGCCACTAGGATTTAGAACTGGGGCAGTCATCAGTAACTGAAGGTAAGAATGCTACCAAGCTACAGTGAATGCAGCTAACAGGGCGGCCTCTAACAGCTCAGAGGCTGCTGCGGCAGGCAAGGAGATCTTCTGGAAGAGATGGGACCATAGCTAGGCCTGAGGCCCCAGGTGGAACAGCAGAGAGGAGGGGGATATGAGCTGGGAGGGAGCCAGGTGGGGACTCGAGCTGGGCAGGGAAGGCCAACACCATGCCTTGTGTCCCAACCAGAGTTGATAGATGGGCTGTGTGCCCACGGACCTCAGCTCCAGGCTCGGCTTCCTCCTCAGCAACAGCAAGTCAGCTGTGCATCCTGGTGAAAGACAAAAACTGTCCTCCAGCCGGGACCAGGAAAGAGCCACCACAGCCACCAACCACACGTGGTTTCTTTCTGCAGTTCCCTTTCTCCTCAGCTCACTTTTGCTCTGGAGCTTCTGCCGGTTTCTCAGCACCTCTCCTTGAACAGACCAGGACCTAATTCCAGGCTGGTTCTGGTAGGCCAGTGCTTCCCCAAGGATGAGAATGGATAATTTAGCTGGTGCAGAAATGGGAAGTTAAAGAATGTTAGATGACAAAATGAGAACATTTTATTTTTTTCCCTGTCTGTTTGCACATGAATGAGAGTCTCAGGTTGGTCCCAAGTCTAACACTTACTAATCCTCCCTTTCAACAAAAACAGCAGACCTCAAAGTCAATGCATTCAGCCAGCAGCTGTAGCCAGTTAATACTGAATAATATTGTTCTCCTGTAGTGCTTCCCAAATTCTTCAGACCTAGCCAGAGTCAGTCGAACCTCATTAGACAATGGGGGCCTGCCCAAGAGTCCCTCTGGCCACCTGACTGTATTAAAGGGCTTTGTGGTAGCCTTGTGGGCACCTTTACTTTTGTTAAGCAGGTGCTGCGTCTTGCACAACCGGACAGTGGGAGGGCGATGCGTATGTTGCCTGCACCAGCCCTGCCACCCCTCGGTTTGCCTTAGTTTGGATTCTCTAGAAACAGAGCCCGAGGCAGGGACTTGAGTACTTTCCATTTATCCGGGAAATGTTCTTCAGGAAAAACTTCCAAAGGGGCAGTAGAAGCAGGATAGGAAAGAGGAAAGAACAGAGCAAGAATGTGGTCTCAGGTAAGGTCTAGGCTGGGCTGCACCCTCTGTGCCACAGGGTCGCCCTGCCTTGGGGCCAGGGGCTGGGCCTTTTGCTCCTCCAGTGGTCAGCCAGTGGCTGCAGGTGAGTGGCAGTGGCAGTGGTGCCGAGGTGTGTAATCTCTTGGTTGAGGAGGCGCAAGCCGGTGGGGGCAGTTTTCTAGAGAAGGGGGCAGCCTAAACTCAGCATCCTGCCCAGGTAAAGCGGATTTGGCTGGGGTACCGAGAGCATCCACTACAGCCACCAAACAGACCGCCATCCAAGCACCTTTCTCCACCCCATCACCCTGATCCAAGCCAGCACGTTTCTCCCGGAAGACTCAAAGCCTTCTCATTGCGCCCCATGTAGCCAGGCAGGCGGGTCTACATCAAACTGTCTGCACCTGATAGTCGAAGTGGTCCTTCAAGCATATTAGTCTTGTTGAGTCACTCTGACACTTAAAAACCCTGAGTGCTGGTGCCCCGCAATGAGAATAAAACCCAAAGTCCTTGCCAGGCCTATAGGATGTGTGGTTATTTACCTTGGCCATTTACCCCTCCGCACTGTGTTCCAGCCACACTGGCCTTCTCTCAGTATCTAGAACACACACATCTCTCCCACCTCATAGCTCTTGCACATTTTGTCCTTTCTGCCTGGTGTGTTTTTCCTCCTCCTTTCTGCCTGATTCTTGTTTACCCTTCAGGTCTTAAATTTCACTTTCACCAGGCAGTTTTCGTGACCTCTGAATCTCTTCGCATGGTAAATCTGCCGGATTCAAATGTCACTTTCTCAGCTACAACAGATCCCCTGTGTACATACCACTCTGCTCTTTCCTTTCATAGCATTTACTGTAATTTACATTTCTATTTCTTAATGTCTCTGGCTTTCTTACCTATAAGCTACAAGAGGCCAGCAACCACGTCTATTTTGTTCATGGCTATGTCAGGCACGTAGCAAGCACTCCACAAACACTAGGTGAATGAATGAATACGGGAACCAGTCACCCTGCAAGTCACAAGATGAGCCAGGTGAGACCTCTAGCCCCCAGCCCTGGAGGAACTTGTAGCACTGGGAGTGGTGCATAGTCACAGACGCACAAGACCTGTTCTACAAAGGTGGCATATATAGAATACCCTCTTGCAGAGAGCAAGAAAAATTTCACAGAAGGGGGAGGCAATGCCAGGGCTGATGTTTGCCAGATGACAAAGCACAGACAGCCCAGGCTGGAGATGGAGGGATGTGAGGGTGTGGGGTTAGGCAGGATCCAAGAGGCCTTGGGATGCCATGCCAAGGAGTTGGGGCTCTAGCATCGAATCCCCACTTCCCAAAGCATGCTTACACAGGAACACTGATCTCACAAGGGTTGGTTTGTTTTTCCTTTTGATAAACATTTTTTATTTTCTGGGTTAAAATATACTGCCAAGTATTGTGTGTGTATGTTATCTCATTATCCCCAATCACAGATGAGCAAATAGGCCCTGAGGTGAGAGGTAGCTTGTTTGAGGTCAAATAGTTAATAGAAGATGGAGACAATGCTTTGACTCAACAGCTGGAAACAGCAATTTCTTAAATATTCTAAGTAAAAATGCCAATTAGTTAAAAAGGCTGAAGTGTCCTGAAGGGCACTTTTTCAACTTTCAACAAAAGGTTTTGACACATTAGCGGATTGTGAAATGGATTTAGGCCCGCATAAGAAATAATAACATTTAAAAGAAATAGAAAACACTGGAAGGCATCACACAGTTCCAGAAAACTTTTGTTCCAATTATCTATATCCTTCAAGGAAGCTGGCCTAAGTTAGGATGGTACAGCAGGCTTCCAGAGGCTGAGGAAAGCCGACCTTTCTTTGACTCATTAGATTTGGGGAAGAAATGATTCTTGGCTCACTGAGCTTTTTGTCCTATCCTTTCTCAGAGGAGCCAGTTTTGTGTCAACCTTTTCCCTGTTTTTTTTTTTTTTTTGTGACAGGGTCTTGCTCTGTCTCCTGGGCTAGAGTGCAGTGCCATTATCATAGCTCACTGCACCTTCAAACTCCTGGGCTTGAGTGATCCTCCTGCCTCAGGCTCCCAAGGAGCTGGGTGGGACTACAGGCGTGTGTTACCACACTCAGCTAATTTTTCTATTTTTTTAAGAGACAGGGGTCTCACTGTTGCTCAGGCTGGTCTTGAACTCCTGGCCTCAAGTGATCCTCCCACCTCAGCCTCCCAAAGTGCTTGGATTACAGATGTGAGCCACTGTGCCCAGCCCTGGAAAGTCATCTCTTCCACATCTTCTCCAAAGAGGGAGAAAGAAGACTTTATTCTAAAGAATCTTACATTTTACTCCTAAGTTCCTAAACCCAGTTTCCTTCAGAAATTTTGAGGTTGTATCTACTTGGGCCATGGGCACAGGTTCCAACTACTCCAAAGGGGCTGATTTATCCGCCATACCTTGTGGGGTCTGGTGGGAGCTGCAGGGCCACAGGAGGTGGGCGGTGGCTCTTGCCTTGCAGAGTCACCTTAGTCTCCCTCTATGAGATCTAAAATCCTGGGAGCCCTGAGGATGCGTTCCAAATGAGCTGATACTGTGCCCAGCCACCAGAGCTGGGGAGTGGGATTCTCTCTCCTGCCACCTCTAAAGAGATAGCACTGAAAAGAACGTGACCTTTGGAGTCACATGAGCCTGGACCTGAACCTCAGCCTCAGACAAGTTCTTGTTCTGATTGTTTCCCAAAGTGAAAAGTTATGGATAACACCACCTACCTTGCAGAGTTGTTGGGAAGAGTAAATGGCACCTTAGCACAGGCAGGGCCATGATGTTAGTTCCCCTCTTAACTTGAATATCTTTTCCCTAAATGCTTCCCAGTTCAATGTTTGCTCTGTGCTCAAACCTTTATATAGCATAATGTCAAGACCAATTCCATTGCCTAGTGCTGCTGCTTTTCTCTGCTGGCTTGTAAACTCAAGTTCAGAGACTCTAAACTCTGGCACACTGCTAAGGGCTGGTTGTGCTGACATTGACAGTCTGTTAAAAGGGAGCATGATCCCAGTCCAACACTTAGTGGCTATGCAATCTTGAGTAATTTGACCCACCTCTGCCTCAGCTCCCTCATCTGAAGAGTGGTGAATTGGATTCTCCACTTAGAATTCTCGGGAAGTTTAAACGGGTTAATACGTGTAATGCACTTAAAAGTAAACCTGACATATACAAGCACTTGCTATTATCATCATCCCATGTTATCTTCCCTACATCATTTCTTTGCCAAAAGCAGGGAAGAGAAGGCCATTTAAAAGCCAATCCTCTGATCTCAGCATTCTATTTATTCTCTTTTTAGAAATCTTGGGTAAAACTTGGTAGTCTAATTCTAATTCTCCACCACTCCTAAGAACATCTAAGTTTCCAGAAACCTCCTGGACCACTTCTAACCGCCAGATGGCCAGGCTACAGGGTGATTATTTCCTTAGGCAAGCAAACACTTCAGCCCTCTAATATGGTATTTCCTGGGGCTAGAATATCAACAGGAAGTCCTGTGGGGAAGAGCTCTGCCAAAATACTCATTCCAAGGAAGGGATTGGTAAAGTGACAAATTTGCCCAGTCCTGTAGAACATCCTGCATCCTCCACATGCAGCCCCTGTTGCAGACCTCACCCACAGGCAGGTCGCTGCTGACCCTATTCCTCTTCTTTGGGTTCTGGAAGGAGATGTATAGATACGACCCTATATAAGAAAACCAGACAGAGAAATTGCACTTACAAGCAATTGGGCCATTTATTGGCATTAGGAAAGCATTCCTTTAAACGAGGGAGGAGACCCCCTGAACACTGAAGTCTCACGTTTTAACGAAAACTTGAGCCCAAACTCTCTATCTGTACACAGCTTAGTCACAGCCAGAAGCAAGAATTCGAGTTAAATAAATTGAACCAGTCCTGCTACAAGACGATAAAGGGAAACGGGGAGGTGGGGATGGGGGGTGTAGTTCTTGCTTTCACATTACAATGTTTCGGGTACAAGAAGTTAACAATTACCCAGGGCAGCACAAAACCACTTCCCCGTGTTTCCCAAGGCACAGTCATTTAATTATCAGTAGTCCCAAGTTCTAAGAGAATTTCCTGGGAAACAGGACGCACCTCCCTTGGCTCTGTAGCATGGCCTGCAGTTGAAGTTAGTAAAAACCTACGACCGCCTGACACCCTCCCAGAATCTCCAGCATCAGGCCTCTGTTCCTATCTGTAAACAGCAACCGTGGGGAGGAGACCGGCTAGGCTTCCAGATCGAAGTCATCGCGCTCCTCATTGTACTCCAGCACATGCCGCTTGATCTTGGAGGAGTCGACCCAAGTGACAAAGTCCTCCATGCTGCGCGTGACAAGGAAGGCGGGGTCAGTCACCACGTCGGGGCCCACGCGCACGTGGCCTTGCTCCACGAAAGCCACGGCAGCCTGGAGGTGCTGCGCCATGCGCAGCTTGAGGAGCACAGTAGGCAGGCGGCGGCGGCAGAAGGACGAGGCCGTGACGAAGTTGCAGAGCTCCAGAGAGCCGCGCGTGGGCACCAGGCCGAGAGCATACAACTTGTCCAGCAGCGCGGCCGAGGCGCGCACGCGGAACGGGTCGCGCTCGGGCAGGTCGCGAAGGCGCCGCGCCAGCTCGCGCACCGCACGGCTCAGCTGGTTGTAGCGCGTGTAGTCCTCGCGCCGCTGCACCCGATAGCGCCGCAGGACTCGCAGCTCGTGCAGGTTGTGATCGGTCACCTCCCAGTTCAGGAAGTCCACCTGCTTCAACAGCTTCTGCTCGTGAAACTTAAGCTTCCGCACCATGATGGCGGCAGCCGAGTGACCGGACCTAAACCAGAGAGCGCGTTCAGGCGCCGGAGGGACTTCCGCGGCGGCGCGCCCAGGCAGGGTGCCTTGGGACCCTGGGCCAATGAAAGAAAGGCTCGGGGCCACGCCCTCACTTTCCATTGGTTAGAGTGGGACCACGCCCCCGCGTCTATATCTCGCGTGTCTTCTCTTCCCGTTCGCCCAGGGAGAGGGAAGAAGCACCAGAGGAAGGCGGTGGGGGGGCGGGGCCGGCGGTGGCTTCTCGCGGTTTTTGGTAGCCAAGAGCGCATCCTGTAGTGTGGTAATAGTTTCCTCTTAGGCTATTTGGGAAGTCTCAGGAGTGTCTCCCCGCAAGAGCTGAGGAGGCCAGTTCCAGGGAAGAGGGGTGATTACAGGCTTGTTTGATTGGGTTCCTAATACCCCGTTGGGTGCTTCCCGGAGCCGGCGTCCCGGGCTGCCGAAGTAGTTTCCGACGCCCGCCAGCGTCAGGTCCTTTACCAGGCGGACGGAGGGGTTTCTCTTTGCCGAGTAGAACAGGGTGGCACCGAACCCGTGAAATACTGATTACCAGGCCTCTTCCCAGACGCACAGAATTGGGATCTACCGGGGAGCCGTCTGGAAATCTTAACACTAACAAGAGAGTCAGTTGATTGATAAAACCCGGCGAGTTTGGGAAACTTGCACTGTAAATGCAAGTCCTAACCCTTAAGCCTAGGCTCAGACGAATTAGCCTGACGTGGTGGATTTCTGGTCACCAAGTATTGAATTAACACGTTTAACGCTGTTTCGGCCAGTTACATCTGTTTACTTCTGAGTGTAACGCTGCGGGCCTAACGCCTTTTTGCCCAGACCTTTGACGCCACCTAGCTTCTTAGCTAATGATTTTGTTTTATTTCGTATGCTTTCCATTGTCTTTTAAAATATATTTGATACTTGGAAAAAAGTGTATGTAAGTTACAAAGTATAATGAATACTCGTGAATCTAACAGTCGGTTTAAGAAGACATCACCAGGACCATTTCATATACCTTTACCTGCCATCCCCTACTCCCAGAAGTAAAGGTCTCTCCTTTCCTGAATTTTGTGCGTATTTATTTTTGTTTAAAAAGAAATAATTTTGGCCGGGCGCAGTGGCTCACGCCTGTAATCCTAGCACTTTGGGAGGCCGAGGCGGGCGGATGGCTTGAGGTCAGGAGTTTGAGTTTGCTGTGAGCTAGGCTGACTGCTCGGCACTCTAGCCGGGCAACAGAGCAAGACTCTGTCTCAGAAAAAAAGAAAAAAGAGAGAGAAAGAAAAAAAAAGAGAAAGAAAAAGAAAGAAAGAAAGAAAATGCAGAATCTCAGGCCCCATTCTTGACCTACAGAATCAGAATCTGCATTTTAACAAGATCCTCAGGTAATCTGTACACATACTGAAGCTTGTATGCAAAGTGACAATACTCTTGAGAAATGTTGCATAGAAGACATCACACTGTATGGAGTTTGTTACATGTGGCTGTGATTACAGCTTTTTTCCTATTGCATAATATTCCATTGTTTGACTATTAATCCATTTTCCTCTTGGATTTTTTGGAAGGACTATTTTTAGCAGCCCTGCCATTAAAAATCTTGTACACGTCTCCTGTTGCACATATGCAAATAGTTTATAGTATACTTCCTGGAGTAGAATTACTGAGTTGTAAGGTATATGCATGTTCAACCTTGCCAAATTGTTTTCCAAAGGGGTTATATACCAATTTATACTCCTTTGGCAGTGCATGAGAGTTCCCTTTGCTCTTCATTCCCACCAGTGCCTGGTTGTTAGTTTAACACATTTTTGCCGATCTGATGAGTATGTGATGGTATTTTATTGTGATTTAAATTTGCATATTCCCTGATGAATATGAATTTTGTATGTATTTCCTCCTCCATGAAATGCTTCTTTTGTCTATTTTTCTTTTGTATTGTGTGGTAAGTAGAATAATGGCCTCCCAAAGATGTTCACCCAGAACCTGTGGCTGTGTTACCTTACATGACAAAAGGACTTTGCAGGTGTGATTAAGGATCTTGAGATGCGGAGATTATCCTGGTGGGTCCCCTGTAATCACAAGAGTCCTTATAAGTGAATGAGGGAGATAGAAGAGTCAGAGATGTGATGATGGAAGCACAAGTCCTAGTGATGCAATTGCTGACTTTGAAGATGAAAGGGGTTCAAAATCCAAGGAATGTGGGCAGCCTCTAGGAAGTTGGAAAAGGATTCTTCCCTAGAGAAGGAACACATCCCTGCTGACACCTTGATTTTAACCCAGTGAGACCCATTTTAGATTTCTTTTCTCCAGTACTGTAAGGTGATAAATTTTGTTGTTTTAAAAAGCTACTAAGTTTGTGGTAATTTGTTACAGCTGTAATAAAAAACTAATACAGGTAGTTTGCTTTCTTAAACATTTCAACATTGGTTTAAAGGGTTTTTTTATGTATTCTGGATATTAATCCTTCACCAGTTATAAATGTTGCAAGTATCTTCTCCCTGTTTGCACTTCCTCTGTACCCCTCGTTTTTCCCCAGCCCCACGGCCTTCCATCCTCAGCCCTTGCTCAATTTGTCTGCGGCAGGACTCTTGGATAATTTCCTTCTTCCTAGACAATAAACATAATAAATAAGTAAATTATATTTGTTAGCAGTGCTGTGAAAGAAAACTGAGCAGGATATAGGAAATAAGGAAGGCTTGGGGTGAGGATGGACTACTATTTTAAAAAGGGTATGTCATGGTAGGTCTTATTGAGAAGGTGTTATCTTTTAGGGGTTAAGCCATGTGGAAATCCAGAGGAAGAGCATTTCAGGAAGAGGAAACAGTACAAATGCCTTAAGACAGGAATGTGCCTGGCATGTCAGAAGAGGAGCAAGAAAGCCTTCTTGGCAGGAGCAGAGTGGGCAAGGAGGAGAGGAAGAGATTAAAGGGGGATCAGATAATACGAGGCTTGTGGGCCCTTGTAAGGACCTCGGCTTTTATGTTGAGTGAGATGGGGACACTGCAGGGTTTAGAGCAGAGGATTGACACCTAACTTAAATTTTAAAAGGGTCACTCTGACTGCTATGTTGAGAATAAACCATAAGGAGACGGGGATGGAAACCCATGAAGAGGCTGTTGTAGTGATCCAAGATGGTGGTTGGGGCCAGAAGAGCAGCAGTGAGATGCTGATGAAAGAATTCTAGGATATGAGAAGAGTCAAGAATGACTAGTTTTTGGCCTAAGCAACTAGAAGAATGTACTCACCATAACCTGAGATGGGGAAAGCTGCAAGTAGAACGGATTTGGGGGGTCAAGATCAGAAATTCAACTTTAGACGTGTGGAGTTGGAGATGTCTGTTCAACATCCAAGGGAAAAAGATATTCATTTATTTTTGGAGGTTTTTTTTCTTCTTGTTTTTGTTTGGGTTTTTTGAGAGACAAAGACAGGGGTCTTGCTTTGCTGCCCAGGCTGGCGTACAGTGGCATGATCATAGCTCACTGTAACCTCAAACTCCAGGGCTCAAGCAACCCCTTCTACCTCAGCCTTCTGAGTAGCTAGGACTACAGGTGTGTGTCACTACACCCAGCTAATTTTTAAATTTTTTTTAGAGATGGGTCTTCCTATATTGTCCAGGCTGGTCTCGAACTCCTGGCCTCAAGTGATCCTCCTACCTTGCCCTCCCAAAGTGTTAGGATTATAGGTGTGAGCCACCATGCCTGGCTCCCTTGAGTTTTTGAAAAAAAGCTGGGCTGGAGGGAAAAGAAAGGGCATTACTGGCTTATAGATGGTGTTTGCAGCTATGAAGCTTGATGAGATCATCAAAGGAGTGAGTATAGATAGAAAAGATAAGAGGATCACTCCACTGTAGTCATTCTAATGTTAAGAATTATTAGAGGAAGAGGATGAACCAGTGAGGTAGAAGGAAAACCAGGAGTGTATGGTCTCTCCAATGCAAGTGAAGAAAGTGCATCCAGGAGGAAGGAGTGATCACCGGGTCAAATGCTACTGAGAGGTTAAAATAAGATGAGGACTGAGAATAACCATTAGGATCCAGCAAAACCAAGGTTATTGATGACCTTGACAAGAATAGGTGAGTGGAATGTGGGCATGAAAGGCTGGCTAGAGGGATTTAAGAAGAGAAAGGGAGGAAAGAAATTGGAGGCCAGCTGGGTGCGGTGGTTCACGCCTGTAATCCTAGCACTCTGGAAGACCAAGGTGGGAGGATCACTTAAGGTCAGGAGTTTGAGACCAGCCTGAGCAACAGCAAGACCCCCATCTCTACAAAAATTAGAAAAATTAGCCAGGCGTGGTGGCCTGCACTGTAGTCCCAGCTACTCAGAGGATCACTTGAGCCCAGGAGTCTGAGATTGCAGTGAACTATGATGACACCACTGCACTCTAGCTGGGTTGTCAGAGCCAGACACTGTCTCAAAAGAAAAAAAAAAAAAAAAGAAAAGAAAAGAAATTGGAGGCAACAAGTGTAGATGGCTATTTCAAGAGATTTTGCTGCATAGGTGAGCAGAGAAATGGGGCAGTAGCTGGTGGAGGAAGTGGAGTGGAGAAAGTATTTTTTTAAACATGGGGGTTGATATTTCCCTCAATACCCACAACTTGTTGGTCGACATTCCAGTCTATTCTACCTCCAAAAACCCTCCCAGATTTTTTTCTCCCCAGGGCATTACCCCTGCCCTACCTCAGGCCCTCACTCTTACCTGCGTTACTGCAGTAATGGTCCAGTGTGTTTCCCCGGGCTGCCTTGAGCAGGCTCAGCCTGCACACCAGTGCCCACGGTTCTCCCCGGCTGACTCGTTTCCTAAAAGATGAATACTGGATGCCTGAATGAGGGATGGATGACGTTCCTAAGTATGAATCAGGGTCCCAGCAGGAAAGAGAGAACACACCCTAATTAGAATTAGAATAACAGGAGAATTTAATAAAGGGACTCTTTTCAAAGGAATGGGCAGGGTGTAGGGAGATCACAAATGTTAGTGCAGTTTCCTGAGACTAGTAACTGTGGGACTCTGTTATATGTAAGCCTGAAAAGGGTCCCTGGAGGGGAGGGAATGAGAAGATGTATAATAGCTTCTGGAAATCTCCGTGGGGCTGAAGAGTGAATTCCCTCACCAAAATCTGGAAATAAGAGTGGCTCCTGAGAGTTACCAAAACCCCACCCAGAACAGATGGAGTAAATCTAAGATGGTTGGTCTGTAAATGTGTGACCGAAGCGTTTGGAAACCAGCTAAAGGCCATCAAGGTGGTGGCTGGGCACCCCTCAAGGGGTGCGGCTGGACTGGGACTGGAGTTGGGTGAGTAGAAATCCCATCAGTTGTATTAAGGGAGCTAATAAAGATAAAGTGTATACAAGTGTCTAGCATTGAGCCAGCACTAAGGAAGCAGATGCTATTGTTAAACCCAGTTTGGAGAAAGGATATGTGAACAGGAAAGGGAGGGTCCTAAAAGTAGCTGGAGAAAAATATTTAGGCTCTAATCTTGGAGAGCCTGATATTTAGCTCTAAACTGGGCTGAACTGTCTTTAGAATCCAGGCTGCCCCTATGCAGGGAACACGGTTTCAAGGTGACTTGGCTGAGAGACTTGTCATACCATCACTTCTTTCCCTCTTGGGGGCTGGTTCCAGGCTCCCTGAGCTAACCTGGTAACTAGGCTTCCCAAGAAGCAGCCCAAACTGCCTTGACCTATTGATGCAAAAATTCAGTTCTCCTTGACAGTTATTCCTCTGTGCAGATTAATACCTGGGCCTCTGGGGTTTGTACACAACCCATATGTCAGCTCTGCATAGGGAGTTGGATCCACTCACTGCACCAGTGCAATTGGGTTTTGGAGCCAGAGGTGTGGGAACCATGCCCTTCCAAACAGCTAAAACACCTTTAGCAGCACCACCTCATGCCAGCTAATCTGCAACAAGTGGGACTAGTGAGAGAGAGGGGAAGGGAGTTCTAGCTAGAGGGAGTAGACAAGGCTCCAGGACATAGCCAGGAAAGGAGGCGAGGACTGAAACCTTTGCCACACCTTAGGCACCTCTTCCTCCAGGAAGCCTTCCTTGATCCTTGCTCCACCCAGGCTGGGGTAGGTGCCCTCACATACACTTTTCATGGCACTGGTCACTCTGGGCAGAGGTCATCTGTCTAGTTGTGACAACACATCTGAGCTTCTGGAAGGTAAGGATAATGTCTTATTTGGCTTTGTAGTCCAGGGGCTGCTACAGAGTAGGTACTCAGTTTATGCTTCTTTTTTTTTTTTTTTTTTTTTTTTTGAGACAGAGTCTCACTCTGTTGCCCAGGCTAGAGTGAGTGCCGTGGCATCAGGCTAGCTCACAGCAACCTCAAACTCCTGAGCTCAAGCGATCCTCCTGTCTCAGCCTCCCGAGTAGCTGGGACTACAGGCATGCACCACCATGCCCGGCTAATTTTTTCTATATATATTTTTAGCTGTCCATATAATTTCTTTCTATTTTTAGTAGAGATGGGGTCTCGCTCTTGCTCAGGCTGGTCTCGAACTCCTGAGCTCAAACGATCCGCCCACCTCGGCCTCCCAGAGTGCTAGGATTTTTTTTTTTTTTTTTTTTTTTTTTTGAGACAGAGTCTCGCTCTGTTGCCCAGGCTAGAGTGAGTGCCGTGGCATCAGCCTAGCTCACAGCAACCTCAAACTCCTGAGCTCAAGGGATCCTCCTGTCTCAGCCTCCCGAGTAGCTGGGACTACAGGCATGCACCACCATGCCCAGCTAATTTTTTCTATATATTTTTAGCTGTCCATATAATTTCTTTCTATTTTTAGTAGAGATGGGGTCTCGCTCTTGCTCAGGCTGGTCTCGAACTCCTGAGCTCAAACGATCCGCCCACCTCGGCCTCCCAGAGTGCTAGGATTACAGGCGTGAGCCACCGCGCCCGGCCTATGCTTCTTTTTTTTTTTTTTTTTTTTTTTTTGAGACAAAGAGTCTCACTTTGTTGCCCGGGCTAGAGTGCCATGGCGTCAGCCTAGCTCACAGCAACCTCAAACTCCTAGACTCAAGCGACCCTCCTGTCTCAGCCTCCTGAGTAGCTGGGACTACAGGCATGTACCAACATGCCCGGCTAATTTTTTCTATATAGTTTTAGTTGTCAGCTAATTTCTTTCTATTTTTAGTAGAGACGGGGTCTCGGTCTTGCTCAGGCTGGTCTCGAACTCCTGAGCTCAAACGATCCACCCGCCTCGGCCTCCCAGAGTGCTAGGATTACAGGCGTGGGCCACCGCGCCCGGCCCAGTTTATGCTTCTTGAGTGCATGACGGACAATGAGACGGAATAGATGGATTAAAGAAGGTGAGCAATAAGCCCCCAGGGCAGGAACCCCTCCTGCCTTACTGCGCTGCACTCCCCAGTGCCTGGCAGAATCAGGGCCCAAGTGTTTCAGATATGCTGACCGAGGGTCAAGGCCCTGCCTGCTTCTTCCGGAACCTTATCTACTGGGCCGCCTCTTTCTCCTTGCTGTTGCTGACGAGAACAGAACATCTAGAATCCGCCGCTGCAAAAAGCAACACGAACCGGGTCGTGCTTAGGTTTGTTCTTTGTCGCTGCAGATGCACGATTCCTTCCCCCTGAAGGAAGTCGCCCAGGGCAGTGGTGTTCCTGGTGCTGTCTGGCTAGGCGACTGGGACCCGCAACGGCTGGTATCCCAGGACAGACGCCCAGGACGCGCAGGCTGCCACTGCCGCTGCGCAGAACAATCCCAGAGCCGCGCCACGACCCCGTCCCGGCGGAATAGTAGCAGGGGGTAGAAGGTGGGAAGGGGGCGTCAGCCGCTGCGCTCCCCTCGGGCGGGCGCGTCTCTCCACGCACCCCCTCCCCCCACGCCCGTCCATGGCTCTGGCGCCCCGCTTGCAGCCCCGCGCTTTGCAAACTTTCGGAGTTTCACTCCATTTGCGTCACGGAAAAGGCAGGAGGGTGGCGCAGTCCAGGAAGCGAAGCAGCAGCGGCTGGCGAGCTCCCCCGCGTGGCGCTCGAACCCCTGGGGGCGTGAGGTGTCTCCTGGCGACGGCGGACAGGCTTCGGGGACGGGAGGTGGCGGTCCCAGGGACCAGTCCCGAAGGCTCTCGGGGCCCCGTGCTCGCGGGCCGTCTCCTCCCTCTCGCCTCCCGACTGGGCGCGAGCAAGCAAGGCGCCCGCCAGACGGAAAGGAGCGCGGAGGAGGAGGCGGGGGCCCGCTCCGGCGCCCCAGGCCCCCGTGAGGGCGGAGCCGGCCGCTCCTGCCCAGCCGGGACGCACGGAAGTGCGGCGGAGTTTGCCCAATTCCCCAGCCTGCTTTTCCTCCCTCTCCCCACCCCTCACCTCCCCTTCGGCTGCTCCCTCCTTCCTCGGGACGCCACCTCCCGCTCGCCTTTTTGTTTTGGAGCTGGCTTCCCGCTGCGGCGCCGGGGCGGCGAGCGCGGGCGAGGGCAGGCTGGGGGCGCAGTCCACGGCCCACTGGCCGGCCCCCAGCGCAGCGCGGAGGACCGACGGACGCGCGGCCGGGCGCGCCATCTGCTTGCCGGAGCTCCTCTGCAAACTACTGCTGAGTGTGTGCGTGCACGCGAGGGGCGGGGGCGGGGGTCGTGAGTCCCGGGTCCGGGGTTACTGCTTTCCGCTGGGGTTACCTTCGGACGGGGGCCCTTGGACTCGGATTGGAATTAGGCAAACAAAAGAGACCAGTCAGCGAGTGGCCAGAAGTCGCCCGAGCGCCTCGCCGCGCCCCCTCCTCGATCCTAGGTGGGGGCTGGCCACTTGGGGGCGGGGAGAGGGTGACCGAGTCGGCGGGGGGCCGGCTGCGCAGCCAGGGTCGAAGAGTTGGCGGCCTGTTGTGTAAGCCTCAGTCCTTGTTTTCCCGGCCTGGCTCGTTGTGAAGCCGGACACATCCACCCTTGGACTCGATTCAGGAGGCTGCTGCTTTTCTCCTTGCCCCTGTTGGGTTTTCTGGATTTTTGAAAACCCAATGGCCTAGGAGGAGGAGGAGGAGGAAGGAGGAAGGGGCAGATCTGCAGAGGAATGTGAGAGCTTCCCAAAGCCAGAGCAGCCAAAAGGAGCTGGGAGCCAGAGGGACGGCAGAGCCCTGCTGCGTTTCTGGAATGGTGGTTTCCGAGTGATTCTCTTCTATTTTAGAACATTGTTCCAGTGGAAAGTGTCGAATTCTTGCCCTTGCAGAGCTGGTTTCTCCAGGTCACTTGACTGTTCTTCTGAAAGTGGGAGGAAAGAGAGACTCCCCCGACTCCTGCCGGTTGCAGAGGGAGGGAAGAAGACTATGGACGTGAGCCCTTCCTGCTCACAGGCGTATACCCAGAGACCTGATAGGGCAGTTTCTGGACCATGGACATTGCTTTGAAGAGGAGCAGGCTGGACAGCATTTGTGGGTGCTGAGACCCCAAGCTGGGGGCCAAGAGACTGAGCTGTATAACAGGCACTGAGTTGCTAGTGCATTCTTGGACACCCCATTGAACATCCTTGGTCTGGGCAGAACCTTCTCCTTCCCATCTTTCTGTACCACCCAGACCAGCCATGGCACTGAAAGGCCGAGCCCTCTATGACTTCCACAGTGAGAACAAGGAGGAAATCAGCATCCAGCAGGATGAAGACCTGGTCATCTTTAGTGAGACCTCACTGGACGGCTGGCTGCAGGGCCAGAACAGCCGTGGCGAGACGGGGCTCTTTCCTGCCTCCTACGTGGAGATCCTCCATTCTGGCCTCAGCACCAACCATGCTGACTACTCCAGCAGCCTTGCAGGCTCTCTGGGCACCCAGGTGAGCTTGTACAACAGCTCCAGTGTGGCCAGTCCGGCCAGGAGTGGTGGGGGCAGTGGTTTCCTCTCAAACCAGGGCAGCTTTGAGGAGGATGATGACGATGACTGGGATGACTGGGACGATGGATGCACAGTGGTGGAGGAGCCACGGGCTGGTGGGCTGGGCACCAACGGGCACCCCCCACTCAACCTCTCCTATCCTGGTGCCTACCCCAGCCAGCACATGGCTTTCCGGCCCAAGCCAGCCCTGGAGCGGCAGGACAGCCTGGCATCTGCCAAGCGAGGCAGTGTGGTGGGGCGCAACCTCAACCGTTTCTCGTGCTTCGTGCGCTCTGGAGTGGAGGCCTTCATCCTGGGCGATGTGCCCATGATGGCCAAGATCGCCGAGACATACTCCATTGAAATGGGCCCTCGTGGTCCCCAGTGGAAGGCCAACCCCCACCCGTTTGCCTGCTCTGTGGAGGACCCCACCAAACAGACCAAGTTCAAGGGCATCAAAAGCTACATCTCTTACAAGCTCACACCCACCCATGCTGGCTCACCGGTCTATCGGCGCTACAAACACTTTGACTGGCTCTATAACCGCCTGCTGCACAAGTTCACTGTCATTTCGGTGCCCCACCTGCCTGAGAAGCAGGCTACAGGCCGCTTCGAGGAGGACTTCATTGAGAAGCGGAAGCGGAGGCTTATCCTCTGGATGGACCACATGACCAGCCACCCTGTGCTGTCCCAGTATGAGGGCTTCCAGCATTTCCTCAGCTGCCTGGACGACAAGCAGTGGAAGATGGGCAAACGCCGGGCAGAGAAGGACGAGATGGTGGGTGCCAGCTTCCTGCTCACCTTCCAGATCCCCACGGAGCACCAGGACCTGCAGGATGTGGAGGACCGTGTGGACACCTTCAAGGCATTCAGCAAGAAGATGGACGACAGTGTCTTGCAGCTCAGCACGGTGGCGTCAGAGCTGGTACGTAAACATGTGGGGGGCTTCCGCAAGGAATTCCAGAAGCTTGGCAGTGCCTTCCAGGCCATCAGTCATGCCTTCCAAATGGACCCCCCCTTTTGCTCTGAGGCCCTCAACAGCGCCATTTCTCACACGGGCCGTACCTATGAAGCCGTCGGTGAGATGTTTGCTGAGCAGCCCAAGAATGACCTCTTCCAGATGCTCGACATGCTGTCTCTCTACCAGGGCCTGCTCTCCAACTTCCCTGACATCATCCACCTGCAGAAAGGTAAGACCCAGTGCAGGCAGGCTGAGTCTGGCTCTCTGCTGGGTGCTGGGGTTACGGGGGTGGCCTAGCAGAACGGAGCAGCTCATCTTGTCTCTGTCTCAGTCATTCATTCAACAAGCGTGTCGAGTGTCAGCTGTGTGGCAGGTGCAGTTCTAGGTACAGGGGTATTGTGGATAGGCCTCGCTCCTGACCCTATGGAGCAAGACGTCTACCTTCCTGTCCGCTCATTCATTTTCTCTGTTTCTGTCTCGTTTATCTGTCGTGTGTGGAGCCCCTTCAAGGTGTCAGGCTGGGGTCTGGGAACACAGAGATGACCAGGTCCCAGGCCTTGCCCTTGAGGAGCCCACAGGCTAATGGGGGACACAGACCAGACAAGGGGAGCGCAGGGTGTGGGCCTGTCTTCCACGCCTCGCAAGCTCACCTCCCACCGTCCCAGCTCCAGGGCTGCGCTCACGGCTGTGTACCCTGTCTGTGAGCGCCCTGTCTGTGCGGGAGGATCTCTGTCCCCATTTGCAGATGAAGGAGCTGGTGTCCATAGAAGGGTGTTGCACAGTGAGTCCGTGGCCCAGCTGGGACTGTCCTGTCCTCCTGCCGTCTCCCAAGGACAGGGACATGTCCAAGTTGGCCACCTCCCAAGCCCAGCCGTGTTTTCACTTCTTATGGCCCTTTCTGTTGAGGAGGGACAGGATAGGCCCTTGCCTGTTACTGCTGGGGCTGTCAAGGAACTGCCAGGGAAATGACTCATCCCGGGTCACACAGGGGCACCGGGCTGGGCCAGGACAATGAACCAGGGGTCCAGGACAGCGGAACCAAGGGTCCAGGGCACTGCCCACATGGCCCATCCAGCTCCCACTTCCTGAGCCTGGCTTCTCTTCTTGCCTGAGGAGTGAGTCAGGGGCTGACCCAGCAGGTGGCTGAATCCTGGGGACTACAAGGAGGGCAGATGTCAGGGGAGAGGCGTGGTCCTCCCTGGGGCTGCTTGGTAACTCAGGAAGAACGTCTGCAGGGCGTGGGGCTGGCTCCCTGCCCCTTAGGCCCTGAGGTCAGGCCTGGCTTGGTGGGGAGTTTTACTCTGGGTAGGGCAGGAGGCAGAGCTCTGGACTGAGCATGCGGGACAACAAACATGCCCCCGCCCCCCCACCAGGAGAGTCTGGGGCAAGCTGGCCCTCCCCTGCTCTACCTCCTTTGGAGGCTGACTTCTAGAACTCCTCCAGCTGCCATCCTCCTTTCTCCCTGCACTTTCTCCTCCTCCTCTTTCTTTCGGCCCGCACCCTCCTTTTGTCCTCATCTCCACCTTTCTTCTTCCTCCTTTCAGTTCCAGGAAACACAAACCTGAGCTCTAGTCTTGGCATTGGGGACAGAGCCCCCAGTTTGCTGTGTGTCCCTGAGAAGTGCCTCTGCCTTTCAGGGCTTTAGTTTCCTAATCTATAAAGCAAGGGAAGCGGGTCCCAGTGGGTTCTCAGGCCTTCAAGGGAGGGGTGGGAGGGGACTTCCAGGGAGGGTCTAGCCCAGAAGCAGAATGATGCCTCAGACCTGAGCTCTGGCCCAGGGTAGGGCAGGGGAGGTAGTGGCCGGCTGGGGGAGCACAGGGACAGGTGTCTCCTTGTGCGGAAGTGGGAAAGCTGGTTCAACCAGCTCCTCAATGGCTTGTTCCTGAGTGGGCAGCAGGAGGCTGGGACACAGCGATTACACAGCTGCCCCATGCGGTGGCTGGGGACCCTCAGCCAGAGCAGGGCGGAGGGCATAAAGGCAATCCCATACCCAGGGCACTCAGAACTCCCAGGCTCAGACCCGCCTTTGCGACCCATATGCAGGGAGACCAGGGAGACCAGGGAGAAGGAGCTGGGAGAGGCCATTTCTGGGTTTCACTGCAGGTGTTTCTGGGAGTCAGGGGCCGCCGACCTCCATGGAGATGCATTCAGCCTAAGGCAGAGGTTGCCCACCCCTCGCCCGGCACACCCTGCTCTGGCAAGCCGGGCCCTTCAGGGCTTCCTCTGGGGTCCGGGCTCTGCACTGCCCCTCCCAGGCCTGTGGTGTGGGGCAAACTGGGAGGAGCTGGGAATCTGGCTGAGACAGAACTGGGCGGCTTTGGGGACCACAGCCCTACTGGGGCAGGGAGGTCCCAAGCTGGCCCTGTGAGTGGAACTGTTCTCAGAGGAAGGAGCAGGACAGCTGGTTCTTGAGTCCCCAGGATTCTGTCCACCTGTCTGGACATCTGAATGGGTGGCGAGTGTATGAGGGAGACAGTGGGAGGAGGGAGAGCGGAGGCCTAGGCGGGGAGTTGGGAGACCGGGATTTGGGGAGACTTTGCCTCTGAGATGACCTTGGCAGAGTCTCTGTGTTAATAAAATGGGACGTGAAGCCTGGCTGGAGCTGAGATGAGGCCCCCCCCCCAGCCTGGTGTGCCCACTGGCTCAGGCCCTGGAGCCCAGTCTAGATGTCTCCTAAGAAAAGGATAACCCTATAATTAGCTGTCCAAACTGGGGCAGTTTTAGGGGTGAAAGGGGGCCCTAGCAGTTGTCATCATGGGGCAACAAGGGGAAAGCGACTGTCTAGGGCAAGCTGGGACCTGTGGTCCCCTCCTGAGAGCCAGCAAGGGCAGGGCTCGGTCCTAAGGCTCATACAAGTCTCGAGGTCAATGTCATCGCCTCCTTTGTCAGAGGAGGCGTGGCGAGGTGAGACGGTGCGCCAGCGCAGGAATCTGAGCCCCAGTGTGTCTGACTCCGCAGCCCGGGCTGTTTCCACTGTGCCAGACATTTGGGGGCAGGGGCTCCCCAAGGGATGGACAGCCGGGGCAGATGAGCCAGAAGGGGAAGGGGGAGGAGCAAGGCTTGGCGCCCCTGCGCTTGCTCGGCTGGCATCCTCCGTGGACTAGAGGCAGGCCCAGGACCATGGAGCATCTGTGGGCTCACAGCTTGGCCAAGGCAAAGTGGCCCTTGTAGGGGCAGGCTCTTCCTGGGGGACAGGTGGGTCAGCCTCTGTTGGTTCTGAGCCATCATCTAACCCTCCGTCTACCTCCCCTCCTAGGCTTCCGTAAACAAAGGGAATAATACTGCCATGAGCCACCGCCGCTGGTGCTTGCTGTGAGCTCAGGGATAGAAAAGCAGTTTGCACACCGTAGCACGTAGCATCTTGAGCTCTTATGCTATCTCAGGTGAGGTCCTTGGTGCTGTATACAAAGTTCAGTTAAGCCTCAACTATACCATAGGCCAGGGGCTGCTATTATCCCATTGTACAGATGAGGAAACGCTAAAGCACCATACTGTTGTGAGCAGTTGTCAACAGCATCACATCTAGTGCAACATGTCCCGTTTGACGCTGGGAGACCTGTAGCCCAGGCGAGAGCAGTGACTTGCTGGAGGGGACACAGCTGGGACTAGGACTCAGACATCCTGCCCCAAAGCTGGGGTGGCTGGTAACTACCTCTAAGAGGTAGGGGCAAGATGGATTGAGCTGGGAGCTTAGGGACTATGCCTGGGACCCAGGACGCTACAGCTAGTAGGCTCCAACCCTCTCCCCACTCCTGGGGCCCAGCCTGCCGGAGAACTGCTGGGGCAGAAGGCTCCCTTGGGTCCTCAGCTCTCCAGTTGGGTCCCACGTGGAATGCGGGGGGATGTTGGACAGGCCTGAGCCCTGACTCCCGGCCTGGTGGGTGGGGTGCGTTAGCGTTAGCTGGTCCTGGCCCCAGAACTGAGTCACTGGGTGGAGATGTGACGGAGAGCAGGGTGGGGCCTCCTCCTCTCTCCGACCCCTGTGGCCTTTGCCCCTTGTCCCTGGCCCCCTGTTTATGGATATATAGCAATTGCAATAGGTTCATTCCTACTATTTGGGCCTCAGTCTTCTCATCAACAAAAGGGGCTTTTCCTTCCTCCCAGGCCATGGGCAGGAAAAACACTCAAGTATATAGATCCACCCCCACGGCACCCTGACTTTCTCAGGCAGGTGGAATCCAGGCTAGCTCAGTGTCTCCACCCTCAGGTAGGTTCCTCTTGCTGAAGTTTAACTCGGTTCCTTTGTCCTGCTGTGTTCTACCTTTCCTCTTGTGGTCCTTCCTACCCCTTGGGGCCTTCTTGAATCCTGTGTCCATTGTCAGGGGCCCCACACATGTGCCTGGAGAACCCAACATGGGCTCACTGCAGCAGAAGTGGTGTCCACCCCCTAGCCGTGGAGGGCCAGGCATCCCCCCCGACCACCCCGTGGGGCAGGAAGGAGGCTGGCAGCCCCTAGGCAAATCCCTGCCCCCTCAGGGCCTTGGCTTCCTTCGTACAGTAGTGGGGTAGGGGTGCGGGTTGGACAGCTGACCTCTCCGGCCTCTCCAGCTCTGAAGTTTCTTACTGGGTCCCATCCTGGGCCTTGGGGTGATCCCCCTTCTGCTGCTGGAGGGACTGCACATTTCTTTTGGGTGCTGTGTGCGCAGCCCCTGGAGACTCTCTGATCTTGAGTCTATCTGCCTGAAAGGCTCCTATGAGCCAGTTGGCCATGCACTTGCCAACTAATACGGGTGTTGCCCCTTCTAAAGGCATCCAGAGTTATTTCTAGCATGTAGAGCCCTGGGCCTGGCATATATAGTAAGTGCTCAATAAATGCATTTTGACTGCACCAGACAACTTGCGTGAGAGTAAAAAGAATACCATCTAGAAGGCCCTCGAGAGCCCTCCTCGAGGAGAAGTGGAGAGCGTGGACAGGAGCTTGTAGTCTGTGTGCAGCGGGTGCTTCTGAGGTGCTCGGGTGTGTGCTGTCCTCCACGCCACCTTCCACCTCCTAATCTTGGCACAGGGGATGCCGTCTCACTCAGAGTCAGTGCTGGGCTCAGGCACACTGCCTCCTCTCCCTGCAACTGTCCCCACGGGCTTAAAAGGCAGACTAGTCAAATGCCTTTCAATTCAGAACTGAAATTCATTCACCAACGGCTTGTTGATTCATTCAGATTTTTCCAAATTTGGTCCCCTGCCCAGGTTCTTCGTCTCCCATCTGTCACCTGGTTATTACTAAAGCCTCCCCTAGGCCCCTGGGGACTGGGGTGAGGAGGGAGCAGGGTCTGTCGGGGGAGACACACCATGTGGCCTTCGAAGTGCTGTTTTAGAATCAGCACTGATGGGGGTGGGGGTGGGGGTGGGGGTGGGGGTTCCAGGGGAGAGGCCAGATGGGAGAGACTGGGCGAACTGGGGGAGGCTCCGCTGTAGAAGTGGCACCTGATCGGGCCTTGAGTTATGAGTAGGGATCCAGTGGGAAGAGGTGGGAAGTAGGAAAGAGCAGGGTGAGTTTGACGAACATGGGGTCAGTGTGGAACGCACGCAGGCGCCAACTCCCAGAGGGCCTCCCGGCCAGGCAGATGGGCAGTGGGGAACCAGGGAAGGTGCCTAGACTAGGGGACCCTTTTGGGCGCTGCAGAGAACCTCTCAAGGGTAGGGAGGCCCTGGGGGACTGTGGCAGCAGTACAGGGAAGACGGGTTGACACCTGTCAGGATCCGCTGTGCGCCAGGTCTTTCTCTGGGGACTAGGGACACAGAGAGGATGAGGACAGGCCCTGTCCTTAGTGAGTTCACAGTCCAGAGGGAGGCAGTCAGAGAAGTCACGGGTGGTGAGAGCGGTGGTGGAGGGAAGCCCAGGGAACCTGGGAGCATTGGGAGGGACCTAATGCAGTGGGGTGCAGGGAAGGCTTCCTGGAGGAGGTGATGTTTGAGCTGAATTAGGAGCTAGTATGGGAGATGATGAGGCCTTTGGTGGGTAGGGACAGGAAAAGCCCAGTCCTGGAAATAAATATGCCTAGCAGGTCAGACGTGGGCTGCTGGCGATGCTGCAGATTTGGAGGGAAGGTGGTGTGTCTGGTTTAGGATGTGCCGAGGGTGAGGGTCTGGGCAACTTCCTGGCAGACACCCAGGCGGCTGGACTGTGTGGTCTGCAGTTCAGGAGTGAGGTCTGAATCGAGCTGATGAGGGTGTTGTCTGCTCTTGGCGGGGCGCAAGGAGGGTGGAGGAGCAAATGGAGGGGACCTGAGCCCTAACCTGCTGTCCTGTGCTCTCCGGGGCCAGGCGCCTTTGCCAAGGTGAAGGAGAGCCAGCGCATGAGCGACGAGGGCCGCATGGCGCAGGACGAGGCAGATGGCATTCGCAGGCGCTGCCGTGTGGTGGGCTTCGCCCTGCAGGCCGAGATGAACCACTTCCACCAGCGTCGTGAGCTCGACTTCAAGCACATGATGCAGAGCTACCTGCGCCAACAGATCCTCTTCTACCAGCGGGTGGGCCAGCAGCTGGAGAAGACCCTGCGCATGTATGACAACCTCTGACCACGTGTGTCTGGCCCCTCCCTGCCCCCAGGCCCGGTCGCTGCAGTGCACCCCGACTTCTCAATCTCCCTATACCAGCAGTAGCTGGAGGGGGCTGTCACTGGTGGGTGAGGAAACAGCCTGTGGCCCCCTCCTGGGAGAAGGAGCTTTCAAGGAGCCATGGGTGCCTCTTAGAAGTGGGGCACAGCGGGGGTGAGAACGGGGCCGAGAACCCTCCAGGCCAGGGCCTGGGCTGCTGGTCAGTAGATGAAGGCCAGGCCAGGGGCTGAGCCTCCCCTAGAGCCTGCAGAGCTTACTCACCTGGCCACCACTCCTGTTCCTTCAGCAGACACCGAGGCCTGCTGTGGCCCTGGGCCAGACGCTGGGCACCCAGGGCCGCCATATGCCTGCCCTTGAGGAGTCCTCAGTCAAGGGTCAGACACAGAAAGAGACAGTCAGTGCAGCACGACAGATGGTTCAGTCAGGGCTTCCCGGAAGCTCAGAGGGACCGCAGCATTCTGCCGGGCAGGGAACACCCCACAGAGTAGGCGATATTTGAGCGGTGTTTTGAAGAATGACAGGGACCTGCCAGACAGTAAATGGGGAGAGGAACAGCTTGGCAAAGGGATGGAGGCACAAAAACTTCTCCCTCTTCTCTTCCTTACCTCTCCTGGGCAAGATTGGTGCCCCTTCCGTGGGGATTCTGGCCTGCGTGACAGAGGGAAGGATCTTCCTTGGTCCTGCAGCGCTGGCGTCCCTGTTTCACTCTGTCCCCTGTAGGAGGGGCTGCAGGCCAGCACCCTCCTGCGAGCCTCTGATTGTGCTCCACTGCTGAGCCCGCAGCTTCCCTTGGTTGGGGGCCCATGCAGCATCCCTCCCTCCCGGGGCTCACGGTGCTGGTGGCACCTTCCTGGAGAGGACGCCCCAGAAGTTACCGTATATTTGAGTTCACACTCCAGGCAGGCCCAGACCTCAGGCTCCCAGGGTCCTTGGCCTCCGTGGCACCATCTTCCCCAGATCCCTCCTGTTGCACAGTGGGAAACCCAAGAGAACGACGGGCCCTGCGTACCCCCTTGTCCCGGGGGTTCCAGGCCCACCTGTCCGCAGCCAGCTCGCTGTGGTGTGCGCCCCACTCCGGGTCAGACTGTGCTGCCTCCGACCTGTGTTTACGTCCCCAAGGGGTTACTGCCTCCTCCCCGCCCAGGCTGGGGTGCGTGTGGGGGGCTGACATGTGCCACCTCTCCCCCCACTGGGAGGTCATGATCTGTTCCTGGCTGCTGCTGCTTCAATCTTTTTCTTTCTTTCTTTCTTTTTTCTTGATAAACCTTTTACAATTAAGATAACAAAAGCATGACTCTTTCTGTTTGGATCCCAGAAGGGATGAGGTGGGGGACATGTAGAACCCTGATTACTCCTGGGAGTCTTTGGCCCAGATTCTGAGATCAGGGTGGGCAGAAATTTTACCACAGAGCCTCAAAAGTTGGGGGCGGCTGTGCTGCCGGGAGGTGCCCCCTGGTAGGAGGAGCTGGCGGTGGCTGGTGGCCCTGAGCCTGGTGGCCGTGAGCCCGCAGTCCCTCCCAGGCCTCCCTCCCCTGGTCTCTGAGTGAGGAAGTGCTGCCCAGGGCTGGGGCTGTGCTGCTCCGTGATCGAGGACTGAGGGTTTTGCGAGCACGGGACAGGAGGCTGTGCCGGGGACATTCTCATAGACGGTGGCTCTTCTCCCCCCGGAGCCATGTCCTGGAAAGCCCCAGTCCAGGGCCGGGGAGGAAGACTCAGAAACCGTCTTTCCCCCAAGCTGTTCTGGGTGCACAGCCGTGCCGTGGTGCCCTGTTGGAAAATGAAGAGGACCCTGGCTGTGCCCTTGGGGTGCCCTGGCTGGGATAAACGGGGGTCTGTTCATCCCCAGAAGAGAGACGAGCGCTGGCTGAGATACGGTTCTTTTTTGGAGGCGATGGGACGTGGAGGAGGAAAGGCCTCCAGCGCCCAGCCCTTCAGGGAGGGCTCTGGCCAGGCCGGGGACTGGGGGCTAGTGGCAGGGAGCTGGGGAAGGGCCAACAGGTGGCGGGCAGGGCTCCCTGGTCAGGGAAAAGCATCCTCGGAGGAACTTCTGGAATGGGTCCCCCTGGCTCTGGGTCAGCATTAGGTCAGATTTGGGACTTTCTGAGGAATTTCCCCCACCCTCCTCTCCTCCCTTCCCTCCTTCCTTCATTTTCCAGCCCATCCGGGGAACTTCTCACCCTTAACCTCTTCTCAGCTCCTGCCTCCATGGGGCCTTCTGAAGAGGGGGCTCTGAGCACGGGCCAGTCTGGGCAGGGCTTGCCGGGAATGCTGGAAAGTCCCCTGCTCATGCTTCCTGTCCTGGGACAGTGTTGCCCTCCTGTGTCCCTTTCTTGAGAGGGGGCCACCTCCCACGCTCTCATCCTCAGGGTGAGGCAGTCGGTCTGACACCTTTCTCGGGGGGCTTGGATCAAGGAGAAGAATCAGAAAGTGAAGTCTTGGGATGGGGCCAGGCCTGCTCTGGGCACTGAGGCCTCTGGGCCAGGGCAGGTGTGTGTGTGTGGGGGGGGGCGTGAGGACGTCACGTCTCTCTTCCCTCCCATTTGTTTCTATCTCTGTGTGGGTTGGGGTGTCGGGAGAGTTTGGGATTGTCTGGGCTGGCTGAGCCCCTCTCAGGAAGGGACTGAGGGCATCTTGGTGGCGGCAGGGCCTGCTGGCTGGCCTCGTCACATGCCGGGCAGATGTTCAGACTGAGCTGGGCCCAGCTGCCTCCAGTTCCCTCCCTCACTTTGCTCAGAGGGAGGTGGAAAACAAGGCTTCTCTTTCTGCCCTGGGCAGCTACCAGGACCCGGGGGCGGGGGACCCCTGGTCCTCAATCTTGGCCCAGCCCAGGAAAAGGAGTCTGCTTTGTGGCCACAGGTGGGGGCTGGGGACGGAGGCAGACCTCAGATCCTGCATCCCATCACCCCCTGGACACAGGAGGGCTGTGAACTGCCGTGCCACGGCTGTGCCGCTGGCTGGAGCAGGGCCAGGTCTAGGGGAGACAGGTGGCCCAGTGGCCCCAGCTCAGCACAGCGCCTGTCTGGTGACAGAGCCACACGTCGTCCACACACCTGCAGAACCCCAGAGAGAGACAACCACACGTGGTTTCACAGGCGTGTGGGCCACACTTGCATGCTCGTGTGCTCACGCAGCGGCACCCCCGCCACCCTGCCACCCAGTGTCACACATTCACGTCCACGCTAGCGACTTCCACGTGTCACCATCCATTCACAGCATCAGTTTCAGCTACTTTGTCACACACAGCCACGCCACAGTCCTGTGCACGTGGTCATGGCCTTACATAGTGACACATTCAGGCATATATAGGCACAAAGTCACACGTGTACATAGCAAAAGTGTCACAGCTTGGCTGTGCCTGGACCACACCTGCACTATCTCCCAGGCTCCCAGCCCAGCTGGTCAGCGATCCAGGAGGAGAGCTCTGGGGATAAGCAGCCCTGGGCGGAGTGTCCCCAAGGGGAAGTATGGCAAGTTACAAGCACCACAGGCAGGCACACCCCCTGAGAGGTCTGGGTGTGCAGGTGAGATGGTCAGACACGTCCAAGTTCAACTCCATTGCACAGACGGGACCTGAGGCCCAGAGAGCAGTGGTGGCCGGCCAGAGCCGAGCTCTGAGCAGGTTCTATGGCCTGGCCCTGCCCACTCCTGAGCCAATCCCCAGAGCCAGGCTGCCTCTGAAGGCCCCTGGAGGAACCCATCCAACAAAGCTCCAGATATCGCCCATCTATAAAGCCAGAGCCGAGCTGCAGCGTCCGCAGGCACAGGGGCCAGGATGCAGTGGGCAGGGCCTGGGCCTGGGTGGGAGGAACATTCCTGCACCATCTCCTCCCCAAGCATGTGAGGACCGGGCCCGCCCTGCCCGGCCGCCCGCCTGCCCGCTGACTCAGGCCTCCAGGAGCCAAGCCCGCCCAGCTCCCCTGCCCACCCCAACCTGCTTCCCCCCGGCCCTGCCCCGCTTCCTCTCGCCACTGGCCGGGGCAGGAGGAGACGGCAAGCCCTGGAAAGAAGACCAGGGGGGAAAATCAAACCTCGCCTCCCCCAGGCATAGCTCAGAAGGACTGATTGTGAAATCCGGCTCTGGGGTTCAACACAGTTAAAATTTTTTCTTTTGGTTTGGTTTTTTTAGTCAAACCCCACGGCAGTGCAGTCTTTAAAAAGCAGTGCTCACATACTGCGGCCTCCGCGGTCTGCACAGCAGCCCTGGGAGGCACCGTTACTCCATTTCACAGACGGAGAGACCGAGACCTGGCCAGAGGGGAGATGGGACCTGCCCAGGGTCACACGGTGAGGCTGTGGCAGGGCTGGACTCGAACCCGGCTCTCTGCTTTCACCCCTTAAAGTCATGTCGACTCATTTGGGCCCAAAGGAAGAGGCGGCGGATGATGTGAAAGAATAGGAGGCAGGTGACCCCAAGTGCTGACGTGTGCAGGGTGTTCAGGGGGAGCGTGAGTGCTCCCAGCCCGCAGAGACACAGAGTTTGAGGGCAGCATTGCAAGGCGGCTGCGGTGACTCAGGACCTCCATTTACAAAGGAACGTGTGAGGAACATGACTTCACTTTTCTATATCTGACCTGAACTTCTCTTTTGCTCCTCCATTCTCCCAGATGACAGAAAAGTAATCTCCAATTACTTTGGGGACCCCTCCTTTTCCCGAGGAATGCATACAAGTTTTGGGGATGGCACATTCGAAGACCTTGGGCAGGCCCCCAGCACTCTGTATTTTAGAGGCTGAATCCCACGCCCCAGCACGCGTATTAAAATCGCCTGCATTCTGCATTACAGGGTTCAGTTTACGACTTGACAATGTAGCTCTTGTCTTGTAGATATTTAATTAAACTTATTAATTTTGATTTTGCCTTTTGATTTTCCTTTTTTGCCTTTTCTTTTGGTGCTCTGCTCCTCTGCGCTCCCACCCGGCTGCAAACGTTGTTACAGGTTGGTTCTTGCATAGCTTCTGGACCCTGGCATTGGGCCTGGGCTGCCCGCCATGGCCGTGGCCAGTGCTGGGCCCCCTGGTCATCTTCCCTGGCCTCTTGCCATCCCACTGCCTGCTCCCTTAGTGCCTGTCCTGAGGCTCTGTGGGTCTGGCTTTTTCTTTGCTCTTGGGCGCTCAGGGCTCCCTCCATTGCCCAAGGGGTTGGCAAAGGTCCCTTCTGTGGCCTGTACCCCCTCTGGGGCCCAGGGTCATCATCCCATGGCTCCCACCTCACAGTCAAGCACAGGGAGCTCTGGGGTGCCGCTTAGACATCCCGTGCAACCCTTTGTCACCTGGGGTCTGGCTGCCCCCTTGGGGTCCTACCTGGGAAGGGGATGTAAGTCCCACTGCTCTTGGGTCTCCCACCCTCTCTGGGGCGTCTGCCCTCTCCCAGTGCAGGGCAGCACCACGGTGGACACCGGGTGGTCATTATTTTACCACCACCCTGCGTGCAAGAGATTATCAACATCATTTTACAGACAAGGAAATGGGGCCAGCGAGGGTGGTGCCGGGTGCCCAGGCCTGGGCCTCCTGTGCTGAGAGGCCAGTGGCCGATGCTGGGCTGTGAGTCGGAGGCCGGCTAAAGCTGGGGGCACCTGGAACCTCTTCTCGACGGACCTGAACTCCTAGCTGTCATTTGGCAGGCGTGCTCTGGGGTTAAGGGAGGGAGTGTGAGGCCCCTCATAGGGCCCTGCCGCCCCACAGATGGCAGCAGGCCCCGGCTCTTTTCCGTCTACCACGCAGAGGCGGGACTGCAGAGTGGCTGAGCCAAGTGCGAATCCTGCCCGATGTGTCCTTGCTGTTGGGACTTTTCTTAACTGCCCCCTGCTTCCACTTCTCCCTTGATGACATGGAGTTCCAGATGGCTGTTGGAGGGCTACTTGAGCGAAACACATCAGCTGGGCTTGCACAGCTCATACAGCAGGCAGGGAGTAGCTGGGCTTGTCAGCCTCTGAGCGGAGCCAGAGCAGCCCTGGGGAGAGGCTGGGCCAAGGCTATTGGCACCCCCACTTCGTAGATTAGAAAACTGATTGGGCAGCCCTTTAAGGCCACACAGTGGATAGATGGCAGGGCCGGGCTGGAAGAGTCCCTGACCTCCTCCAGGCCTCGAGCTTTGCCCTGGGTTGCTACCCTGTCTTCATGGGGAGCAGCCTCCTTGGGACCTCCCGGCTGTCATGGTATTTGTCAGTCCAGGGCGGGGGTCGTCCACTGGGTCCCTGGCAGTCACATACCCCGATGCATATAGGACAGCATGACGCAATCTCAGACCCCAGGCCTCCCGTGGACTGATTCACTGCGTGACCTCAGGCAAGGTCATCACTCGGTCTCAGTTTCCCCCAATGTCATTCAAGCGATGGCTGCCATGATTACGCAGGGCCACGCGTTCAGAAGTGGGGACACTGTCGCTGCCCTGGTTGGGCTGTGTTCTCAAAGCCACAGAGACCAGCCAGGCAGGTGTGGGCCCCAGTACACAACAGCTACCATTTTTTCAGTCCGATATGTGCTGGGTCTGGGCCAATTGCCTACCGCGAGTTACCTTATTGCCTGTAACTTTCTGGAAGGTTAGAACTCCTGTTGGACATTGTGCAGCAGATGGTGGCTCAGAGGCAATGAGCCCCTGTGAGACTGTGCGGCCGCCACGTGGCAGCCCCAGGCAGAGCCCCGTCTGCACACACCCTGCCCTTTCCACTGCGCCAGGCTGCCTTTCAAAGGCTGCAGGGCTGGGCAGGGCTGGGCCGCTGTCCTGCTTCAGTGTGAACCCAGGGGCGCTGGGAATCGAGGGCAGTGGGGGGGCAGGGGCGGGTATTGCGTAGAGGTGGCCGTGTGCCTTCACGTCAGCAGGTGAAAGGGCAGAGGGCTTGGCCCATAGAGAGTGCCGAGTCAATATTTGTGGAGTGATATGTTCTGTAGGGCCTCAGGCTCGGTGTCGGAGCAGGATCTGGTCATGAAGGAGGGAGTGGGCACGTCCCTGCGGTGGTCCTTGGTGCCTGCAGTCACTCGGCCACACGAGCTTCTCCCAGTGTTCCCCGCCTGGGAAAGGCAACCCCTACCCTGAAGCTCAGGCTTGGCCTTGGAACCACGCCTGGCTTCTCTCTTTCTCTCCTGCTCCACATCCTACCCATGAGCGAAGCCTTGTTAGCGCCTCAAAAGAGACCCCAAATCTGACACTCTCACCACCTTACCACCTGGGTGCAAACTGCTAGGCTTGCCCGGACTGTTGCAATAGCCTCCAAGCTACCCTTCTGCTCCCTGATGGTCTAATAAGGAGCCAGGGTGATCTTTTAAAAGCATATCCTAAAGCAAATCATGTCTCTCCTCTGCTTTCAACCTCCGGGGCTTCTTGCCATGCTTAGTCTCCAAGCTCCTACCACACCTACAAGGCCCCTCTTCCATCTCACCTCGGACCCCTCCCCCTTTGGTCCTGGTGCTCCAGATTTGCTGGGCTGCTTGCTGTTTCCTCTCCCAAGTTTGCTCGTGACTCAGGGCCTTTGCATGTGCTGTCCCCTCTATCTAGAATGTTCTTCCTCCCAGATATATGTGTGGTTCTCACCTCAGCTAATTCAGGTCTCTGCTTAAACGTCACCTCCTTGGAGAAGCCTTCCCTGACCCTCCAATTTAAAGATACTTCCTAGTCCCTCTGTTTCCTTGTCCTGCCTTATTTTTTTTTAAATTTCACTTATTGCCAACTGCCAAGTATATGTGTATGTATTTAATTTTTTATATGGAAAATATCAAACATAGACAAAAATCGAGAAACTGTAGTTCTGTAACAGACCCCCATGTGCCCATCTTCAGCTTTCGCAATGACCAGCACTAGGCCAAGAGCTCACTCCCGCTCCCCACTTCCTAGCAAACTCCAGACGTCACACGGCCTCATGTGTGGATACTTCAGCGCAATGTTGTATATTTTTTCTTTTTTTCCCTCTTCTTCATGCTGTTTCTATCTGTGTAACAGCTTGTCCCGTGGAAGAGAGAACGCTGGAACAGGCTAGACTTTCTTGCAAGCTCATAAAGGTTATATTTTAAACGTGTCTGTCTCTGGTGTGCCTCCCTTCAGAGGAGTCGGTGTCTGTCCCTCTGGCTCACTGCTGTAGCCCCGGTGCCTAGCACAGGGCCCGGCTCCCGGCTGGTGACTCAGGAGGTCTGCACAGCCGTGTCTGCGGGGCTCCGGGGCGGATATGTGGGCAGGTTCCGGTTTGCACACGTCCACCGCTGGGTCAGTGTCTGCACATGCCCGTGTGCACGGCTGCATGTGGCAGTCCTGTGAATCTGCGTGTGTTTGCATGTGTGTGTTGCCACGGCAGCTGGTGGCTGAATGCGTGCCTTTTCTCTGATGTCATCTCCCACACCCCCCGGGCCCCAGTGACTCGTTCTGGGAAGTATTTCCCTCTTTCTCAGTAAGGCCGGGGGTGTGAAGGGGTGGAAGAGGGGTGTATACCAGCCCCTGCTCAGCCCTCTGGAGGGCCCAGAGAGCCCCTTCCTGCCCTTCCTCGACCAGCAGCAGGCCGCGCTGTCCCTGCCAGCAGAGCGGGCAGCCTCCTCCCTCCTTGGCCTGGAAGCCCAGCCGGGTCGGGCTGGCATCGGCTGGGTGGGATGTGGGGGATGTGTTTATGAGGGGTAGTGCTGTCCCATCCTGGCCAGCCCTTAAGGCTCCTAGGGTAACTACTGGGTAGTTGGCACTCGGTTGCCACTCACGCTGGGGCTTCTGGGCACAGAGGTCTCTCCCAGGGGCTCAGCTGCACCCCCACTCTCCCTCCCAGTTCTGCATCTCAAAGGCTTGGCCCTGGAGACGGGCAGGGCTGGAGGACCCCCCCCCCCCCTCAGCCAGGGCCAGGCCCATTTCCCGGCTCCTCCCTGTCAGGGAGTAGCTTCTCTCGGCCTGCTCCCAGCGCCCATCTGCTCCAGGGGCCAGTCTCCTCACCGCTGTGGCACAGCCCCATCCTTCCCCCACCCTCCTGCTCTGCCTGGGCCCAGCACGCTTCCTTCTTCCAGCCTAGCCCAGCCCAGACGGCCCTCGGTTCTGGTCCTCCCAGGCCTGCCCCTCCCACCCTGCCCACCTCCACTTGGGCAGCCGGTTTTGGGGGCTCCTCCCTCTTGGATCCCTGTGGCCAAGCCCCTTCCAAGGTAGGCCAGATAGTCCCCCCCACCCCCCACCCACCTCAGGGAGAGGCCTCCGGGTCAGCAGGGTGGGGATGGAGGAAGGAAGGGCAGAGTGGGGCTGCCGGCTTCTCCCACCCAGAACCTGGTCCCCTGCTAAGCACCTCCCTCCCACCTCAGCCCAGCAAAGGAGAGTGCCCTGGTGTCCCCCTTGGGCAGATGGGGACTGCATGTGTTTGGGGGACTGAGCATTTGTTCAGCACCTACTACGTGCCAGGCACTGTGATGGCTGCACTAAGTTATGATAATCACGATAATGTCAGCTTCTACCATTTATTCAGCACCTGCATACAATACGCCAGACCCATATGCTGGGCCAGTCAATAATAATAACCACTATAAGAGCACTGTTAACGATGGTCAACATTTACTGAGCATTTACTGTGTGCAAGGAGCTGTTCTAAGAGCTTTGCCGTAACACTGACCCTTTGAAAAGAAGCCTTGGTCAGCTGTACTGTTGGGATAGATTTTAACTCAGGCAGAGGGTAGAAGCCCGGCGGGGGTCCTCTGGCCAGCACATACGGTGGCTGCTGGTAGGGACAGGAAATGGGGCAGAAACGAAGACAGGAGGTGGGGCTCTAGGCAGAAAGCGGGCACTGAGCTCCCCCAAGCCTGGCTCCATGCTTTCTGGGGCCAATGGTCCCCTCTGGAGTTGGAACAGGTGGGTGGACTTGTATTTAATATAAGCTCATAGGTGGACAGTCACCGCCTCTGCCTGCCCTCCTTCAATTCACAGATTCTGTCCCCAGATTCTGAGGTTCTCAGGGCAGATCATGGAGCAGAGGTCCTGGAGCCTAGAGCACTCTTGGGGGCCCTGGGCCTTGCTCCAGCCACCCGTCCAGGTGCGACACTCACAAGGCAAACTTTTGGCAGGGCTGACTCAGCAGAAGGGCCCTTCTAGCCTGAGTCACTTCCTTCCAGGAGTGCTCAGGCTCTGCCAGCCTCACCCGCCTGCCTGCCTGCCCTGCAGCCCTTTGGGCCGCCCCTGGCCCAGGCTCCACCTTCCCAACGAGACTCAACAGGCTTCCCCTGCCGCACTCTGGTCCTTGGAGCTCTCTGCCCTGCTCAGTGTGTCTGGCATCCCTGGCCCATCGCACCTGCCTTGATTTCTCCCTAGGTGCTGGGAATCCCTCAGCAGAGACATATCCTTGGCATCTGGAAGGGTTTGAAGCCTCCAGGAGGCCCAGCTCTCCAAGTGAATTGCTGTGTGACTGTGGGCGAGTCACACCTCTTCTCTGGGCCTCAGGTTGGGACTCTGAGCCCCTTAATTGCATGCAGGGTCCTCCGGGTGCGGGAGAGGGCACCCTTGCCTCTGGTCTGCTCCTTGCTCCTGCAGGTTGGATCAGGTGAACCCTGCGAGTGGTCAGCTGACTGGTACCGGGCCGTGAGCCTGGAGGTTCTGAGCAGGGGCTATCAGGGCAAGGGGAGGCTGAGTGTGAGCAGGTTCTATGTGTCTCTTCCTCCTGCCCCATTTAATCAACTTTGCTTCTATCTGTGGTGAGCTCCCACGCATGAATCGGTGAACATGTTCTGCCTGTAGGGTTCTGAGCAGATAGACACCAGGTGTCTGGGCAGGAGCCAGCCATGGGTGATGGGCAGGGAGTGTGGCGTGAGCTCTGAAGAGTCAGGCAGGGATAGATCAAACCTGCCCCATAGAAACGCAGGGCCTGAGGCCTGGCTCACCCCTGTAATCCTAGCACCCTGGGAGGCCGACGCGGGAGGATTGCTTGAGGTCAGGAGTTTGAGACCAGGCTGAGCAAGAGTGAGACCCTGTCTCTACTAAAAATAGAAAAAATTAGCCGGACGTGGTGGCGAGCACTTGTAGTCCCAGCTACTTGGGAGGCTGAGGCAGGAGGATCGCTTGAGCCCAGGAGTTTGAGGTTGCTGTGAGCTACGCTGGCACCACGGCACTCTAGCCAGGGCGACAGAGTGAGACTCTGTCTCACACACACACACACACAAAAAGAAAAGAAACTGGGCCCAAGATCTGAGGGCCAGGGCAGCAGTCGGGAGCCCAACCGGCACCCCTGGGGATGTGGGAAGCCAGGGCAACGGAGTGGGTGCCCAGGAGAGGCAGTCTGGGTGGTCAGAGTCCTCTTGGCGTGAAGGCATCTCCGTGAGAAGGGAGGCGCTATATTCTGGCAGGAGATGTTTCCTGAACATCTACTACATGTCTAGCACTGGGTACAGCTGTGCTGGGCCAGGCTGGACACTGCCCTGGTGGAGTCTGTAGACTTAAACGGCCTTTACTATATGGGGCATGCAGGGCTGAGGCCTTCACCCAGCATTCCTTCCAGCAGGCAGGAGGGACGGTTAGTGTGGCAGCTTCAGTCCCCACCCTCTGCAGGAGGCAGAGCCCCCTCCTGACTAGGCCTGGGCGGGAGCCTGGCAGGCGGCTTCTTTCCCTTCTGGGGCTGCTGCTCCTCCACCCAGAGGCCCCAGGCCTGGTGCAGGCGCTAACTGGTGACCTTGGCCCACACCTCCCTTGGTCCCTCCCTCTGACAGGCGGGACCAGACAGGCAGGGCGGGGCTAGGAAGGGAAGGACCAGCTCATTACAGAAGGCGGGGAGGTGGGGGCTGCTGGCTTCCTAGGGTGGGAGGGGCTGTTTCCTGCAGACCCTCTCTGCGGCAGGCCTGGCTGCCAGCCTTGCCCACCCTCCTTTCCCTCTCTTGTCCTCACTGGAGGCCCCTGGAGCAGGAACCCACATCAGGACCCGTGCCCCCAAGCCTGCAGGGGATGTGGGCTTCACAAGAGGTGGGACAGAAAGACAGACCACTGAAGCGGAAGACAAACTCTGGGACAGGGTCGTGGGGTCTGACCTCCCAGCTCAGCCACCAACTTACTGTGATCTTGGCCTGGGCCCTGCCTTTCCTATCTCAGTTTCCTCTAACTAGGGGTTGAGGGAAGGGACTTAAGTCCATGCATCTTAAACTTTACTGCGCAGTGTGCATTCTAATCACCTGGGGATCGTATTAAAATGCGATCTGTTCCAGCCAGCCTTGGGTAGGGCCTGAGGTTTTTCATTTCTAACAAGCTCCCAAGTAACACTGGAATTGCTGGTCCGTGGACCCCACTTTGAGCAGCAAAGACTCAGAGATCCCATCGATCGAATCGAGTCTTCAAGACCCAGAGACTGGGTCACTTGAGCCCTCTGAGACCTCACAGGGCATCAGAAGGAAGCCCTGGGCTTAGCTGCAGGCCCCGGGCTAACGGAGCGGCAGTTCTCAGTGTGGTGGGCCGGGGAGCACCTCTGGCCCCCGCTGAGGCTGTGTTTGGGTTAAAAAGTCTCTTCTTGGCCACTGGTTGACTTAACCAAGGGCTGCTTCTATCTCTAGGGGCTCTCAGGACATCTGGAATGTGAAGGAACTCAGCACAACCCACCAATTACCCTGCTGACCACAGAAGGCCCTCTGAGGGGCTGACGCCCTTTGGAGGGACAGCAGCCATCGGTCCAGTACCGTAATTGTTACCCTGAGGGTGGAAATATAACCGGGACGCGGCTGCACGTGCCAGCTTGAGCTGCTGTGTGACTGTCCTTCCATGGACAGGCCCAGCCTTCTCCAAGGAGAGAAGGCGGACACAGGGCCAGCGGGCCCGGCCACCCGGGCTTCCCCTCACTGGCCCTCGCACGCCACCGGGGCGAGGCACGTCATGGCTTGGTAGTTAGTTGCTGGCATGTCTGGGGCTCTTCAGGAAGGGCTGGGCGGATTCCTGTCTGCATCTTCCGCGCATTTTTGGCACAAAACCCCCTTGTCAATGCCTGACAGATCTTAGCGGTAACTACACGAGGATGGCGGTAACTGTGAGAGGCCCTGGGGTAGGATGGGGGCCGGGTAGAGAGGAGTCCAGGGGGTCTGGTTCCCCATCTTGGTTCCACCTCCCTGCCAGGCCTCCCTCACATGCTGTGGCCAGGAGTGGGCGACCCAACCAGAGAATTCTGGAGGGCTGCCCAGGTACCCCGACCCCTTGAAGATCCGGAATCTTCAGGGCCCAGAGGAAGGTGCCAGCACCCCTGGCAGTTCCCACTGGCCAGGAAAGGTCAGGGTAGGGGTGGGGGATGCACTTCTCGGGCTTCCTATTGGAGGGTGGGTGTTCCAGCCCAGTGGGTCCCATAGCTGCTGTAGCAACCCCACTTAAAGGGCCAGGTTCTAGGATGAGAAGGGCTCAAAGGGAGCCCCTTCTTTAGTATAAGAGACCATAAACCATGTAGGATGGTGGGCAGCGTTTCCAAGCTGGGAACCTGGGCCCCTCTGGCAAGCCCTGCCCTGCCCCCCAGCTCACCCACGGGTTCATTTTCCAATTCTGCTCATGTCAGCTTGGGTCCCCTAATGGGCAGGGCCTCCTGGCCCCCTAACTCCACACAGCCAGCTCCTGGGACTGTGGGAGGGCCACACACTTCTGAAGTTTGTGTTCCTGCCTGTGCACGTACTATGCAGGCAGATATTTATCTGCGTGTTGTATATCTGAAGGTCATGCGTGAAGTGTACATTATGCATTTGTGCATGAAGGAGAGGGGCAGGAGCTCCCGAACGTTCCCGAACACCTGTACACAGGTTGGCTGTTATCTTTGGTAGACGGGAGGAATCGGCTCCTTAGCAGAAGGGGATGGGGAGTTATTTTGTAAAGTGGACGACAACCCCCTTAAGCCTTGGGTGCGGATCTGAAGGAGGCAAGGGGCTTACATAAACCAAGGCCCCGCGTTTAGGTTTCGCTCCTGGCTCTGGCGTGCCAGCGAAAGACCCTTTCCCAGGTCCTGGCAGAACTGCTGGCACCAGGCCCTGGGTGGCGGCCCACTGTCCAGCACAGGCTCAGAGGAGTCAGAGCGGTGTCAGCTGGTGCCAGCTCGCTGGGGGCAGGGCAGGCCAGGCTGTGTGAACAGAGCGCGTCCTCAGTCCTCTGGGGGAAATTGGAGATGAGGCCAGATCCTGCCCGGTGGGTCTGGCACCCTCGTCTCGGCTTACGCTTCCAGGGAAACTGGTCGTCCTGGGTGGAGACTGGCCCCAGGTATCAGGGCCCCGAGGCTCCAGGCCTGCGCTCCTGGGAGGGGCAGGGCAGGGTGTGGGTGATGTTGTGGAGATACCCTTGGCAGGGCCCCTTGCTCGGCTGGCCTGGGGACGCCGGGGAGACCAAGCTTATAAAAGGAATCTAGGGCTAGGACTGCAAGCTCAGGGTGCAGAGGATCTCTGGGGCCCTGGCCACCCGCCCTGGTGGCCAGAAGAGCCTTGCTTGGGCCCCGGGTCTCACCCACACTGCCAATCACCACCTTCCCCTGTTCCCCTGGGCGAGCCTGTTCTGCTCCCTGGCTGCTGGGCTCCCCCGGCCCTCTGAGGCCCATCAGCAGTGATGTACCTGGGTTCCGGGCTTCCTTCCTGAAGCTTCCAAGAGTGGAGCAGCTGAGAGGCCAGAGGCTGAGAGGGTGTGGAGGGTGTGGTGAGGAGGGTGGTCCAGGGCAGGCTGCGGGAGGGGAGTCTCCTCTCTTGCTCTGGTTTCTGGTTCAATGTTGCAGATGTGGGGACACAAGGGGGAGACGACTCTGGTCCCCAGGTCCAGGTCAGCTGCCCAAGGCCGGCTGGGGCTCCCCACCCCACATGCCAGCTGTGCTCCAGCCCCCAGTGCTCAGACGCCTCCATGTTTCTCTCCTGACGATTTCAACCTACTCTCAGGGCCAGGCACATCCCCTGGAACCCAGAATCTGTCTCCATTGCCCCCAGCCCTGTGACACTCTCAAGGCTACAGGACAGTGTCTCCTCAGCAACTCGTAGAAAGGCCTCCTGGCCAGGCGCGGTGGCTCTCGCCCGTAATCCCAGCACTTTGGGAGGCTGAGGCGGGAGGACTGCTTTAGGCCAGGAATTTAAGGTGAGCTATGACGATGCCACTGCATTGTAGCCTGGTTGACAGAGCAAGACTCTGTCTCAAAAAAAAAAAAAAAAAAAAAAAGGCACTCTGGAGATGCCCCTGGTCTCAGAACCTTTCTGTAACCAAATGATGGACTCTGAGGCCACGGACAGGGACATCCTCTGCCTCTGAGAACACCTTTGGTCCTCCTGTTGGGAAGACCAGCAGATGTCGTCGTCCTCGTAAAAGCCTCCAGCAGCCAAGCGGGTGGCGGGGAAGCAGGGCAGGGGGCACCTGTGGCGGTTCCCCTCCCCCTCCCCCTCCCCCTCCGCGCCGTGCCGGCCTCGGGCTCCCCGAGTCTGCCTGCTCTCCTTACTTTGCAGCTGCGGCCCCTTGAGAGGTGGGTGGGAAGGGACACAGCTGTGGGGGCCCAAACTCAGGTTAAGAAATCCCTAGCTGGGAGCGTTTATATTTATTTTTTTTCTCGAAGCTGCTTGTAGAGGACCTAGCCTGGCCGCATCTCCCCAGGGCCGGCCCACTCGCCCACACAGGTGGGGCACAGGAGAGCTGAAGGCCCCAGGAGGTGGAGGTGCAGGGCTCGCCTGGCCCATCCATCCCGCTGGCCGGCCGAGAAGGGCGGGATGGCCGACCCCAGGGGAGTGCAGGCCACGTGGACCGGGGCCCAGCGCACAGTTAGACACAAACAACACACAGCTGTCCAGAGCCTCCGAAGCACCATTTATCTAGGCTCTGTAGAGCCAAGTGTCCCCAACTGCCCGCCCCTGGTCCCCGGGAGCACAGGCACTGCAGTGGCCCTCGGCCTGAGCCCCTCTGCGATCTCTGGCCCAGCCTGCTCCGGTGCAGCCGACCCCTGCTTGCTTAGCCCTCAGCCCATGCAGGTGGGGCCCTGGGAATGAACTGGCTGCAGACCCTCCTCCACCCCACCCCGCTAGGGGCTCCTCAGTCCCGGCTAGCTCAGCACCGTGTTAAATAGCTTCCTTGCAATCCCCTTAAATAAGCCCGTCCCCAGGCAACCTACCCACCCTGCACCCTGAATATATTATTCTATTGGCCTATGCCTTCTAGAGAGTGGAGGGGCTCTGTCCTCCCGACCTCTGCTCCAGGGAATAACATCTCCCTAAAAACACGGGGGAAGTTGTCTCTCAACCCTGGGGCAGAGACAAGGGGAGGCCTGGTTAGGGGAGAAAAGCCAGGAGTCCCCCTGCTCCCTCCCTTCCCTCTCCAGGGTACTTTCTTCTCTTTGTCCTCTTAGCAGCCTGGGTCAGGTGTGACTTACCCAAGGTCACAGACCCAGGACCCAGAGTCCTGTGCCATCTAGGAGGTCACCCTGGTTTTGACAGCGCAAACCAGCTCCCGGGCAGGAGGACTGATCCTAAGCCTGCCTCCCGCCTTGGCCCTGCGGTTCTCCATCCTTGAGTGAGCTGAGGAAGATTCCAGCTCTAGACTCCACTCTGTACGGGACTATCTCCCAGCACTCTCCACCCCTGCTGTCTCCAGGTCTCTCTTGCTCTGGGGATACTGAGACAGCACCAGGGCAAGGAAGCAACGGGGCCTGGGGTGTAGGCAAGCCTGTCCCTGGCCCGATCAGCATCTGGGCCCAGGCCAGGCCTCACACCCAGTACTGGCCGTTCTTGAGGGCAGGGTTGGGTGTCCGGCAGAACTGCAGCAGCTCTGGGTCAGGCTGGCCTCCCGGCGGGGGCCCCTGGCCAGGCACAGCTGTGAGTGGGATGGTCTGGCCCGGATCCACCTTGCGAAAGGTCTCAGTGTCGCCGGCCAGGCCGTTGCGGGGCTTGGCGGTCAGGACCTGGACGTCGTGCTTGCCTGTCTTGTTGCGTTTCCGGAGGTAGAAGAGCAGGGGCACGATGAGCGCCAGGAGCAGGAGGATCAGGCACACGGGGATGATGACGCTGAACATGTTGGCCTCTAGGAAGCCCAGGAAGCCTCCCCGGGCCACAGTGGGCACAGGGCTGGACGCCGCCGGGCCTGGCTCGCCCGTGGGGCTGCTGCTCTCTGGCTTCCCTTCCTCCGTCCGAGCAGCCTCGGGGACGCTGAGCAGGGCGACGCTGTAGGGCCGTGCCGCGTTGTAAGGCTCAGTGGCAAAGTCCAGGGAGGCCACGGCAGGCGGGACGCCTCGTGCCCACAGCTCCAGAGTGAGGCTGTCGCCTGCGGGGCCGGGGGCCCTGCCCTCTGGCCTGCCCACCTCCAGCCCCAGCCTCCCATCCTCCAGGTCCTGCTGCGTGAACTGCTCAACGAGCTGGCTGCGCCCAGGCTCCGTCCTGGCCCGGGGCACGCGGACCACACGGCCGTGCCGGGGTCCCGCCAGGAGCCGGAAGCGGGGCACACTGCCTGTGCGGTTGGCCAGCTCGCCAGCGTCTAGGACAGTGGGGTCCAGGCGCAGGGTGGCACCCTGGGGCCACGGCCCACCTGCCCATACGTGCAGCAAAGCCCTCACCGTGACGTTCACTATGGCTGATGCATTGACGCCCCTTGCCAGTGCCAGGACTCGGAAGTGGTCGTGAGAGGAGGAGAAGTTGGTGAAGGCAAAGACCACCTGGCCCTGGTCTATCTGCAGCTGGCTGAAAGCCGAGGCGGGCTGCCCGCCCACCAGGAGGTGGCCGTACCGGGGCCCCTGCGTGAGGCGGTAGGCTGCGTCCGGCTCCTCCCGGTCCGAAACCACCTGGAGCTGCTGCCGGCTCAGGGAGGAGCGCCCTAAAGCTTGGGGCACTTCTAGGGGTGCCCGCAGCTGCACCTCAATGGCAGCTGGTAAGACGTCCACGGACAGGGACATAGGCAGGGGTGGGCTGGCCCCGTCGGACATGCTCAGCTGGAAGATGCCGGCCACGCTGCTGCCGTTGGCCACGAAGGCCAGCCGTCCTGCATCCACGTCGGCTTGCGTGAAGCGGCTCACGGGCCCGGGGCTGCCCCCCACCAGGCTGAGGAAGCCATTGTGGGGCGCCCGCTGCACCTCGTACTCAATCTCCCCGGGAGCTGAGTCTGGGTCTACCACACTCAGCTGAGCCCGAGAGACAAGGGCGCGGGAGCCTCGGGTGAGCCGGAGCGGGACGGAGGCCTGTGGCTGAGGTGGCCGCTCATTCACATCCCGCACGGTGATGGTGAAGTCCTCTGAGGCTTGGGGTCCCGCCACCGAGGAGCCCGCTGGGCCCTGGAGGTGGGCACGGAAGCGGAAGCCGTCCTGCTGGGTGCCCCCGCCACCGTGGGCGTAGACCAGCTGCCCTGCGGCCAGCTCGGACTGCAGGAAGTGGGGCCGCCCGGCGTGCAGGGGCTCCTCAGACACCAGCAGCTGGCCCCGCGTGGGGAACTGCGTGATCTGGAAGAGCACGTCATGCTCTGGGTGCTGGGGTGATGGAACACTGGCCAGGAGGTTGGAGGCGTCGAGGGCGGCCACCGTGATCTTGGCTCGCTGGCCCTCGGGGACCCAGAGACCTGGGGGTGGGACACGGGCGGTGAAGGTCCAGTCCATGGACTCTCAGAGGGGGACCCCTGGAAAGAGTGTGCTTCCCCCCCCCCTCAGGCCAGGTACTCCAGCACGGGCTCAGGGTCCCCAGGAGGATAAGGACTGTGTCACCCCTCTGATCTCAAAGCCTCCCACCCACCCTTCTATAACCTCCCAGGGAGTCCTGGGGGCTGAGATAGGAGTTGCTGGCCCTGGCCTTGTGTCCCTTCCTCTGTGGGCCTCTCCCAATGTCTCCCCACAACCTTGCCAGCTCGTCACGCTGTTCACCTTTGTTCCTCCACAGGCGGCTGGGGCGCTGGGGACAGGCAGCCTCGAAAGACACAGCCACAGCAAGGGTGGCAGCCACACTGGGGGCAGGGGGTGAGGACAGCTGGAGCTCTAGGGCATCGTGGGCCTCCCAGAAGGGCTCGGGGGGCATCTTGTGCTCATACAGAACATTCCCAGCATACACCTGAAGGGAGACACCGTTGTTGGGGTGAGAGGCAGGTCCAGCCTGGGGTGCCCAGGAGCCCACCCCCAGGACGGCACTGGCACTGGGCACTCCTGTCTCCCCAGTACCCCTCTGGGCTCTCCTGGCTGTGCCCAGGTCTGTGTGTGACCCACTTTCTCCCTCCCTAGCCCTGTGGGTCACCACTAGGCAATCGTGTGGCAGTGCAGAGCTGGGCTGTGCAGCCAGATGCCTGGTTCAAACCCCAGCCCTGCCCCCCAGGCAAAGTGGCCGCCTTTCCTTGAGCCTCCGGGAATGCGGAGATCTAGCCACGCCCTGTCTAAAGCAAGCCTTTCCTCATGCACTGCATCCCTTCCCCTCTGGCCTGCCGAACACACCCCCTGCATCTCCCTTTTTGCTCCTGTGGTGTCAGTTTCCCCCAGAATGAATAATCATTCCTTTCACTATGCAACTATGCTATTCTTTCTTCCGACTTAAAGAAGAAACTATTTTTTTTTTTTTTTTTGGACACAGAGTCTCGCTCTGTTACCCAGGCTGGAGTGCCGTGTTGTCATCATAGCCCACTGCAGCCTCAAACTCATAAGCTCAAGCGATCCTCCTGCCTCAGCCTCCCTAGTAGCTGGGACTACAGGTGAACCATGACACCCAGCTAACTTTTCTATTTTTAATAGAGATGGGGTCTCACTCTTGCTCGGGCTGGTCTCGAACTCCTGACCTCAAGCGATCCACCTGCCTTGGCCTCCCAGAGTGCTGGGACTACAGGTGTGAGCCACTCGCCCGGCCTGAAGACACTATTCTTGACTTCACTTTCTCCACTAGCACCCCCCACTCCCACTTCACTTCTCTGTGCAGCAAAACTCCAAAAAGAGTACTCTGCACTCTCCCTCCATGTGTCCTCAGCTCTCTCCGCCCAGAATTTTGCTGCCATGATGTCACCAAAACTGTTCTTGCCATGACATCACCAAAACTGTTATCTCCAAGGGCACCAAGGGCCTCGAGCTGTTGGACCCAGTGGTGGGTTCCCAAGCGGCCTCTCAGTCACCTGCCCAGCTGCATTGACACTACGGAACGTTCCTTCCTTCATGAGAGCTGCGGTATTCCACTCTGGCTACTCACAGACTCTCTTGCTGGGTCCCCTCTTCTCCCCAGTGTCTTAGGGCTTGGTCTTTACATCCCGCTCTATCTACAAGCACGCCCCACGGGCTCTCATTCCGTCTCCTGGCCTCAATGCTGATGCTGAAGAGCCCTTGTTGGTAGCTCCAGCCCAGACTGCTCTCCCTGAGCCCCAGACTCGCGTTTCCACCTGCTCCCTTGACAGTTGTGTGTGATGAGTAATGGACTCTCAAACCCAGCCTGCCCTGCCTCCTGTAGTCGTCCCACTTCCAACGATGGCAGCGCTGTTCCTCAGTGGCTCAGGCCAAATGCCTGGAGTCCTCCTTGACCACGTCATCTCATGCCTGGATTAGTCCAGTGGCTTCCTAACAGGGTCCCAGCTTCGCCCCTTGCCCCTACAGTTTGTTCTTTTTTTTTTTGAGACAGGGTCTCACTCTGTTGCCCAGGCTGGAGTGCAGTGGCGTCATCCATAGTTCCCTGCAGCCTCGAACTCCTGGGCTCAAGGGATCCTCCCGCCTCGGCCTCCCAAAGTGCTAGGATTATAGGCGTGAGCCATTGTGCCTGGCCTGCAGTTTGTTCTTAACATGGAAGCCAGAGGGAGCCTTTTGAAATACAAGGTTATGTCGCTCTTTTGCTCAAATACTGCAGTGTCTCACCATTTGACCCCTAAGGCCCTGACGTGACCCTGTTACCCCTGCGACCTCAATTGCCTGCATGTTAAACAGCAAGGAATATTCTTCACTTCCATAAAGAAATGTGTTCTCCCCCCTCCTAATCAAAATGTGTCCTCTTGGCTTATCTTCTGTTTTCCCCTTTTAGGAAACACAGGGAACTATTTTCCTTCTTGTAGAAAAACAGGACTTGCGCAATAGTGAGATGGAGATGGATGGGGGTCTCAGTGTGCGGAAGGCCAGGAGCAGTAAACACTCCAGGAGCAGTAGGGGCGCGGTGGCTCATGCCTGTGATCCCAGTGCTTTGGGAGGCCAGGCAGGAGGATCACTTGAGGCCAGGAGTTCAAGATCAGCCTGGGCAACATAGTGAAACCAGGTATCTCAAAGAAAAAAAAAAAAAAAAAAAAAGAGCTGGGCATGGTGGCGTGGTGGCCTGTAGTCCCAGCTACTTGGGAGGCTGAGGTGGGAGGATCGCTTGAACCCAGGAGTTCGAGGCTGCAGTGAGCTATGATTGCATCACTGCACTCCAGCCTGGGTGACAGAGCAAGACCTCGTCTAAGAAAAATAGAACAAGAAATAAAGGGCGGCAGAGCCTGCTCTAAGTGGGGGCAGTACTTGCCGTAAAGGAAGCGGCTGCTTCTCAGCTGTTTGCTGTCAGAGGGCACACAGGCCTTTTAAGAAAATAGGAATTGGGTTTTTTGTGAAATCTCCCAAAGGTTACATGTTGACAATTTAAAAATATTAATTGCCTTTTGCAGGCCAAATAAAGCACATCTGCAGGCCAGATCCTGGCCCGCAAGGACTGCAGGGCTGTCAGTTGCAGCCTCTAGCCCAGGCTGAAGGGTGGGCAGGAAGGAAACGGACCCCAGCTGTGGGGTGAGAGCTACAGGAGCCTCGTGGGCGGGAGGGGTCAGGTGGGGAGTGAGGTGAGACGCAGGCAAGGTGGGGCAGGCCCTGTGCTCCGGGGACAGGCAGTGTCCTCTGGTGAGAGAAACCCTGGACCAGCAGTCAGAAGGCACAGTCCTGCTTGGCCTCTCACTGGCCGCGTGCTCTGGATAAGCACGTGTTACCTGACCTCTGCGAGCCTCGGTTTCCTTACCTGCACCATGGGGACACCCGATCCCTACCCTGCCCCGCTCAGAGCACTGGGGACAGTGTACTGTCAAGACACTGCCCAGTCCTGCCCTGCCCTCTCCCTGAGCCGGGGAGGGTGTCTCTGTCACATGGCCTCTTCCCAGCTTCCCTGGGTGGCCATTCATCCAGCCCTTCACATTGCTGGGGGGCGGGGGGCTCTGAGTTAGTGTGGGACAGTTGGGTGGGGAGGGTCACTGACAGCCAAGTCCTGTACCCTCCCCCTTCTCAGGCATTCGATGACAGAGGCTCGCAGAGACGGTGCACAGCTGCTGGAGCCGCCAGCCTGCTGAATATTTCTTTGTGGGTAGAGGGCAGAAAGGGGCCCCAGCAGGAGAACACAGAACCCAGGCCTGAGAGGTGTTGATGTGAGAGGCCCGGAAACTTTATCCCCCTGGTCAAAGCCGCCTCCTTCTCAGATGCCTGCATGCTCCCAGCCAGCCGGCTGGCCAGTAAGCTACCTGCGGGGGAGGGGACTCCGGCTTCGCACTTGCTGAGTTCCTGCGTTGCACGGTGCTTCTCAGGAGGGGGCGAGCACTGAGTACTGGGGTGGGGAGGGAGGAGTGTGCCAGGCGCAGGAGGTCTGGGGGTGGGGAGGGAAGTTGGAAGGGATCTGGGCGTGGGCGCTGCCATTTTCCAGGGCCAAGGTGGGCCAGTCCGGAGGTACTTGGAGCAGAACCCCAGTGCTATGGCATGGTCAGCTCTGCCCCCAGGGACCCCTCCCCAGTCAGAACTAACAGTCTGGGTGCCCGCACAGCCCCTCGGCTAGCGCACCAGGTACACCGTGGCCTGCTCAGGAGAGCCCATGGAAGGCCTGTCCTTCTCCGCCCTGTCCTGGGATAACTCCTGCTCTGCCTGCAGGGAGAGCCGAGGTTGTCCTGGCACTCATGGCACCTGCACTTAGAGGAGGTGCTCACTTAAGTGATGGCTGCTGGCCCCACTGGGGCCAGGGCACAGTTGGCACAGAGAGCCCAGCAGCCCGGCAGTCAGCCCTACCCATGGCGAGAGCTCTAGTGCACCCTGGTGGTGTCTGGTGTGCTCTGGGACACCGTACCCTGAAGCTGCCGTGGTGGATGAAGGGCGGCTTCGCCCCCTTGGCCTACTGGGCTGCCTCTGTCTGCTCACCAGCTCCCTGGACCTGCTCTGCCTCTCGCTGGCACCTGACTGAGGCCCAGGCTCATGCCTCTGCCCACAGCCCACAGCCGCTTCAGTTTTGAGCCCCATCCCCCCGCAGCGAGCACTGCGCCTTACCAGCTGCTGGGGCGCCACTAGCTGCTTTACACAGAACACCCCTTCCAGCCCCTCGGGTTGGCTACAGCTTCCTTCTAGAAGCCACGCCCCAGGCCCTGATCCCTGACCTCTTGCACCCTTCTCCCTCCCCCTTGCAACACTGAGCTCCCACTTGCTCGACCAGCCTGGCAGCTCCTGGAGGAAGGTGCACACGCCTGGGGAGTGTCCTTCCGCTGCCAGTGACACCGGAGCTGGGGCCTGTGTTCACGTGTATGTCCATTGTCTTGGCAGGCACCTGAGGCCAGGTGCAGTCTGAGGGGTGGCTGCAGAGTTGGGCCCTTACCTCGGCCTGAGTGAAGTTCACCAGGGCCGCCTCCGTGCTGTCGTGCTGGGCATGCAGCAGCCGCCCCAGCTGGGGGCCCCGCACCACGCTGTAGAGCAGGTGGCCGGGGTCGGTGCCCGCGCTGGAGCTGGCTCTCAGGCTCTCGCTGCTGAGCCGCTGCATGGACCCTGCGGAGGCAGAAGGGACCTGTCAGCCTGTGACCGGGAGCCAGGGCAGGGCGTGCAAGTGCAGAGAGGCAGCGTGGCCCTGGCGTGCCACCCCCAGCTCCGCCCCGGCTACCTGGCACACAGGAACCAGCCCTTGGCAGACCCACCTGGGCACACGGTCAGCGTCCGGCTGCCCTCCAGCGAGAGGAGCACTTGCTTCTGGGCCACCACTCGGAAGAAGTGTCCCGGGGAGACGTGCTCCCCATCAGAGAGGCTGAAGCGGAAGCCGCCATCCAGGGCTCCTGGGGACGGAGGCAGGGGAAGGGGAGTTGGGTCCCGCTGGCCTGAGGGCTCCCCACCCTCAGGGCATCCCTCGGGGCCACAGGAATCCGAGGGCCACCTCCCGGCACCCACCTCTATGTGAGAACAGCACGAGCCCGCCGTCCAGCTGTGCCTGTGTGAAGCTGCGGACCTCAGTGCCTGGCGCCGCCCGCAGTGCTACCCGTCCGTTGCTGGGCTGCTCGATGGTGTAGACCAGGTCCTCCGGCCTGGAGTCGCCGTCTGTGCCCCCGAGGGCCTCCTTAGGGATGGGCACAGTGGCCCCCTCCCACATCTGGGGACACAGGCCTGTGAAGGTCCTGCCCCCACCACACTCGCCCGCCCTCTCCCTGGCCCTGGGGCCACCGTCAGGGCCCCAACCCTATTGCAGCTCAGGCCCTCAGCTGGCATCAGGCCTGGGCCATCCTGGGCCGCACAAAGGGCCCTCCAGGCCTTGGCTCCCTCCCCTCCGCCTGGCCCAGTCCTGCTTGTCCCTCAAGGCCAGCTCACGCCCCTCCCTGGGAAGGCCACCGCTCTCACCCTGGCCCCAGAACCCCCTATCCTGACCAACAGGGCTGCTGAGTCTGGCTCTGTCTCCCTGGTGGGGCAGGGGTCTCCCTTCTGGCCCCCGTGGTGCTGGGCAGGGGCTGGGCACGTGACGGGAACGGTGATTTCTGGCTTGCCCAGGGCACTTAGAAATGGGCTCTTCCCAGCTTCCCCGGGGAGGCAGCCAGCGTGGAGAGGCTGATGGCCAGCCCACTGTCCCTCCCCGGGTGAGAGTGAAGGGGACCCCTCAGGCCTCCCCCTGGGTAGCAGGGGTGCCGGCACACGTCCTGCGGGGTCAGTGACTTGTGGGCAGTGTTGGGAAGGGGCTCCCCTTCCCTAGGCCCAGGCAGAGCCCTGGAGAGAGGGGGCGGTACGCGGGGGGCCGAGTGGCAGCACAGAGTTCCTGGAACGAACATGGGTGGATGGCACCACCTGGTGGCTGACCTACCACACGGCAGTCCTGGCCTGTGGTCCAGGGCGGCCCTAGGCTGTGTCCCACTCTTCTGCGGGCCTCCCCACCACCAGGTTGGCCTCTATGCCACCAACGCCTCCCAGCACCCCATGTCAGAGACAGCCACGTCAGCCCTCTTCTGGAACCTTCTCTGGCTCCTGCTGACCGGGGAGGACGCACCCTAGAAGCTGGCATTCAAAGAACTGCCTGTGGCCTTGGTCAAGCCGCACCCTTTCTGTTCCTCCAGTGAGTACTTTTGTGACTGTGGTGAAGTTCTGTCCCCTGTCTGGGCCTCAATTTCCACCTCTGACGACTGGGGGACACCTCTGTTCTGCTGTGACATAAGGGGCAGGAGCTCAGGGAGCCCAGCTGGGGATGTCACTTGCTGGGGGTGACGCTTGGAAGCTTAACTGGTCCCTATCTGTCACCCACCCCTGAGGGCTGGTGAGAAACTCTGTCAAGTGCGGTGGCCCGAGCTGCAGGAAGGGCTCCCGCCGCACATGAGCGTGGCCCTGCATGGCCATTCTGGCGGCTTCCCGCTGCACTTCCAAGCCCCAACGACAACACTCCCATCTGTGTCCTGTCTGCAATGCGATATCGGTATCACACCTCCCCTTCCAACAACCTTGTGAGGCATGTGGCAGTGTCCCCATTTTGCAGAGGAGGAAACTGAGGCTAGAGAACAGGAGCTATGTGCAGGGAAGGAGGGGCCCGGCCTCTGTCTGGGAGCAGAGCTGGTCGCGGGGATGTTCTTACCCGCAGGCCTGTGTTTGTGGTGAGGACGGGGGGCTGGTCGTTAACAGGCAGGATGGTGACGGTGAAGGCCACGGGATGGCTCTGGCGGTCCATCTCCGAGGCGTTAGCCACCAGGACGAAGCTGTCCGTCCGTGTCTCGCTCCCGTCGTGCACGTAGTGGATCAGCTGCTCTTCCACCTAAAGCGGGCCCGGGGCGGCAGTCAGGCCGGCAGCAAGCCCCCCATGCCCGCCTGTGGTGCTGGGGAGCACCGACTCCCTCAGAACTGCAGTTCCCATTTGTGGAAACTGGGAACGATAATTTCCGTCTCCCAGAGGGGTTGTGAGGAGGAAATGAGATCAGGAATTTAAAGCAGAGGTGCTCCCCAGATGTGGCCCCCTGTCTCTGCTCTGTGCATACCCCGAGACTGGAAGGCGCCAGGACCCCCCACCCCCCCGGCTCCCAAAGCTGGGGTGCAGCCCCGGGGCTCCCTGACGGCTGTACCTCTCTCCAGGAGAAGGTGGCAAGGGCCTCATCTTGAGGTCCTTCCTCTCTTCGCAGGGCCCCATGCTGGGGCGGCTCCAGCACCTGCAGGGTGAGGCCCGGCAGCGTGGGGAAGTAGGGCCCGGTGACACGGAGCAGCGGCGGGGCCAGGGTGCGGTTGCCGCCCTCGGGGACGCTGAAGTTCTGTGCCTCCAGCGGGATGGCAGCGGGCAGCACCTGCAGCTCCACCCGGACGCCTTCCAGGGGAGCACCCAGGCCCGAGGCCACATCCAGTGAGAAGGCGTCACGCCAGGCCTCGGGGTGGGAGTGCAGGTAGAGGACCCTGCCCGAATCCACCGCCTCCTGGGAGAAGCTCCGCACGGGGTCCAGGCTGGGCGGCTTATCGGCCGAGGCGCCGTGGGACACCAAGACCAGGTAGCCGGCGCTCGGGGGGCTCTTCACTGAGAACACGATGTCTGCTGGTGACACTGCCTCCTGGGCTGCCTGGTTAACAGAGGGTCACGGGCACTCACGGGGGGTCCCAGAGAGGGCCACTGTGAGCAGCCAGAACAGGCTCAATCTCCACGTGCCCTGCTTCCCCCAGACACTGCTGCTCACTTAGACACACAAACACACATGCAGATTCACACACATGACACCCAGACAGGCAGCCGGTCAGAGAGGCTACACATGTCGTCACTCACCCCACATACAGTTACATGGGTGGTTGCAGCCTGAGCTGTGCTCCCTCAGAGAGGTGCACAATCACGTCTCAGACTCAGTGACGCGGACATACAATCTCATCATATGCTGGTGCAGTACACATGTACACACGTGAGTGCATACACGCACACATGCACTCACACACACATGCTCACACACAAGCACGCACTCTCACACACACACACACACACACACACACACAGGCACACTCACGCACGTGCACTCAGGCCCAGGGCTGGCTGGTCTGAACCTTTCTCCCTCCTCATGCCATTACCACCTCTGACCACCAGAGGGAGCCCCACCCTTCCCGGCGGTGGAGGCGGACGCGCCTTCCGTGGAGCCCCGTGGCGCCTGCAGACCCGGGTACAGCTTGAAGGTGCTCCCTCTCCTGATGGTCCAGCCGCAAACAGCTAAACATCACCCCAACCCACATTCCTGACACTGTCCCTTTGCCCGGAATGTTCCTTCTGCCTAGAATACCATGCCCCATTCTCTGCTATCAACACCCCGTATTCTCCGAAGCCTGCCTGGATGCTGCCTCCTCCAGTCGCGGCCTTCCTGGGACCAGGTATGTTTGCTCACGTCTGCCCCATGTCCAGACATCCAGGACCAGAAGGGTCTCAGAAATGGGCGGAGCAGGAGAATAAGGCCAAGAGAGGGCAAGGGACCGGTCTGAGGTCACACAGCAAGTCAGTGAGCTCGCCGGACGGCCCCTGGTTGCTCTGCGAGGTTCCTGGGTGGGCACAACCCTTGACAGACCCTCGTGGTCCTGGCCTTGGGTCTGAGAAAAGAGCTGAGGACACAGGGACCTGAGCGGCAGCGAGCCCTGTCTCCACGGTCAGCGGTCCTCAAAGCTCAGTACCCATGAATCCCTCCCAGGGAACTTACTAGAATGCAGATTCTCAGGCTCCGCTTTAGAGATTCTGTGGGTCTAGGTGGGGCCCAGGAATCCACCTGGTCAGCCACAGCATGCACACGTGTGGACATGACACCCGGAGGCACACACAACTCGTAGGCAGATGCACGAATGGCAAACTCCCCAGAAACTCTTGGGAATACAGCAGGTACAGGCGCACACGCGAGGCACGTACACACGCCCACGCCAGGAGCCGCCAGTCCCGTCCCCAGTCACACACGCACACGCGGCATGAGGCCCGTGCCCTGCCCACCGCCCCCAGCCCCTCACCTGCAGCTGGTCCCTCCTGATCTCGGCCGCCTCTCCCTGGAAGACGTAGATCTTCTCGTGCCGGACCAGTTGCAGTGGGGCCAGTGGGCCCTCCAGGGCAATGGTCACTTGCAGGGTGGCGTCTGTGCGCACTGGCCCTGCTTCCACAGAGAAGGCCAGGGTGTCACGGGGGCTGAGGCTGCCATTGTGGCTGTAGAGAACGGCCCCGCCCAGCAGGTCCTGCTGGGAGAAGGCTGTGGCTGGCTGGCCGGCCCGGAGCAGCTGCCCCCAGCGAGGGCCGGCAGTGACGTGGTAGTAGACCTCGTCCCCACTGCGGATATCAAGGTTGGTGTCCAGGTGGAGCACAGCTGTGTCGATGGTGCCCTGGCCTCCCTGAGGGACCACGAGGCCGGAGCCGTTGGCCACGCGGAGATAGGGCTCCGAGGCCTGCACCTCCAGCAGCGCGGTGGCCTGGTGCTGCCCATCAGACACCTGCAGCTGGATCCAGCCGCGGTCAGCCCCCGAGTGCACAAACAGGACTCGCCTCTTCCTGAGGTCCTCCTGGGTGAAGCGGTAGATGGGCCGCGTGGGCTCGTCCACGGCCACGATACTGCCGAAGAGCAGGTCCTTGCGGGTCAGCACCAGCTGGGCATCAGCAAAGCCCGAGTCAGCGTCACTGAAGGCCACGTCGTCCGTAGTCAGCAGCCGCTGCCCACCCCGGGCCACGTGGAAGACACGGCTGATGGTCTGCACAGGGGCGTGATCATTCACGGGTTGGATGGCCACTCGGAAGACACCCCGTACCTCCTCCCAGGCCATGTCACCACTGCTCTCACCCTGGCGGGTAGCCACAAATGGGATATCGTCTTCCGTGGTCTCGGAGTCGTCATGCTGGTAGACCAGCTGCCCGCGCAGCAGGTCTTCATTGGTGAAGGATGTCACCACAGCGGTCTTGTCCTGTGCCCCCCGCCAGGCCAACCTCCCATGGCGGGGTCGCTCCATGACCTCATAGAGGTAGCTGGCGCTGTTGAGACTCTTGACAAACAGGTGGTCAGCAGAGAGGACAGCCTCACCGCCTTCAGGCACCACGAGCAGGACGTTGGTGAGGACGGGAGCGTCCGGGTCGCCGCCAATGTGGATGGGGAAGGTATACAGCGGGGAGAAGTGTGGCGGAGCCGTGACACGGAAACGGAAGGTGTCCTCAACTGCCTCCGAGGCACGTGCCGTGGCCCCATAGGTCACCCGGCCAGCCTGTAGGTCATCCTGGGTGAAGGCCTGACCGCCTGACAACCGTGTGCCCTGTAGCTGAAGGTTACCTTTCCTGGGAGCCTGAACTACCTCATAGTGGAAGGTGGGGGGGCTTGGGCCTGCCTCCTCCAGGGTGGCCTCCAGGTGGGCTGGGGTGAGGACCTCCTGCTGGGTGTTGTGCGTGTACAGTGGCTCTAGTCGCAGCATCCACACGGTGGCTCTCTGGATGGTCACTGGGAAGGACAGGTTGCTCAGGGTCTCCTGGCCCACCTGCACCTCGAGGGCCAGGTTCTCCACGGCGTCCTCGGCGCGGTGCTGCGGGTCCGTGCTCAGGTACCTCACGCGGCCCTGCTCCACATCCCGCTGGTGGAACGCCTGTGTGGCCCACCACTCGGCACCCTCCACCCCGCCTGCCCCCTGCTTCTGCAGCTCCCCAAACTGCAGGGCTCCGGTGACGCGGAACAGCACGCTCACGTCCTGCCCCACGGCGTTGGTCTCCACCGACAGGTTGGCGGGCAAGATGGGTGCGGCGGAGCCCTGAGCCAGCTGCAGCCCCGTGCTGCGGCGGATCTGTATGGCTGGCCGGACAGCCACCACCTTCAGCGTGGCCGGGGGGCTGGCCTGCAGCCCGTCGCTGACCCGGAAGGTCAAGTCCTGTGCGGGGCCACCGCGGTGGACGTAGACTAGGCTGTCTGCCTCCAGCTCCCGGCAGGAGAACTCGGTCGCCGGCTCCCCGGGCTGGTCTCGGCGCTCCACGGGGAGGCCAGCGGGGGTGCCAAGGAACTGGAAGGTGAGGCCCTCACAGGCGGAGTCCGGGTCATAGGCCTGGAAAACCTCGGGCCCCAGAGGCTTCTGCGTGTGTTCCAGGATCACCATGAGGCTGCCGTGCGGGAAGATGACGCGGGGCGGGTCATTGACGGGGATTACCTGGACGGGCAGGACGTAAGTCTGGCCCCTCCGCAGGCACGAGGGCACGGGCACCCGCGCCGTCACCGACACCTCCAGCACCAGCTGGTCAGCGGTGTCCTCAGAGCCGTCGTGGACGAAGCGGGCCTTGCGGTTCACCACGTCCAGGAGGGTGAACATTTTCCGTGCCTGGGCACCCGGGATGTCCAGCTCCAGCTCGCCGTGCCGGGCCCCCTGGCTCACGCTGAACAGCACCTGGGATTTGCGCAGCTCAGCCTCGGTCAGGTCCAGCGTGGGCTGCACGTGCCGCCACTCAAGCCAGGCTGTGCCACCCTCGGCCACCACCAGCGGGCTGATGGTCAGCAGTTGGGTGAAATTGGCAAAGACGGGAGGCAGCCCCGGCTCAGGCACACACGGCTCAGGAAGCTCCATGGCCGGCCAAGTCTCGGGGGCCAGGGTGGAGAAAGCTTCATACGGGCCGTAGGCATCGTCCTCGTACTCCTCCTCCTCCAGCCGGCAGCCGGCAGCCATGCCGCGAGTCAGCAAGGCTTCCCGCAACCCCCGCCTCTGGCCGTTGACGCTGAGGTCTTCCACGCAGCCCAGCAGGGAGGCGTTGGCAGCCTCCGGAGTCAGGCCCAGGCGGTGTTCCTGGAGGTGACGAGAGGCCTCTGCATCCAGCCCCCCGAGGAGGAGGCTGCCACGTGGCTCCAGGTAGCTGACGACCCCACGGTTGGAAGTGCGTGTGGGGTACTGGTCCACGGAGATTTCCAGCTGGTGAGCGTCCACGTGGACGCTGACCTCGTGGGGCTGCCCGTCGGCCACGGGCACACTGTTGTGGAGCAGCACGGTGCCCTGGCCCTTCTCCACCACAGCCCGCAGATGGCCTTCAAATATGTCCACGTAGATGAAGTCCCCGTGCTGGCCCCCCGCCTGGAAGGCCAGGGGTGCCTGCCGGCTCCGCGTAGTGAGTGTGAACTCCAGGGTGCCTTCGTCCTGCGTACCCCAGGCAGGGAAGGCAGCCAGGGAGCGGGGCCCGGAGAAGCCCAGGGCCACGTCCTCACCGGCAGAAAACTCCTCGGCGCACCCCTCGTGCACGTCGGGGGTCAGTGGCCGGAGGAGGCTGCGGCCGTTGAGGGTGGCTGCGTGGAGGCAGCCCCGCAGGGGCCGGCTGGCCCCCCTCAGGTAGGGCAGGCTGAGGCGCCCAGTGCCCCCCACGAAGAGCCCATAGGGGACCTCCAGGGGGGCTCCTGGCACTGGGGCAGAGGTGTTCAGGAGCCCATCAACGGACAGCACGGCCCAGCCGTCGGACACAGCCAGCACCACGGTGTGGGGGACGGCGTCGCTCAGCAGAGTCCCTGCCGGGGTCTGCAGCCTCAGCTCCTCCTGGCCCAGGACCAGTCTGACCTGAGGGGAGACGAGAGGGGTGGGGGAGGGGGGACAGCACTTTGAAGACCTCACTTCCCTCACGAAGGCACAGTGGGCGCCCACACTGGGAGTCCCAGAGCAGGGCACCCAGGGTAAGGGCTTCTGGTGCCACCTCTCCTGCCTTCCTGCCATCTCTTTATTGTTCCCCAAGACACTCGCCAGAGTGAACCCCAGGCCAGGCCTGCATGGGCTCTGGGGACGCCCCTGTGAGTCATATGTGGTCCCTGCCCGCAAGGAGCTGACACACAGTAAGACGCTCCCCTAGAAATCCAACTCGTACGTTTTTATTCTTCCCTCTTTCCTTGGAGAAGAGGTGCCAGAGAAATCACCCCTGAGTCCAAAAGATTTCAGCCCTAGAACAATGGACACCTGGGCATCCTCTGAGGAGTCCCCCTAGGCAGGGCAAAGCGTCTTGGGGCGGCTGGAGGCAGCCAGGCTCACCGCTCAGGGGTGGGGCCCAACCGGATGCTCTGTGTTCTGCAGGTATAGTGAAGAAAAGCTCCCTGACCTGGGCTGGAGGGACATCCTGTGCAGAGACAAAGGACGTGGTCCTGTCTCTGTGACACCCACACCAGACCGCGTGTTGGTGTGGGCTCCCGCACCATGTGGCATAATGGATGGGGGCAGGGCACTAAGCACCATGATCTGGGGGTTCAGGCGGGGCACCCCGCGGGGTACGTGCCTGGCGGAGCAGAGCGGCAGCCGAGCCGGACTGCGCCAGGCCCGCGTGCAGCAGTGACGCTCTGTGGCAGCGAGAAGCAATGGCAGCAGCAGACCGATCGCGCCATAGTCCTCTCCCCACGGGGGTGTGGAAGTAGATGCCTCCGATTTGGACTAAGGCCCTGGTGCTTAAACTCTTTGTGGTTAGGGGGAGACTCAAGCAAGAGCCGGAAGACTCCTTGCCAGTAAAGCCTACGACTTCTCGGAGGACGAAATGCAAAAGTACCGCCATGGCAGTCCTGGTGCCGCGACCACCGTGGACGGACGGTGCTGGTGCCGAGGGAGGGGTGCGAGGCCAGAGGATGCACAGGGCTTGGGGGAGCCCAGGAGAGGGGGCCTAGCTCCGGCCAGCAAGAGGGACACTTTCTGGAGGAGAGGCTGGAGTTAGGCAGGTGCAGGGAATGGGGGAGGCTCTTGCCAGGCATTGGAGTGTAGTTAGCAAAGCCCAGCAGCAGGCGACTGCAAGGCGGCCCGCAACTGAGAGCAGTCCGGGGTGGTCAGAGCACAAAGGCCAGCGAGGGGGTGCGGTAAGAAATGAGGTTGGAGAGAGCCGGTGGGCAGAGCCTGTTCCTAAGGGCTTCACAGTTTTCGGGATGCTACTGCCCATCCCATAGTGGAGAATCTGAGACCCCAAGGTAAAATGATCTGCACAAGGTCACACAGTCAGCTGGGGCTCACACAAAGCTAGAGAAGGAATCTCGCTCCAACCCCAGGGGCATGTCGCTGACCTGCAGGCGTCCGGAGTAGAGTTGCAGCAGGAGGTGGTCGGCCGGGCCTGCTGCCAGGAGGAGCAGGGCCTCGGGCTGGGACGTGGAGAACTGCAGCTGCAGGTCCACGTCGGTCAGGGCCGTGGCCACCGGCACCTCCAGGTGGTTCTCTCCGAAGAAGGAGGCTGTGTGGGAGAGGGAGCTGCAGGTAAGGCTCGGACTCTGGCCTGGAGGAGGCGAGGTGCCGTAGGGACGGACGCCCACCCGCACGGTCCTGTGTGCTGCTGCCCGTGAGCCGCAGCCGGATCCCAGCGTCCGCTTGGTCCTGGCACCAGAGGCACAGCCTCCATGTGTGCCCCCAGACCTCGACTTTGAAGGAGGCCAGACCCAGACATTCCCAGCAACTCAGGTCCCCTCCTTGGAGGACCCCGGAGCCAGTGGCCTCTGCCAGCTCTGGCTCTCCTTCCCTGAGCCCCAGGGGACTCTCCACCCTGGGTCTGGCCCCTGCCTGGTCCAAAGAGAAACCATCACTGTCCTGATCACCTGGCTTGGGGGGTCACAGCCCCCAGGAAGGGAGTTTCAGGAGAACATCCCAACTCAAACTGCTCCCTGCTCAAATTCCTTCTCCTAAGTTCACTCAGAGCTAGAGAAGGAACCCTAAATGCCCTCATGCTTGGGCTCCTGGGCAACGCTTGCCACGCCATGCCCGACCTCCGTGGGTTGGCTGGGGCCTGGTGTTGTCAGACAGGCAGCCCACCCACCCCCGCTTCTCTCTCAGGCCTTTCTTCCAGCTGCTTTGGGGCGGGGGTGGCATCCTGTTGGCGTGAGTCTGCCAGAGAGCAAAGGCCAGATGGAGAGCATGTGCGGTGTCAGACCCCAGACGGGCCCAGACTTCCTCCATTACCCCGCTATTGCTTCCTGCTGCAGCGCTGTTAGAGTCCCGGGTGAGCATTCAGATCCGGTCCCATTGTTTCCATCTCGGCCAAGGAGCCAGGGATGAGAACAGCTGAGTTCCCACCTCCCAGGCCGAGCCTCAGGCTGAGGCTGGAGACGGCCTGGGAAGGGGTGAGGGTCGGCTGGGTAGGCCGGGTTTGCCCAGGGTCACTATGGTCACTGTGCAGGGCCCCTCTGTCCCACACTGGGGAACTCCTCCTTTTAAGTTGCTATTAATACGTCCTCCAGGCAGTTTCCCCAAACCTCAACCTCCAACCCGAGGCCACAATTTCTGGTCCATTCCTTTTGCAGTGATTAGAGACTTTGCCTACAGATGTCCAGGGCTGGGGGACAGACAAAAATGGGTTAAAAAGGTGATTCATCCCTGTTGGGCTTCCGTTAAGTCCCGTGAGCAAGCAAAGCCTGATGGCATCGATAGGGATGGTCTGGTGCTGGTCACACGTGTGCTGGTCCCCGGCCAGCGGGAGCCGGCTGACATCCTCCTGAGGAGGCCGCAGGAACCAGAGGAGCCTGAGCCTTGCGTGCCCTGAGGGCAGGGAGGGATGTCCGAGAAAGATAATGCCCTTGCCCTTGGGCTGAGTTGATAGCCCTTCAGTTATCTCCTCTTGCAGCACTGCTGGCCACGTGAACCTCGTCTGGGAAGCTAAAGGAATCACGCGAGACCTGCAAAACCACCCAGGCAGGTACAGCCCAGCACGTCGGTGCCGCGAAGGACAGACCGGGGAGCTGGCAAGTGGTGGGCACCTACAGGGCACCTTATCTGCAAGGACATTGATGCTTTGTTAGTTTTTGTTATTTATGTATTTATCCCCCCCCCAAGTTTATATGTTGAAAGACATTGATTCTTTTTTTTTTTTTTTTTTTTGAGACAGAGTCTCACTCTGTTGCCCGGGCTAGAGTGAGTGCCGTGGCGTCAGCCTAGCTCACAGCAACCTCAAACTCCTGAACTCAAGTGATCCTCCTGTCTCAGCCTCCTGAGTAGCTGGGACTACAGGCATGCACCACCATGCCCGGCTAATTTTTTCTATATATATTTTTAGCTGTCCATATAATTTCTTTCTATTTTTAGTAGAGATGGGGTCTCGCTCTTGCTCAGGCTGGTCTCGAACTCCTGAGCTCAAACGATCCGCCCACCTCGGCCTCCCAGAGTGCTAGGATTACAGGCGTGAGCCACCGCGCCCGGCCGACATTGATTCTTAAGAGCAAAACACAACACGCTAGACTGAGGGCAGCCATGGCCCAGGGGTTGGGGGCACGTGGTCCCTGTGGATGGAGCCGCCGCCGTGGTGGGCTGGAGTGGCTCACAACAGCCGGCAGGAGCTGACTGTTGAATTTTCCGGAATTTTGTGAGCGAGGTGACGTTGCCCACAGTGAGGCTGTTTATACCATGGAAAGAGGCAAACACTGCAGATCTTGGTCCCCGCCTCCCCAGAAAGCCCACTGCTAAACCTTGACCTGCCCGGCGCCCACATCTCCCTGCCCATGTGGAGGTGACCCCACCCACCCCTGCACCAAAGGTGCATGTGACCCCCCCGGGGCATGGGCAGAGTCGGGGCTCTGGGCCGGCAGGAACTGCAGTAGATGGCTGGCCCTAACCACTGAGCCACCTGCCCGCGGCCCGCTCCCCGCAGGAGAGAGCAGGCAGCCTGTTTGGCCCGAGTGGGAGGGTGGCAGGAAGCAGAGGTACTTTCCAGAGAGCTGGGGTCTGAATGGGCCCATTGAGGGGCTGGGCCCTGCTGTTTCCTGTGGGGCCGAGCGGGGACGGGCTCACACAGGCTGCCTTGTGCTGCCGCGGTGCGAGGGCCAGGCAGCCCCCTCACCCCGACACAGGGCTCTGAAGCTCTGCTGGCCAGGGCTTTGGAAACTCTGACAGTGCCACCCCCCAACCTCCTGGTCTCCTTTTTCTCCCCTCTTACTGTCTCTGACAGGCAGCAGTTGCAAGAACCCAGAATCCCTGTCCTAGAGGTGGGGTGATGGGGACAGTTGGAGAGGGGCTTCAGATGGAGAGGGGGTGCAGGATAAAGAAGTAATGAGCTAGGAGTCAATCCTAGAGGACTTCCTGGAGGAGGTGAGGCTGGTATAGCAGAGAGAGAGAGAGGGAAGGGAAGAGGCAGTCTTGGACTGTAAGTCCAGGTGAGAGACTTGCAGGGATACACAGTCCCCCTTGGGTGAGGCAGAGGAGGGTTTCTGCCCCCTCACCCCCTAGAGGCTTTGGATAACCTGAAGGCAGAGAAGTGAAGAGAAAAGGAGCTCGGTCACCCTGGCTCAGCAGCCTGATTGGGGTGGAGGGCGGGGGAGGAGTGGGAGGCACCAGCACAGGCTGGACCAGACCTGCGCCCTGCTCTCCTGGGTCAAGAAGACCCATGATTCATCAGAACACCAGTCCAGACCTGCAGCAGCTGTGTGGGCTGCCCTCAGGGCCAGGAGAAGGGGCCCAACTCAGGCCTCAGTGTCACCATTCTGTAAAATGGGCACGCCTTCCCTCCCCGCCCCCCCTCCTGTCTGCAGGGATCAGCCCTAAAGGTCCCTTCCAGGTCTGGGAGTCTGGGGTGCCGGGGTGGCAAGCCTTCAGTGTGGGAGGAGCAGGGTGCTCCACAAGGCTGGGCCGCGTGGGAGGAGCAGGGAGAGTGCCGCATGCCCATGCACGGGCTTCTCTGGACGAAGGCACACGGCTGAGCGCCCAGGGCCCTGCAGATGAGTATTTGTGTGCGTGTGTGTGTGTGTGTGTGTGTGTGTGCAAGCGTGTGGGTGGCTGCCGGGGCTGTGCTTTGGGTTTGCGTAAGGCCGTGTGTTTGTGTGTGCTTGCGTGTGTGTGGGCCAGGCGCTGCCGGGACAGAGCAGTGATTGTGCCCAGGCCTGCTCTGCCCCTCGGTGCCTGCCCGCTGTTGCCTGGCTGGGCCCGGCTCCATGAAAGGGGCCGTGTGTTCCTGCAAGGCTCCTGCCCCTCCTGCCCGGCGCCCACTGAGAGGTTTGCCGAAGGTGGAGTCCTCACGGCTTCCCGCCCTTCCTCCCCACGGACAGGGCAAGGCTGTCTGGGCGCTAGGGTGGGGCGGCCCCGTCCTTCTTCCTGAGACCTGGGCTGGGGCACAGAGGAGTCTGTGTGTTCTTGCCTGTCGGTCCCCTTCTCAGAGGGGCACATGAAGCTTAGGGCGAGGTCCCTCAGCAAGCCCCCTCTGGCAGGGCCTGGGTTGTGCTGGCATCTCCTGGCTCCCTGGGGCACTCCTAGGACAAGTGTGAATGGCCACCTGGTCCCTGCCCCGAGGTGGGGGGGAGGGGGAGAGGGGGGCCCATGCATGAGGCTTGCTTCCTTGACGCCCAACCCTCTGCTGCTCAGCAGGCTCTTGGGACAAGGGGTCACTGTGTGGGGAGGAACTCTGCCCCTCAGGCTCCTCACCCCTCTCTGGCCTGGCCAGGGCAAGATCTCAAGCATAGAAGCCTCTTCCAATCCAGGGGGCTGCTGCGGTCCTTCTGAGTCTGCAGAACTCCCATTGTCCCATCTCTCCCCGTCTCTGTCTCCCTGCCAGCCCTCCCTGCTGCCCATCCCTGCGGCTGCTTTTCCCTGGTCTCACCTCGGCTCTGTCTTTGGCTCCCCTTCCTTCTGTCTCATCCTGGCTGTCACTGGCAGCACCGCCCTTTGCCCGGGGGCAGTTTGGAGAGCCAGGCTGGGGCCTCCTGCCTCCCCGGTCCCAGGCCCCGCACTGCTTGGGTGCCGAGTCCCACAGCGTCAGAGCTCTCTGCAGCCCAAGCCCTCGGTGGGGTGGTCGGCCTCCACCTCCAGACAGACAAACTGAGGCTCAGGGGAGAAGCAATTTGACAGAGGGAAGCAGAAAGAGAGCCTGTGGTTCCCAGTGTCCCACCTGCCTGGGCCCCACCCCCAGGGAACCCCACTGCACCCCACTCCCCGGCAATGGATCCCTGTGTGCCCCACACTCACTGCCACATTCCCGGTCGCCCGGGGCAGCCAGGCTGGCCCCACAGCCAGCGTGCGTCACGGGCAGCGGCATTCCTGGGTGTCTGCTGCCGCCTGACTTTATAAGGGAGAGACTTTGGGAGCCCAGAGCTGCCGGGCAGCATGGCCAGTGGAGGGCGGGGGTCTGGGCCAGCAGCCAAGGGTGGGAGCCAGAGACCTGGCCGTGTGTGGGTCGGGGGAGAAGGGGGACCTGTATTCACTCACTCACTCATTCATTCGATCACAAATACAATAGTGCAGCAACAGGGATGAAAGGACAGCCAGCCTGGGAAGATGGAGCCTGAGACAGGTGCTAAACAGAGCCGTTCTCTTCCACAAAGGCTGAGCTCAGGAATTCAGACCAAGGCCCAGGAAGGAGAAGGAGGAAAGCAAGAGAGACAGAGAAGGTGGGATGCTGGCAGTGACCCCGCGGCTGTGGACAGGACTGAGGAGGGGACACCTAGCCAGCCCGCCGGGGAGGGAGGGTGGCCTGCTCCGAGGACAGGCTGGACTTCTCCGCCACAGCCCCTTTCAGGTCTGGCAGCAGGGGTGGCACGTCCTGGCTCCAGGTCTGGGCAGGCAGGGCTGAGGCTGGGAGAGTCCCCGCCAGGGAGTCTGGGGGGCTGTGGGGTGGAGAGCTCTGGGAAGGCCGGGGCAGGGATGAAGGGCTCTCTGTCTCCCCTCACGGGGGTAGAGCGGCCCACCTGGGGCTGAATGCCGGCCCTGTGTGAGAGCAGGGATGGGCCCAGTGCCCTGCCCTAGCAGCTGGACCCTCCCTGCGGTCACCTGGCCCTCTAGATCTGGGGCCAGAGCCCTACCCTTGCACTTCTAAGGGACTTCCTGCTTTTTTCCACCAGCATTCTGTCCCCAAGCCAGGGAGCCTCTGAGGAGGCTGGCTGTGGGGTGGACAGTTCCCGCCGACTTAGAAACAGACTATGGCCCCCAGGGCCTGGGAGGCTGCTGCACCGCACGCTGCCCCTGTCCGCTCAGAGCTGGGGGAGCAAAGTGACGCCCTGTTGTGAGAACTCAGCCCCACAGCACACCCATGAACCCTGCGCAGCCCCAGCGGGCGGCGTGTGGCGCGCGGCGAGCTCGTGTGTAAGCCGGTGTTGCGTGCACACACGGCGTGGGGAGGCGCGAGCAGGGCAGGTAAGGATGCGGAGTGTCAGGCCCCCAGGGCAGCCCAGCTGTGGGCTCTGGGTGCTGGGCCATGGCCACAGGCCCTCGCCCGCTGTCTGCTGTGCTGCGCAGGTGCCGGCCCCTCCACAGTGCGTCCCACAGACCCCCCAGGGCCCAGCTCCCACCTTCTCCCAACCCTGCTACTCTGACGGTAACTAGGGAGAAGGTTACAGGGGACACTCCAAGGTCTCCTTAGGGAGACCAAGGGGACAGTATATCTGCCCAGTGGTGACACTGGGTCCCCAGAGCCCAGGCTCGGTGGCTCACCGCTCTCCAGGGTGGGCTGCCTGGGAGACACTCACACACCTGCAGGCCCCGCGTGCTCCCTGCTCTTTAGCTACTCTGACCCCGGGTTCCAGACTGGGATCCCAGAGCCCAGGTCATCCCAGCGGCCCACCCACTACCTGCTTCTCGCCTGTCCGGAAAGCTGCCACCATATCAATAGCAGGGTGGTTCACAATCGCACGGAACTTAAAACAGCAGCCGTCCCTCTCAGGAGATAAGACCTTATCACCCCGGAGGGGCGCTGGCACGGCGGGCACCATGCTGCTGGGGGCAGACCGCCTCCATGTCTGACCTCGCGGAGACCTCTGCTGGGGTTGGGGTGGCCCCATCTCTCCTCGCCCCGAGAACTCTTGAGCCAAGAGACTCACACTCAGGGTGCGTGACCCGTCTGGTGCCTTTCTGGTCTCTTGGAAGGCCAAGGAGGCCAGGGCAGGAAGTTTCCTGAGTTATTGGCTGTGCCCTGGCCCTGTGCACCGGCTTCAGCCACTCGTCCTCTAACCGAGCACCCGAGTCACCCCTACTGAGGCCATATATTGGGGAACGTTTGTAATTTAGGGACCCCCCCAGGACAAGTACCCTTGGAGAGGAAGCAGGGGATGGGTGGGGTGCAGATGCTGAGCTTGGTCCGCAGACACCAATAGGGACACGGCTGATGCCCCTGGGCTCCCAGCCACGTGGCCCCAGGGTTGGGCCACGTGGGGCACAGAGGAAGTGGGAGGGAAAAGAGGGGTTTTGATGGAAGCAGCAGCCCACAGTCCGCCCAGGCCGCAGGGCTGGGGCAGGAAGCAGGGGCCTCAATGGAGGCTTTGTGGAAGCCCGGCTGCTCCCCAGGCCCCGCGAGGAGGGTGTGGCTGCTGCCACAGGAGCAGTTCCAAGAGGCTTTTCCCTGCCTTATAATTTTCCTTGTACAGGGAGGGGGTGGACTTCCCGGCCCTCTCCACACCCTCCTTTCCCCTGGCTTTCCTGGCCCCGGGGGATGTGGGACCCTCACCTCCATGGACCCAGGCTGGGGTAGGGCTTCCGGCAGAGAAGAGAGAGCGCGAGGGACCCTCACCAGGTGGTGGGCCTGCCCAGAACCCCAGCCCTGGCAGCGTCCCTGGGAGGCATCTCCCATCATACAGGTGAGGAAATTGAGGCTCAGAGAGGGCGGTCCCCTGTGCTAGGGCTGTGGGGAGCAGTAGCGGGGCTGGGACTTAAGCCCCCATGGATGTCAGTGAGGGGCGAGGGCCACGTGCGTGCACACACAGCGTGGCTTCATTGCTTCGTGTGGGTCGGAAGTGGGAGCGAGTCTGCCCCTGCCGCTGGAGGAGGGTGTGAGTGCTGGCCCCCTGCCTGAGGAAGACACACTCTTTCCCGGCTTGTCCCCTGGGGCTCCTTCTGTCGGGGTCAGCGGAGGTGGGAAGGAGCGGGGAAGGGAGGGAAACGCATCTGCTTTCGATGGGTGGTTTGGCAGCCCGGCCTCTCTGGCTCTGGGGCTGGCTGGAACAGGGAGGGGCTTCTGCAGGGGCTGGCTGGGGAAGGCACGTGCCAGAAGCCAGTGATAAGTGCCAGCCCTGCCCACCGGGGGCTTGGAGGTCAGGGGAGGGGGTGGATGGGCAAGGGGTCCAGGCTCTGCCCAGGAGGGAAGCTGCCCGCAGGAGGCTGATGGGCCAGGCCCTCCCCTGGGCAGAATCCAGCGCCCGGAAGCCCACGCTCATCTCCGAGCCTCCCTCAGCTCTGGCAGCAGAAACTGACAGGGCGGCCGGGGAGGTGGCCCAGGGCTTCCCCCAGCCTGATGGGCTGGGCTTGGAGATAGTGAGTGTGTGAGCTGGGATGGGGGACAGTGGAAATGATGACTGTCGGCCTGCAGTCTGGTGGCTCAGCTTGTGCACGACAGGCTGCAGCCTCTTCCTCAGTCCCCCACCTGAAACACAGGGGCGGGGGCGGGAAGACCCCACAGACAGGAGTCTCGTGTCCAGGGCAGGTGCTTAGGTCAGGGAGCCCCCCAACACACACATGCACTCCCCGTCTCTCTGGCCAGCCCAGCCCCACAGCAGGTGGCTGGCGAGTGGCGTGGTGACTGCAGTGGGCGCAGTAGAGCCACCTCTGGCCTAACCGGCCACGGGCCTTGCCCGACTGGAAGCTCTTGAGGACAGGACCCAGGGCTTGCACCCCCTGCCTGGAGCATCTGTGCCCCAGGAGGCCCACGGACATATGCTGATGGAGGAAACCTCAGCATCTAAGGGGACAAAAGATCAAATGGCAATGGCATTTGGCCCCAAATGAGGGATTTTCTGTCGAGTGGAGCTGTCTCAATGCAGATGGGCAAAGTAGCAAGCTCCTGGCACTGGCAGTGTGCCAGCAGGAGGGGGTGGCCAAGAGGGTGGGCCAGGAAACCTCAGTGGCTTACCAGGGGCCCTCTGGGCCAACCAGGCCCCCCAGAGATCCCCAGACTGAGACCTCACCTCCTGGACAGGCCTGACTCCTCCCGGACTAGGGTCCTGCCCAGTAGCTCCGCTGCCGGCTGCCTGGATGCCCCTAGCGCGTGGGCCCCTCTGCAGCTGTGCCCACCACTGCCACACTCCCTCTAGCTCTTCCTGCCCGGGACCCAGGCACAGCCTCTGCTGATGCACCCACCTCTCTGTCACTAGCACCAGCTCTCCAGGGCGCTGGCCCACTGCCAGTGCCCCCAGGCATCCACGCCGGAACTCCCACAGGAGCCCTCAAGCCCACCCTGGCCACTGCAAGCTGGACTTAGCGCCATCTCTCCCTCCACCTGCTCGCCATCCCAGCGAAGGCTCCGCCACCCACCGGTTGTTGGGCAGAAATCTGAGTGCTGTCCGGACCCGCTTCCTCCTGCCTCCCCGCAGCCACGGCCAGCTAACCCTGCGTTCCATGCAGCCTGCCCCTAAACTCTGCTTCAACTTCAGCTCCCCCTCTGGCTCCTCTGTGCTGTCCACAAGGCAGGTCGCCACCATCCCTTGCCTGGCTTCATGAATTTCCTGCTTCCCTTTGCTAACAGCAGCCCCAGTTAACCTAAGCTCCATCACCCTCCCTTGCCTGGAAGCCTTCGATGGCTCCCTATTGCCCCAGGTTCAGGCCCCAAGCCCCTTCAGGGTGGCACCGAAGGCCTGGGTGCCCTTGCCCCTGCCTGCCAGGCTGTCCTGCTCCCCTCCCTCGGACACTCCATGCACCAGCCTCGCTAGACCCCGGGCTGTCCCCATGCACACCTAGCAGGTCCCCGCTCACTGCCTTTGCTCAGAGGACTTCTCTTGGGAGCTCTCCTCTGCTTTCTGCCTGTGAAATGCCCTCATGCTCCTTCAGGAAGAAAGTCCTTCCCACCTGCCCCACAGCCCAAACACCTCCTCTGCACTGGGGTGCGAAGACACTCGACTGTGGCCGAGGGCATTATGCCACTGTCACCTCTTTCTCCATTAACACTGTGAGCCTTGGAGATACGACTAACCATCCTTGGGGGAGGAGGAAAGGAGGGCAGGGCCACCAGGGCAGGAGGGGCGGCCACACTGTCCTGCAGGCCTAGCCCTCCCCACCTTGTCTTACCTTTCCAGGCCTCCCCTACCCTCCAGGGCCCCAGTGCTCAGAGAGAACTGGCCCAGCCAGGGACTGCTTTTCTGGGCCTGTGGTGACAGAGTCTGCTGCTTGTTTTTAAAGAAAATAGAACCAGAGCCCCTATTTATAGCTGGAGGCCACAGCCACAGACAGGAGACGGTGGGGTTGAGGCTGTACAGGCTGCTGCTCCGGCTGGGGCTGGGGGTGGGGCCGTTCCCAGGCCCCCTGCCCCCCTTCCTCAGCCCCCAAGGAAGTGCCTGTGGGATCCTGAAAGTCCCTGGGACAGGATGTAGCCTGCACTTTGGGACAGGGGAGGGGGACCTGGATGAGGGGGATGGAAAATTTCTTAGGATTGGTCCCTGGGGCCCAGAGTCCCTTGTGGGAATGGGCGGAGGTGAGGGTCTGTTATGTCTACTGACAAGGCAGAGGTCCTGGGGGTGGGGGTGCTGGCTGTCACTGGGACTGGGTAAAGGACAAGGGAAAAGAGAAAAGAGTGGGACCAGAGAGATGGGCAGACAGAGACAGAGACGGGAATGGGGAAAGACAGAGAGAAACAGGGACGGCAGAGGCAGAGACAGAGGGATAAGGATGGGAGCGAGAGAGAGACAGGATTGGGGTGAGAGAGACACGGGGCGGCAGAGACAGAGAGACAGGATGGGGGAGAGAGGCCTCCAGCCCAGGTGACACCCTGAGCAGAGGGAGGCAGAAGCAGCAGGGACGACTGAAGGGGTGTTTCTGTCCCACAGAAGGTCTCCATGGCACCCTAGGCACAGTGGTCAGTGTCCGAGTTGGAGCCAGGCGAGGGGGCAGGATTTAGGCATCTCTGTAGCCTTCACCCCAGAAGGACAGGCCTTGCCCAGCACCACCTCCCCGGGCCTGGAGACCCTCTGTCCCTGGCAATCTCAGCGGGAGGCCGGGCCTGTTGGAGGCCATGAAACACTGTGGGGCGGGGCCCATGCAGATGGACTTGTCACCAAGATCCCTGGAGGACTGTCTGGGGTAGAGGGGGCAGGGCAGGGCCAGGACCCCTGAGGACAGGTCTGGTCCCTGGCTTGCCAGAGGGAGAGTTCCCCAGGCCCAGAGGGGTTATGAGCTGGGGCTGGGGCCTGGGCTCACACCTGCTGCCAGTGTCTATTCGGACTCCTGCCTTGGTTGTGCTTTTTGGGGGCTGTGGGGTGACTACAGCCTGGGGCATGTGTCATGGAGCCATAGCCACAACCGGTGACTCAGACAGTTAAAAAAAGGAGCAGCTCCGAGCAGTGACTCAATTGGCTCTGGAGGGGCTGGGTGGGTCTGGCTGGTACAAGACGGGGTGGTCTGGGTTTATTTTTGGCAGGGTGGGGCTGGGGCCAGGGAGTGGAAGTTGGGAACTGGGGGTGGAAAGGAGCCACCACTCTCATCCTGGGAGAGCCCCTGGGCACTGTGCCAACTTAGGAAAGTGGTTTTCCAATGCCAGGGAGCTGCGGCAGGCTGGGCCGCCCCATTCCAGGCCCCGCTGCTCTGCTGTATGGCCCAGGACAAGCAGCTGGCTTTCCCTGGACACAAGCTCAGCCCCCTGTTCTGTTTCCATGCGGCTTGAGCTCAGAATTTTAGAGCTGACCTAGGAGACTGAAGACCCCACCCAAAGGTCCAGAATGGGAGAGGGGTCTGCCCAAGGCCACACAGCAGGGCCGGGTATACCAAGGGCTAGAGTGTCATCACATGGCTGGCTCAGGTCTCTACAACGGCTCCCCTGCCCCAGGGCTGTCATGTCAGCAGTTGGAGGGACAGGCCCCCACGGGGGTACCCACCCGTGGAGGGGCTCAGCTGAGCTCCAGATGGGTGGCCAGAAGCACATGGGCCCCAGATGGCCAAAGACAGAACTTTAGCTGGGAACAGCCCTGGACTCGGTTAGCACACAGCCAGGGGGCGGGCGCGGCCCTGCCCCAGGGTCTGCGGAGAGGTGACCTCCACGGGGGTGAAGGCAGAGGGTGCACACACAGTGGGGTCTTGACCTGGGGCTCTGGTCAGCCCCCCATCCAGCTGTCACTGCCCCCAGCTGCTTGCCCCGCTCTGCAGCCATCTCCCAGGACTCAGGTCCCCTCCCCTCCCCTTCCCCAATGCTGATCTCACAATCCAGGGACCTCAGGCACCACCAACTCCTCTGACGGGTCCACACAGCCCAGAGCAGAGAGGGTCCCTCACCTTCCTCAGTCTGGATTTCTGTTCCTCACGACGCAGCCGCCACTGCGTATCGTGAGTGGCGACAACAGACCCACGGCAGCTCTGGCAGGTGAGCCTTGTCACCTCGCTGGGCCCTGGCCTCCAGCTCCTGCATGCAGAGAGGGGCCCCCGAGGGGTTGGCAGAGAGCAGGAGCAGACGGGCCTCTAGGCCCCCCAATAAAGGTGCTGGTATCTGCTCATTCTCTTCCCACCCACCTGCGTTGGGGATGGGTTAGTTTCATTTGGTCACCCGTTCACATATTGACTGGGTCCCTCCTGCACTCCAGCTGAATGAGCCCCCCGCAGGGCAGACAGACCCTGGGGAGGGCCGGGAGGGGCTGTCCCTGCTCCTCCTCACACTGGGAGAGCTGCGTGAGCCAGGCAGACCCAGAACTCCGGCCCCTCCAGAGCTGGCAGGCAGTGGCTGGCCCACACCTCCCTTGGGAGTCCCCCTCCCCTTTTCCATGTCACTTGGTCCCATACAGACCCTCTAGGGCCACCTCCTCCAAGCCCTTGCCATGCACCCTTTCTTAAAGATTCCTAAGCAGAAGCTCCCTTGTTGTTGGGCCTGCCCCGCCCCAGGAAGAAGATGGTGATACTAGGATAACAGCAGCCAGAGGAGCAGACACTTCCTGAATATTTATTCCAAGCAAAGCATCTTGCTTAATCCTCAGCACATGTAAGAGGGAGGAATTATTTGTCCCCATTTTAGAGAAGAGAAAACTGAGGCTCAGAAAGGCCAAGTCACTTGCCCGAGGTCACGCATGGAGTGTAGGGCTGGAATTCAACCCTAAACTAATGCCCTGTTTCCAACCACTATGTGCCCGGCCTCCCACCTCCATGGACAGGTTCCCGGGGAGCTCAGGACTCGGCGAGGACAGCAGTCGGGCGCAGTCAGGACTGAGGGGCAGGGGAGGAGCTCACTCTTAGCTGCTCGGAGACATCCAAAAAGGGTGATTTGTTCCTTCCCCGAGCAGAGTGGGAAGTGCGCGCGCACGCGTGTGTGTGTGTGTGTAGCTGGGCCTGAGCCTGCCTGGGCGGCCTCCAGCTGCAGGAGAGCAGGGCCTGGGCCCAGCTTGTGCGCAGGGAAGGGATTGGGAGGGCCTGTGTCGTGGGAATCCGCGTCCTGGGCCCATTGATATTTATAGCTGGCCCCTCCTGAAATGTGGGTGGGGGAAGGGGTTGCTCTTAGGTGGGAACGGAAGTTGGTCTCTTCTCCCCGGCCCCTTCTATCTCCCCAGAGAGCCGACTGGCCCAGGCCAGAGGCCCTGCCTTGATGGTGGAGTGACGGGTTGTGTGTCCTGAGTTGGGAGATTCCTCTAAGGCTGCTGGCTCAGCGGCTGGACGCCCTCCTGGCCAGAGCCTGCTGAACGACACCATGTAGGTGCATGTGTACACATGTGCACCTCCTAGGTGTCAGACTGATGATGGTCATGGACCAGGAGGTGGAGGCCAGGTGAGGGTGCGAAACGCCTGTAACCCCACCGGGATGGGGACAGGCCCCAAGAAAGGGGCAGAGTGCTCCGGGTTGCAGGGCAATCTGTGCTTAGAAAGGGCTCCCAGGGGCGGCAATGCTGCAGCTGAACCTTGAAGGGTTGGGGAAGGAGGGACGGCCAGTCGCAGGGAATGGCCTGAGCAAAGGTGGAAGGGTGACAGGGATTACAAAGTATAGTTCATCGGCCAGTCTGTGGGTGCAGGATCACCTTGAACGTGGAGGCTGATCTGTCGGGGGGAGGGAGGGGCACAGCATAGCACAGACTGAGCATCTCTAATCTGAAAGTGCGGAATCTGAAATGCTCCCAAATCCAGAATTTTTTGAGTGCCAATGTGATGCCACAGCTGGAAAATTTCACACATAAGTATTTAGCACAAACTTCACCTCATGCACAAGTTAAAAATATCGTATAAGATGACCTTCAGGCTACATGTATAAGGTGTATATGAAACATAAATGAGTTTTGTGTTTAGATTTGGGTCCTATCCCCAAGATTTCTCACTATGTATATGCAAATGTTCCAAAATCCAAAAAAATCCAAAATCCGAAACACTGCTGGTGCCCAGCATTTTGGATAAGGGATGCCCAGCTTGTAATGGTGTCTTTGGGCCCACAGGCAGGTGGCAGGAGGGGTGCTGGGGCAGGAGAGACCACAGAGCCCCCAGCCCGGCTGCGCAGGAAGCTGGGATGGAGTGCTTCGCCCTGGGGAAGGACATCTTCCAGGGGCCCTTGGTCTCTGTCTTCAATGGAATTCTTTGAAACCCAGAAAGTTTTCAAATTTTTTTTTGTAAAGCCACAGAACCCTTTATCAAAACCACATCTTACACAAACCCAATCCATACGTTTATGTTCAAGGAACTGCTATGGGCCGGGCATGGTGGCTCACCCCTGTAATCCTAGTACTCTGGGAGGCCGGGGCAGGAGGATTGCTTGAGTTCAGGAGTTCGAGACCCATCTGAGCAAGAGCAAGACACCACTTCTACTAAAAATAAAAAAATAAATAAAAAATTAGCTGGACAACTAAAAATAGAAAAAATTAGCCGGGACTGGTGGTGCGCTCCTGTAGTCCCTGCTATTTCGGAGGCTGAGGCAAGAGAATCACCTGAGCCCAGGAGTTTGAAGTTGCTGTGAGCTAGGGTGATGCCATGGCACTCTAGCCTGGGCAACAGTGTGAGACTCTGTCTCCAAAAGAAAAAAAAAAAAAAAGAAAGAAAGAAAAAAAAGGAGCCGCTATGTGTGGATTGGGGTGGGGCAGGCATCTCCTATTCGCCTCCAGGTTGGCTCAGGTGTAAGGCCCCAGAGTGCCTAAGGCACAGCCTGAAACTCCCTGGTTGGCGTGCCCTCCTCTCTATGCCCCTCTGGGGGCCCAGCCCTGTGCTCGGCAACACAGCGCAGACCCCTGAGCAAGGCGGATGTGATGTCTGCCCCCAGAGAGCTGCTGGTCCAACCAGGGCATGAGGATAAAGGGCAGGGAGGCCCAGGCCCCAGTCTGCTCAGGACTCACTGTGGGACTCTGAGCCCCGGTCTGGGGGCGGCCGGTTTCTGCTGTAAGGCCCCGGAAGGGAGGCAGCCCTACTGACGCACCACAACCGTCTGGCCGCGAGAGACCCACACGCTGGAACGTTTAAGCATGAGCAACGGCCGGAGGCCTGGCTCACACACGCCGGAGCTGGCAAGGCTGGCTCCTCTGCAGGCTGGGGGCGTGGGTAGCAGCTGAGCAAGAGGAAGGAATGCTCAACAGGACAGGCACTGTCCCTGGCTGGTCCCACCCATGCCACCAAGCCGCCCTGATGGCAGCCCCTAGAGCTCTCACCCTACATTGGAGACAAATGTGGCTTCACTAGCCACCTGAGCTGTGGGGAGGTGGAGGTGCTTTTTTCAAGGGGATTTGCTTTTGTATGAGAAAGTGGGGCGGGTATAGAGAGGTGGGGAGGCATTTGCTGGAGGGGTACGGGGAGATAGGCACAAAGATCTGGAGTCTTCAGGGAGCTGTCTCTCCCCCCCCCCCCCCGCCAGCTGGGGTCCTGAGCCCACTTGTGGGTGGCTGCACACCTGGCTTGATCTGTGAAACCTGCTATTGTTGGGGTGAGTGAGGACACCATGGCCCGTGTGCCCACAGGGTGACCTGGGGCAATCTCTGCACCTCAGTTTCCTCATCTGTAAAATGGGAATGTTTCCTGACTTGCAGTGCCGCTATGAGGCTGCAGGACAACACGGTTAGCACCCACCAGGGATCTCTGAAGGTAAGAGCTCAGTGAAGACAGCCCCATCCTTTCCCCTGTTTGGAGTTGCGGGCCTTCCTGAGAAGCAGAGGGAGCTACGAGCCCCCACCCTGGAGAGGATCCAAGTACAAAATTGTTCATACAAATTCAGTAACAATAGTAGTGCAGAAAGTTTGAAACCCGCCCCAGGCCTGCACTTGGAAGAAGAGTCTTAACTCTAGAAGGCTCTACAGAACCGGACACATGCCACGGCGGAGGGACCTGGGTGTGGCCAGGAGTCGGGGAGAGGGGGTGAAGGAGCAGAGGGACCACGAGGGAGCAGGCTCCAGCCCCAGACCCCCGGGTCCCTCATTCACTCGCTCCTGGGCTGGAACATCAGCCGTGGCTCAGCATCCCAGCCCCCACCCCGTGCTCACCCCTTCTCCCCAGCCCAGGCCTGTGGGGCAGGGGTTGGAGATCCAGGTCTGTGAGTGCGACCGTGCGTGCACCCACATCTGTGCGCTGCCAGCAAGTGTGAACGTCAGGGCTATTTCCAACTCCCCTCCCCTGCCCACCCCTCCTGGGCAGCACGCCCAGTTCCCAGACGAGCATATACACTTCCTCTGCGAGCTCCACACTCCCCTCCGTCTGACTCCCCTCCTGCTGGCATCAGCCGCCTGGCCCACCTGGTGCGGCCCACCCCCCAGGCCCCCCAGGCAGGCAGCACTGAAAGGCTCTTCTTGTCCTGCCCGGGCAGGCGGATGTTGGGAGGGAGGCTCAGTTATACTTGGTTCTGGAATAGCTTTTCTAGAGCCTGGGTGGGCCGGCCCAAGGGCCCTGGCCTGTGCCCTGCCCCAGAGGCCTGGGGCAGCGCAGGCAGGAATACACACAAGCCTCAGGGTCTGTCCCTAGCACTATCGTCCCCCAAAACACCCTTGGGGCAGCAGGATCTACCCTGGTTCAACTTTTTGCACCTGGTGCCCCTGCAGCCCTGCTCTCTAAGACACCCCCATCAGTTCAGAGCCCCCACCCAGGTAATACACACACAAGCCTTCCCTGCCAGGTACTCCTGCCTGGGTCCTACTTGAATCCCTTACATCCTGCCGTTCAAAGTCAGCTCCCCCAGGCCAGGGAAGAGGTGCTCTCTGCTCACGGGGTGCTCCTCTCAATGGAGTCCCTTCTCCGTTCTTCTCTGCCTGCACTTCAAGCACCAGCTCAAATCCCCCATTGCTTGTCCCTCTGCTGGGCACCCCCACCCAGGGCTCAGAAGGAGCTGGAATCCACATTTGTCGGCCACAGTGTCACAGTAGCACAAGCCTAGCCCCCCAAGCAGGCTGGGAGCTCCCTCAAAGCAGGGCTGGGAGCTCTTCCTGGGCAGCTGGGGATTTCTGTGGGACGTAGAGTACCTTTCCTCCTCTCTGGGGCCTCAGTTTCCCTCTCTGTACCATCAGAAGGTTGGCCCAGATGGTCTCCTAGGGTACTTGACTTCAGTCCAGGCCCCATGACCTGGATGCTCTGGCATGTTGAGAGGAGAACCTGAGGGCCCACTGCGGCTGGGGTGCCCTTCTGCGGTGGGAGGGGAGTGGGAGCGATGCCTTCCTCAGGCAGGGGCTGTCCCTCTCGCAGAGCTGGGGACAGGCGGCTGGCCTGGAGTGCTGCTAGAGATGGGTTGTTGAACGGGACCTCTCCAGCCCCCTCCCATTTCCAAATCCTTCCCAAAGGCAGGGGTTGGTTTAACCTTTTAAAACCCCACAGACACCATGCCACCTACCTGCCCTAAAACCTTTGTTGGCTCCCCATTGCCAACAGGGCATAGGCTATGGGCTTCATTTTGCCATTTAAGGTTTCTGTGCCCAAGCCCAATGGCTCTCCCTGGCCTGTGCTCAAAATATGCCTTCCAGCCTGGCCTCTGGCCTTCCTGTCTCAACACCCCTCTGCTCACACCCCTCAGCACCTCTGCTCAGGCCAAGCCCCTGCCCGGAGTACTGACTCCCTTCCCAGCCTCCAAGGCTTGGTGTAAGGACCACCCTCTGTCCCACCCCATACTTTTCAGCTGGATCTTTGCAAACAACTAGGAATTGCTGTTTGAGTTTTCATTTGCTTTTCTGCATCCTGCATGAGCCGAAGTTCAGCCTGGCCACTGCCGTGCGCCCCCACTGCCTAGCACAACGCCTGCACGTGGTCGGTGCCAGGAAGGTATTTGGGCATGGCTCTCAGTGGAAGCCCAAGGAGGTGGAGGTGCTGGAATCTCTCTTCGGCTGGGGGCTGGATGAACCCCAGAAGGGAAGGCAACATCCCCAGTCCCCTTGCATGTTCCCTTCCCAACTCTCTGGTGGCCTAGCCATTGTCACCCAGACCCTGAGATCTTCTGAGATCAGGTCCCTACATACAGGGAACAGGGAGCCTGGGGATCCAGCCCTGACTCACTCCCGGGGGTCCGCCCTTGACTCATTTCCCTCTGGGTACCTCGTGATGCCCTCTGGTAGAGCGGCTTCCCCATCTGAAGGGGAGAAGGGTGTGGTCCGGGCCGTTGGAAGGGAGACTCAGGCCCTTCTGCTCAAAGTTGCTCTTGGGAATGGTCCCGAAAGATGTAGGCTGAAGCACTGATTCATCCATGGGTAGCAATGACTGATGGGCCCTGAGGCCACGGTTCTTATGGCATAACTAGACCGTGCCTTCACTAAGGGAAGAATGCTGTAATGTTGGGATTTCTGGCATCGTGACAGCGAGGGGATGCGTCCTAGCGCCTCTCAGAAAGCAAACTTCCATTCGGTCTGTGTGGGGTCAGGCATCAGTGTCAGGGACAGGGAGGCGTGGCAGGGGGTTGCTCAGGGCTATCTGAGGGACAAGCTCCCCCTGGGCACAGGGTACCCAAGGGGCACCAGCCCTGCCTCTTGCAGAAGAGTGGGTGGTCGGTGGGGGGTCCCCTCTGTCACCAACAGGAGTGGGGAGAGGGAGAGGAGTGCATTAGAGGGAAGGCGGCAGAAAGACCCACATGGCAGGGAGTGGGAGTGGAGCAGGGGCGAGGCTGGAAGGGGCAGAGGCTGAGGTGTGTGGGGCCCCCACAGGGTGCGGCTGGGCGGCTCCGTCCTCGTTTCCAGCCTCGCAGCACTCTCCATTCCTGCCCAGGGCATCTGAGGCTGGTACCCACTCTGTCACTGGGTGCCCTGTGGGCACCAACACGGTCACCCCAAGTTTACCTGGCAAACAAAGCCTGGACAACATTGGGTGGCCCCCTGGGTGTCTCAGACAATCCCAACAGGCAAAGCCACACCCTAGGCAATTCCACCCTGGAGCCCTTGGCCACGGGAACTGGACAGCCTTGGACAGCTAGAGCCTCCATAACCTGAGATTGCCTGGGGTCCTGCGTCCACCCCAGGTGGACACCTAGAGACTGCGGTGGGAGATGCGCAGCTCCCTTGACTCCGGACCTGGAAGCCACCTCTGGCCCCTACCTGCGGAACCGTCATAGCTCCCGCCAGGCGGGGTGGGGCACTCGGGCCCTTCACTCACCTGCGGATGCGAGTCTGGCCAGCACAGCCACGGTCAAAGCCAGGGCCAGGGCGGGGGCCGGAGGCGGGGGCCGCGGGCCGGGCCGCATCACGCAGGCTGGGCGGCGGGACTTGCGGGACGGGACGCGCGGTGCCGAGCGGAGTGTGGACACCAGAGCGGGAGCGGCGGCGGCTCTGCTGGCGCGGGCTGGGCTCGCCGCGCTTAACTCCGGGGGCGGGGCGGGCGCCGGCCGCGCTCGAGTTTCAGGCTCTGGCTCCCCCCGCTGCCCCCACCCTCAACTTTCTTAAAGGGCCCGTGCTGGGCTGTTTCCCGCCGGGGAAGGGGTGAGAGGACCCTTACAGGTCGGTCAGACCCAGGCCCCGCCCTGAAGATTTGGGACAAAGTTGCAGAGGGACCCAGACTCCCTAAGTTCTGACCCCAGGACCCCCGGAGACACATCCCAGAAGGAGGTGTGAACTGGGCCAGCCCCTCACTTCTCTCCTTTCTGCCCTCGAAGCCCGCTGGGGGGACCCCTCCACGCGCCCTCTCCAGCCTTAGGAGGAAGGACAGGTTCTACCCGCGCCCCCAGGCTGCTGGTGGGCTGCTTTGCCTCTGAGGCCTCCTCAGACTCCATTCTGGCCGGGAGGTACCAGCTGAAGTTTTGCGATGCTCTGCTGCTGGCCTGCGACCTTGACCTTCTCTGCCCCCAAAGGCCTCAGTCTCTCTGTCTATAAAAGAGATATGTCTGGCCTCCCCCACAGGGCAGAAGAATTCTCAATTCCACCATAACATTTGCCTCAAAATAACCCTGCCCCACTTAGGAAGGAGGAAACTGTGGCTCAGAGCTCAAAGTGGTTCTTACAAGGCTCCAGGTGGAGAGTAGGTCCCTGGCGATTTGGGGCCGGAAGCCCAGGCCTCGGAGCCCTGAATCCCAGTGTTTCAACTTCCTGGGGCTGCCTCCTGGCAATCTGGCCCTGGATTTAGCTCCTACCTAGCAGTCAGGCTGGGGCCTTTCTCCTCCTGGCTCCCACCCAGGCAGCAACATCAGCCTAGTCCCAAAAAGCAGGAGAAAGGGCTTCCAGTGCCTAGAGGCTCTGCCTGTGCTCTGCCCAGCCCGACCTTTACCTTGGTTTATTGGTTTACTTCCTCCACCCAAATCCCTCCATCACACCTGCCTGCCACAGCCCACCTCACCTCGCACCCACTTCCCAGGCCCCCCTTGACCAATGACAGTCCCACATTGTATACAGCACTTCATGGTTTGCAACGAAACTGAGCCCCATTTTGCAGATGAAGAAACCGAGGCTGGGAGACAGTAAAGGACTTGAGCAAGTCTACACAGCTGCTAAGAGGTGGAGCCGGGTCTTTGACCCCAAGCCCAGTGCTCTTACCACCACAACACGTATGATGGTGCCCAGTCCGCATGGTGGTTATAAGTACTGGTTTTGAATCCAGACAGACCTGGGTTCAAATCCCAGCTCTCCTACTTGGCTGTCCAACCTTGAATAAGACCTTTCAGCTCTCTGTGACTCAGTTTCCTCATTAGTAAAATTGGATCACGAGGATCAAATGCTTTAGTGTACCTCTAGTGCCTAGCTGAGGGCCTGGTATACAGTAGGTGTTCAATAAATGCCTGTGCTTTCCCCTCTGTCTCTGTCTCCCTGCCCGTCCCTATGCTTCACGGTTTGCATGCAGCTGTGTACACATCACCTCCCTTGATGGAAAGTTGCTTATGAAGCTTGCACGTCCCTCTTAGAGGCAGCGGTATATACAGTAGGTGTTCAATAAATGCCGGCTGGGGTTGACTAAGAAACCAACCAGCTGCTGCTGTTTTGTGGGGATTTTGGCAAACCTAAGAACTCCTATCTGGGCACCCCAGGAGGCCTGGGCGGAGGCTGGGCCCGGCTGGCCTCAGTGGCAATAAAGCCACTGATTTTACTTGTCCCTTGTTTTTCCTTCTCACCAACTCAGCAAGGCACCTGGTCCTCGTTAGGGGCTAATTACTGGCCAAGTGTGGGCCGAGGGCTGGAGGGGCTGCCTGGAAGACTGTGTTGGAAGGAAAAGAGCTTTCATTTTAGGAGTGAGAAAAGGAGGGAGAAGGTTTTGCTTCTTTATGAATCAAAAACTTGGGTGAAGGGTGAAGATTTCTACCAGCCCTATCTCCCCCATCCTTCCTCCTCCCCATCTTCTCCCATCCCTGCCCCCCAATTCCCACGCACACAGAAGTCTCCAGAGGGGGTGCTCCCGCCCACGCCCACGCTGAGATTCAAGTCGGGCTCAGCTGGGAACCCCCCCCCCCCCCGCCTTGTTGCTAGCTGGGCAGAGAAACACAGGGCTGGGAAAATAATGGCAACAAGCAGGCCAGTAATAGCCCGGCTCTCTGCCCGGTTTGCAAAACACTCACCTGGTCTCTTGACAACCCTGGGAAGTGCGCGTGTCGAGGGACAGTGTCTCTGTTTACAGATGAGGAAACTGAGGCTCTCAGTGGAAAAGGGATGCTGGGGCTTGGGTGCACACAGACCTGGCCTGTGTTTGGCCCACAGCGCAGGACTTGAACCCAGGGCCGATGCTAGCAGCGTCATGCCAGGCAAACTGGCGGAAAGTTGGGGCCCCCGTGTTGTACTATAACCAATCCCTGACCACCTCCCACTGTCTCAGAGCAAAGGCCATCAGACTGGGTGGCGCCTGCTCCTCAATTGTCCCCTCTCCAGCCTCCTCAGCAAGCTCCCCTGAGCCTTGCAGCTCCCATCCTGGGCAGAGTTGACCTGGGCCTCCCCAGCACCCTCGGGCTTAGCTCAGACCTTCTCCCTTTCACCTTCCAACCTTTGCCAGGACTTTCTTTGGCTTGGGTTGATGACCATCCCTGACTGCCCCACCTCCCTGGACACGTCTCACCTTCCTCCAGGAAGCCCTCCTGGCCTTCCTTCCTGCACACTGACCTCTCTTCCCACAGATTGCCTGGAGTACTGATCTCTGTAGATCTCCTAGTTGCCCCGGGGTCTGCCTAGCCCAGTGGCCTCCCAGCAAAGGACAGGCCAGGGAACGGGGTGGGGGGGAGGAAACTCAGAAACACACTTGAAGAGTGAAGAAGAACGCCCCCACCCCAGGGTGAAAGCGGATCAAAAATCTTCTGAAGCTACAGTGACCTGTGGTGCGTGCTGCCTCAGTTTCTCCTAGTGTTCTTGGAGAACAAGACAACTGAGAGCCCATAACACCCGCTTCCCTGCCAGCCAAGTTCAGCCGGCATGCTGGCTGGGCGCTCCTGTTCGCTCTTGCCCCTAGTGCTTCTTGGACTAAGAGTACCCGCTCCGGCAGCGGCTGCAGTTCAGCCCCACCCTTGGCCAGGGTGTTTTGCACCCTGACTGCCCTGGCCCCACCCGAGGAGCCCGAGGCCAAAGCCAGCTTGCTGGTAAGTGGCGCGTGCTTGTGCCCTAGATGGGGTGGTGCCTGAGGAGGGCTGTGTTCCTGCTGCGGGCCCTGCCCTCAGGGAATTGGCCCTCTGCCACGAAGGACACAGGACCCAGGCCACTACTATGCAAGGGGACATGGGCATTAGGCGCCGACTCTGAGCTCTGCAGCTGTGGGCCCCAGGCCTGGGCCTCTGACCAGGGGCCTCTGCTAGGAGTGGTCTTGCTCCTGCTTCTGGCCGAGGCATCCGTGGGGCTCCTCCAAGTGCAGGCAGGCAGGCGCAGGAGGGGCGGGAGCAGTTAGTCCCAACAATTACACAATTCAGGAGCTGAGAAGTTTGTCTGCCACCCTCGGGAGCTGGCTGTGGACAGGAAGCCAGTGGCAGGCTTTGCCCTGACCAGGGGCAGGCTCCGAGCCATGCCCCCGCCGTACGGGGAAGACAGAGGCTGGGGGCAGTGGCGGACCCTCTTAGAGCCTCTGCTTCCCGGGAGCAAGCACTCATCTTCCATACCATGTCCACAAAGGCTTGTGGCTTCAGTGGCTGTGACCAGCTGGCCACAGCTGACTCCCTATGGGTTGTGCTATTTCTAAATATTAGCTCCTGCTGTTAACCCCTGCTGCGCTGCCCTGGTGGACATCCAGCTGCCTGCAGATTTAGCCTTTTGGAGGGGGAGTGAACAGTCCCCATGTGGATGGAAAAATCTGTGAATGTGTTTGCTTGGGCCCTGGCATGGGGCAGGCACGTTTGGAGGCGGGGGTGGGGTTCCCAAAAGAAAGAGGAGGGATACCTGCTTAGGACTGGGAATGAAGCTTGCAGTGGGCATTATGGGACGTGGGTCTGAGCTGGCCACTGGGCAGGGCAGCGGAAAGAATGTGGGGTTAGGAGCCAGAAGTCCAGTCTTGCCAAGCCTTTCCTATGTGGCCTCAGGCAAGACACTTCACCTTTCTGCACCCTTTTCTCATCTTTAGGCCACCATGGTGCTTGGATGATGGCCTCCGGTAGAGGTGCTGGGGCTGTACAAACTGTAAAGGGCAGTGCCTGGTGTTCTGACCATGGCAACAGTTTATGCCAGGGTCCTGCTCTCTGCTTGGCTCCCAGGAGCCCCTTGGAGGAGGGCAAGACTGACAACCGAGAGACAGCTGGAGCAGCTGGCAGGGCTGCTCTTGGCCTGTGTGGAACTTAGACAAAAATGTATAGCTTGGATTTTAGCCTCTACTGGCCCCACTGGTTAGTTGTCTTTATACAGTGACAAATCTTGGGGTAGCCAGCCTGTGAGATGGCCTCAGTGATCCTCACCTGCTGGCATTCACACCTTTGTGTAGTCCCCTCCCACACTGGGTAGGGCTGGCACATGTAGCCAACAGGGCATTGCAGAAATGGTGGCGTGACTTCCAAGGCAAAGCCATAAAAAGACACGACAGCCTCTGCCTTGCTCTCTTCCGAGAGTGGCCACTACGAGCTGAGGACAGTTAAGCAACCTATGGAGGGCTCACGTGGAGAGGAGCTGAGGCTTCTTGCCAGCAGCCAGCTGCAACTCACCCCTGCTGTAAATGAGCCATCCTAGGAGTGGATCTGCCAGCCCCAATCAAACCTTCAGATGACTGCGGCCCCCACTGACATCTTGGCTGCCACCTCCTGCAAGACCTGGAGCCAGAACCACCTAGAAAAGTCACTCCAAACTCCTGACCCACAGAAACTATGTGCAACAGGAGATTGCTGTTTAATGCTGTTAGATTTTGAGGGCAATTTGTCACGCGGCAGGAGATAACTGATACAAACTTGCACAGTCGTAAAGCACAGCAAGTCAGACCCAGCATGTGCCTTGGACTCAGAAACGGGGACTCTACTCCCATGGGGTGGGGTGGCATTTCCTTGATCAATGAATGGGTCAACCCATCCATTCATTCCACAAATATGTCTTAAGCACAGACCGTGTATCAGGCACTATGCTGGGGGCTGGGGACACAAGGGTGAATGACAGACAGGAGCCTGCCTTTGGGAAACTTACAGGCTCCCCAGGGAGACGTGGTGATTGGTGGGACATGGGACTGAGGACAAGAAATGTGGCCAGGACCAGCCTAGCTTTCCAGCGTGGGTGCTTGGATGGGTGGTGGCGATGTCGTGCATTGAGATGCACAAGGGGTGGGGGCGCATCCCCCCAAAATCTCTGGGCATGTTGACTCCGGGTGCTGGTGAGAGCCCCGAGTGACGCCGTGCAGGCTGCTGCACGAGGGGCCTAATGTTCCGAAGGAGGTCTGGGCCGAATTGTTGGGGTGCCCCCAATGGGATTAAAAGTGACAAGAGGAGGCCAGGCTCGGTGGCTCACACCTGTAATCCTAGCACTCTGGGAGTCCGAGACGGGCGGATTGTTTGAGCTCAGGAGTTCGAGACCAGCCTGAGCAAGAGCAAGACCCCATCTCTACTAAAAATAGAAAGAAATTATATGGACAGCTAAAAATATATATAGAAAAAATTAGCCGGGCATGGTGGTGCATGCCTGTAGTCCCAGCTACTCGGGAGGCTAAGGCAGGAGGATCGCTTGAGCCCAGGAGTTTGAGGTTGCTGTGAGCCAGGCACTCTAGCCAGGGCAACAGAGTGAGACTCTGTCTCAAAAAAAAAAAAAAAAAAAGTGACAAGGGGAGATGAGAGATAAGACCACCCAGGAGAGAGGAGGGTGGTGTAAAATTAGAGAACGACCCAGGACTGAGCCCTGAGACACCATAATTTTTTACTTTAACTTTTTATTTTGACATAATTTCAGACTTATATAAAAATGGCAAGACTATTACAAATATTTCCCACATACTCACCTAGCTTTCCCAAATGTTAATATTTTACCATATTTTAAATTATTTTTCTATACATATATATGTACATATTTATTTCTGAACCATTTGAGTGTCAGTTGTGAACACACGGTCCCTTATTCCTAAATACTTGAGTATGCGTTTCCTGAGGTCGAGGACCTTCTCTTTCTTTTTTTTTTTTTTTTTTGAGACAGAGTCTCACTCTGTTGCCCGGGCTAGAGTGAGTGCCGTGGCGTTAGCCTAGCTCACAGCAACCTCAAACTCCTGGGCTCAAGCGATCCTCCTGCCTCAGCCTCCTGAGTAGCTGGGACTACAGGCATGCGCCACCATGCCCGGCTAATTTTTTCTATATATATTTTTAGTTGTCCAGATAATTTCTTTCTATTTTTAGTAGAGACGGGGTCTCGCTCTTGCTCAGGCTGGTCTTGAACTCCTGAGCTCAAACGATCCACCCGCCTCGGCCTCCCGGAGTGCTATGATTACAGGCGTGAGCCACCGCGCCCGGCCAGGACCTTTTCTTTCATAACCAGAGTGCAATTACCCAAGTCAGGAAGTCAACACTGGTACAATACTTTGAACTAAGCCACAGTCTTTCTCCCCAGGTTTTGTCAATTTCCCCAACAATATCCTTTATAGCAAATAAATAAATAAATAAATAAACACCCTGGCATTTACTTGTCCTATCTCTTCGGTTTCTGCTAATCTGGTGTGGCTCTTCAGCGTTTCTTGGTCTTTCACGACGTTGCCCCTTTTGCCGAGCACAGGCCCGATGTTTGCAGAGTGGCTTTTGGTTTGAGTTTGTCTGGTTTCCTCGGGGTTAGATTCAGGTTCTGCGTCTTGGGTGGGAGCGCCCCAGAAACGATGCGATGCGTGTCCCTCCCGGGCGTGCCGGCGGGAGGCTCGGTGCTTCTGCGCTTCTGCGTGACACCGCGGGGGTGTCAGCCTCCAGCGCTTGGTCGAGGTGGTGCCTGCCAGGCTTCGCCCCGTAAAGTTGCTGTTTTTCCCTTTGTGGTGAATCAGCGTGGGCCAGCACGGAAAGGTCAGGTCGAGGAGGAAGGGCCAGGAAGAAAGCCTGCGAAGGGGCAGTTGGAGAGAACGTCCTGGAACCGGGAGAGGGAGTGGCCGGGCATCCTGGCCCAGCGCGAGGAGAGGCCAACCCAGAAGGGGACGGAAGTGTCCACTGGGCACAGTGGCCACATGCAGGCCGGCGGGAACCCAGTCAAGCAGTGAGGGTGGGGCAATGGGCCTACAGCCCACGTGGGGCAAGTGGAGGTGACAGGAGGTGAGGGTGGTGACAACACAGGAAAATGCCTCTTTGGGGAAGTCTGCCTGTGGACTGGGCAGAGGAGACAGGAGGCCTGTGGGGCCACGGAGATGCAGATGGCTTTTAGCATAATACAGGGAGGGGACCAGGGCAACCGTGGAGTGTGACAGAGGGAGCCAGAGAAAGGAGAGGAGAGCAGCCCGCAGTGCCCAGGTGGGAGGGGGAGCTGGTGAGGGCAGATGGGGGCTGCGGGTGTGGTGGATGGAGGGCTCCAGGCAGTCAGTCTGATGGCCTCTGTTTTCTGCGGAGGAGTGAGCAGGGGTGGGGAGGGCCAGGCACACAGAGGGGAGTGAGCCGAGCTGGGACAATCCCGGGGAGAGGGAGGGAGGGGAGAGAGAGCTGCTCAGAGGGCCGGGGGTGGATGGGCGGTGAGGAGGTGAGGAGGGCAAGTCCAGGGTTCTGGGATGTGACTGTCCCCAGCAGCTTTCAGCTGCCTGGTGCAGGTGGACAAGGTAGGCCTGGGTGACTCAGAGCTGGAATTCACCAGGAAAGAGGCTGCACAAGGCGCGAGGTGAAGGCAGGAGGGCCCTGAAGGACGAGGAGGAAGTGCAGGGGCGGTGGTGGGGTCTCAGTGATGGGAGGCAGGGGCTGGGGATACGGATGGTCAGTGCCACGGGAGGTGGCGGGAAGCCCAGGACTGCTGTGGGGGGCTGCGGCTGAGAAGTAGTAGAGTGGAGGTGTTCACACATGAGGGGGGCTGGCAACTGGGAGGCCAGGGGAGTGGTGGGTGGTCCTTGGGGGGACCTCAGTCACCATGGTAATGGCAGGAGTTGGAGGAAGGGTGGAGACAACCATGAGCCAAGGTCGCCTGGTTTACAAATGAGGGACAAATGGCAGCTGGGGAGCTGAGGGGGGCATGGCTGGATGCTGGCACCCAGGGGAATGGTGCATTTGAAGGGATGGGGCACTGTCCGAGTACCGAGGAGGACAGCGACCCACTCCGCCATGCACTCTGAGGCACGAGGGGGTAGAATGATGGAACAGCCAGCTTTGGAGAGGCCGAGGGCCGTCTCCAGGGGTGAGCTAGGTCTCCATCAAAGCTGGAGGGAAGGGAGCATTTGGACCAAGGCGGAGTGGCTGTGACCTGCTGGGGTATGGGGGTGGCTTGGTTTCCCCAAGAGCTGAGCACAGGGGCAGGGCGGGGAGGAAGGTGGGGGTGCCAGCCCCAGATCTGGCCCCTATCAACATTGGGGACCAGGAGGGCTCACAGCTTCTCATAGGGAAAGCTGATGCGGGTGGGGCTGAGGCAGTAGCACTGCCTGTGGCCTGAGGCCAACTGGGGCTGGGTCAACCCCAGCCTCGCCAACCCTCCTTCCCCAGAAACCAGAGTCTTGGTCACCCCATGGGCGCGTGGGGGTGCAGGGAGGGCCTGTCACCACTGAGGTGAGTCCCGCCCTCTGTCCCGAGCCTCTCGGTCCCTGAGGGCTCTGGAGCGCCCAGCACGCCTGGCCTGTCAGCTGCTCTCAGTCCTTGTGGTGCCTGTTGGTGGGAACGAGTTCAGAGCACGGTTTGGTTTTCATTAAGTCAGAGACTTTGATCCAAAAAGAGCCCTGGATTTCATGTCCTGGTTCCATGTCTGCTACTGATGTAATAGGAGACTTTGACTAAGTCCTTGATCCTTTCTGGGCCTCAGTTTCCACGTGTGTCTACCAGCGTGGTGACAGACACCCTCTCTAAAGCCAGCAGTCATCTGGTTCCTAAGTTGGACACCTCTTACCTGGTTCCAGTCAAATCTCTGGTCTGAGTTACGAGTTGGTGGGCATGTCAGGCCCCAGCGCCCCAGACCCTCCTGGGTTCTTAGGAATGAGGAGGTCTCCAGCCTTTCCTCAGCCCTGGGGCTCGTCCGGTTTTATGGGGGCTGGATATCTTCCCTACCCCTCAACGTGTCCCCCCATGCTTCCTCCCTCAAGGGAGTGCTCTTGGCCACAGGCACAAGGAGTGGCCCCTCGTGGCCTCAGCATCATCCTTCCATCCTCTTCTTTTGGCCTCCCATTTCCTTTCTGAAATGCCACCAGCAGGCAAGTGTTCCTTGAGCTAGACATGGATCTCTAAAGATACCATGCCTTGGGCCCGGCACTATGGCTCACGCCTGTAATCCTAGCACTTTGGGAGGCCGAGGTGGGAGGATCACTTGAGGCCTGGAGTTCAACACCAGCCTGAGCATGAGCAAGACCACATCTCTACAAAAAAATAGAGGCCAGGCGCGGTGGCTCACGCTTGTAATCGTAGCACTCTGGGAGGCCGAGGCGGGTGGATCGCTTGAGGTCAGGAGTTCAAGACCAGGCTGAGCAAGAGTGAGACCTCGTCTCTACTAAAAATAGAAAGAAATTATCTGGCCAACTAAAAATATATATAGAAAAAATTAGCTGGGCATGGTGGCACATGCCTGTAGTCCCAGCTACTCGGGAGGCTGAGGCAGTAGGATCACTTAAGCCCAGGAGTTTGAGGTTGCTGTGAGCTAGGCTGACGCCACGGCACTCACTCTAGCCCGGGCAACAGAGCCAGACTCTGTCTCAAAAAAAAAAATAGAAAAAATTAGCCAGGTGTCATGGCGGCATGGCCTGTAGTCCCAGCTACTCGGGAGGCTGAGGCAGGAGGATCACTTGAGGCCAGGAGTTGGAGGTTGCTGTGAACTATGATGACACCACTGCACTCCAACCCCGGGCGACAGAGCAAGATCCTGTCTCAAAAAAAAAAAAAAAAAAAAGATACCATGCCTATTAGACAGTCACACCTTAGTGTGAAGTAGTTGACTTGACCCTTTGCCAAGAGAGAAACAGGCTTTGATAGAAGGGAGAGCATGTCTAGAGCTTGGGAGACAGGTGGGAGGGGTGAGGGCAGTGGCCCTGGGGTGGGGGGCTGTGTGCGCTGCAGGAACCCTTTGCCCATGACACCCTCGCCCTTTCCCTTCCTTTCCCCAACCTGACGGCACCCACGGGGCGCGAAGAGCTGTCTGGCTTGTAAGGCCACCTCTCCCTTTCCTGTCCCTGACCCAGGTCTCGGGGACTCCCAGGCCATTTAGCCTGGTTGGTGGGGGGGTGGGACAGGGGGCTGAGTTCTCAGAGTTCCACGACTAGGCTCACAGCATAGGATTTCTACGCCACGGTTCAGGCGCCACGGTAACCAGGGGAAATAAACACTCCGAGTTGCACAGTCCAAGTTCTGCCGTGATGTCATCTCCAGCTCCAGCCTGCCGGGCCCTGCAGCTGGCTGCACCCCAGACGGCCTCAGCTCCTCGAGAAGGAGAACCGTCCTCCTTCCCAGCCCCCACACAGTGCCTGGGCCGGGCGGAAAGCAGACAGGGGGGCTTGGGAAGAAGTATCCCCGCTCCTTGCCTGCTGCTCGGGTCCAGCCGGAGCTGCGGGTGCTCCCTCCCGGGGCCCCACCATGAAACTGCCCCAGGGGACCAGGTACTCTGTGTTCTATGCGCAGCATCCAGAGAAGAAGGAACAGTTGCCCTCATGGCAGGAGATCAAGCAGACCCCTGTCATCATGGCCATGCTCAAAGGTAAGAGCAGGCCAGGCCGGGCTTGGGCCCATCCCTCGCTGCAGGGCTGCTGAGGGTGTCCCAGCCTCTGGCCTGCCTCCTGCAAAGCCCCTTCAGACTTCCTCAAAGCCTTACAGAAGACCTCCACCTCCAAGCTGAGCCTCACAGGCGATGTTAGCTGCTGGCATTGTTTGAGGGGTGGAGAGGACGGGAGAATGAGGCATGAAGCCAGTTTCAGAAAGACTAGGAGCCTTGAGCCCGGCTTTAGCTTTCCTCACTTCCCTTCAATCTGACTCTCAGGGGAGAGCAAACTAATTCTTACTACGTTGTTAATGACTGATTATTGCTCTAAGTGGGAGGTGGTTTGGTGCAGTGATCGAAGGCTTGGGTTCAGCTGGCCGATTATCAGAGTTTTCACATGACCAGCTTGTGTGACTTGGACAGATTGATATTTCTAAGCCTCCATATTCTCCTCGGTAAGATGGGCATGACAAGAGTGTCTACCTTACAAGGTGGTCAGGGGGCTTGACCAAACTAATCCCTATCAGATGCGTAGCAGAGTACTTGGCACAGAGTAAGTTCTCAATTAATTGTAACTGTTACCTTTCTTATTATGCCTTGTCTGTTCAAGGGAAACTGCATTTGAGCTGGGAACACTGCCCGCCCCCAAAGGAAGCAGCTGGGTGGATGGCGGGCTTTGTGGCAGTGTGACGTCAGCAAGAACAAGGTCCCCAGCGCGCTGTCCTTGGGGATTTTCCTGCCTCTGCCCCGGTGGGCCCAGGCTGAAGGCTGCCCTGTCTGTCCTCACAGGTCCAGGGCCCGCCAAGTACCTGCGGCCATCCTGCACGGGCTACATAGAGCACGACAGCTCCATGTTCCAGGAGCCGGCTTACACCCTGCACAGCCGGCACTCGGAGAAGCGTGAGCGCACCCCCGGCCCACGGCATCCCCGGGGGCAGGGTCACTGTTGGAGGTGTGGGGCAGTGAGAGGCCGCAGGCCACTGGGAACTGAGGTCTGCGCTGAGTGGGACACTCAAGCGGCCTCCTGGGTCCAGAGGACGCCAGTGGAGATGCCCAAATGACCCACCCCTCTGAAGGCGACTCTGCGGGGGTCTCCCAGCCAGACTCCCAGGGGAGCGTTGAGGGACACTGATCCCCTATCCAGATGGCACAGCAGGGTCTCCTTCCTGCCTGGCCTGGCTGGGGCCCTCCAGCTCTGGCTGCCACGGTCCTGCTGGGTTCGCTGGCCAGCGGCTGGGCAGGAGCGGCCGGGACAGCAGTGGGGAAGTGGTGACCCCCAGAGCTTCCCAGGTGGCCTAGGACCCGGGAAGGGTGGGAGCAGACGGCCACAGAAGACCTGGGGCTGCTGGCTAAGGTCCTCGAGAGGAGGGGCTGAGCAGGGCATGGTGGTGTGTCCTTGGGGGTCTGAGATTCGGCCTCTCCCTCGGGAGACACACCCTCCTCAGCAAGGGAAGCCCTGACCTGGGCTGGGCCCTTTCGAATACGGACAGCTGCTGCGCTGCTGTTAGTTTATCTGTCCCTCTGAACGAGTTCTTGAAAACGGCGGGTCATGGGTTAAAAGTCCCATTTTACAGATGAGGAAATCAAGGGTCCCCAGACACCCAAGAGCCAGAGGGATCTGAAGGGAGCCCTTGCTCCTCTTGGGGGGAGGGAGACCCCGTGTGAGGCTGGGGCGGCCTCGGGGGCTGACCAGTCCTCTCCTTGGCTCCTGATCCTGCAGGGATCACGGACGTGTGCAGCCCTGGGCCTTGCTACTTCTTGGATCCCAAAATAACCCGGTTTGGAATGTCCAGCTGCCCACAGGTCCCCAATGAGGAGCATGTTGCCAACCAGCGTAAGATGGGGCTGAGGAGGGAAGTGGGGGCTGGGAGGTTGGGGGACGGGGGTCCACCCTTAGGACTTGAGCAAGGGCAGGGGGTCATGACTGCCTTCCCCAGGGGTATCTGTGGATGCTGGCATCTCCCCCCAATGTCACTTCAAGACACCAATGTCATGATGCTGACATCACCATGTCTTGAAGCCAATGTTATGACATGCATGCATGTCTCAGGGTGATGTTATCATGTCCTGGGGCTCAGGTCTGGCGGCTGCAGTATTGTCATGCTAATGAGCTCACGGACTGTGGTGATCTCAGGATGTTTCCGTGGTGCTCTCAGAGGGACAGTGTCAGGATGCTGACAGCCCAAGGGTGAAGTTATGATGACATTGGTTTTTGTATTATGATGAGAGTGTCATCCTGCTGACATCAGGAAGGCCTGAGTGACCATCTTGCTGTCCCTCTCCCTGCCATAGACCCATGCAGGGGTAGTGATGTCCCTGTCCTGATGCTAAGGTGGTCACGCTGAAGTCACGTCAGGCTAACCAGGACCCATCAGTCGGCTACCAGGGAATGTGGCCTGGTCCCTGCCCTGAGACCCCTCCCCTCCTGTCTCTCCCTTTGCTTGCTTTCAGGCCTGAGCCCCACCCTGGCCCCTTGCCACTACTGTTTTGAGAAGATCCCCCCACCTGCGGAACGCAAGGCTCCCCGGCATACTTTCGGCTACCGGTGCCCATACAGAGTGATGGACCCCAACCCAGCCCCCAACCGCTACCAGCTGCCATCCTTGCTGGGGCCCAACAACCCCGTCAGCCGAGCCGCCCCCTGCTATAGTCTGGCCTCCCCGGACAAGTACTGGTTCTACAAGGAGGATGTGGCAGGAGGCCCTGGGCCTGCCATGCACGCCCGGCCGGAGCCGTCCGTCTACCAGAACCGCAGTCCCGTCTACAGCATGGCCAAGCGCTTCGGCTACCCGCTGGACCACACGCCTCGGCCGGGCCCTGGCTCCCACGAGGTCCAGCAGGTCACGGTGCACAAGCCCCGCACGCCAGCTTTCACCATGGGCGTCAAGCACTCACCCCACCTGTGCCCCCTGGTCGTTGACATTCGTGACTGAGGCCCCTCCTGGCGCACTAGCCACTCCCCCCGCCCCCAGAAATTATTTTTCTATACAGAATCGGGCAGTTTGACCAAGATTTCAAGTAGCAGAGCTGGTGCTTCCTGAATGTCCAGCACACAGAAAGCATTAGATAAATATTTTCATTTATTCATCCCTTTGGTTTGCAAACACTCACGGCTGCTTCCTGTGGGCCCTGCTCTGGTGAGGGGCTGGGGATACTGGGAGGAATCGTACAGGTCCCCGTCCTTGAGGAGTTCCGCTCTGGTTCACCAGGGAGGAAGCTTCCTGTGTGTCCTCCGAGGAGCCTTTTGGGCAGGGACTCCGGAGAGCTGAGTTCCAGTTCCAACTCTGCCACCAACATGCTGTGTGGCCTTGCGAAGCTTCTGCCCCTCTCTGGGCCTCAAGATCGCCCTTCGGACAGTGAAGGGGGGTAGGTCTGGAAGCGGCCCAAGCTCCCCCCAGTTCCAGAACTGTGTGACTCTGATCTCTCACATTGGCCCCTCCCCCGGAGAGGAGCAGGGCAACGGGGGTGCGGGCAGAGGAGGGAGGGGCTGTTCTGATTCAGATGGGGGAGAGGGGGTTTTCCTGGGGGAGGGGCCCAAGAGGACAAGTGGAGACATTGTGTAGGGGCGGGTAAAGGTGAGAGCAAAAGCATGCAAGTGGGACCAAGGGTGTAGGGACAGGGAGTGCAAGAGGCGGGCTGCTAGCAGGGACCACATCCTGGGCAGCTGGGAGGGGCCTCAGGCTTTGTCCTGAGGGTGCTCGGGCTGGAAGATTCTTTGGGCAGTGAGAGAAGCTTGCGCAGGATGGGCAGAGCCTGGAGGCTGTGGGCAGCCTAGTAGGCTGCTGGGAGGGGTCTGCCTGTCACACGCTGTCTTTGGAGAGTCACTTGCCGTGTCCCCAGCCTCAACAGCTCAGCCTGGCAGTGCCTGGTAGAGGAGGAGCCATGAACTAGCCAGCAGGGGGCAGCATTGCCTCGATCTTCAGGTCCCAGACTGTCTCACTTCCCACCCCACCCCCAACCGGCTTCTCTGCTTTTGGTCTTTGGGGAGGCTGAGGTCTCGGGGGCTGGTGTTCATCCTTCCTTGGCAGCCCCAATTCACCTGCACCCCCTGGAAGGAGCCCCTCTCCCAGCAGGACGGTGTGGGGGGAGTTCCACCCCCATCTGGCAGCCGGAGGCCAAGGTGAGGCCCAGAGCAGGTGCGGCTGACGCCAGCTGGCAGGGAGGGTGGGAGCCACGGAGGAGAGGGGCTTCCAGAGGGAGGAGCGGAGGGGTGAGAAAAGCCCCCAGACTCAAGGACTTTCTTCTGCAGCCACTGCCCCAGGAGCAGAGGGAGACAGGAAGAAAGGACCACCACAGAACCTGCGTCTAATGGCTCATCTTTGTGAACTTGAGCAATACCCAGGTTTTAATTGAAAATGAAAATTGAATTGAAGACCTAACTTTGGACAGAAAGGAACAGAGAATATCTTTGGAATATTAAAAAGAAAACCACAAGACTAAATCTGTAGAAAAGAGGCTCACAGTGAACCCCGCTGGGAACATACCTGACTGTGGGCCCCCCCGCAATCCCCTCCCGCACCCGCCTGCCCCCAGCCCCAGGCATTGTGTCTGCCCTGCCCTCCCTGCTCCTCAGCAAGGCCGGCCCGACAGCCTCTCTGGAGGCTGAGGGAGCTTGGGGACCCATCTGTCTTGTAGCAGATTAGAAAGATGTCATTTTGCCGACAATGCCATTTATCACGGTGGCTGCAAAAATTAGTGATGCCGGGGCTGAAAGTGTGGAGTGGGGGTGGGGGCTAGCAGGTGACAGCAGCTGATGCTTCCCTGTGTCTCCAGGTCACAGGGGGACTGCAGGCCAAACTCTGAACAGGGGTTTTCTGATTTAGTGCCCAGCCCAGGCCAAGACTCTCCATTAGACAGACGAGGAAACTGAGGCCCAGAGCCTGGAAATAACTTTGGCCCCTGGACAAATTAATGGCCTGTCTCTAGAAAAGGCCCAGGCTCGGTGTGTGACCAGGGTCAGGGCTCAGTCTGGGGTGAGAAGCTTTACTAGATTTTTGCCTCTCCGGCTCAACCTGGGACAGACATTCAGCCTGGCCCCAGCTGCCACCAGACAGGGGCCGGACTGGAAGCTGGCCCTAGGGCAAGAACTAACTTTTAGGGTGGGTTTGTGGTCCCAAGGGGAGGAGAGGAGGAGGACGGAGGGTTCGGAGTGCATCTTGGGGGAATGAAGATGTCTGGAAGACAGGTGGCCCCTCCACGAAAGGGATGGAGCTCCAGGGAGATGAATGGGGCTCCGTCGTGCCTCAGCCTGCAAAGTGACAGGGTCGTTTAGCTTGGGATTGGCCTTTCGACGAAGCCATCCTATGCCTTGGCCTTGCTCCCCCTGTGGTGGTGCCTCCAGATAGGTGACTGGCCGGTCAGACAGGCGTGGCCCCATGGCTGAGTGCTGATTTGGTTCAAGGTTGGCATTGCAGGAAGCCCGGATCTGATCCCTCTAGGACTTAAACCTGTGCCTGCAGGGACTCGGGCCCCGGAGCCTGGCACCCGATCACACGGACACGGCCAGCCATTCATTCATCCATCCATTCAGCGGCCATTGGCTGAGCTGCTGCCCTATGCCAGGCTCTGGGCGGGCCCAGGGTATGGAGAGATTGTTTTCACCTGGAGCCCTGGCCGCCAGGAGTTGGGGGGTGGCTCTGCGGGTGGGTGAGAGTTAGCTCTGTCCAATCTCTAGCAGACACTGGAGGGCCGATGAGGCGCAGGGCCTGGCAGGGGCCCAGCCAAGTTTACTCCCTTCTGTCTAGGGGACAGGGTGAGTCACCCCAGCCAGGGCTTGGTGGTAAAACTGCAGTCACATGACCCTCCTGGACATCGGCTGGGGTGGTTGGGGCTGGTCTCTGTTGTTCCATGGATGCTGGAGAGGACCCGAGGCCAGTCAGGACTCTGGCTCCCAAGAGCTGGGGGATGGTGGCCCAGGCAGGCACACAGGCAGGGGCTGTGCACAAACGCACGTCCCTTACCCGAGAGTGCGTGCAGCCGAGACATACAGAAATGCACAGACAGCACACCTTACTCTGCACACACACCTGCTAACAGCACACTCAGATGCACGCCTTGTAGTACACTCGCAGGGAAAACATGGATGTGGAACACACTTATACCACACACGCACACAGACACCACACCACACACTACACACACCTTTCATCCCTCCCCCGGGCCTCCTCCTCTCATGCGAAACCGCGTCCTCCCAGGATCACTCACACACCCCACTGCGCCGGAGAAGTAAAGTATTCAAACCCGAGAGTGCCACACACACACACCTGAGAATCCTACACACACACACACACACCCCATGGGAATGCTACACACACACAAACCTGAGAATCACACACACACACACACACACCCCCCATGAGAATGTGACACACGCACACACACATGTGGGCACACAGGTGAGCAGGGGAGGTGGAGTGGGTGACGGGGGGGGGCAGTTGGGAGGGTCTGTGTGCTCACGCAGGAGTTGGGGCGTGACTCCCGTCTGGGTTCCTGCCTCTGGGCAGGGTGCACTTGGCTGTGTGCGGGGCGTCCTCAGGTTCTGAGCCCTCGCCCACGAGGACAGGCCAAATCCCCTCTGCCTGCCCCGGGCACTGAGAGGTGCCTTTGCGGGGAGGGGCCACTCAAGGACTGGGGGCTGGAACAGGAGCTCCTGCCGCCCTGCTCCGCGGCTCCTCACTGCTGGAGCAGGGTGGGTGGGCAGCTGGCTGCAGGGCACGTCCCCCTGAGTCCTGGCTCACCCTTCCTTCCCTTTCCTCCCACTCTGTGCGCCCACCTCCTCCCACAGGGCTCTCTCCCCCGGTCTCTCTCCCTGCCTGCGGGTTCCTTTCTCTCTCTCTTTCTCTGACCCTCTTGCTCCCTGTGTCCCTGTGCCCTGCTTATCTTCTAGAATAAAGATCGACATTTTCAATTACCCCCAAAATAACAGAGCGGCTCTCGGAGGCCGGCCAGGGGAGGATTGTGTGTGCAGGCTCGTTAGTGTGGGGCCTGTAGGGGTGGCGGCACCTCCGTCCCACTGTCCTTTGTTTGCTTTTTCTCTTCTGGAGCCTTCTCTTCTCCCTGAGAGATTGGAAACACGTTTCCCTTCAGGGGAGGAAGGGAGACAAAAGGGAGAAATAAAAAACCATCGTTGTCTTGTAAACACAGAGTGTGGTGCCAAGCGGGGCTCAGTAGGAGAGAGGGACAGGGAAAGGGGGGCTGAGACCAATGGGGGTGGGGACAGGAGAGCAAGGGGTGGGGGAAGGCGGGCGGGTGTGGGCACAGCGGGGCTGCCAAGGGAAATGAGAGGACTGATCCCCGTGCCGAGTGCCGGGCAGGACCCAGGAGGGGCAGGACCTCCAGGTGGATGTCATTCTCTGAGTCCCCACCTGGTGCCAGGCCCTGGGGACGCCAAGGCGAGTAAGGTAGACATATCTCTGCTCTCGTGGGGCATAAAATCTACTGGAAACAAGGCAGGGCTCCATGTGTTCAGCACTTGCCTTATGCTGGGCACTTACATAAACTGAGGGTCAGAGAGGGTGGGCGACCTGCCCAACGACACACAGCCGGAGGTGAGGAGACCAGGACTCCAGCCCAGCTCTGTCTGACTGCAGATTTCCTTTCCCACAGCCTCCACTATGGGTACGGGGGCTGGGAGACAGGGGCTTGGCTCTGTCACACCTGGTTGTGTGAGCTTGAACAAGTCCTCCCCTCTCTGGGCCATCAGCGCCCCCACCTGAAAACTGGGGAGAACGCTGGCTGCTCTGCAGGGCTGTGGGGAGGCTCACATGCCTGGATGCGATGGTCGCCCAGCTCTGGTTCTCTGGAGAGTGGGGCAGCGAAGACCACCCAGTACCCGGGACTGGCCGGCACAGCTTCACTCCCTGCTGCCACCCAGTGGCGATAACTGGGTACTACGGGGGATGGGCCTGGCCGTGAGGGTCAGAGCAGGAAGGCGCCGCTAGGGTGTGTCATGTGGTCCTCCCTGGCCCCACCTTGCAGAGATGCCCAGAGAGGGGAGGAACTTGCCCTCAGGACATCCAGGGCAGAAGCTTGGGCTCAGGCCGAGATTGGCTTTCAGAGGAAGGTGCTTCCCCTCAGCCCTGTGGCACTAAAGAAGCCCCCAAGCAGCCTCAGAGCAAGAGCGGTGGAGCTTTGCATCCTCTGCTCAAAGCCACCTCCTCCAGGGAGCCTTCCAGGGTCTCCCCCACTAGGAAGTGGCTCCCTCCTGCCCTGCAGCCCCACACATGGCTCTCCTTGCTCTTCCTGTTCCACCTAACGCGAACTGTCCTCCTCGCCACCAGCACATCAGGCAGAGGGCCCTGAAGACATCAGGAATGGTGGAGAACCCTCTTGGCCACTTGGAGAGCATCTGCCAGGCCCAGCTCTGTCCTGGGCCTCATAACAACCTCTGGCAGTGGGGTTATTTTGAGCCCCGTTTTCCAGATGAGCAAACAAGGACAGAAAGGTCATGACTTTTAGACACAGAGCGGTGGGGCAGAGATTCAAGCAGTTCCGCCATTCTCTGGCCAGGCCCTCATTTGGAGATGAAGACTACGCCATGGCCGTATGACAGTCAGCTGTGACCAGACAGTGGAATGATTAGTACAGGGGTCCTGTGGGCTCAGGTCTCAGCTTCACCACTGTGCTGCTGTGTGACTTTGGGCAAGGCCCATGCCTCTCTGGACCTCGGCTCCTCTCCTGTGACATGCGTGCGTGTGAGATCCATCTGGCTCTGAATTCGGTGTGTCCAGTCTGGGGCAGGTTCCCAGCCTTGGGCTCTGGGATGGATCGGTTTCGAGGAGCCCAGGAACGGGGGACCAGCGGCAGGTCTGGGAGGGCAGAGCTCTGGCTGGGGAGTGAGTGGGGCCGGGGGGCGGGGTGTGCTCGGGAGTGTGGACTGTGAGGGCAGGAGGGGTCCCGGTCGGGGACAGGCACGGGGTGATGGGCTGGCCCTCGGGCCGGGATGCCTTTCCCTCCACCGCCTGCCACAGAGGGGAGTTTGTCTTGGCGGGAGCAGCCCCATCCATCAGCGGCAATGGGGGCTGACAGGCGGCCACTCCCGCCAGCCCGGGCTTGAGGCAGACGCATAAATCCCCTCCAGGTTGGGCTGTAAATTCCTGTGATTCACACCTGGCCTCTCAGAGGACAGAGACATCTGGGGCTGTGCGACAGGCTGTTCTTTCCTGGGCAGAACAGGTGGGCACCATGGAGGAGCCTATTCACGGCCCAGGGGTCTCAGACAGCCCCCTCCCCAGGAGATGCTATGCTCAGCCCCCCAGGATGCCCAGGCTCAGGCCACCTCTGCCATCAGCTGGGGCCATTCCTGTGCCCTAGCCTGAATCACCTGGGGCCACATGTGTGGACACTCTCTGTGTCCCCTGAGATCTTTGGTGGCCTGTGGCCAGGAGGGACTGCTCCACCTGCCCCACGGCCACATCTCCTGCCTGTCCGCGTGCCATTCTATCTTAGGATTGTGGGGACAAGGTGGGAGCCAGGCCCAGGCTGCGCACTCCTCATTCCTGGAGGTGGCCCTGTATCTACTGCCCCTCGGGCCGGAAGGGCCTCAGAGACTGTCGGGCCCAGGGCTGCAGTCATTTGTCAATTTCCGTCAGGGTTTTTGTCATACTCAGACGCCAGCTGAACTCTTATTAATTAATTTTTCTTTAAACCAGCTTACTTTTAAAATGTACATGTGTGTTTTAGCCTCATCTTAAGCAATATTTGTGAAATCAAGGTCTGATGCACTAGTTAACTACACACAGACACACACGTACACATACATGCACACACACATACACACATCCCTACACACACGTATTCAAATATATACACGAAATAAACACATAGTTAACGTAGCAGCTACTCACCTCTGTGTGCTACGTAAACCCACCTGGGATCAGCAGTACTGAGCACACCATCCTTTGAGAAGTGTGGCTCCCGTCTTTCTCCATTTTACAGACAAGGAAACCAAGGCTCAGAGAGGTGTAGGGACTTGCCCAAGGCCACACAGCGCTGGGGTTAGTGGCCAGCCCACGTGACTCTCAGTTTGGTGCCCACTTTGCAGAAGCGTGCTCTTGTTTGGGGAGGGACTGCCTGGGGGTGCAGGGCTTCCTTCCCTCAAGGCACACTGGGATTCCCAGAGGCCCAGACTGCTTTGACACAGAGGGGTACACTGAAAGGTGGGCTCCTGGCCGCCGCCAGGCAGGCAGGCCGGTCTCCTGAGTCTCCTGGTAGGACCGGGCACTGCCCCCACCATCTGTCCTTTTTCTTGGTCCTGTGGCTCCGGCAGTGCCTCAGGATTGGGGGGAAGGGGGAAAGGGGGCCCCAGGGGAGGGGAGAGCAGGGCTCTGGCAGCAGCCCTTCCCTAGGGAGCTGCTTACGGAGAGATAATTAGTGGCGCCAGCTCCCAGGCTGGCAAGGAAGGTGGCCTCATTAGTGAGCACCTTCCCTGCACCAGCTCCACCTTCCTACCTGCAGGCTTCTGCCACCCTCACTGCCACTGCCACCACCACTGTCACCCCAGGGACATGGTGCAATGGCTCTGCCGTCGGGGACACAGCTGCCGGCTCCAGGGAGCCAGGAAGGAGATGCGTGTGCAGGGTGGCCAGGGGTGCGTGTACGCTGCACACACAGCACGCACACACACGGGCACACAGATACGCTCATACACAGGTACACGCATACTGCATTGCTAGATGTGCACCCGTGTCTGGAACACAAACACACGCGGAAAACAGACTTGCATAGTAACACGTGTACTCCCCAGACACACTGTGCAAGCACACAGATTCGATTCAGAGGTGTGTACACATAGACATGGATTTAAATGTGAAGGCTTACCGTGCACATGTATAGAGACCCATGTGGAATATAGACACACATGCACACCGAGAGACGCATGTGTGTATTCACACGAATGGCCAGACATGTCTCCAGACTCAAGAATGCATGTAAAATTGTACACAGATGCGTACACATCTATATACCTGCAGAGCAGCCCGGGGCACTGGGTGTACACCTTTGTGTGCAGGGACACCTGCCCGCACACGTACATGCGCACGGAGCACACACGGGTTACATTTTTCTTGGAATCTAACAATGCCCAAGGTGCAGGGGCTGGGTAATTCCCTGGGGGAAGTGGGGAGACAGGAGCTGAGGACACATTTAATCAATTCTTACCATTCTCAGCAGAGGAAAGGCAGGCAAGGCAGGAGAGAGGGAGGGAAGGAGGCAGAGCGAAGAGGGGCAGCTGGAGGGGTGAGGGTGAACGGGGTGGGCGCAGTGGGGGCAGTGAGGAGGCCGAGGGACCCTCAGGGCCCAGGGTCATTAACCTGCTCTGCTCAGGTCAGGCTCAGGGACCTCACCACTCAGCCCCAATCCCAGAACCAGATGGGCCCTTCAAGGTCAAGTGGTTGGGCTGATGCAGAAACGCGCTTGCAGGGCCCGCTGGGACGGGAGCAGCCGCGTCACCTGCTTCCACGGAGGGGAAGCCTGCCCCCCGGCCTCCCACCCTCAGCCCCACTTCTGCTCTGTGGGCTCACAGGCTTAGGGGCCATGGAGGCTCTCCTTTCACAGGGCGGGGGCTGGGGGAGTCCCCTCCTGGACACCAGGACAGCTCCCCCCACCGCTGCCCTGACCTGGGCCCCAGAACAAAGTCTGGGAGACGGCTGGACAAGGACGGGGCTCCGAGGGACAGGAAGGGTTTGAGCCAGGAGCGAGGGGAGGTGGGGCGGGTGGGAATGAGACAGAGATGCAGGGACTAGAGAGATGAGAGACACTAGGAAGGAGAGAGAATGTGTCAGAGAGACCGAGATGGCGAGAGTCGGACCCAGAAGCACGCAGGGAGGAAGCCAGAGGGTCAGCCCGGCTGAGGCAGGCCCAGGGAGGGTGACCAGACACAAAGAAAGATCTGGAGAAGGAGAGACAGCTGGACTCGCCACCTTCCCTGGTCAGCGGGGAGTCACCTCCCCTGGGAGCTGGGGGAGGAGCCCTGGCCTAGAGAGGATGCTGTGTGACCCTGCCCAGGCCCCCCAACCTCTCTGAGCCTTGGCTGCTGGTCTGTACCTCGGAGGCACCGACCCTGCCTCTGAGTGGGCCCCGAGGCCCCCAGGGGAGGCTGGCCTGACTCCCACCTGGGTCACATGAGTCTGCAGGTGGAGGTGGAAGCTGGGCAGGGGCTCAGCGGGGCCCTGCGCTGGCAGACCGAGTGGAAGAGGATTCTCTCTGCGGGGCTGGTGCGAAGTGCTGCAGCCATGCAGCGCTGAGTGATGGAGCATTTGCCCTGAATATTGAAGATGCATAAATATCCATTTTCAGGCACCAAGGCGGATATATATACCGAGGGGGAGGGTGTGCAGCCCTCAACAGTAATTTACCGGCTCTGCTACCCGCGGTGGCACGGGCACTTGCGCTTGGCTTTATGACCGCCAGTGGCCACCTGGGTCCCTTCTCCTGGAGAAGTGGCTCCTTGGGGATTGGCTGCTCTGTCCCAGGCCTCTCTCCTCATTTTCTCCAGCATCTCTTTGCTTGGGGAGGGGACACACGCCTGTGTCAGGTCTGGCGTGTGCCAGCCGTGGTGCACTTGGATAGAATCAGAGGAGCTCCAGTCCTGCCTGTGGGAGCTTCCAGAATGGGAAACAGACACCACACCCTGGGTCCTGCCCTTGGGAGCTCACCCAAGGGGAAACTGAGGCCCAGAGAGGAGATGTACTTGGCCAGTGGTGGCCTCTGAGTATCTGGACTCTCAGCCCAGCACACCAAAGCCCTCGGCCTGGGAGGTTAAGCAGGAGGACCGGGAAGCGGAGGTCGCGCCCGGCAGGCGGCTCTCTGGCACCCTCCAGACAGGCCTTGGCCTGCTGGCTGGCCCAGACCCCTCCGCAGTCTGCCGGAAGCGTTCATTCTTCGCGGGCAGACAGTGGAGGCCCTCAGGCAACTCCATCTGCCCCCAGAGCTGGAGCTTGGACTTGGGGAACCCCGATCTCTGTGGCCTCCACGCACTTAGGGTTGTTTTTAATTTGGCCTGGGACACTAGACCCAGAGCTCTGTTCAGGGGGCCACCTTCCCACAGCAGAAAGCCACTGGCCTCTACTGGGGACGTAGAGTGCTCTCCATCCCGTGGCCCTCCCAGGGCCCTCAGCCTCCTCTTCCCGGGGCAGTGGGGTGGGGCCTCCCTTCCCTGGGCAGGGGTCACCTGCTGCCTGGGATGCAGGTGGAACCTGTTCATGCAGGGGCAGGCGGGGGCAGGCGGGGGCAGGGGTGGGCATGGGGCGGGGCCAGGCGGGATGGGGCGGGGCCAGGCGGGATGGGGCGGGGCTCTGTGGCAGCAGGGCTGAGGCTGAGCCTCGGGCAGAGCCTTTCCCCCCATTCCTCCCGTCTTTACCTCGTCACTGTCCACTGTCTCTGAGGCGGCATTGCCAACACCACAGGTCGTGCAGGCTCCGGGGCACGCTGCCAGGGGCACCCACAGGCTCAGGGGACATCCAGGTGCCTGAATGGACAGCCAGACGCCACCACCTGGCTAACGTGAACTTTGGCTGGCGACCCTCATGTTGCTGCAGAAAGTGAAAAGTGCTGCAAACATCAGTCACCTGCTCTGCGGCCACCAAGCTCTCCTGTCCGTCCTAGTCTTTGCTTCTAGTGCAGGGACACACGCCAGCACGGGGTCTCTGGGGTTGTTTCTGGGTGACTTTGCTGTCGGCCATCAGCCCACGCTCGCCCTTCTGTAGGCGGCTCTGGGCTACCAGGAGAGAGGCCTGCAGCACACGCTCTCCACGGCCCCTTGCTTGCAGGCTCGTGGGCCAGATCTTCCGTTAGGAGGCACTGGCAGGTTCTGGCACCTGCTCGATGGGTGCCTCTTAGCGGTTCCAGTGTCAGCCGCGGTGGCACCTCCAGGGGCAAAGCAGTGAGTGCGGGCTCCTGGGTTCCAGCCCAGGGTGTCTCTGGGTCTGCCTCCTCCGCTCGGCCCTCCCCACACCACCTCGGGCCGGAGCTCCTCAAAATGACTCCAAAGTCCCTGTTCCTCCCTGCTTCCAGGGGACAGCCCCACCTTGGCCCCTGGAAGGGCAGGAAAGGCTCTGTCCCTTCTCAGGGGAATGATCTGGCTTTGCCAGCTAAACGAGACCATGTTCCCTGAATCTGCTCTCTCTGGGTAGAGTAGGCACAGCCAGGCTTCCCGAGGCAGCTGCCCCTCCTCCCTGCTCACGGGCTTCTTCATCTTCCTTGAGACTCTGCCCCCGCCTCTGGATTCCTGCTGTGGCTCCACCTCTGTGTTCTGCCTGCTCTAGAGGCATCCTCTTGGCTTCTGCCTCTGCCACAAACTGACTGTATCACTGGGGAGGTCCTGGTTCAAGTTACTGAGGGACAGTCTGGCCCAAGTCATTTTCACCCAGGCCAGGCGTTAGTGAACGGCCCGTGCTTGGCACCTGGGTTCAGACATTGTAGCCTTCTCCAGGGCAGCCGGGAAGGAGCCATAGGGATCTAGGGGTGGAGCAGTCCTTAGAATGGGGGCGGGGAGGCCATGGCCATGGGACAAACTAGTGACTGAGCTGGCATCAGCAACCTCGTCCCTCCCACTCAGGCCACCCTCGCCCCCTCCCCAAGGCCCCAGCAGTGCTGTTGTGTGCCAAGCCCTCTGCTGGGCTTACCGGGGAAACGGATGAGCAAGACTCTGTCCCTGCTAGCGAGGAGCTTAGAGTCTCACCTGGGCGGCAGTGGGTCCACAGAGAACTGAGCACAAGGATACGAGGAGCTCGAGGTTCTGCCTGAGGAGTGGGGGGTGCTTCATGGAGGGGTGACATTTGATCTGTGCCACAAAGTGGGATTTTAAGGCAGGATAGGGTTGCTGGAAACACCCCAAGGAGCACAGGCGGCGCAGCAGGAGCAGTGCTCGGCCGTGAGAGCACAGAGCCCTGGGAACCACACCAACTCCTGGGCGCCCAGGGAGGATGCTGAGCAGGGCCGGGGCTGCTGGGCGAGAGCAGGGAGGCCCAAAGTGGGGGATGTGTGGGGGGTACTGTTTGGCTCAGCTGCCCTGTTCCTCTGGGGGTGGGGACAGCCAGCCATCCGGTCCTCCCGCTGGGTTCCCAGGGCCCACATTTGGAGCTGGGCAGACACACAGCCCTTCCCCGACCCGACACCGCTGGCTGCAGCCTGATGTCAGGGCTAAAATTAGCCTCGTGGCTGTGGGGGCAGCAGGAGAGACAGCCATGGGAATCGCCCCCGCCTTTCCGCTCAGAGGGGGTGACAAGGGCTGCTGAAAGAATGGACACGGGCCTGGACCTGGTGTTGGGGTCCACTGCAGCAGCAAGAGCCTGGACCGCTCTCCCGACCTGGCTCGGGGAGCAGGAGGGCCCTCTCTCCCCTGGCCACCCCTCTGCGTCCTGCCAGACTCCCAGAGGGAAGGGTGGCCAGGGTGTGAGCCCCGGGGGCCCACAGGGCTCTGATCAGGCCAGCAGGGCCCCTCTCCTGACCCACTTCTCCGCCTCCTGCTTGCCCAGGTGCTAGGCTGCTTTGCTCCAGTGTTGCCATGGGAACCCCAGGTGGCTGAAGTTTGCTTGAGCCCAGCTCCCTGAGATGGCTGTGGGTCAGGGGACAGGAGGGGACTGATCCGCCTCCCCTGGGGCCATGCCTTCCACTCCCAAAATATCCCTGGGATTCATCCACCCTGCACCAGCTTCGCTGCCTCAGGCCCAGCTCCACCCCATCCCTCTCCCTCTCTCCCTCTCTCCCTCTCCCCTGGATGACAAGGGTCACCTCCTAGTGGGTCTCACTCCTGCAGTCTGCTCCCCTCGCAGCAGTCACTAACCTTTCAGCCCACCAGGTCCCTCCTGGCTGAAAGCCCTCTGGGGGCTCCCGCTGCCCTCGGGGTAGAGCTGTGCTCCACCAGCGCCTGCCACTCCCCCCCAGCCCGTGCAGCAGGCAGCCCCCTGTGGCACTGTGAGGCTGCTGCCCTAAAGAGCTCTCGGCCTCAGTTGCACAACTGCCAGAGGCATGATTCAAGCTTTCCATGTCAGCAGGCCCCCATGGGGCCCTACTCCATACACTGCCATGTGAATGGCACCCCATGGAGCTATGTGACATGGTGGCACTTGGGGGTTCAGGACAGCTGAGCCGATAGTGGGCCCCAGCTGGAGTCCCTAGTCTCACCTCTGCAGTGTCCCCAGTGGTGACCACACGTGAGGGCTGATCACAGACCGCCCCAGAGAGTCTGGGCACTCCCACTCTGAGCCTCTCTTCCCTGCCCCTGCTCCCGGACTCCCCGCTCAGCCTGCACCCCTGCCGGGCTGGAGGGGACCTCTAGCTGGACAGGCCCCTCCCTGGATGGCAGCCAGGGAGTGGTTACCCGCAAGATGCCCATTCACTGCAGGGCAATATTTACGTCTTCCAATATCAGGCAAAGAGGTGGCTAATGCAACAGAAAGGGCTGCTTACACAACAGTGGCACCGCTATAGGGGGACCCACGGTGTACCAGACACCATGTATCATTTCTAATGCTCACAGAAATCCTAGGAAAGAAGTATAATTAGTCCTATTTTGCATGTGAGAAAATCAAGGCTCAAAGTGGCTCAGTGACTTGCTGAAGCCACACTGGGTCATGTGGAGGAGGGACTGGAGATGTCCTGCCTGACACCAGAGCTTCCCACCTGTCCCCTCCTGCCACTACCTCCCAATCCCCCTCTGTCATCGGGGGCTATAAAGGCAGCAATGAAGTACGTCTGAAGTAGCTTTGGCCGGTCCCATTCGAGGACGGTGCTGCACAGTAAGGGTCCCCTCCTCTAGGCTGCGGGCTGTCCCTCCCTGCCGCAGACAAGAGCTGCATGTACCTGTGGCTGTGTGTACACGTGGTTGCATGTTCATGTGATCGTGTACATGTGCCACATGAAACGGGCAGTCATGTGCCCTGGTCCCAAACAGACTGGCACCAACTTTCACTCATTCCCACCGGCGCTAAGAGCGTGGACCCGGCAGTCAGACTGCCTGGGGCCGTGTCCCAGCTCTGCCACTTATCACGTGTGTGAGTTAACTTGGTGAGTTACTTAATCTCCTCTGTACCACGGGGACGATATTATAATAATAGCTTCTAATTAGAAGATCTGAAAGGTCTCAGGAAAAACCTTGAATGGCCAAGATATTTGTGGAAACACGTTGGATTTGGTCAAACAGAAGGCATCGAATCCTTCCTCAGAGTTAAATAGACTTTGTACGTAGGACCTGGCGCGTGGTGGGTGCTTTGTGCATGTTGGCTGCTATATGTTTCAGTAAAGACTTGCTGAGCACCTACTGTGTGCCAGGGAGTACGGTAGAGGCCGGGCCACAGCGCTACTCAAGACAGGCACAATTCCCGCCCCCAGGGGATCACAGTCTACTGCAGCTCCTCAAAGCTGTCTCCGTCCTTCACCCACGAAGACGCGCTGGCAGAGGCGACAGGCCACGACTGAGGCCAACACATCCGGGAGGACGGGGGAGGGTGGAGGCGGCGTGAGGACCCCGCCCTCTCCAGTTCTTCTCGAGCCTCTGGCTGCACCTTCTCAAGCTGCCCCTGGGCTCCCTGTGCTGCCAGCCCCAGTCGTGTGGGGTGCCCAGGACCCCGTGCTCTGCCTCGTCTCTCCTTCCCGCCCACCCACACTGGCCCACCCACCATGTGCCATCTTCGCACAGAGGGAGCCTACCCCTCACTCCAACATGGCGCACCCAGCCGCCCGTGCAGCACCGCCACCCCGTGTCCACCGTGTCCACAGAACAAAACGCTCTCCCCAGGTCTGCCTTCCTTCTGGGAGCCCGTCTTACGTCCTGGCACCCTCAGCCGCCCAGTCACTGAAGCCAGTAGCCTAGGAGTCCCCTGTCAACCCACACCCATCAGCTCCACCCCCTGTATCACTCTTGAACCCGCTCACTTTTCTCTGACCCGCCACGCTTCCCCTCCAGGCCCTGTTATGGAGCAAGACATTTGTCCTCCCACGGCTGGCAGTGTTGGCTGTCAACTCACAGCTGCGCCCTTCTAGGGGCAGCGCCCTCAGCCAAGGGAGACCAGCTTCCTGGGAAATGCCTGGGGGGTTACACTCTCCCCAAGGGGCACCTCACAGCCAGCGATGGACAAATCCAGGAGCAAAGGGGCCCCTTGCCTCCTGATGGCTCTGTGGCAACCAGATTCAAGCTCCAGAGCTCCCCAAGGGATGGGACTCCCTGACCTCGTCCTTGTGGGCTCCCTCTGTGGCCCCCCCACCCCCCTCGGCCACCATGGGTGTCACAGGAGAGCACCGGGGCCCCTTCCAAGCTCCGCTTCTCAGGAACCCAACCTCAGACGCCATCTCCCACACTGGGCTGGTCTGTGGGGGCAAACATCCAGGCCCTGGAGGGAACCTGGGAGACAGCTGGGGGCTGGGGGGGGACAGAGGGATGCTGGGGCCCAGGCAGGGGGACACTGGGAAGCTGAGCTTGGCCCCCACGGGCCTTGCCCCCAGGCCGGCCAGAAGGAACCTCCTGGAGCCCACTTGGCCTCCCTGACGCTGTGATTAAGTTTTGTGCCAGAAGGACAGCGGGGAGCCGAGCTTTCCCTCCTCCCTTTTTCTTTCTACTTTCCTGTCTCTTCTTTTCAAAGCCTGAGCCCAACTTAATCAGATAAATTCCTCAGCAGTCGCACCAACAATTTTTCTAAGGTTCAGTCTCCCCAGAGCGACTCATAATTACTCCAGACTGAGACATTAAAGCAAAGGGGAAAGAAGAGCAGGAACAAAAAGATGTTTTTAATTAAAAAATTAATTTTTCCAACACTGACGGCTGCCCGGCTGTGGCACTTCACTACTCAGGAGACATCCCCCCCCCCATCCCTCTCTTCCTCATTAAACCTCCAAGTGGGGGTGGGCCTGGGCAGAGCAGCCTCGTCTGTCTGCAGCGGAAGCCTCCGACTCTCTGGCCTCCCCCCACCTGCAAAGCGCGTGGCTGGATTGCGGGACTCTACCTGGAACAGCAGACAGAGCGCGCACGGACTTCGGAGTCAGACAAATACGGGCTCCAGCTCAGTCACTGCAGACGCACGAGGCTTGGCCCTCCCTACTCAAGTGAGGACCTCAGGCCAGTGGCATCACCTGGGAGCCCGTTAGAAAGGCAGAGTCTTGGACCCCACCCCAGATTAGCTAAATCAGAATCTATGTTTTAATAAGATTCCAGGTGATTCATGTGCTCCTTACTTCTTAAGAAGCATTGCTCTGGTATGTGCGAGCCTCAGCCGTCTGCCCTGCAAAATAGAGATGCAGTTTAGTTTGCAAGGATTACGGACATGTACAAGAAAATAGTTGCACAAACTCTAAAGCAGGAACTCAGAAGATGTTCACTAGTTATTACCCTTGGCCATTCTGCTGTAGGCGTCGAACCTCACGTCTGGTTCAGGAACTTGACCCGGTGAGCCAAAGGCCTTCCTGCTCTCTCGGGCACTTTGCTCCCTGTATCTGGGGCCCAGGCAAGAGTTTCCTAAAGGAACCGAAGAGTTTGTGATCCAGGAAATCTTGACTGGAGGAAGCAGTCACTTACTGCTGGAAGCACTGTCTGGGCGCCTCCCCTGCTCACAGCGCTGGGGCTGGGGTGGGTGGGCAGGGCTGCATGGGGGAGAGGGGAGCTCGCACCCCAAGGCCAGGCGATGGGCGTGTCTGCTCTAGACAGATGCCAACAGCCAAGGGCTCCCACTTTCACCTTGCTGTGCTCTTCCAGGGTCTTGCCCAAGGACACAATCCAAAGTAGGGACAAGCTGCATCAGGTTACCGTGAATGGGGAGTAACTGGAGACAACACTGAGAGACTAAGCAACTGTTAGTGAGGACCTCTGAAATGCTGTTACAGACCTGGTAATGACAAGAGGACATGTGTATGATGTAATGTGGGATAGGGGACAGCTATGAACCCCTCTATGCTAAAAACCTGCACATACAAGTATATTTTCAGGCTGAAGCCCTAACCCCCAATACGATGGTATTAAGAAGTGGGGCCTTTGGGAGGTAATTAGGTTTAGGTTAGGTCGTAAGGATAGAGACCTCATGATGGGATCATACCCTTATAAGAAGAGGAAGACAAAGAGATCCCTCGATCCCGTGTGTGCACCGAGGAATAGCCACGTGAGCCTGCATGACCGGGTGGCTAAGCCGGCAAGAACGTGCTTACCAGACACCAAGTCTGCCCGTGCCTTGATCTTGGAATTCCCAGCCTCTAGAACATTGAACAATAAATGTCTGTTTTTTGAGCCACCCAGTCTGTGGTATTTTGTTATAGCAGCGAGAGCTAAGACGGTAGCATATAAGAAAAGAGGTAAAGCCAAGATTTTAGATAACAATGAAAGACTTTAAGAACTGATGTAAGACCTGGTTTTGTACTAAGGACTGCAGGGGTCTCAGGGGAGCAACCGCAAAGCTAATAGTTATAGGGACAAGAAGAGAGAGAAACACTCTCCCTCAAGATGAACGTGTAGAGCAAAATTTCGAGACACATAAACAAGATTGATGCTAACGCAAAATCAACAATTAGAAGACATATTTATTGTAGACTAAATAAATAATAGAGTAATCTTAAAATGACTTAATATAAGCCTGTTATAAACCTTTTAAAAAGCAGGAAAGAATAGCATATGTAGAAAGGAACAAGAAGTATAAAACAAAAATATGCAGAAATATAACAAGAATAGGCTGGACGAGGTGGCTCACACCTGTAATCTCAGCACTTTGGAAGGCCAAGGTGGAAGAATCACTTGAGCCCAGGAGTTTGAGACCAGTCCAGGCAACACAGCAAGACCCTGTCTCTATAAAAAATTTTTTAAAAGTTAGCCAGGCGTGGTGGCACGTGCCTGTAGTCCCAGCTACTCAGGAGGCTGAGGCAGGAGGATCATCTGAGCCCAGGAGTGTGAGGTTGCTGTGAGCTATGATCACTGCACTCCAGCCTGAGCAACAGAGCAAGACTCTGTCAAAAAAAAAAAAAAAAAAAGCAAAGGACTTAAATAGACATTTCTCATAAGAAGACATACAAATGGCCAAAAGCACAGGACAAAATGCTCAACAACACTAATCATTACAAAATGCAAATTAAAACCACAATGAGGCCGGGCGCGGTGGCTCACGCCTGTAATCCTAGCACTCTGGGAGGCCGAGGTGGGCGGATCATTTGAGCTCAGGAGTTCGAGACCAGCCTGAGCAAGAGCGAGACCCCACCTCTACTAAAAATAGAAAGAAATTATATGGACAGCTAAAAATATATACAGAAAAAATTAGCCGGGCATGGTGGCGCATGCCTGTAGTCCCAGCTACTCGGGAGGCTGAGACAGGAGGATCGCTTGAGCTCAGGAGTTTGAGGTTGCTGTGAGCTAGGCTGACGCCACAGCACTCACTCTAGCCTGGGCAATAGAGTGAGACTCTGTCTCAAAAAAAAAAAAAAAAAAACAAACCACAATGAGAGACCACTGCATACCATTAAGAAAGCTACTATTAAAAAAATCAACAAAAAACAACACACATTGGCAAGGATGTGGAGAAACTGGAACCCTTGTGCAGTGTTGATGGGAATGTAAAACGGTCCAACCACCACGGAAAGCAGTATATCAGTTCCTCAAAAATTAAAAATAGAATTACCATATGATCTGGCCATTCTACTTCTGGGTATATATCCAAAAGGATTGAAAGCAGGGTCTCAAAGACATATTTGTACACCCATGTTCTTAGCAGCGTTATTCACGACAGCTAAAACATGGAGGCAACGCAAGTGTCCCTGGACAAATGAATGATAAGCAAATTGTGGTAGACACATACAATGGAATATTACTCTGCCTTAAAAGGAAGGAAACTATGACACACGCTACAACTTGGATGACCCTTGAGGACATCAAGCTAAGTGAAATAAACCAGTCACGAAAGGACAAATACTTTATTATTCCAATTACATGAGGTACTCAGAGCAGTCAAAATCATGGAGACAGGAATGAGAATGGAGGCTGCCGGGGCTGGAGGGATCAGGGCACAGGGAATTATTAGCTAATGGTTTAGAGTCTCGGTTTTACAAGATGAAAAGAGTTATGGAGAGGGACGGGGGCGCTGGGTGCACAACAGCATGAATATTTTCAATACCACTTAACTGTACACTTGAAAATGGCTAAGATGATAAATTTTATGTCAGGTACATTTTACCACAATAAAAAATTGGAAAAGAAGTGAGAGTAACCACTAAGGATTATAAACACAATTTGTATCTTGTGAGATATACGGCTAAAGCAATATTGGAAGTAAAGGTATAGATTTCTCTGAATTTATTAAAATAGAGAAAAGATTTATAATGAAGTGAACATATTGAGTTATTTAACTCAAAAAGGAAGAAAAACTAAAGAATAAGCCCAAAGAAAGTAGAAGAAAGAAAACAATAAAGAAAGGAGCAAAACTTTGCAACATAGGGAGCAAAAAGCAACAGAGAGGTGCAGAAGTAAAATTATTTCCTCTGTCACATCCGCCCGCAGAGTCGCATCTTTACATGCTGTAAACTGTTCATTCTGACTTTGTCTATCTTCACAAAGTCGTAACTTGTGTGGGTAGTCCCATTACACCTGATATTTTTGCAGGATGTTTGATGGTGGACTTTAGATACAGGCATGAATTTGACCAAGGGGTGGGGGGAGAAATCTTTGCCAAATACTTGGAGGACTCCGGCCCCATGTTCACCCTCTCAACACCTGGTGAAGTGGGGAGTGCAAGGCTGTCACTGAGAGACGCAGACACCTGTCTATGGTCCTGAAATGGTTAACGGCACAGCTGGAAATAGAGTCCACGTCTCCTGCCCTGAGTTTTTCCTCTGTCCCCCCAGATCACCTCCAAGCTGCAGACAGGTTGTGAAAGTCCCCTTCCTGCAGCTGATCCAGACGGAGGTGAAGGAACACCAGTGCCCCAGGGGACTCGCCTGGCAGCCCAGCTCCCCTTGCTCTCCCTTGGGGAGCTGGGTAGATGTTAGAATCAGTGCCCGGCACGGTCTCCACCCTCTGGAGTCTGCCGCTCACTCTTACGGGCAGACAGCAGGGGGGCTGTCTTACAAGATCACAGACAGAATGTTCAAGGTGGACAGAAAATAAACTCTTAAGAAAATCATCACTCTTTGCAGCTGTTTAAAGTGAGGCCCAGCCATCCTTTAGTTAATGTCCCCGCCGGCTTGGGAAGAAAGGTAAATCATTGACAACTGCTCACCAGAGTGACTTGTCCCAGTGCTGTGCTTATAAAACCCTGGACTAGTAAATTCCCTCATCTGTGAAATGTCCTTCCCCAGAGAGCTTCCCGTGCACCCAGGCAGCCAGCAATCTGCCACGGGCACAATTAGAGCAGGGGCTGGAGGCGGCTGTGGGTTCCCCGCCAGGCCCGCTCCGCCACCTCCCTCCCTCTGTAGGCTGCACCCCGTTTGTGGAGTCGGGATGGCATCTGATTCCCCGGCAGCTCTGACCTGACGGGTTGGACCCTAAGGCAGCCTTGAAGAGAGTCCCCAGCCCACTGGCCTGGGGCTAGTGACAAGTTTCCCAGCTGGGGAAAGAATGATGCCCTCGTCACCTGGGGCTCCTGTGGAGTAGAGGGAAAGCAGGATCAGCAAGCTGGGGTCACGTCTGTCCCACCCAGTTCCTTCACACTGTCACTGTCGTGGAAGAAAACCCTGTACAATTCACTGTGAAGTCTCGAAAAATAAGTCCCAGAGTAGTCAGGGCCGAAAGGAAGCTCAGAGCACAACTGGCCCAACCCCCCTGTTGCTCTGGGAAGGAAACGGAGGTCCAGAGAGGGTGAGCCACCTGCCCACAGTCACACAGCGAGGAGGGGGCAGTCCTGAGCCCGAAGCCCGAGTCTGCAGCCCCGGTCAGCAGCAGCTCCCGCACCTCACACCCTCGAGGCCCCCGTGGCAATGGGGACCGACTCTCCGACTCTCCGCCACGCAGAGGGGAAGACGAAGGAGCAGAGAAGAGAGAGGAAGAGGTTGGGGAGAACAGAGCCCGGGGGGTGGGGGGGGGCAGGAAGTGGCATGAATTCGCTCAACCCAATTGCAGCTTGATCAATCGCAGGCGGGGGCGGGGCGGGGCGGCTGCTGGAACCACAGCTCCCGAGAGCCCCATCGCTCAGCGGTGCGGTAATAAAGTGGCCGGGGCTGGAAAAATGCTATGGGACTCCAGAGAGCCCAGTCTCATCCCGCTGGATTATAGCCCTTTTATCGACACCCCTGGGGCTTGTTCTGCCTCCCTCAACCCAGCTCCGGAGATGAAACTTGCTGGGGCCTGGGGGTGGGGGGATGTGGGGTGGGATGCAGCCCGGCTGAGCGGAGGGTGGGAGCAGGGGCAGGAGTGGGAGACACTGACCACTCCGGGCCACGCCTGCCAGAGATGTCTGGGGGTGTCCACTGGGGACAGCCATGCACGGGGCTGTACCATGGGGAGACAGAGAGAGGAGAAGCTGGGGGCCCAGCCTGGGAGTCCCAGAGTGCTCAGGGCACAGTCCTCGCTGGCCAAAAAGTTAAAGAACATCAGAGGTTGTGTGGCTCAACTGCTGATGTGCAGAAGACAGAAAGGAGCCCAGGGGTCCCCGAGGGGAGGAGAAGCTCCCTGGAGGAGGTGAGGCTGCTGGACCATTGTCACAGCCTCCTGCAGGAGGTTCACAGGGTCAGAGGGCATCCTACCAGCAGGACCCCTCTGTCCTGTAAAACTCCCAGCAACCCGGTGCTTCCAGGAAAAAGTCAAAATTCCATCATGCAATAATAATACGCAGCCACAAGCAGAAAGGCAATTCCGATATGTGCTGCGACACGGATGAAACTTGAAATCATCGTACTGAATGAACTAAGCCAGACAATATCGTATGAGCCCACTTACATGAGGTATCCAGAATAGGCAAATTCACAGAAATAGAAAGTAGAATAGAGTACTACTCAGCCATAAAAAAAAAAATGGTGGACTAGTACCTTAAGTAACAACCTGGATGGAACTGGAGACCACTCTTATAAGGGAAGTATTGCAAGAATGGAGACACAAACACCACACGTACCCACTACTAAACTGGAGCTAATCCGTCAGCACCCACGTGCACATAGAGTAGTAAAACTCAACGGAAACCAAGCAGGCGGGAGGAGGGGGGAGGGGACGGGTAGATTCACACCTGAGAGGTACGGTGCACACTGTCTCCCTGAGGGGCACACATATAACTTTGACTCAAACTGCACAAAACAAATCATGTAACCAAAACGTTTGTACTCCCGTAATATTCTGAAATTTTAAAAAAAGTAGAATAGAGTTTACCAGGGCTGGGGGAGGGGGACGGGGAGTTGGGCAGTTCTTGGTTATTGTTTTATGGGTACAGAGATTCTGTCGGGCCAGATGAAAAAGTTCTTGAAATGGTTAGTGGTGATGGTTGTACAATATCGTGAATGTACTTCATGCTACTGAATTGTACATTTAAAAACGGTTGAAATGGTAAACTTCCTATTATATACATACATGTATATGACAAAAAAACTGCCAGGCACAGTAGCTGGTGGTCCCAGCTACTCACGGGGACAGGAGTCTGAGGTGGGGGAGGATCACTTGAGTCCAGGAGCTCAAGGCCAGCCCGGGCAACACAGCAAGACCCCGGTCTCTAAAACCAAAAACCGTCATGTGCCCACCAAGGCCTCTGCCATCTCTCCCTAATTTCAGGAGGACACACACCTAGAATAAGGGGAGACCCAGAAGTCTTGCTGAGCATAGGTAGGTGATGTCACCACAACCCCACAGCTCGTCCCCTGCAATGGCCCTCTGCTCCAGCCACTGCAAATGACTCGCTGCCTGCTATTGGCATAGTGTCCTGTCATGCCTCTGTGCCTTTGCACGTGCTGTTCCCCTGGCCTGGCATTCCAACCCCCCTTCTCTCCCTGGCGAACACTAGCTGGTTCTTCAAGACTCCACCGGTGCACCTTCCCTGTGAATTCTCTCCTGCCGTGTCCCCTACACAGCGGAGCTAGAGCCACCTTCCTGTAACTGGGCTGCCTGACCAAGGTACCCAGTTTACCAATGCCTACAACGATGCCATCCTCTCAAAGTGGGGCTGGACGGGGCAGCCCATGGCATCACAATAAAGATTTTAACATCACTTCTCGTAGGCATTGTTAATTAAAGCAGCGACTGATCAGAGGTAGAATTTGGGTTATTTCTCCAGCATTTCAGACTTGAATGTGAGCCGTGGCTCAGAGGCAGTGGAAGCATCGCTGTAACATCAGGGTCAGGCTTGATACTAACTTCCCGAGAGAGCACAGTGATATTTTGGTCCACCAGCAACTGAGAAAAAAAGAAAGAAGACGATAAAGACTTGGAGAAAATCAAAAGAGCAGCTAAAAGCTGTAGCTACCACATCTCTCTGGGGAAATTTTAAAGTGACCCAACTGGAAGGATTTAAAACATAGGTATTCGCTTAGGAACTTTATGATCTATAAAAATGATCATCCGCCAACCAAGATCTGGTCTCCTACTGTATTCCAGTGGAGAGTGTGCTGAATTTACATACATAAAATTGCAATTTACTAGATAGGTAGAGACATAGAGACACAGAGATATGCATGACTAAACATATTTAGATGTATAAAATTGCGGCGAGACTTATACACATACACATCTTAAATGTCCACAAAAACAGCAATTTGTCTGTTCGTTCCCTGTTTCCTCAACTTGACTGTGAGCTCCTCGAGGGCAGGTCCTTTGCCTTTGTGGTCCCAGTCTAACAGAGTGTGACACACTAATGACTGCTTCATAAATGACTGAGCTATTCTTGGTACCTCCAGCGCCCAGCCTTGTGCGGGTTTCGCCGTGCGACGGCCCCGCCTGCTGTTGTGCCCTCGCCCGTCAGTGGGCTGCCCGGGGAGGATGCAGGAGGGTGAGGAGGTCCGTGGCTGAGAGGCCAGACTGCCTGGGTTCTGGGGCCTGAAGACTGAGGCAGGAGCCGCCCAGAGCCCTCAGTGAGCTGCGAGCAGCTCAAAGTCTGCAGTTGGAATGAGGAAATCACTGCGAACTTTCAAGAAGAGACTGTTCACAGTAGCAGTGTCCGTTATACCAAAAAAAAAAATTGAAACACTCCAGATGCCCTTTGACAGGAAAATGGGTAGACAAGGGGCAGAACCATTCCAGGGAACACTGTTCTGCAATGAAATGAAAAGCTACAGCCATGTGCCATAGCAAGTGTGGATCCGTGTAACATAACGTCGAGTGAAAACATAAATCTCAGAATATCACATGTAACATGATGCCCTTTTTATAAAGTTCAGAAACAGCCAAAATCAACAACATATTGCCAGGCATCCACAGACGTGTGGTTGTGGTGACATTACCCGTGCTCAACACGGCTGCTGGCTCTTCCTTCTAGGTCCACACTGTCTTGGAACTGGGGGAGCCTTCGGAAGGGCTTTGGCCAGTGAAGTGTTAGCAACAGTGCTCAGCGTCGCTTTGGAGCAGGAACGTCTAAGAGCTGGTACGTAGTTCTTATTCTCCACCCCACCCCTGCCAAAGCAAACCCCAGAACTCAGAGTTGGAATGGCAATATCGTTAGACCCAAGTGGCTGGGTCTCTGAGCGTCTGCAAAGAGCAGGGCCTTCTGCCAACCCGCACAGGCGGAGCAACAGACCTCCGTCAGGTTAGGCCGCTGAGGTCAGGGGTTATCTGCTACTGTTGCATTGAAAGGGGTGGGCTTGGCCGGTGCGGTGGCTCACGCCTGTAATCCCAGCACTCTGGGAGGCGGAGGCGGGCGGATTATTTGAGCTCAGGAGTTCAAGACCAGCCTAAGCAAGAGCGAGACCCCGTCTCTACTAAAAATAGAAAGAAATTAGCTGGACAGCTAAAAAAAATTTATATATATATATATATATATATGTATATATAAATTAGCTGAGCATGGTGGCACATGCCTGTAGTCCCAGCTACTCGGGAGGCTGAGGTAGGAGGATCCCTTGAGCCCAGGAGTTTGAGGTTGCTGTGAGCTAGGCTGACGCCACGGCACTCTGCCGTGGGCAACAGAGTGAGACTCTGTCTCAAAGAAAAAAAAAAAAAAAAAAGAGCGGGGGTGGGGGCGGGCTTGCAAGAATAACAGGAATATACCTAATCCTACAATTTCCCCAGTAACAGTTAAAGATCAATCTTACGAGTTGTCTCCCTAACAGACACCCTGCATGAGTTCTGTTTTGCACAACTTCTGAAAGAGAGCTGAATGAACAGAAAAGAGATGTAAATCTCTCTCTTTCAAAATTGTTTTTTTTGGGAATCTGCTTTTACAGAGTTCCTGTGTAAACAGCAGAAGAACGAGCTAGAGCCTCAGCCATACCTCGAGGACAGAGTCACCTCTCCTGGGATAATCCCTTCTCCAAGGAAAGGCAGGAAACCAACTCTTGGAGTTCGACATCCTTGCAGATTTTGCTACCTACCTGCCACCAAGGAGAAAGAAAGGAGTGGATGGAGCGGATGCAGCAGCTTCGACTGTACCTGCCATTTTCACACCCCCTTTAAAAAGCCCGGACAGCTGGTTTTCAGAGCAGCACATTCTTCCTCTTTCCACCTCCGTGCTGGTCCTTTTCCCTCCCTCCTCACCCAGGGAAAAGTAAATAAACTTTTCTTTCTATCCTAATCTCTGGAGAAATCTTTCTCAAAGCCCTGCGTGCACCAGCACAACCTTGGCATTATCAGCACCAGCGTAACCTAGTTTATCCTGACTGATACAGTAATACATGTGTATGTTAAAAGGTAAGGGAGGTGGTAAATACAAAATTCAGGGCAGTGATTAGCTCTGAGGGGGAGGCAGGGATATGACAGAGGAGACGCACAAAGGCAGGTGCAAATATTGGTGAGGTTCTAGGTCTGGGTTGAGCTCTGAGTTCAAAGGTGCTCATGATGTGACTGCAAACAAACCAACCAATTTATTAATTCATTAAAGTGGCCCTGCATTAGCCAATAGTGACAGTGCGTCATGAATAGGGGTGTGAGTAACCTGATTTTGTGTACGGGAGGTCCAGTTGAAAAGGGAAAAGAAAAGAAAAAGAAAGAAGGCTGTTTTTCAAACAGAAGCTAGAAGCCCAGGCGTGGACCCACCTAAGGGGAGGTTTCATCTTATCTTGTAGGCAATGGGCACCCACCAAAGCGTGCTGGGGGGCAGGGCCGACTCAGGGGTGTGTTTTCTCTCCTCCTCCCTGAGGTCCAAGCCTGATTCCATCCCCACAGCCCCTCCTCCAGTCCCCCCCCCAGACTCTCGCTCCAGCCAGCTGGTTGGGGAGGTGGGAGACAGGAGGATCACAGAGCCTTTGTTCCTCGCAGCTTGTCAAACCTGCCACAAAGCCTCATTTCAATGCATTTGCATGAAATGATTTCATCCCAGCTGCCTCCTCCTCCCCGTGCCCCCCAGGGGCGCTTGCAGGCCTGGCTTCCTTGCAGTGACTCCACAGGCCCCCTGGGCCAATCCCAGGTCCCCTTTGATGATATCAAATTTATCAGCAAAAATTCTGCTTTTTCTGTATACCCTGCGCATCATGAATCTTACACAGCTTTTTCTCCCTCAACCTTGATGCTAAAATCGTTGCATTCAGTGGGGAGGCACTGAGGAGTTCTAAGCAGGAAAGGATGTGGAATGTGCTGGAACTTGGAGGAGGGCTGGAGTTTTGAGCAGGAGCACCAGAGGGGCTTCCTGGAGGAGGAAGACACATGAGGGGTCCTCAAGGTAGAGAGGGTTTAGATAAGCTGAAGAGAGGGGCCACGACTAGGACAAGTTCAAGTGCAGCAGGAGGTGGCTGGAGTACGACTTCCTGGAACTAAGGGTCAGAACCCAGGGACCAGCTCCAGTCCTCCCAGGACAGAACCACATCCTGGTGCCAACCTCAGGAAGAATTCCTCCGTTATCCTGGCAGTCAGGGAGGGAGGTCTGGGCCTCCCCAACCTCTTAGACTGGGGCCTCAAGTTGGGTGTCTGTCTTCCCAGGGCAGGGCTGTGGCCCTTCCCAGCCCCACCCTGTCCCCGGCCCCCAGCAAGCAGCAGGACACAGGAGGGGTTGCCCCGGCCGCCCCTTCTGAGCCAGATTTTCCCAGGTTCCAGTGGACCGTAGCCGTCAGCCCAGATCGGGCTATTTTTAGAGGGCTCTCTGCAGCAGCGAGCTGTCTCAGAAGTGCCAGCGTGGTCGGTCCCACACTGTTCTTGGCTTTTAGCTCTTGCAGGGAGTGGCCCTCACACCCAGCACGCTCCGATTACCAGGGTGACCTGAGCAGCTGCCGCGAGTCTCCTCGTCAGCTGAGCCCACAGGCGGTGATATGAGAAGAGGCTGCAGGCAGGCCGCCTCTGCCCGGCAGCTCTGCCGCCTTCGGGCCACACGGGCGTCTGCCCATGGGCCAACCGGGGGCAGAAGCTGGGGTAGACCAGTGGGCTTCATTGGCTTGATTTGCATAATGCACCTGGTGCTCCATGGATGGAAGAACATTCCCAGAGGCGGCGAGGCCCCACCTGCCTCAGCCGTTTTTGAAGGACACCCCTGAAGGGGGGTGGGCCGGGCATAAGTCACCCCAGTAAAGAGGAATTTGTTGAAAAGAGTCCCACACTCCTCTTGACAGGGGTCAGAAACTCAAATGTTCTCAGGGGGCTCCGTGGGCAGCAGGAGCAACACAGTCTGCGTGCAGGCTCGTTGCTTTGCATGTAAATGGCGTGTGCGACTCTTCAGTGCCACACAGGGATATGTGCCCTGTGCTGATAGGTCTTCTAGTGTTTTAAGAGAACTTTGAAATTCAGAGTTTGTTATGGAATCTCCCAGGTTTTAAATGTTGACAACCAGGTCAGATTTTAAAAGAATGTTGTGTAGTTTGAACAAAACACATCCGGGAACCACACGGTGGGCAGGAGAGGGGCGTGGGGTGCGAGGGGTGAGCAGTGACAGAGCAGGGGGCGCAGGCCTGCCTCAGGACCCCTCATCCCGGAAGACCAGGCACCGCACTGTAGAACCCACCCAGCATTTCCCAATCATGGTCCAGAGAAACTTGTTCCTGGAGCTGTTCATAGACATTCCTTATTCATGGCCCAAACACTCTGGGAATCTCAGAGTTTAAAAAAACCAAAACAGGCTTCATTACTCCAGGATGGTCTTGGAGCCTTTAACGTGTGACAGAGCCCCTTGTGAACACCCAGGAGGTGGACACACATGCGGTGCTTCCCAGACTTGTTCCACATGGAGCCCACTTTCCAAGTATACCCATCATCTCTGGAAAGACATTACCGTTTCAGAGAACGTGGTTCTGGAAGTGGGGCTTAGCACACCGGCCTTGCCACTGCGCAGACCCAGCCATGCCGGCTCAGCTGTCCTGAACCCCCAAGTGCCACCATGTCACATAGCTCCATGGGGTGCCATTCACATGGCAGTGTATGGAGTAGGGCCCCATGGGGGCCTGCTGACATGGAAAGCTTGAATCATGCCTCTGGCAGTTGTGCAACTGAGGCCGAGAGCTCTTTAGGGCAGCAGCCTCACAGTGCCACAGGGGGCTGCCTGCTGCACGGGCACCCAGGGCAGGGCAGAGCCAGTTCCAGCCCTGTCTAGTGCTACTCCCCCTACGGGCACCCAGGCCTCTAAGCGATAACCCTGAGCGCACTGTGCCTGAACCCCTGGCTTGATACGTCTCTGCCCTGGCTCCAGACTGAGAGCTACTGAGGGTGCCGACCAAGCACAGGGGCGGGCGAGCCGAGCATGGGGATCACGCTGGACGCAAACTGTGCGGTTAGAACAGCGAAGTCTTTCATTCCTCCGCTGGAGAGACAGTTACTTACCAGCCTCCAGCCCGTGCCCTGGACCTTGCCCAGATGTTGGAGACACGAGGAGGGAGCAGATTGACCCTGTCCTTGAGGGGTCACCACCTTGCAGAGAGGCAGACATGTAAACAGAAAGTAAGAGCCCAGTGTGACCAGAGCTGCGATAGATGGCATGCATCTGTCTAGGCCACAGGAGCACAGACACGGACGGGGAGCACTGAGAAAGCTGCCTTGATAAGGCGGTCCCTGAGCTGGAGAGGGAAGGGTGGGTGGGTGAGCCTGGCAGAGGTGGAGGGAAGGCACCCCAGGTGCATATGCAGAGCTTGGAGGTGACCAAGAGCCGGGCCTGCTATGGGATCTGCAGGCCTGTGTGGTGCGCAGGGAAGAGCAGCAGCCAGCCCGGCATTTGGTAGACTTGGGTCCCAGTCCCAGCTCTGCTTCTAAGTACCTGGGTGAGCCAGGACAAATTCTCCTCTGCCCAGCTTTCTGTGGGCCTCAGTTTCCTAAACTGTGTAATGGCAACTGGGCTACATTATCCCCAAAGGCCCTCCAGCCTGGAAGCTCTTAGCTTCTCCCAGACATGGCCAGACCCCTCCCTACCTTCCAGGAACTCACCTGGGGACACAGATGCGGGGACCGTCTGGGCAATGCTAATCGGTTTGTCCTGATTAACCCAGGCTTAACACTCTGAGTGCCAGAACCTTTTAGTTTATTGCAAATATTAGTAGTTCTGCCCCCTGAGCGGACTGAGAGTCTGGGCCCACCTTCCTGGGAATGCCAGGGTTGAAATCTGCTGGGAACCTGGCTGAAACTGGACACCTCCACTGGGGAGCTCTCTGCTCTGGTCTGCTTGGGTGGGAGGGGCAGTTCTGAGCTGCAGACTGTCTAAGGGCTTTCCCTGTCTAAGGGCTCTCCGAGGACAGTTAAGCCTTACCATCTCCCTTTGCAGGGACTTGCTTCTTTGCGTCCACTGGCCTCTCCTTTTATAAGCGTCACCAGCCAATCAGCTCGTGCCTTCCCTCCTGTGAGATGGGAGTGACCAATCACACTTGGTCTGGTTTCTCGGTTGCTAGGTGCTGGAGGCTGCCTCCTCATTGCTGAGGGGCTTGGGTTTTAAAAGTCCAATCCTGGATCTGGAGCTGATCCAGGAGGTTGGGAGCTCCAGGAAGGTGGATTTAAGATTCCCTTAGCTCAGTAGGTTCTGCTAACAGCCAGAGCTGTAGGAATTCAGGAGGAGAGAGCACCTATTCTGTGGCAGTCCTGGAGGGCTTCCAGGAGAGGGCGTCAAAGGAGGGGTTTTTCAGGCCCTTCCTGGTCCAGCCAGGGCTGCCCCTTTCTCCTCACAGAGGGACCTCATGGCTCCCTTTCTGGCAGCTTTAGGACACCTCCCTGCCCCTGTGTCAGCCCTGGCACTGTCCTGGTCCCTGGGCCCGACCCTGGTCCAGGACCCTGTCCCCCTCACACGGCCCCATACTCCCCGAACTCGTGTAGGGGGTTGGGTGGCTGAATTACTCCAAGCCTGAGCCCTGGTCCAGATGCCCTGTGTGGCTCCGGAGGTTGGGGAGGGATAGGACCCAAGAAATGACATGGAAGGATTCAGAGAGAAGGGGAGGGTGTCCCAGGTGGGGAGCCCCGTGTGAGCAAAAGCCTGGAGGTATGTGAGAGTGTGTGCTGGTATATCTGCCTGTCTACACGTGTATGTGTGCTGGTGTTTCCACGCACGTGCCTTGGGCACATGTGTGCATGTGTGAAGCGCAGAGAAAGGACGTTGGTCCTTCCACGTCTTGGACTTGCGGATTTCCTCCCCTCCCCACGGTCTCCCCGTGAGAAGCCCAGTGTCTCAGGTCCTGAGCCCCAGCGCCCTGCGAGCCCAGGCCCCTGAGCCTAGTTCCCACCCCTGCCTCCCACCCCCGACTGTAGCAACTTCTTGATGAAAATTACCAATGAGACTCACACATAGCACGGCCAGCATCACCTCCAAATTGAGAAAATCCAATCAGTCCATCAGCTGTTCCCATTACCTGGCTTTCCACCTGGTTTGACCCTTTCTGGGGCCTGGGGCCCTGCTTCAGTGCAGGATGTCGATCAGGTGGGTCCCTGAGGACGGAGGGGGGAGTGAAATCAGCGCCCCTCGCCCCAGGTTCCTCACGTCTTGCTCCTTGGAGCAGCCTGGAGTCCTCACCTCTGCTCAGGCCAGTTCTGTCTGTTTGAGCGCAGGTTTCCTCCCATCCCAGGGCCTGCCTGTGTTCCCTGGACCGTGAGGAGGGGTCATCTCGCCGACCTGGGGCAGCAGGAGGAAGCCTGGGCTGAGGTCAGGGCAGCCGCTGGGGACTCTGCCCGCTCTGAGCCGCAGTTTCTGCATCTGTAAAAAGGAGATTATGATGCCTGCGGCTCAGATAAGGGGCATGGAAAGGGGGTCTTGGTCCATTTGTGCTGCTAAAACAAAATTCCCGAGACGGGATAATGTATAAAGCACAGAAGTTTATTTCTCACAGTTCCAGAGGCTGGGAAGCCCCAGATGAAGATGCCAGCAGGTTGGCTGCCTGGCGAGGGCTGCTCTCTGCTTCCGAGATGGCGCCCGGATGCTCATCCTCTGGAGGGAGGAACACTGGGTCCCTACTCGGCGGGAGAGAGGGAGAAGGGCAAACCCTGCCCACAACTGGCACAAGACCGTTTATAAAGGCCCCAATCATTCATGAGGGTGCAGCACTCACGACTGAATCACTCCCTCCGAGGCCCCACCGTTGTGTTGGGCATTAAGTTTCAACATGAATTTTGGAGGGGACGAAACACTCAGAGTGTAGCAAGGGGCCCGTGAAGTGCTGGGCCCTCGCTGCTGATGTCCCCTGGGCCTTGGTCGGTGGGAGCATCTAAGGGTAGAAGCTGGACGTGGCAATTGTTTGGCCCATATGGGACTTTTGAAAAATTGAATTAGTGGTCAGCATTTAAAAAATAGACAGTTTCTGCACAAAGTCTGAGTTTTGGCTTCTCTTGAAAAGTCAGAAGGCCTGGCGTCCCTGGGACCTGCACCCATGTGGGGTGGCCAGAGCTCTCAGGCAGGGCCTGTGCTCACCTGAGCCCTCCCCGTCAGGCCCACTTCCCCTGACCCGCCTGACCCCAGGGGGTGGGTGCCACTTGTGACTCGATCCTTTCAGAACATATTGGCATTTCAGAAGGGGTCTTTCCCAGTGGCCCAGGGAGCGAGTGGTCTGTGTTCAGTGGGTGGAGAGGAGGGTACAGCTGCCTCCTGGATCCCTCGGTGCACGCTCCCCCTCCACGGAGAAACGGAGGTCTGGGTGCCCAGATCGCCTGCCAGGCGGGGAGCAAGGGGAGAGTAGTGCGTTGGGTGTGACTGCCTTTCCTCTATGGGAAAATCCAGTGCCTTGCCCATCACCCACACGGCATGTCCTTCCAAGGCCCAGGGGGCCAACGGGGCAGGTTCTCCCAGAGCAGGTGTAAGCAGTGCTAAGCCAGGCATTCTTTTCCCCCCAACCCCTCAACGATGCTTATTTGTCCTTGGGAAGAGGTTTGTGCTGTGGGCAGCTCTGTGGGGGTCAACCAGTTGGGGCAGAGCTGGGAGAGCTGCTCTCATCAGACTGGAAGTTCCAGATCCACCTCTTGTTGGCTGTGTGACCTTGAGAAAATGACTTAACCTCCCTGAACCTGTTTCCTCATCTGTAAAATAGCCACTTCCACGTGTTGTCATGAAGATCAAATGGGGCTGTGTGTAAGCGAATGGGCTGGCACAGGTCGGGCACACGGTTTGTGCCCAGTAAGTGTTTGCTGAAAGGAGGAGTTGAGGGTCCCCAGACCCAGTGGTGGAGCTGCACAGTTACACTGCAATGGCGACGGAGTAACAAGGTCCTGTGTCCCGGATGGCTGGGGCTGGATGTGATGACAAAAGCGAGGGGCCTCTGCCCCGGGCTCTGCCCCTTCCAAGCTGGGGTAACTGGGGTGATGTGGGGGTGGAGAAGCAAAGAGAAGAGGTATGGTTCCTTCTCCCTCCCCATCCTCCACCCTTGTAGTGGGGACGCAGCCCTTTCCCGGTGAGCTGGGCCCCTTCCTTAGGTGGGAGGGCACCTTCCTTCTTCAATAGCTGGAATCTGGCCTCCTGGTTTCCCACTGGGAGGGGGAACCTGGGGGCCTAGAGAAGTGGGATTTGGAGGGAACAGGTGGCCTCGTTATCAGTGTGTCATGGAGTCACCTCATGGGGCTGCCCCATCAGGACTGGGGAGTGGAAGCCTTCTAGACTTTTATCTAGTTTTAGCTTGAAAGCATGAGAGGCACCAGGATATTCCAGGTCCCTCTAGGGGGAGGGGCTTTAGGACAAAAGAAGTCCGAGCAGCCTCAAGAAGGTGTGTCCTTTTCCCCTTTTCGTGAAACACTGCCATTGGGCCATCTTTCTAAAACAGCAGTGAAGGCCACTGCCTTCTCCCTGGGTGTGCTTTCTGGAGCCACAACCCGGGAGGGGGCCGCCCGGGGCAGATGATAATGGTAGTGACGATGGCAGCTGGTGACATCTACTGAGCACCTGGGCTAAACGCCTCCTGCTGCACTCACCCCATTTCTGGAGTTGCAGACCAGCCCATTTCATTGAGGCGTGTCCTTTACATGAAAATTCAGGTGGGAATGGAGCCACCCACAGGGAGGAGTGAGAGCTGCACTCATTTACAACCTTCCCGAAAGGATTCTCCTTGGCGGGGCGGGGTGGGAGGATCTAAGAAATAGCTCCTCGTGTGTGTTTATGTTCAAAATGTTGATTTACCTGCTTGGATTTAAAGAATGTGTTCAGAGAACCAGTTTGGCTTTGGGGGGGTCTCCAGAATCCTGGCCCCCAGCCAGGATAGAGATTTCAGGACCATGGAGAGCGCCCCATCCCACCACCCCCTGGGTGACTCCATCAGGGAGGAGGTGGTGGAATGAGGAGTCTGGCTTTTTAGAACTGGCCAGTCTTGGGAAATCATCACGTGGATGGGACCTAGGGCCTGGGGCCCTGTAGGAACATGATTTGCCCAAGCCATTCCTCCAGTCGGCCTGACTGCCTGGGGCTGTGTCTCCTGGAACAGAGGCGAAAGCAGGGGCAGCTCAGCTTGCTTCTCTGTGCGGAGTCCGCAGAGAAACAGGTGTCTCACTTTCTGCATTCTAAAAAGTGTGTGTAGGTGAGTCATGGTGGCTCATGCTCGTAATCCTAGCACTCTGGGAGGCTGAGGCGGGAGGATTGCTTGAGGTCAGGAGTTCGAGATCAGCTTGAGCAAGAGTGAGCCCCCGTCTCTACCAAAAATAGAAAAAATTAGGCAGGCATGGAACAGCAGTAGTTCCAGCTACTCAGGAGGCTGAAACAGGAAGATCACTTGAACTCAGGAGTTTGAAGTTGCTGTGAGCTATGATGATGCCACTGCACTGTACCCAGGGTGATGGCGTGAGACTCTGTCTCTAAATAAATAGATAGATATGATAGATAGATAGATAGTGTGTGCAAATAGGAGTGCTGTAAGTCAAATCTTACCCCCAGCACCATCCTGTGTGGGTCTGGTCTTGGGAGCAGCGCTTGGCTGTTTTGACTTTTTTCTTTGAGACAGAGTCTCACTCTGTTGCCCAGGCTAGAGTGAGTGCCATGGCGTCAGCCTAGCTCACAGCAACCTCAAACTCCTGGCATGCACCACCACACCCGGCTAATTTTTTCTCTATATATTTTCAGTTGGCCAGATAATTTCTTTCTATTTTTAGTAGAGACGGGGTCTTGCTCTTGCTCAGGCTGGTCTCGAACTCCTGACCTCGAGCGATCCTCCCACCTCGGCCTCCCAGAGTGCTAGGATTATAGGCGTGAGCCACCGTGCCCAGCTTTGTTTTGAGAGGTGGTGAACGGTTACAGTCACGGCTTCTGCAACCTCACTGCCTAAAATTGAATCTAGACCCTGCTACTCCCTGGCTGTGAGACCTTGGGTGCGTTACTTAACATGTATGCCTCAGTTTCCTTATTTGTAAAATGGGATGATCAAGTACTTACCTCAGGGTTTATTGTGAGAATTAAACATAATATAGGTAAAGCACCTAGAGCAGTGCTTGGCATGCAGTTATTAGTGTAAAATGTTATTATTATTTTTAACCCCAAGCATTTCTGCCCCAGTTCTGATACACAACCAGGTTCTTCCCGTGGTACCCCTGATCTTGCCTCCAGGCTCAAAGGCTGGGAAGAGACAAATGTTCCCTGGGCTTGTATGTAAACCATCAGAGTGTCTGCAAGGCTGTCTGAGGAAGTGTTTCTTGGGGGCTGGGAGGCCCCATTGCCCTGAGCCAAGGGTCTGGGACCCTGAGGAGAGGCTGGATCCTGGCACTGGCTTCCTCACTCTTTCTTCTTTCTCATAGTAGAAAAACCCAGGCTCAGATCTTGGCTCTGGGGCTTATAGGCCATGACCTGGGGCAGGTCATTGTTAGCCACTTGGAGTCTTGTCTGTGTATGGATATGACAATACTCTCGACATGGCTGTTTAGAGGATTAAAATGAGAAAATGTGGGCAGGCCAGGTGTGGTGGATCACACCTGTAATCCTAGCACTTTGGGAGGCCAAGGTGAGAGGATCTCTTGAAGTCAGGAGTTCTAGACCAACCTGAGCAAGAGCCAGACCCTGTCTCTACAAAAAACAGAACAAAGTAACTGGGCGAGGTGGTGTGTACCTGTAGTTCCAGCTACTCAGGAGGCTAAGGCAGGAGGATCGCTTGAGCTCAGGTTGCAGTGAGCTATGATCTCACCACTGCACTCTAGCCAGGGTGACAGAGCAAGACCCTGTCTCAAAAAAAAAAAAAAAAAAAAAAAAAAAAATAGAGAGAGAGAGAGAGAGAGAGAGAGAGAGAATGTAGGCAAAGGTCAAGCACATTTGCATACTGTAAGTGCTTCATAGTGGTGGCTGTCGTGTGGCTATTTTCCTAATGTCTCCGTCCCACTTTGAATCTCTGCCACCCTCCTCTCCCTCCCAGAGGGTGAGGCTCTCACTCCTTCTCCTGACTTCCAGGCTTGGATCTGAACCACCCAGATCCAAACCTCAGGGATAGAGGCTTTTAACAGACAAGATTGGGGCCTGGCCTCTGGTGGCCCATTTCCTGTGGCCTCACCCCTTCTCTCTGCCTTCCCCTACCAGTGCTCTGCATTTCTGGACGCCTTTGTCCCTTAGCCCTGGCCAGACACCCTTCTCCACGCCCAGCTCTGCCCCATTCCAGGAGCAAATGGTGAAGCATTTACCTTACTAACAGCTCAGATTTGATGAACATGAGCTAAGTGGGTTCTAGGCCTTTTCACACGAGTTATTTCATTTATAATCAGCATTTAATTGGTATCTACTTTGTGTCTGGCAGTGTAGGAAGCACTTTACACACATTTTCTTAGTCACCCAACAGCCTCCAGAGGTGGTTGTTACTACAAGTTGTATTTAGCAGGGGAGGAAACTGAGGCCTGGAGGGGTTGGGTGATGCTCAGGTCACACGGAGGGGACCTTGGAGCCAGAGGGAGGAAGAACGGAGCGAAAGCTTATGAAGCCCTTGGCGCAGCACCCAGCACACAGAAGGTGCTCAGTGAAAGGTGCCTGGGCCCCGTCACCCAGCCCTGCCAGGCGGTGCGGTGAGTACGCAGAGAATCCCCCTCCCCCGCTCTGCCTGCCCCAACAGGGGAGTGTGGCAGGGCAGGGACAGAGGGCCTGTGGCAGGATGGGTTGTGGGGACTGAGGCAGAGGGAGGGGTCTCAGATGGCTTGAGCAACTGGTGGGTTGGGGAGCTGTTTACTGAGCTGGGGGAGGAAAGGGGACAAGAGTGGGTTTAGGGAGGGACTATGAGTTCGGGTTTGGACCCATTGCATTTGAGGAGCTCAGGGGAGGGGCCTAGGCGCCTCCATGGAGCCGAGCTGAGCTGTGAACCAGGGGTGTCTGCGTCAAAGGCCATGCCCCCGCCAGCCACACCCCACGCACAGGGTGTGGTGCACACGGTCAGGCTCCTGAGGGCCAAGGGAGGGTCAGAGAAGGTTTGCGTTCATGGTGGGCCAGCAGCTGGGAACAGTAAGGTGGTGACAAAAGAAGGCTTCCTTAAGGAGGGCTTCCTGGAGGGGGCCATTGAACCTTGTCATCTGCAGATATTGAGGGGAGGTGAGTCCCAAAGGGGAGCAAGAAAGAAGCGCAGTTGGAAGGGTCCTTGAAGGCCGTGCTCAGCAAGATTATGTGACTCACCCTAGGTCACCCAGCTAATAAGTGGCAGAGTCAGGATGCCACCCAGGTCTGCCTCACTCCAGGGCCTCTGTTTTCAACCTGTACGATACTGCTCTCAGGGCATGGGGCCTGGCAAACGGGACAGGAGAGGAGCCACAGAGGAGGGCTTAGTCGCTCCCAGTTCAGACCAGCTCTGCCCAGCCCATACATGGTCAAATTCCAAATAAACAAAGAGCTGTCAAAGCAATAGGACACAAGAGCTGGGAGAGTTCCAGTTTTAAGAGAGATCTGACTCTGGGTAGAGGGCTGTCCTTGAACGTAGGTAGGCCGTGTAACTACTTAGCAACTGTGAACTACACGTAGAATCTCCCTTGCCCCTTGACCTGGTGTGTCACCGTGTCGAGAGCCCATTAGCACACTCCAACTTTGGAATAGACATTGTCCGGTTGGCTTCTCTCCAGAGGGAGCACATTTTTGGTCCCTCCCATTTCACACAGAAGAGACTTCTGGACATTTTTCTCCTGGGTAAAGGGCTGGAGGCCCCTGGAGGGTGACCCTTCTCCCAGCCTTGCAGAAAGCCAATCTGCCATGCAGGGGACTGGTTCGCCTGACAGCAGGGCAGGGAGCCACTGGGTACACCAGGTTGCAGGGGTGACAGCAATGGTGAATGCCAGCAGCTCGCAGTGAGTGTGCAGTGTCAAATGGGGTGCATTACTCTCCATGCAAATTAAAAATTAAAATTAATCAAACACTCAAATTGATTTCCTTCCCGTCTGTTTGCTCTGCTGTGCCAGTCAGACGCCTGCCTGCCCACTCGGCTGATACACCCCATCCTCCTGCCAGGCTGGGCAGCACAGCCTGCTTGAGGGGTCCCTATGAAGGCCCTTGGGAAATTGGGTAAGGGTCCACCCAGCCAGGTCCCTGACTCTGAGGCCTGGTGCCGGGCTTGAAAAGGAGACAGGCAGGAAGAGAATATGCTCTGGTCCAAAGGAAACACCCGTGCGGGGCTGGGAGGCAGAACTCTAGGGACTACTCGTGGGGCCATCGTGAACTGAGGCCAGGAGTCTGCGCAAGTCCCGTGGGCTGGGCTGGACTTCCCCAGGGGCTGACCTGCCCCAACCTGCCCTGGCCAGCCAGGGGCCCTGGTCTCCTCCTTCCCCAGCCAGGCCTTGGCCTGCCACTTGTCAGCTGTGCAACCTTGGGCAAGTTACTTAACACCTCTGAGCCTCAATGCCCTCATGGGTAAAATGGGGATGATGATCCCAGTGTGGGCAGGTCCGCCCCCTGGGAAGCAGACTCTCTCAGCGGGATTAGCAAGCCAGGGAGGTGGCTTGGGGCCAAGGGGGGATGTGGCTCATTAGCATTGGCAAGGTAGACTCTGTGTGGAGCCTTGGATCTGGGCTGTCTCTGCAGGGCTGGCCCGAGTTGGGACAAAAGGGACAGGTCTTTATCCTGGCTTGGACCAGCCACTGGAGGCTGCTGCCCCTGGAAGGGAAGGCCTTGGGCAAGGAGGCTGTCTCTTCAGTTTCCTTGCCAGGGGGAAGGTACTCCCTGCGGCCCCTCAGCCTCAACACTCTGGGCAGCAGGGAGTGAGCGCTTCAGCCCACAGGGGCATCTGGGCAGTGCACCATGGTGTCCCTACACACCTGCCGTGAGGGTTCCCTGGAACTAGGTCGTGAAGCCTGGCAGGGGTCAGCTTGCGGTAAACAGCAGCTCCTTTTCTGGAAAGGCCTTGGGGGGTCCCTCCGGCCCCCTCTTTACACTCGGAGTCCTCCCCCTTCTACTCTTACGCTTCGAGGTCTTAGACTCCCCCACTCCACCCTTCTTTCTCACCGGACCACCCCAGAGCCCCCCAGGCTCTCCAGCTTTGCCCTCCAATCCAATCCAGGCTCCCTCGGAGCCCCAGGGAGCATCCAGATTCAGAATTGGTCACTGCCTCCTCTGCCTAAAACTCTCCAAAGTCCCATCAGCCTTTCACGACATTCAAGGACCTCAGTGACCTGACCCTGATCCCCCACCTGCCAACCCCCACCCATGCAGCCCACCCCTCATCCTGCTACTCCCCCAACAGTGGGGTGCTTTCTTATTTTTCTGTCTGTGCTCACGCGCTTCCCGCCTCCTTCCCTCCCCTCTTCTTGCTTTCTTGCATGGGACACTATCGTGTGGCCAGTGCTTGCCCCCTGAGCCCTGCAGAGGGCCAGGTCTGTGCTGGTGGGTGCTGAGGACACAGATCTGGTCAGGCTCCCTCCCCAGGGCACTCCCCATGCCCCAGGCCCTCCTCCTTCTTCAAGGGCAGCCACTCCGTGGCCTTGGTGGGAGCACTCAATTCCACAGGTGACTCATGGGAGCGTCCCCAGGGTGTCCAGGCTCCACAGCCCCTCGACCCTCGGTTCTGTGGCCCTGCCAGCGTCCAGTCCCCACCCCAACACAGTGCCCACTCCAGAACTTGGAACCTTGGCCTGTCCATGTGCCTGTCTGCCCACCTCTGTGAGTCCCCCAAAGACAGACCCCCTGGACCTGGCACAGAGCCCACCCTCAGTGTGTGGGAACCGAGTGGCAGGTCTGTTCCCCAAGCTGTGCACACTCCCAGGTCCCCGAACTCCCACTGCCCTGCTGGCCTCCCAAAGTGCAAGTCAGGCAGGGCCTGCTCTCTGCCCGGACTCCTGACATCCACAGCTCCTGGTGCCCCGCTGCCCCTGGCACCACCCTTTCCTGAGCCCTTGCCACGTGACTGTGGAGGACGGCAGGTCTCCGATGTCCACGCATAACCCTGTGCCTCAGTTTCTTTGTCTGTATGAGGAGGACAACTTCCCCGGGCTGCAGGGAGCCTTACTGAGACGGCACGTGCGACTGACTGTTGTGGCCAGCAAAGCACCTCCGTGTCACAGGTAGGTGTGATTAAGAAAGAAAAAGCTGAGCTGACAGAACTGTGGACTGACCTGGGCCCCTCAACAAGCTGGCCTGGCCTCTGCTCCTAAGCTCAAGAGCTCCCTGCTGACCTGGGGACAGCTCCTGCAGGGCCATCCCCGCCTCCTTAGGAAGGGCCCTTAACCAGACACGGCAGCCTGCAAAGCAGGAATTGCGACTCTGGGGTGAGAAGAAAGCCCCTCGCAGGGACAGCAGAGCGGAGTCTGGGAGGGGCCGGCTGCTTTCCGTACCTGCAAGGGACACTGGGGGACGGGGGTAGCACCCCACAGAGTCCCGCTTCCCTGGACACCCCCAGGGAGTCAGGGATGAAATGAGGCAGACAGGCTTACTGTGGTGACAGGGGTTAGCCCCTTCTGTCTGGAGCCTCCGTTTCCCACCTGTCCTGGGCTCCGAAGCCTGTCTCTGCCCATGGCACCCTGGGGGTGATGCAGTCTTACGGGGAGGTGCAGCTGGCTAGGATTTTCCAGGGGGAGGTTTTATAGGATGAGCCGGTGTGTCCGGTGCCCTCTGTGTGCTGACTTCGGGGTCCCAGGAGGATGACTGACAAGGAGCAGCGCTCCCGACAGAGTAGCTGATGGTTATGACAAGAATTCCAGTTCCCTTCATCCAGAGCGACAGGAGAGTACAGAATTACACAGATGGGAAAACCAACGGCACAAGGGTGCGATGCAGCTATTCCAGGCCAGCAGGGCCCCCAGGCATCTAATGCACCCGCCAGGTGACGGGAGAGAATGGGTGAGGGTGCAGGGGGGCTCTGGCAGGGAAGGGAAGAAGGCTTGTTGGGGCCGGGCGTGGTGGCTCACGCCTGTAATCCTAGCACTCTGGGAGGCCGAGGTGGGCGGATCATTTGAGCTCAGGAGTTCGAGACCAGCCTGAGCAAGAGCGAGACCCCCATCTCTACTAAAAATAGAAAGAAATTACATGGACAGCTAAAAATATATGTAGAAAAAATTAGCCGGGCATGGTGGTGCATGCCTGTAGTCCCAACTACTCAGGAGGCTGAGACAGGAGGATCCCTTGAGCTCAGGAGTTTGAGGTTGCTGTGAGCTAGGCTGACGCCACGGCACTCACTCTAGCCTGGGCAACAAAGTGAGACTCTGTCTCAAAAAAAAAAAAAAAAAAAAAAAAAAAAGAAGGCTTCTTGGGGTGCAGGGCTGGGGAAGACAAGCTCATGGGTGGGGAGGGTAGCAAGGCACAGGCCTGCAGCAGGGCCCAGGGAGCCACCCTACCCACTGCGGGGCTCTAGGCCCTGGAATCTGGCTCTGGTGGGTCACTTGGACTGTTGTATCTTCTTCACTCCTTTGCTACAGGCTATGGCCCAGGATCAACCAGACAGGGCAGAAGATGATCAGTCTGACCTTCACTTTACAGTTACGGGGACAGGGAGGGGTGGCTGCTGTCACATGGACTTTTGCTCCTTCCTCTCACCACAGGGCCTTTGTACACACTGTCCTCTCCCTGGAGTCCTCACTTCTCTGAGTTACTGTCTGCTCCACCTTCTGGTGCTATGTCAAATGTCACATCTTGCAAGAAGCCTCTTCCAACTCCCCAGACCAAACCAGGCCCCCACCTCACAGCCCCACAGACCTTTTCGTTGCCACGGGCCTGTGGTTATGGCTGGAAATAGCAGAGGGCCCTGGGCAGGCATCTACAGGGACACTGACCCAGCCCCTGCGGTGGGAAGCAGCCAGTCCCCTGCCTCTGGTGAAGGGACTCTTCCCTGGAGCTGCCACAGCAGCCTGGGCCCTGGCCCCGGCCCCCAGTCCCCAGCTGCTGCTGCTGTGGCAGTGTCTCTGTGAAGCCTGCTGTAAGGCACAGGTGTCAACAGCCCCCCGGCCGCCAGCACAGGGAGGGGCACAAGGGGTTCCCAGAGAGGCCTCTGCACCTGACTGCCTTGGTGCAGAGCACCCTGGGCAGGGGGCCTGGGCGTGGCCCTGCTGAGGAAGAATAAATGACACAGACTTAGGTTCATCGTCCCAGCGGGGCATATCAGCTTGCCCCTGTACTTAGGGAGGAAGTTGAGGCCCAGAGAAGGTATGCTACATATTTGAGGTTGCACAGCACAGCTGGGGGCATACATTCCCAAGCAAGACACAAAGGCCATGTGCTCCCAGGACAGGAGAAGTGAGTGAGAGACATGGATGGGGAGAAATGAGGGGTGCAGACAGCGGCTGCTCTGCTTGGATGTCGGGGACTCCAGGGAAAAGCTGTTTGTCTTCGTTTGGCTTCCCTAGGGCCCACCTGGAGGCCCTGGGAAGACTCTCAGGAGGTGTTTTGAGCCAGAGCAGGCAACAGCCGTGAGCTCATCTCCCTTGAGGCCGCCAGGAAGTCTGGTAGGAAGGCAGAAGGAAAATGGCCAGGGAAGGGGGGAAAGGGGAGGCAGGAAGGGACTTTGGGACGGTCCACAAAGCCAAGCTCGGGTGTAGGGAGGGAAAAGGACAGCTGTCGAATGCCTACTGGGTGCTGAGCAGGTCCTGTGCTTTACCCCTCATGAATTCTTTCCCAGTCACTTTTGTCCACTGAGTGTTTTATTCCCATTGTACAGAGGAGGGCACTGAGGCTGGAGTTGGCCCTGGGTCTGCCTGACACCAAAGTCTGAGGTCTTTACAGGGCATCTTCCTGATGGGTGGGTACGGGGCCTGGCCCTTCCTGGACTCCCATCACAGCCACAGCGCAGCCTGGGTTTCTCCCACTTCCAGCTCCAGTCAGCAGGGGGAGGCTGAGCTGCATCTGGCTGCGGGTATGGGCGCAGGGGTTGGGTCTGGGCTTACAGGAAAGGAAAGAAGAGGAGGGCAGGAGAGCAGGAGGAGGCCTCGTGCAAGGCTGCTGGGTTTGGGGAGCCCCTAGCCATGCCTCTGTGATGGCCGAAAGGTGGGGCTGGGGGCTTCTGCCTGGATATGCCCAGCTGCTGCCCCAGAACAAAGTTGAAACTCCTCAACTCAAGGTTCCTCCTCCCCAAAACACACCCATCACACCCTATTTCCCACTTCCAGGTCTTTGCACATGCTTTTCAATTGGCACGGGATGCCGTTTCTGTTCCTTTGTGCCTGGCCAATTCTTACTCATCCTTCTTCAATACCTGGCTTCAACACCACCTCCTCCAGGAAGCTTTCCTGGACCTCCTCCGCCTCAGTAACTCTGTCATATCTCCTACTCTTTCATTTTCTGTAAGGCAGAAATGTTTCTAGATCATCTGTGTGTCCCTGTACCTAGCATAGGATGGGGCACACAATAGAGGCTTAGTGGACAAATGGGCAAAATGCATCCCTCTGTGGGGGTTGGGGAGCAAGGGGCTGTCTGGGGTGGGAGTAATGGTGGGGAGGGGCTCAGAAGATGAAATGTTATGCACCAGAGCTGTCCAGGGTCGGGCTGACCAGGAGCCTAGGGGTGCACTTTACTTCCCAGAGGGTCCGGGGAGATCTGGGATGTGAGAGGGCTCTGCAAATGGTGGAGTGCTGTGTCCAGCAGGTCCCTGCACTGCTCACCTTTGCCTTGTTTCCCTGATGGTGCGGGAGAAGGAAGGTCATAGAACGAGGGAGGGGACAAATCAGGCCTGGTGAGTATGGGGTGGTGGCAAGAAGTGCAGCTTCAGCAGTGGCCCCAGCTCTCATAGGCAAGGAGGAGGCGGGATTCCAGAGGCCGAGAGCCTGTCTGGGGACACCCCCCCTTCTGTGGGATCTAACACCGTATCAGAGCTGGGCATGGACCCAAAGATGATGGAAACCAGGTCCTTCCAAGAAAGGGTAAACTGAGGTGCAGAGAAGGGTAGGCATTTGCCCAAGGTCACACAGCAGCAGCGGTAGGCCGCCCTGTGAACCTTGTTTTTCCAGCAGGACAGGTGTCTTCACTCCGCGTTCAGATCCGGACAGCAGCTTCCCTGTTCCCTCCTCTCCCGGGCCCGCAGTCCCGAGCCCCCAACCCACATTGTCCCCCACCCAGCCTGCCCCAAGCTTGGCCGCAACAGGAGCTGAGCGCCCCCTGGATGGCATGGTCTGGGCATCGCGACCGTACTTCTCCTTGACTCACCTCCAGCCCGGTAGGGCCGGGCTCAGCGGCGGCGCACAGGGCCCGCACGGTTCCGGCTGCGCCGCCGCCGCGTACTGCTCCAGCGCCGCGCGCCGCCCTCCCCGGCGGCCCGGGTGGGGCAGGTCGGGCCGGAGCACTTTCCCTTTAAGCCCCGGCGCTCTGAGAGCTGTCGGCGGCAGCCGTGGCTAGCGCGGGACGTCGCCCCCCGCCAGGCCGAGCTGGGAGGCGCGAGCGAGCCGCGCGAGCGGAACGGAGGGGCGGTGGGGCTGGGACGCGGCGGGTCCCCTCGCCGCCCACTGCGCGCTCGAACCCTGGGCGCCGCGAGCGGGGGGCGGCCCCGATGTAATGCGGAGAATGTGAGAGGCAGCGCAGGGCAGTGGGGCGGAGGGGCGCGGGAGGGCGGCAGCAGGACGGGCGGAGAGCGCGGGAGGGACGGGGACAGGGATCGGGGCAGGTGGCGGAAAGGAGAGGAGACGCGGGAGAGGCAGTGGCAGGAAAGGGGAGAGAAGAGCAGGAGAAGAGCGGCGGCGGGCGGCGGCGCAGGGGAGGAGCAGGAGGGAGCGGCGCTTCAGGCGGGAGTGCCGGCAGGCTGAGCCGGCACCTGGGCTGGGCAGTTCAGGCCAGGAGCGCGCCGCGGCCGGGCCAAGCTAGGCGGAGGAGCGGGGACGCCGGTGGGGTCCCCACTGGGAGTGACCGGGGACCCGAGGCGGGGCCGGTCAGGGAGGGGACGCGGGCGGCGCTCGGAGGGCTGGGGCCGGCAGGGCAGGGGCCTTTGTGAGCGCCCAGGAGCGCGGGGCCGAGTGCGCGCCTTGTGCGCGTGTGTGCGCGAGCGTGCGCCCCGGCGGGGGAGCGCGCGTTAGGGATTCTGCCGGCGTCGCGGCGCGGAGGGCAGGCGGCAGGAGCAGGGCGCGCCGGGGAGCGCGGGGCCCTCCCGCGCACACGCACACGCCGCGCGCTCTCCCGCACGCACACACGCCCTCCCTGTCTCGCTCGTTGCCGCTGCCACCATCTCGGAGCCTGGCCCTGCGGAGCGGGAACCCCAGCCGGAGCGGGGACCGGAGCGGAGCAAGCCAGGGGATGCCGGCCCGCAGCGGAGCCGCGCGCGGACGGCGCGCCCGGGACGGTGAGTGTGGCCAGGCCGGGACGCTGCGGCGGGCCGGGGCCGCAGGGGCGCAGGCCGGGGAGCTGGCAGGCTGTCCTCCAGCAGCGCCGCGTGCGCGGCCTCTGATTGGGCGGGAGCCTCGGGGGCAGCGGTGGGGGTGGGGTGGGGGTGCGCGTCCGTGGGGGCGTGCACGCGCGGAGCTGGGCGGGTGCGCGCTCGGCACCCCAGGCCTTGACCGTGCTCCCGCCCGCTGCGCGGCCCCGCCTAACCCTCACCTGCCGCTAGAACCCCCGCGACTTGGAGCAACTTTGTGGAGACCCCGGGGCGCGGCGGGCCAGGAGGAGGTGGGGGTGGAGGCGCTCTAAGGGTGGAACCCCGGCCTTTCCAGAGGAGAAAGCGCAAGCAGAGAATGGGCGGGGGCATGGCCTGGGCCGCCTGGAGGGCCAGAGGGTGAGACTCCCCCACCCCATCGGCGCAGAGGCGCACTCTCCGGGACGCCCGTGCAGCTCCGCGGAGCCTCGCTGGAGCCGCTCCGGGGGCCAGACCCCTGTGATCCCGCCAGGGTCAGGCGGGACCGCGCGGCCGCAGCTCCCAGGTCGGGGGCTGGGAGGTTGTCTTTGCAGCCGGGCTGCAGACACAGGCTGAGTAGAGGCAATGGGGAGACGTGCCCATGTGTGTATGTGTGTGCGTTCCCGCGCCTTCTGCTCCGCGGGACGGGTAGCTGGAAGAAGGGAAATACCTGCAAGGTGCGCCCCACAAGACCTGGACTTCCAGGAGCTCCCAAGAGGCTGGGAATAGGAGGGGACGCCTCCTGGCCGGCCGGCCTGGTACCCCCGTCCCTCTGTATTGAGGCTGTGGCTGTGCTGTGTGCCCGGCCCCCCTTTTGGGTCTCCTCCCACACTCTGGTTCTGTGCTGGCGGCCTCGGGGAACCTCCCCACACGCCCCACCCCAACTGCCAGCCCAGCCAGTCCCGCAGGAGCTAGGATGGGAAGATGTGGTCCAGGATGGTGGCCCTGAGAGGGAGGGAACCTTGTGTTTCCAGGAGTGAGAGGCCCAAGGAAGGGTCAGGGCCCCTTCAGGCTCCTCCCCTTTACCAAATCTTCCTTCCGTCTGGGATAGGCTCTTCCTCCTCTAGGAAGCCTTCTCTGATTGCTGATTGCACCTGAATCCTTCCAGCTTGGACTTCCTTGGGGCCAGAACTGCCAGGGTCCTCAGTGGCCCCTGTCCATATGCTCCCTTTCCTGGCACCCGGGTATGAACCTATGGGGTCAGAAGTCTTGATCTCAGCCTGAATGCTGTGTGGAGGGGTGTGGCGGTGGGACCAGTCAGTATCTGCCTGGGCTTCTGGGATGTGGTAATATCTATATTTGATCAGCTTTCAGGCTTAGACCTTACTTCTCCCTCCATTATCCCTCTGGAATCTCTCAGCCACTTTGCGAGAATGCAGGACCCATGGACATGCTTCTTGTCCATTTCACAGGGGAGGATTTTGAGGCAGAGGTGGAGCTAAAAGAACTCCAGTCTCCTAAGTCTCAGGGCAGCCCCTTTCCACCGAGAAGGGATCCTCTGATCCTGGGCTTTGACGAGGCAGGGAGGGGACAGCAAGGGCACCCAGGCCTTCTCTGTTGAGCTAGCAGCAGGGGCTCTGGGGACCTGCTGCTAGAGTCTCCCCAGGGCAGCTCTCCTGCTGCTTGTGACCCACACCTTTCGCAGGTGGGGCTTCCTGATTGCCCTGGCTTGACCTGTGGGACCTCTTGACCCCAGCCTGGTTAAACGGGGACTTCCTAGATTTTGGGTCAGAGTCTGTCTGTGCTCTGCTTGACGAATTGCAAGCCTGGTTCCTGCAATCCTCCACACAGCTCTAGGATGTCATTATTATCATGGGGATCAGACCCCCCGAGCCTGGTACTCTAGGCTAGGTCCTGGCATTGTTCTTCTCTTTGGGTCCCAGACCCTTCCTCCTCTCTTGAGAGCTCCATCCTGGGGCCCCTTTGTTGGCCAAAGCTCTCACCCTTGGGAGAAAGGCTTCCCGATGGAGACCTAAATGTGCACTCGGGGGAGAAGAGGATGCTCTGGTGGCCACTTCCTCCCCAGGTGGCCCACCTGAGGCACAGGAGGCCAGAGCTGTGAGGCCCAGGCAGGCCTCTGTGACCCCCTCAGTCCTGCTGGCAGCCTGGACTCATCCCCAGGGCCACACAGGCCTTTGAGAGCCTTCAGAGATGAGAGCTGCTGCCCAGGAGTGACCAAGTGTCCTTTGGGGCTGGGGCGCTGGGCCTGCTGAGTCCTGGCAGTGGCTTCCTCAGGGTCTCTGCCGGCCCCCCTCTCAGGCGTCCTGTCCCTGGGTCTGCCCCTCCTCTCCCGCTGGCTGCAGCTGACTTAGTCTTTCTTAGCCTGGCTTCCCTTCCCTTCTTTTCTCTCTGTCTCTCTCTCTCCGCCTTCTTCCTCCTCTCCCTCCTTCCTTGTGGTTCCTTAAGCTCTGGACTTTTGCCTCCTGCGTGTTGACTGGTGCTCTGGTCACTACCCAGGTGGCTGGAGCGTGGCTGGATGCCTGGCTTGGCACCACCCCTGCCATCCAGGCCTGCTTGAACTCGCTCCCTGGCTCTTCTGGTACCTACCCCACAGCTGACTCCAGCAGGATAAGCCCTTTATTCGGGGCCCTGAGCCATAGGGAGGGGAGAGCAGGGCACCTCTTTGGCTCCTGGTCTGTCCTGCCAGGGGTGAAAATGCCAGCCAGGTGCTCCCAGCCCCCATTGGCTGCCCCCTTTAGGAGGACGGCCACTCAGCTACCCCAGCCTCCTGGCTGGGAAGGGGCAGTGCCCTGTGTGGCCCCTTTAATTTCCCTCCCCAGCCAGGCCCTGTCCCTGCCATGTTTGTGTTTTAAATTGTATATATTCTAACAAATTCAGTGACAGGAAGTTGTTTGGTGGGCTGGGCCTTGGGGTAACTCAAGGGGGGAAAGGTGCCCCTGACCACTCAGGCCTCCTTTTGTGGGGGCTGGGGGCCATTTGGCCAATCTCAGAGTCTCTGTCATGGGCTCCCAAGAACCACGCCTTGGCCCTTGCTCCACACTGCCTGGAGCCCTACCCTTGGGGCTCACTCCACATTTGGGGCATCTCCCGGTTTGAGGCCTGGGCCCCTCCCTGGATGGGCTCGGAAAGAGGAAACACACTTCGACCCGAACCCTGGGCCTGAGCAGAGTGGGCTGGGTGACTGCAGAGGCACAGTGGGGAAGTGGCCAGGGGCTGTTTTGATGGACTGGAAGGGCTGGTGGCGTTTTGACCTGCTGAGATGTTTCTGGCACTTGATAGATGCTCAGGTTGTTGAATAAATGAATGATTGGAGAACATGGGTGTGAGCGAGGGCTTTCCGGGCAGTTGGCATAGTGTTAGCAAAGGCATGGGGGTGGGAGGCACCAGGCAAGGAGAGAACGTGTTTGCAATGGAGCCATTCACGGAGGGCACAGTGGGTGTGGAGCAGGTTGGCACCAGGCAGAGGAGCATCCTCAGTGCCCGGCTAAGGAATGTGGGCCGATTCTGAATTCCCGGTTGCAGAGTTGAAGTTCCAGAGGGACATGATCAGATTTGCAATGCGAACCGCTCCCTCTGGTGGTCGTGGGAAGGGTTGGCCAGGAGAGCCAGAGGCAGGGAGGCGGCCTGAGGCCGCCGTGGGGTCCAGGCTGGTGGTGAGGGCAAGAGCAGAGATGGGCACCCCACCTGCCTTTGCCAGGAAGGCCAGGGGCCGTGTGTGGTTCCCCCGCCAATGCAGGATGGAGAGATTTGGCCTGGGGGTGGGGGGTGGACCCTGGCTGGGGTGATCCGGGTCATCAGAGTTGGGCGAGGGCTCAGGTGTCTCCAGTCCTACCTCCTGGGCTACAGAGATGGCAAGTGTCCTGGAGTCATAGATGCAGCTGTAGCACTGGCCCTGCCACTGTGCACACTCAGCACAGGAAGCCCCTGAGGCCCTCGGGCTCGCCTCAGTTTCTATGTCTATAAAATGGACACATTTGTTTGTCTCCCTGGATAACTGGAGTGAGTTTGGGTGGAAGAGGGCTACAAAGGGAAGGGGTGGACAGGTGGTCAGCAGTGCTATTTGACGGGAAGAGCTTGAGGCCCGGAGAGGGGTGGTGACTAGCAAAGGTCGTAAAGCAAGTTGGGGGCCGGTGGCTCCAGCCAGGGGTTTCCTGGCTGTGCCTGGGGCCTGCTAGGCGGGAGTGGGTGGGGCGGCTGGGGCTTCAGGGCCTCTGCAGAGGACGTCCTCGGGCAGTTGTTTCGGCAGTCCAGCTGTCAGGGAGCATATGGGGCCATATGGCTACATCAGGGGAGGTGCCGGCCACTGGAGGAGGGTTAGCAGCTGCCACCGTGGCCTTCTGGATCTATGTGGGCACTGCCAGCCACCAGGGTCAAGCGGGCGGGTGCCGAAATGGAACCTCGGTGTCCAGGTTGGTTTGGACATGGAGGCTGGGCCTTGGCAGGCAGCCCAGTTCCAGCACCCATCTGCCAGGGCAGCCGGACAGGCAGCTCCATGCCCAAGGCTGATCCAGTTAGCTCAAGGCCCGCTGTGCCAGTCACCTCCTCATAGTCCCCACCCAGCTCTGGTGGCCCTGCTGGTCCACGGGTGGCACAGTGCCTCTGATGTCAGGGTCAGGACCTCAGGGTGCGTGCGTGTGTGTGTGACATGCACCCTCACCCTGAGCGCGGATTCCGAAGCTCTCAGACTTTGGGGTGCAGAGTGGCTCCTCAAATCAGCCTGGCGGGATCAAAAGGGCGTGGGCTTGAATGCCAGACAGAACTGGGTTTGAATCTCGGCTCAGCTGTTTCTAATCTGGGTCAGCTTGGGGAAGTCACTTTATTTTTCTGAGCCTCACTTTCCTCCTGCGTGTGTGTGTGTGGGGGACAATGTCTACCTCCTAGAGATGTGTTAGCACGTGTCGAAGTGACACACGTAAAGCAGGCAGCGCCTGCCGCACTGTGAGGTCTCGGTACACCTTAGCCCGTTTTGTGCTCTGCGGGAGAGGGATGTGAGTTCTGTTGGGGTTTCCATGCCTGGACTGCCATGAAGAGGAATCTTACTGTTATTTTCCGGGGCAAAATCTGCTTTATAGTTTTCTATGTCTTTATACTGCTCTTGTTTAGTTCTCTCAGTAGTTCTATAAAGTAGTCAGACAGCATCGCCCCATTTCGCAGATGAGAAAACCGAGGCTGGGAGTAGGGAAGCGATTCTCCAGAAGTCAGGCAGCGAGTTGGGATTGCCCCTGTCTCTGGACTCCCCGCCCCGCGGTTTTGCTCCACAGGTAGACTTCCCGCACTTCTGGGGAGCAGTCTGGGAAAAGTGGCTTTGCCTTCTGTCTAGACCGGGCTTGGGGATTCCAGAGCCTCCCTGCCCAGCCCCATCTCCGTTATAGGTGGGGGACAGGCTGTCATGGTGACCAGCAGCTGCTCCCAGCTGGGGTTGCTGTGGGGGATACGGTGGGGCAGCAGTGGCTGCATTTTTGTGTCTGCTCCAGCACGAGGAGGGGCTGAGACTGGGTAGCCCTCCGGGGGCCCGGAGAGGCCAGGGAGGGTGAGCGGCGGACCTGTGCCTCACCTGGGCCATGCCAAGGTGAACAAGGCTCAGCTTTCTGGGGCAGGGAGGAGAGGGCACTGGGCCCTGCCCCCATCAGCTGTGTGACCTTGGGCAGGTCACTGTCCCTCCTTGAGCCTCAGCTTCCCTCTTTGGAAGTTGGAGAGAATGACCTCACTGCTTGCCTTGCAAGGCTGTTTTTGAGGCCATAATATAAATATGTGTTTTTGTACATGGTGGGGGATAAAAACGTGATATTCCTCAGATTCCACGGAATCTGTGGTTCCAGGAGTGCCCGTCCTACAATTGGATGATCTGTGGCTATTCAGTGATTCTCTTGTTGACACTTGCTCCGGGCCTGGCTGTGCTGGGTGTTATGGGGACAGAGAGGGACAAGACCAGCCTGTGCCCCCTCGGGGTGTGCAGGCTGGTGTCACTGTGGACAGCCCTCCTGAGCACACGCTGGCTGGCACGCTCCTTCTCAGCACCCTCCCAGCACGCCCTGCTACCCCCCTGCCACCTCCAGGCTGGCACCCAGGCCCCAGCGCCTCGCACAACCCGACCGTCCCACCAGCCCTCTCCCTCCACTACTGCTCTGTGTCCCCGGCTTCAGCCAGGCGCTGCTCACTCCCCTTCACGTGCTGTGGCTTTCCTTCCCCCATGGTTTGACGTGTGCCAGGCCCTTTCCCTGACAGTCCTTCCCCCATCCCTGCCCATGTAGAGTCCACGCCTTTTTCAGGAATTAGCTCACATGTCACTTTTAAAAAAACCCTCTCCTGGTCACCCCAGCTGGAAGTAGTCGATACTTCCTGAGCACGCTGAGATCGGTGTATCTGCTTTGCATTCAGTGCTTATTTACTGATGTCCTGTGCACCTACTGTGTGTGAGGCCTGCGTGGCAGTTTGTCTTTCTTTGTGGCTTGGGACTGCCTTGGTGGCAGGGACTGGGTACTGGCATGCCTGGGGACCAGACATGGCTGATCGGGGGCATGCACTGCATCCCTCAGGTGTCTGTGGCCACGGCCACTTCCTCCCTGAGTGGCCCCTTGGGTCCGGGGATGTGGGCAAGGCCCAGGACGTCTGTTTGAGAAGTCCCAAGTTACCGGCGGCCTTGCTGCTGAGGGGCTCACCACAGGCACGGCCCTCCCCGTCCCTGGAGGCTGCACCAGACTGGGGCAGAGGGACCCAGTAACTGGCCATACGTAACTCCCCACCCCCGCCCCGATGAATTGCATAGCACTTGGCAATTAGCGATTGATTATCTGGGGTCCTGATAACTCTTCATTATCGATTGGCGGAGGTGGGCCTGGCCGGTGTTGGTGGGGTGAGCTGGGTCTGGCTGGGAGATTGCGATCGTGGCCATTGATTTCTGACCAGGAAGCTCGATAAACAAGAGCCAGAGCAGAGAGGTGCAGGCCACCCTCCCTCCAACCCACGCTGCTGCTGCTGCTGCTGCGGGGTAGGGGAGAGGTTGGGAGGAGGGGAATTGGGGCGGATGGGGAGCTTCTGCTCACTCCCACCTTCCTGTGTTCTCCACCTTCCTTATCCTGCTCCAGTCTCTCCTGTCCCTGGGTCTCAGCTTTCCCATCTGTTGAATGGGGATTTCAGTCTCTTTGTGGGGTGACACTTTGCCTTTGAATGAGATCGCCACATAGTCACTGATTTGTCATCACAAATGGGGGCATTCTGAAGCTCTGAGAGGGGGCTGGCTCCGTGGGGATGGAGCCAGAAGCATGAACCCCAGCCAGGGCTGCTCTGCAGAGAGGGTGGGGAGACTGGAGGGCGGGAAGGGGGTCGGGGACAGCAGACGCCTCAGTAAAGCGCTGTGTCTGGCTTCTGAATGTGCAGCCAGGGCTCAGTGGAATTTGCGAAAAAGCGATTTCCAGGGAAACAACATAAAAGAGATGGTAGGGGGGACGGTTAACCTACTTAGGAGACCCAGTTGCCTTTCAGGCGTGCCAGGAGCACAGGGTGGTGTTTGTGGGACTCCCGGCTCACGTGATCAGTGCTATTTTTTAAAACAAATTTTTGTTAGGAACATTTCCAAACATACAGACATGCAGAAAGCTAGAGAGACTAGTACAGGAAACTCCTGTATACCCCTGGATTTGACAGTCATTGACATTTTGCCACATTTTGCTTTATCCTTTTTTTCTGAACTCTTTTAAATTATAGACATCGTGACATTTCACCCCTAAATATTTCAGCATTCATCTCTAAAAAATAAGAGCAAATAATTCTGTCTAATCTCAAGTGGTCTCTAATTTCCTTTCATTCTGTCCTTGAGAGCTGAGGATGCTGTAGACGGGGAGACTGAGGCCTCCGAGGTGACATGGCCTGTCCGAGGTCCCGTAGCAGAGAAAGGGAGGGAAGGGACGGGATCTGGGGTGGGCTGTGGGTGTTGCCTGGGACTGGACAGACGTAGGAGGTGCAGGGAGAGGGGAGCAGTGGTCTGGAGCTCTCTGGGGGCCGGAGCAGGACCCCGCTGGGTGGGTTCTCTGGCTCACGCTAGAGGTTCCGCCTAGAAACCGGAGGTACCCCTCTTTTCGGTTGATCGTCTCTCTTCCTTTTGTTTGCTGTGGGAACTAATCAGGAACTGCAGCGTCAGAAAAATCTAAAACAACTTCTTGTTTATTGTTTAATTTAGGGGAATGTTATCAGGCTTTGGGCGTGCAGGGCCAGGGGAGCCTCTGACGGCACGAGCAGCTGGGCTGCCCCCACCAGCCGCTCCGGGGAGGCAGTGGGAAGGCTGGCCTGGCAGGAGGGACAGGACCAGAGTCTGGACAGCCAGGGGGCTGCGGGAATTGGGTGTGTGTGTGTCAGGGGATTGGGGCTGAGCCAAAGACTCTGGCCTTAGAACAGAGATGGGAACAAGACTCCCGGGGAAGCCCCTGGGACAGCTGCAGAAACGCGGGAGGGCCCTGGCGGCCTCTGGCCATGCCAACGGGCTGTTCTATGCCCTGCCTAAGCCTAGTCTCCTCCCCAGGAGGCTTTGACAGGATGAGTGTCCTCCGCCAGCCTAAGGCAGCTGTGGGTCTCCCTGGGCTTCCCCGCCTCCTTGGCGGTCAGGGTGATCTGCCCCCAGCACCCACACATGCTTGGGGTTCCCTGAGGGGGTCGTGGAGGCCCAGGAATTAGAGAATCCTGGAACTAGGAGGCAGCCAGAGATGATCTGATTCCTCCTGTAGGTTCCAGATAGGGAAACCGAGACACAGGGAGTGGCCAATTCTGTCTTGTGTCTTGAGTCTCACAGTGAAGCACTGCAGAGCCTTGGCAATAAGACAGTTATCTGGCTTCCCAGTCCCAGGGTCCCCTCCCTCCAGGACTTGGGGTTCAGGACCAGCTAGTGCTCCCCAGGTGCAGAGGGGAGGAGGCCGGCCCAGCTGTGGAAGGGCTGCCAGTCATCCCTGGGGGTGTGGCCAGGGTTCCGCTATTAGGGCCTGCCCTCCTCTGTCTCCTCCTCCCTCTCCTTCCCCCCACCTGTGTGTGTGTATGTGTGCATGCGTGTGTGCGTGTGTGAGCCTAGTTACCTACTAGTGGAGAGAAGGGGTGTGCGGGTTGAGGAGGAGGCCTCAGTGGGGTGTCCCGAGGCTCAGCCACGGGGGGCTGACACTGGTCTCCTGTACCTTTGCCTGCCCCCACAGTGAGGAGAGCCCTGGTTAGTGCCAGGCTGACTGCTGGGCTTATTTCTGGGGGTTACTGGGGAAGGGAATGGAAGAGGCCCCTGGGAGAAATGCAACCAGAGAAGGAGCAAGCGACGGAGACATCAAAACCCCTTTTGATCCCTGGTCCACGGCCGTGCAGTGGCGCCAGGCCCTACATCAAGCCTGCGTGTTCTCTGCGGTTGGGGAAGGAGGGGAAACAACCTCTCCTCGAACAAGTGGCTCACTGGGGCCCGTGAGGCCAGGGGCACGTCGCCAGCTCTCCAGGGCAGCTGTTTCCTCCTTGGTAAAGTGAGGCAGGGATAGGCCTGTTCTGCTCTGAGAGCGAGCGAGGGTGGGAGGGCCAGGTCATACTGTCTGTTGGCCTATCCTTCACCACCCCCCCCGTGGGAAGTGGGTCACAGGAAAGAGCACAGATCCTTGTTGTCCCCCAGTGCCACCAGGCCTTTCCTCAGCTCTCCCAGTGCTGTGGGGCTGGAGAGAGCACCGTGCCTGCAGTCCAGGGATTGGTGGGTGGGACACAAGCGCTGTGTGTTGCCACACTGTGTGCCGTGTGCCACGTGGGCCCTGGAAGAACATCTCCCTCCTGATTGTGCACAACTGCCCTGCAAGGTGGACGCTGGTGACTTCCTTTCACAGATGGGGAAGCTGAGGCTCAGTGGGGTCACCCACCTGGCCAGCGGTGGGCCAGGATCGGAGCTCAGCGCTGCCTGACTTCACTGGGCCGCGCTGCCTCTGCCGCCTGGATTCTGCTCTCAGCTGACACTGGCTGCTGCTCCCTGGGTCTTGGCGTTTGCCTGTGTCCGTTGGGACCGGGAGGACGGCTGAGGGCTGAGCCTCCATTCTCCTCCCCCACCTGGCCGGGCAGCTTCTGAGGGGTCTGGCTGAGGCTCACCGCTGTTCTTGGAGGAATTCTTCCTGAGCCAGGCAGAAGGAGGATCCCTGGCCCTGCGCTCCGGGCTCGGGCCTCCATGTGTGTGCGAAGCTCTTGGAGCCTCCGGCGCCCTTTGCTCCCAGCTGGTGTGTGCCTTTGGAGCGAGCATTTGTTGGGTGACTTCACGGTGGTGTGGGGGCCTGTGTGCACATGTGTGGGCCATCCTGAGGCCCAGAGAGTCACACCTGAGGGTTGAGCATGAAGGAGGGCAGAGGTGAGTTTACTGAACACCTACTAAGTGTTAGGCACAGTGCTAGATGCTTTATACACATGGCCTCATTCAATCTTAACAGCAACCCCATGAGATATGTACTGTTACTATCCCCATTTAACAGATGAGGAAAGTGAGGCTCAGAGAGAGTGAGGGACTCGGCAAAGATCACGTAGCTAATGAATGGAGGAGCTGGCGCTCAAACCTGGTAGCATTGGCTTCTCCAGGAGGCTGTCTTGGGTGCCAGACAGAGGGAGTCAGTGCTGCAGCTGGGAAGAAGGGTGTCGGGTTTCAGGAAGGGGCCGCTCTGTATTTGGAGAGAGGAGGCCAAGGCCAGTGAGGTCCAGGTGAGGAAGGGCTGGGTCAGCGGCGCAGGCCTGGCTGGAGTCCAGCGGATCTGGCTAGAGCTGTGTGATCTTGGCTCAGCATCCCCGCCCCGCCGAGGTCTGTGTCCTCGAACCTGCCTCCCCTCCCTCTTGGGGAAGTGGTGCACATTCCTGCTGCTCCTCTCTCAGGGCAAAGGCCTGGCAGTGAGACTGAGCTGGCTGCTCAGAAGACAGCCGGGGGCAGCATGCCATGTGGGGGGGCGGCTGCAGATGAGGCTGGAGAGGGGCCCGCGCCGTGCGGGCCTCCCGTGCCAGCCTGCAGTGGGGGGTGTTCTCTGGATTCTGAGCGGGGCAGAGTCATGGCGGGTCTGAGGTTTACAGGGGTGGATCTCCAGTGGCTGGGGGCCATGGGTGGTGGGGAAAGGGTGAGCGAGCAGGGGACAGCTGGGGGCTTCTTTCCCGCTTGCCCCGGGCCCCATGGTGCAGGCTGAGGCTGCAGCCCACCTCCTTCTTGTCCTCGGTCCTTTCCCTCCTGTCCCTGCCTCCCGGAACATGGGGTCAGGTGGGAGCGGGGGTCCCTGGCCCCCCCAGGCCCCTCCCGCAGGGGCTGCAAATATTTTGTCTCACCACCTCTGCTGCTGGAAATTGCTGCTTTTACGCCTTTTTTTCTTTTGCTTGATACAAACGAACGCTGGAAAAATTCCGTGCCGGGCGCTCGCTCTGTTGCTTCTGCTCGTGCCCAGAGTCCCCTCCAAAAACTCTAATTGCTTTTAAGCTGTGATAGTTGGCAAAAGCAATTTTCTTTACATTATGGAGAAAAGGGGAAAATCCACCGGATTTCCTTCTTCCATTTTTTTTTTTTTTTCCTTTTTGACTCTAACCTCTCGTTTTGAGTTCCCTTCACAGCTTCTATGGTCCTGGGAGAGAAATGGAGCAGAAGAGATATGGGCAGGGAGGCAGGAACACCCACGGGCAGGGCATTTTGCCTCCTGGGCCTCAGTTTCCCCATATGCAAAGTGGTGCTATGTCTCCATTCGTTTGACAGACATTCCCTGAGCACATCTGCTGGAAGCAGCTTGAGGGCGAGGACTGGCTCCCTCTTGTTGGCTGCCACCCCCAGCACGGAGCCCGACACATAGTAGGTGCTCAGTGAAGACTGGCTGCCTGGTAAATGGCTCTCCCGTGAGCCAGGCCCTTTGCCAGGCACCCGGACTGCCCAGGATGAGTCAGAAGCCCAGGAGAGCCTGCGATTACGGGGGCAGCACCACGCAGACGTAACTACCGTCTCACTGAGTTGCAACTCGGGTGGGCACTGGGACCAGGGACACAGGTGTCCAGTTCATAGGACTCTGCTGCTACAGTTGGGTTTGCGTCACTGTTCTTCAAGGGGTACAGCCCTTACAGTTTATAAAGTCCACTCACCCCTGACCCCTCAGTAGACCTAGACACGGTCCCCTGCGCTGGGCAGAGCAGGGCCCAGTCCCCCGCGGACAGACATAAGTCAAGCTCGCACCAGGGTCCTGCAGGCAGGTAGAGCTGGCGTGGGGGTTTGAACTCAGCCGCCCGCACCACCTCTGCTGAGCAGCACCCCTCTCCACCCGTGGCCTTCTCCCCTCCTCCCCTCCCAAGCCCTGTGCTCCTTCCCTGTTTGCAGAGCGTGTGGGGCTTTTCAAAAGCATTAATGATAGAAAATAAATTGGAATCGGAGAGGAATCATCGCCGGGCGTTCTCGGAGGGCCGCCTCTGCCCTTGCGCCTCTCAGCCATATTGAAGCCGCAGCCAGACCAGAATATGAATGAGTCTGGGGCCGGCATCGCTCCTAATTTCCCGGGAAGCCCTCCCTGGGCAGCCGGCGCGCACCGGCAGCAAAGCTGTTTGCAGCGAGGCCTCAGCCTTCGCTGGGCATCGTGGCCAGGGCTGATTTCTCTGGGGTGCAGTCGCACTGCGTGGCTGCGAAGGTGTGGCGGATTCCCGAGGTTAGGTCCCCCAACCCCAGAGCCCTCTGCTGGGGTTATGGCTCTGAAGTTAGCCCCAGGGAGGGCCAGGCATCCCTGCCGGAGGGAAGGGGCACATACAAAACCGTCAGTGGCTCCTCGGTGTCTGCGTTCCTCATCTGGGCATCTAAGGCCCCCTGTGTGCATTGACCCTCTTGTCCTGTCTCCTCCAGGAAGCCTTCCTTGATTACCGCCTGCCTCATGCTTGGTTTTCCATTTTCAAGCTTCTTGTGCCCCTTCAAGCCCAACAGGGACAGGCAGGTAGTGAGTGGAGCAGGCCGGGTGGGGTGCAGTAGGGTGGGTGGAGATGGCAGCGTGGGGGCCCAGGGAGCACCCGTTTGGGCATCCTGCCATGGGCACATCCATGCACAGCTTGCTCAGGAGGCAGTGCCCATGCTCCACAGCCGCAGTTCTCATCTGCCTCCTGGCAGGGAGCTCCCTGAGGGCAGGCGCTGGTCTCTGCCATGACACCTTGTCTCTCCACGGCAGGCCTGCTGGGCATGGGCTGGGCACTGGGGCAGGCTTCCCATAAAGCATCAGAGGCTCTGGGGACCTGGGGCATCACTCAGGGCAGCAGTCCCCAACCTTTTTGGCACCAGGGACCAGTTTCATGGAAGACAGTTTTTCCATGGGCCAGGTTGGGGCAGAGCGGGGGAGGGCAGGGTAGATGGAGCTCAGGCTGTCACTGAGCAACATGGGGGCGGCTGTAAATACACTCGATTGCCTGCCACTCACCCCCAGCTATGTGGCCCTTATTCCTAAATTTCACAGGAGACAATTTTCCCGTGGGAGGGTGAGGGGATTGGGGGGTGCGGTGCAGGTCTGCAACCGGCCCTAACAGGCCACAAATCAGTAACCCTTTTGCTTAGAGATGGGGAAACTGAGGCCTAAAGATGCAGGATAGGTGGAAGGTTCCCTGTTCTGCTCCAAGCAGACGGTGCATCCGTGCCTTACTAATCTTCCCCACAGAAGTAGGGGGGCAGTTTTTGTACCTCTGCTTTAGGGGACGCTGCAGGTCTGCATTTGAACCAGTCTGTGGGAGCCCCAGTACCAGCCGTCTCTCTCTGGCAGGATTAGGGGGTGCCGAGGCACACTCTGAGTCACCCAAGGAGGAGCGAGGTACGTTTGTGCCCAGAGTAAGCCCAGCCAAGGGCAAAAGGTCCAGATCTACCGCTAACTCCCGGTGAGACCCAAGCCAGGCTGAGGAAGGCTCCTGGAGGGGTCGGGGGACTCGGGGGGGCCCACTGAGCCCACGTGGCCTGGGCCTGGCTGCCAGGCCTGCTCAACACTCCTGTCCAGCCCCTGGGCTCCCTTGGCCCCCGCCCAGGCTCATATGAAACTTCTCAGTCCTGTCGCCTCTGTGGTCCCTGCAATGTGGGAGGTGATGACTGCAGTACCGAGAGGGGCCCCGTGAGCAGGGCAGGGCGGGCTGGGCAGCCAGTCCCCCGCGCCAGCTGAGGGGGTAAGAGGACCAGGGCAGAGGGACTCAGGCCACTGCCAGGTGGGCGGGCTGCCCAGACGCAGGACTGCACACTCAGCCCTCCAGCCTGGAGCCAGGGCCACGCCAGCCACTCCCCTTCGTATCCTTCCATGCAGAATGGACTCATAGGGACTGCCTTGTCTAGCCTGAGGCATAAGATGGGGAAACTGAGGCCCAGAGAGTCTGAGAACGAGACTCAGGGTTGCCACTCACTCACTCTGACCTCTGCCCATCCAGCCTGTGCTCTCACCCTCCCTGATGGGGAGCTCACCCCCTACCAAGGTAGCCATGGCCACCTTGGACGGCTCCCTTCCAGCTCAGAGCCAGCATCTGCTCTCAGTGACTCACAGAGGTCCTGGCCTGGGGTCCAGGGCACAGGACCTGCCCCCAGCAGACCCTCCTGATGTGCACGTGGACATCGTGCCTTGAGCATCCTCTCTTGTAGGGGTGAGCCTTGCTCCGTTCCTGTTCGATGCTTCAGAACCTTTGGGCTGCGGGCCCCTTGGGGAGTCCGATGAGAGCCGTGGGCCCTGTATTGGACACGGGAGCTCCACCCCTCCTGCATGCCTGTCTTCACACCCAGTGCCCACAGGCCTCCGTAGTACCCCTTCCCTGGGGAGCCCGGTTAGGAACTGCTGCTTTAATCATTCCCCAGGTGACATGGTTAATATCACCTGTTGCGCTGACCTAGGATGGGAAGCTTGGTGTCCCAGACCCCAGGCCACACTCTTCTGCTCTAGCCTGCTGCCTTAGGAAGGTCCCACCGTGTGCCCGGGTTAGGGCCGAGCGCTGTGATAACCCATTCATTCATTCTACAAACCTCTGTGTCCGGCGCCTCCTCTGTCCAGGCCTGGGCCGGGCTCTGGAGCGCGGAGGAAAACAAGACCTGCCGCAGGAAGCCAGACCTGCCCGCGGTCACAGCTTGAGGGATGAGAGCAGGACAGAGGTGAGCACAGGGTGCGGATACCAGAGGGGCTTCCACCCGAGCCTGTAGGGAGAGGCTTCTTGGAAGACATCCGGAGCCGGTAAGGAAGGGAGGGCATTAGCCAGCAGAGGGAATGGCAGGTGCAAAGGCGTGGAGACCTGGTTCTGTCAAGGAGGACAGGAGGCCCCGTCTGATTGGAGGGGAGGCACTGGGGTCAGGCAGGAAGCCGAGGGCCAGTTGGGGATGGGTCCCAAGGGGCCTGGTGGGCCCAGCAAGGAGTGTGGTCAGGGAGCAGTAGGGAGCCATAGAGGAATGTGGAGCAGGCAGCCTATGGTTGGATCTGCAGTTTGGAATGCTCCCCCGCCTGCTGCAGATGGAACGTGGAGGGGTGTGGGGTGGGGACCAGAGACCTTGAGGACGCTGTGTTAGCTGGGCCCCGACGCAGGTAGAGAGTGTCATTCGCCACCCACCGGGAGGAGTTTGCTGGTCCCTCCTGTCCCTGTCTCAGGAGGCTCCAGGAGGCAGGGGGGCATTAGCTCAGCAAAAAATGCTTAAGGGAAGGGGACCTTCTGGAACTGGAGGAGGTGTCAGGCTCCTTCTGGGCATTTCTCTCTGAATTTGTTGATTGACTCACAAGTGGGAGGGACATTTCCAGACTGGCCTGATCTCTGGGCTTTGTCATCTGCTCCTGGCCTCTGCACAGGCCTGCGGGCTGCCCACACGTCCTAACACGCACTTAAACACGCACACACACACATACACAGGCAAAGTCCCCTTGCTGATGGGACCCCCAGGGACACACAACACGCCACATACAACACCACGCACACGTACACACACACAGGTCTACTGGGTTCCTCTCCGTGCAGACACAAACACACCCTCTCTGCTGTCATCCCCGGGAGTGACAACACACACACGCTGACTCCAGATTACAGACACGCCTGCGCAGCACTGGGAGTCCACACATCCTCCAAAGTCCACCCCCGCAGACCTACGCATGCCCTCTCTGTGAACGCCACACACCTGCACACCCCAGTCACCTCTCCTTGCACCCATGGGTGCATCTGCCCTCTCTCTGTACATATAGGGAGAAACACACACCCAGCCTTTTCCTCCCGCCCTCTCTCCCTCCCTCCAGCGCAGGAGGCTTGAAGCCCCTCTGCCCTGGAGTTTTCTACAAAGGCCCTTCCCGTGTTCCCTCCAGCCCCAGGGCTGCCCTGAGCCCAGGGTTCCCCAAGTCTGTGACTGTCCCTGAATTTTCTGGATACCTAGAGAAACCTCTGAGCCCAGCCTGGGAGGGCCAGAGCCCCGCCTGGGTTGCCTGTATACCTAGGGCAACCTCTGCCCTGTCCACCTTGGTTTGGGGGAGCCCAGGCATGGGCTCTGCGTTCTCCAGCCCTGCTTCCCAAACTGGCCTTAGAGCCCTGTCGTTCCTGGAAGGGAGTGGGGTGGGGCCGCCTAGGGCTGGGTGGGTGGGTTCCGTCCCCTCCCCTTTCCACTGGAGCAGCCCTGCATAGATCTGCATTTCATATTAGGGTCTGGGAAGGATTTTTTTAAAAACCCATTAACTCTTTATTGATTTTGTTTTTCTGATTACAAAGGAAAATCCAACAATACATTTGTGGAAGACAGAGGCCATGAAAGCCCCCATGCCCACCCCCTCGTCCCCCAGAGGCGATTGCTGCAAAGTCTGGCGTGTTGTCCTCCGGTCTTTTGGGGCACGTAGCGACAAGCTGTTATTGATAAAAATGGGCTTATTCTGAAATAGTGATTTGTCGCTTGATTTTTCCATATTGTTATGCATAGATGTGCCTCATTGTGTCAGATGGCTCCTGAATGTTGCATAGCACGAACATGCTATATTTTATTTGAACATTCCCCTATGGACAAATGTTTAGGCCACTTTCAATCTCTTCTGGACTCCTCCCCGCAGTGCTGCCCTGAGCGTGCTTGAGTATTTATACGTGACTGTTTGTGCTATTATCTTGTGGGCGGGGCTCCTAGGAGTGGGATTGCTAGGTTGCAGGGTGTGTGGGTTTAAAATGTTAATCAATATTGTTGAATTACCCTTCCAAAGGTTCAGCCAATGGTCTGTGAGTGTTCATTTCCCCACATCCTTGCCAGGACTGCTTGTTATCAATTATTTAAATTTTTCCCAATCTGATAGGCAAAAAAACGATAGCATGTTGTTTTCATTTGCATTTCCCTGATTGCTAGTGAGAGAGAACATCTTTTCATACATTTGTTGGCCAATTCAGTTCTTCCTCTGCAGATTTCTAATTCACTGCCAATTCTTTTCTTCTTTTGTCTTTTTTTCTTATTGATTTGTAGGGGCTCTTTGCATATTAGTGATATTTTCTTCCAGTGTCTCATTTGCCTTTTAACTTTGTTTACGGTGTCTTTTGCTGTGTAGATGTTTTGCTTGTTTATGTACGGTAGTTGGATTTGTCAAATTTTCACTTTATGGCTTCTGGATTTAATGTCTGGCATAGGAATTCTTCCCCCACTGCGTAAGATTTCACTTCAAATAAGAGTTTTATTGCTGAAAAATCTTTTGCAAAGTCCCAGTTTGCAGGCTCCTTCCCAGCTATGTCTGTTGCTCCCGGCAGCTGCGGCACCGGCTCTGGGGAGGGAGAGGCAGCTTCGCCTGCACATCCTCTCATCTCCTGGCCTCGCCCTCCGTCCATCTGGCTTTGGGGTTGCTGCCGACCTGTCTCTCTCTGGGCCTCTGTCTCTGCTGTTTTCCCATCCTCAGTTGGTTTCCCGTCAGGCAGTGGTGACTAGGGACATGAGGTGGCAGTGGTGGCAGCCCTTAGTGGGTTGGGGACGGGATGGCAGCTGTCAGGGAATGTGCTCCCCTCATCCTCCACCTGCCAGGCTAGCCCTGTGGCATGTGGGCTGGCAGGGCAGGCCCTGGCCTGGTTCTCTCTCTCAGAGAAACTCTTTTCCTGCCAGAGCCGACGTCACAGGCGCTGGGCCAGGCCTAGTCCCTCCTCCATCGGGAAGCCTTCCAAGACTCCTCCTTCCTCCGCTTGCTCCACACTGGACCGGTCCTCCCTTTTCTGTCCGTGCCAGTCTTCCCTGGTCCTGCCTTCTCAGTGCCGACCCCCTGGGTCCACCCGGCCACCTCTCAGGGTCTTGGTCCCACATGTGCACAGTAGGTCCTGGGGGTCTGTGCCACTGCTGGGAGGCAGGGCGTGTGCAGACACAGTGGAGCTGGCGGCTTTTCCAAGCTGAGCTCTGGAAGGTGTTCCCTTTTGCTCTCTCAGTACCCTCCCTCCCCAAATCACTGGAAAACGAGTAGACAGTTTGCATGCTGCCGACAAAGAGATGTTCTTTGGCCCCCGGGCCCAGCCAGGTCCTGGCTCTCAGGGACGGCTCAGGAAAGAGCGAGGGGCAGTGCACGGCGTGGGGTGGGCAGAGCCTGGCGAGGACGAGGGGAGTCTGGCACCGGCGCTCTTCGCGTTGCTGCTGTGTGACAAGGCACTTCCCTCACTCCCTCGTTTCTGGGGACTGGGGGTGCCAATGGGGAACACCCTCTTACCTCCTGGAGGCGAGAGGGCCCCAGCTGGGCCGGAGGGGCCTTGGGGCTGGGGAGCGGTTGGGAGATGAGACAGGGAACCCAGAGATCGCTTTGGAGCGCAGCTCTGCAGTGCATAACCTAAAGCTCTGAGAACCTTCCCTGAGCTCCCGCAGCCTCCCGGACCCCTGTCCTGGTGCCCTCCCTCTGATCATGGTGGCCTGTTGCCTCTCTGAGCTCCTGGTGAGCAGGAGCAGCGTTCTTTATATCTCTCTGTCCCGGTCACCAAGCACACAGCAGGCACTTAATAAAAGTAGAATGAATCAACGAAGAGCTAGGGATGTTGATCAGAGGGTTCAGGTCTAGGGAAGAGGAGACTTGGGTTCTGGGCTTGGCTTTTCTGATGACTTGCTGGGTGAGCCTGACCCTAGTTGGGCCTCAGTCTCCCCATCTGTACAATGGGTGTTGGCCTTTCAAGCTCTGCGATTCTGTGCCTTGTTGCCCAGAGCAGGCACGTACCCACGTGCCACACACACACGCTGGTACCATTGTCTCTGATCCGTGTTTGCTGAGCATCTACTGGGTGCCGGCCCCCCACAGTACTGAAGCCACATTGGCGGGGTCCTTGAGTAGCTGTTTCCGTGAAAGTCTCCCATTTCTGGGGCACATGTTAATTCTGCTGAACACACAGGTCTTGGATTCTGAGAGCTCCCTGGGCTCTGCTGAGGCGGCGAGGAGCCAGGAGGGCAGGTGGGAAGTGCCGACCTTGGCCGTGGCCCCTCCACCCTCCTTGGCTGTGGGGCCTGCAGCTGGGATTTCGTGTCTTCCCTGGGACTCGGCGCACGGGCAGACCTCGTGTCCAGGAGAGCACCTGGCTCCCACTGCGACTCCTCCCTTGCCCCAAATCATTGTCATGCTCTGCCTGTGGTCCCATTTCCATAGCAACTCCTTGTGATGCCACAGAGGAGAGTGGGAGCTGCAAGAAGGTTTGGGGGGAAGGGAGCGGGAGGCCCGTTCGTTGTCTTAGACTGTGGCAGCTGGGGGCTTGGAGCGGTGCTGGGGATGGCCTGCCCTGCAGCTCAGGTGGAACTGGGCTCAGGGCCGCCAGCCAGGTGGTCTGGAGGCCTTCCAGGGACAGGCCTGCCCGTGTTGGCCTGGGCCTGGCTGGCTCGTGCCAGTCTACTGGGACCCAGCTTGGGCGGGCACTGAGAGCACCCCTGCCTGGCTAGACCTGGCTTGGGGGACCCAGGCCTGAGGAATTTCCCAGGCTCTGACTACCCCTCTGTCCCAGGCTGGCACTACCATGTCCTGTCCTGTCCGCAGAGCTGGCTGGCAGCAGAGGTCATAGTTTGGGGCTGGTGAACGCTGGGGCTGGGCAGGCCTCTCTCAGCTGGTCCATGCTGCGCTGTGGCTCCATCCTGAGGATGGGAAAGCCAGGCTGGGCCGTGGAACCTGCTCAGTCCCGTTTCTCTGCCTGTGCTTGGCGGAGAAGTCTGCAGCCCGTGAAATGGGAAGACCCTGCTCTGCAAAGAGTCCCTCCATCTCCACCCACCCTGTGGCTAGAAATTCCACCATTAGCACTTGAGACTTGATAGACTGTTTATTCTGGGAGGGACCCCGAGGCCTTTGCTATCTGCGCACATTAGAGCACCCAGTTCAGAGCCCCATCCACCCCGCTTCCGTCCATCCTTCTGGAAGCCTTGCGAGTCCCCTGGGGACCTGGGCCTGTGCTGGCTGGCACCATCGAGAGGGGCGGAGGCCTGGCCTGGACCCCCAGGAAGATGGGGCCTGCTCACCGTCACGAGGGCTGCCGGGAGCCGGACGCTGGGTCAGATGCCAACTTCCTGAGTTTCCCTTTCACCATCACGCTTGTAGCCACCTCTGGGCGCCACCTGCACTCGTATTGTCTTAATCCTGTCTTTGCATTGAAGAAAGGGTGTGGGGGGAGATGTATGGGTATTTATTGCTCAGCTGGGGGGGCACGGGGGAGCAGACCCATTTGTGTACGTGGCCCCCCTGCACCCCAGACCACCCGCTGCTGCCCCACTCGGGGTCTCAACCGTCTCCTTTCTCCCCACAGCCTCCTGCGCCCGCAGGCCCTGAGCTGCAGTGCCCATGGGCAGAGAGGGCGACTGAGTCAAGCCCAGGCTGACCCCAGCCCCGCCGCGCTCCCCAGACGCCACCCAACCCGAGGTGAGAGGCCACTCTGGGCCGCCGGGCAGAGTGGGGGTGGTGTGAACCGTGGGGCGTGGGATCTCCAGGGGAGGCCATTGCAGGGCGCTCTCTCCGGGGGCTCCCCTGTCTCTCCTTCCCAACACGCTGTCAGGCCCAAGAGGTTTGCTCTGGTGGTGCCACCTCCTGCCGGCCCTTGCTGCGGCAGGGCCCAGGCAGCCAGCTCAGAAGCCTGGGGCATCCTTCCCGGTGACGTGGTTTCCTGGACAGGGCTGGCTGCTGGGTTCTTGTGTGGCGTGGGAGGTCTCTGAGGGTGAACTGCAGGGCTCTGTCCTTGGTCCTGTCACACTGTTGACCAAATGTGTACCTGACTCCAGGTCAGGAGGGAGCTGGAACACGTGGACTGAGACAGTCAGGGTCCAAGAAACTGCCAAGAGGCTGGCACTGGCCCTGATGTGTGGGGTATAATGGGGCTTCACGCCAGAGCCAGCGTGTGGGTCCAGACACCTTCAGGGCCGGATGAGGCTCCTCAGACCCCAGGTGTGTTCGTGTGACAAGCACTGGCAGCCAGGTGACCTTGGCTCTCTGTGAACAGAGCAGATGGGCTCTTGAACTGTATCATGAGGAGCAAGACACCCAGAATGTGGGAGGTGACAGACCCTCCCACATCATGTTCCATGTGAGGGGTTGTGGAGGAGCCACAGCATGTCCCAAAGAGGTAGGAGATGGGAAGGAGGGGGACCTGGGTTGCTGCCTGGCTGGACCCCTGGCTTGCTGTGACCTTGGACAAGTCACCTTCCCCTGTATCAGGGCCCATCCCCTGTTCTTGACAGGCCCCTGTGACCCACGCAAAGGCTGCAGAGGGACTTTGCTAAACAGAAGGAAGGCGTGGTGGGGGCTTGGGCCGGCCTGCCGTCTCCTTCTCACTTCTCAGAGGCAGAAGGCGGCTCAGCAGGGCAGCGGGCCTGGAATCCCGTCTCCTGCGGGATCGGGATCGGGTGACAGTGTGGCTGAGGCCCAGCCGGCCCTGCTCTCCTGCCAGGAAGCTGGTGGCGTGTGGTACCTGGACTTCCTTCCCGGGCACGAGGCTTCGCTCTGAAGCCCAGTTATCTCCATCAAACTAGTCCTGCTAATGAGTTGGTTCTGGGTGGGATGAGCAGCTAATGAGCCCTCCAGCTTAACCTGTAGTTGCTGAAGGGAGGTGGGAGAGGACGTGGTCAGGGTTGTCTGAGAGGTGGCCGGGGTGACGAGAGGCCGAGTGATCCGGGCTCCCCCACACCCTGGCCAGGAGGCCGCAGCAGCCTTCCCCGCTGCCCAGGCAGACGCGGCACCCACAGGCGTGACAGCACGGGGCACGGCGGGCATAGCGGTGGGGAGGCAGGGCTTGCTGGAGGAGGCGATGCCTGGGCTGAGCCTTGAAGTCTGGAAGGTCCTTTTAAAACGTTCTATTTTTCTGGTTATAAAAAAGTAATGTATGTTCTCCTTAGAAAAATGTGAGCACTTGGGTGTTTAGCCCGTCAGTCTTTTACAAAATATGTATTTATGACATAATTGGGATCAAGCTGTACTTACTGTTTTCTAACCTGCCTTTTGCACTTAATACCATACCAAGATCATTTTCCCATCATTAAACACTCTGCTACAATGTGATTTTTGATGGCGGCATAATGTTTCAGCCTGTGTGTGCCGTAGCATGTTTAACCAATTCTCTGTTGTATGTTTTGATGGTTTCCAATGCTTTGTCATTATCAATAACGCCTGGATGAACGAAGTGGTGTACGTAGGTTATGGCGGGCAGAAAAGGTCTGGGGTGGGTCTGGGGGTAGGGCCCGGCCTGAGCACAGGTGTAGAGGTAGGGGAGTTGGGAGTGTGTGGGGGGAGGGACTGCCAGAGGGGGCTGGGGCTGGTCACGGAGCCCTGGAGGCCGTGCCCAGGGGCTGGGGCTTGGCTCGGCAAAGCTCCAGACTCCTGCAGGAAGCCCGGGTTTTTCCTTGCTGTCCCCTGCTTCCTCTGTCCCCTCCTTTAGTGCTGCAGTGGTTGGAGGGGAGGGACAGGGTGGCGGAGGGAGGGCAGGCAAGGTTGGGGGTCCCAGATGCCACAGCTGTTGACCTCTCCAACACTGGGAGAGTCAGTGGTGTTTCAACCAAGCCCCTCTGCTCTCTGGTGAGCCCTGCCCAGGCGTCCTCCTTGCAGGAGGGATGCAGGGGCCGGCTCTGAATGTCTCTGGACTCCTGGATCGGCACGGCTGATCAGAGGGGCACCCCCCATCCCCTTGGTGGCTGGGGGCCCATGACGGGGACCCTGGAGGGCCAGGGAAGGAGGCTGGGGGTGCTTCCCTGACCTCTCAGCAGAGCTGGTGGCCCCTCCCCAGTGCTCCCTCCCTTGTGCACACCTGGGTTGGGATGACGCATGGTGTGGGTTGCTTCTCCCCACAGACCGTGGGGACTCTGAGGGCAGAGTCTTTCCTGAGTCGCCCCTCTGCTCCCTTGGGCATGCACTAGGTGCCGCACAAAGGCTGCCGGAGTCATCATTTGCTCAGCGGTTCATTCCTCCTTCCTTTGCCCCCCACACACTGAACCCCAGGTGCACATCAGGCGTGGTTCTCTGTGCCCAGGATTGCATCCATGGGTGAACCACGTCATTGCCCCCATGGAGCCTAAATTCCACCAGAGCAGGCAGAAGAAACCAGGTAAGTCAATTAATAATACAAGGTTGGGGAGTCATAAATGCCCCAGAGAAAAATAAGGCCGAGACAGGGAGCAAGTGTGAACCAGGAGCCCCTCTGCCAGGTGGTCAGGAAAGGCCGCTTGGATGACACCCGTGCCCTCTGAGCAGGGACCCGAGCAGAGGAACAGGCCCTGGGGACATCTGGACAGGCTCTGGGCTGGGACCAGCACAGGGGCGTCTGTGGCTGGACGGCGGCCGGTGGGGGGAGGCTGAGAAATGAGGCTCCGGCTGGGAGTTTGAGAGGCACGCAGGGGTCTGAGGCTTGCGGGCTGCTCTCGCTGCCTGCTGGGGACGGGATCACGGGCCGGGTGGGCGAGAGCACAGCTGGCGGGCCAGTTGGCAGACCCCAGCATCAGTCCAGACGAGAGATCTCCATGGAGGGGCTGGGCCTGGGTGTGGCGGGGACAGGTCAAGTGTGGAAGGCTTTGAAGCGGCAGCGGAAGGATGGGCGGTGGGAGAGATCCGGGCCTGGGAGAGGGTGGGCGCTGGGACCTTTGACCAGGCCGAGGTACGGAGGCTGAGAGCTGGCTTGCAGGGGACAAGCAAGAGTCCTGCTGGGGTGTCTGCCGTGCCGGTGTCCCCATGGGGACAGTGTGAGTGCAGCTGAGCGGGGAGACCGGGCTGGAGATGCAGTTGTGGGAGCACTCGGCATCTGGGTGGGTTTTGGAGCCCCTCGGCCTGGACGAGATCGTGTAGAGAAGAAATCTGGGCCTTGCTGCCCGGGGGGAAGCCAGCCAGGGGGCTCCCTCCCGGTGGGCGGACCTGTTACTCAGCCTTGCAGACAGGGGCTCTGGATGTGCCAGTCTGGAGAAACTGTTGCCACCTCACCTTCCCAGCTGCTCCTCCCAAATGGCCTCATGGTTGGCACCATCATTCGGTGACATTCGTTGGGGCTGCTGTGGGCAAGGAGTGCGGTGCTGATACTGGCCTGATCCTCTCACCCTTTCCTCCCCCGAGGGAGCCAAGTCTGGAGCAGCCTCGGCCCTGGTGGTCGTTAATACAGGCCTTCCTTCAGGTCATGCTCCTCCTCAAGAACTTCAGTGGCTCCTTATTGTTTAAGGTTGAAATCCAAGATCTTTCTCCTGATTATCCAAGGACTTTCTTGATCTGTCCGAAGCCCACCCTTTCTGTGCCCCCTCCTTTCCAACAGGTGATGCTGCTCCTCATCCCCCCCCCCAACCAGGCTCTGTTTCACCTTCCATCACCTCAATCTGGAATGCTGTTCTTAACCACCAGCCACTCCCCACCTCTTCTAGATGTCTTCCTTGACTCTTCCCCCAATTTGGCCCCTCTGAATGGCTGTGTGTGCCCTGTGTCTGGTCCTTCCCAGGCCCCGCGGATTGCGATGAGCTATCCCACCACATTACCCCAGCTTGTCGTTGTCCTCCTCGTCCTCAGCTTGTCTTGATCTTTGCCCTCCACATCCTCTTGTCCCTCACGTGTCCTGCCCACGTGCTACCCCCACCCCCATGCACGACTGTCAAAGCTCTTCCCAAACGGGACCCTGTTCAAACCGTGGAGCTCTGTAGGCTGGGGTGCCCAAGCTTGGCTCTGCACCAGGACCAGGGGTGTTACTGGAGACAAGGATCCTCTGGGGTCCACCCAGACCTGATCCAGAACTGAAACGGGGACCCAGGAATCTGGGCAACTAACAAGCCCCATAGTCACTTCTTGATGATCAGCCGTGTTGGGACGCACTGGCCCAGCCCAGACTTGTGCTGGGGGAGTGCAGGTGTCCTCGAGATTGTGGCCCTCTGCTCTTTATTTGCATGCCTTTAGGGATCTCGCTGTCTCCAGGAAGCCGAGGCCTCGGATGCAGCTCTGACGTGGCTCCTCCTTGTGCTGGCTGGGCTGGGTCTGCCTCCCTAGACCTCTGTGGATGGGGCCAGGCCCCACCCGGGGCAGGGGAGCTCTCCTTTCCCACCCCCCAGGCCCAGGGTGGGGCCTGGCATGTGATTGGGACTCCGGGATGGCACGTCGGGAACTTGCTCCCTCCACCTCCGCCTGCCCGGGCCTCCTCAGTGCGTTGTTCTTGCTGTTATCCCCAGCCCTCCGTTAAAGGGGTGATGGCGTGGAGGGCGGAGGGCTCGGCAGACGCGCCTCCCTCACACTAAGGGCCGCTGTGGCCACACTACCCAGCCCCCCGTGTGTCTGCGGTGCAGCTGGCAGCGAGGGTGGCAGGGGCGTTAACACAGCCCACCCTGCATCTCCTGCATCCTATGGCCGTGTGGAAGACGGATGTCGTCATTCCTCGTCCTCCAGCAGGCATTTGTGGAGCCCCTACCTCGTGCCAAGCAGTGTCCTGGGGATAATTTGAACAAACCAAGGTTTGGGGAGGGGCAGGGGCTTGTCGAGAGTCACAGAGCTGGTGCAGGGCCCAGTGTGCTCTGGAACCCGGGTCTGTGGGAGTATTAGTTTGCCAGGGCTGCTGTAACAGCACCACAAACCGCGTGGTTAAACACACATTTGTCGTCCCACAGCTCTAGAGCCTGGAGGCCGGAAAGGACTGGTCCCTCCTGAGGGCTGCGAGGGAGGCTCTGGCTCAGGCCTCTCTCCTTGGCTTACAGAGGCCTGTCTACCCTGTGTCTCGCACGCGGTGTTCTCCCTGGCGCCAATCGCCAAGCTGCTCTCCGTGCAGCACTTAACGATTGAGCCTGCATCTCCGCATTGCTCCTGCTTAGGACACCAGTCATGCTGGATGAAGGGCCTACCCTGCTCCGGTGTGACCTCATCCCGATCAGCTGAGTACATCTGCCATGACCCAGTTGCCAAATAAGGTCACATTCTGAGGTTCTGGGGGGTTAGAGCCTCAACATATAGTTTTTGGAGGGACACAATTCAACCCCTAACAGGCGACGAGCGCTGTGATTTTCACAGCAGCGGACTGTCCCAGGGCGGCTTTGGCCATTGTGAGCGACTCAGGGCGTGAGATGCTCCCGTGGACTACTGAGGCCGCCCCACGCTGTCGGGACACAGAGAGGAGATTCCCACGCCAGGGCCGGGACCAGGGCTTCTCCGAGGCCTGTCCCCGCCCGAATGCTAACCAGGCGCAGGAACGCGGTAGATGGTGTGTACTGCAACTGCGTGACTCCCGTCCCCGGGGCTGAGAGGCAGGGACGTATAGTGGGCTAGGAGGAAGGACTCCCCTGTTCTCACCGGGGTGCCCTGGGGGAGTGGCTTTTCCTTCGGGGCCTCAGTCTACCTGACTGAGTTGGGGACTGTCCTGTTTGCCTGCTTTTGTCACAGGCCCGTGGCTCGGCTCAAAGGGGAGAATGAATAGGAAAGTGCTTTGTCTTTGTTCATCTTCCATTATTCACTCTGCACAGATCTATCAAGTGCAGTGTGTGCTGGGCTCTGAGCTGTCCCCGGGGACACAGAGCTGGGATGGTCATGGCCCTGGCCCTCAAGGAGCACGCAGGCCACGGGTGGGGTCCAGTCCCAGCTCTGCTACTGGCTAAGGGTGTGAATTTAGGCAACCTGCCTAAGCTCTCTGGGCCTCAGTCTCTCCATCAGCAAACTGGGAGCAATAATAGCATCCACCTGGAGTGGATCAAGTAGGCCGAGGCACGTGAGGGGCTTAGAGCAGTGTCTGGCACATAGTAAATGCTCAATAAATATGATTCTGAGGGGTCAGCTATGGGAGAGTGTGACAGGGAGCCGCAGAGGGGCTTGGGGGCTGTTCGTTGAACATTAGGCTCTGGGAACCCTGAAGATGTGGTGGCCCCGACTGGGCAGGGTGGGTCTGTCATCATTTTAGTCCTTTAGCCACTTGCCACCCTGCTCTGAGTGTGGGCGCTGTGTGTTGGGAGGTGAGGAGGGCCGTGGAGCAGGTGGGCCCACAGGGAGGGCAGGATGCCTCTCACAGTCAGCGGGGACCTGGGGGTCTGGGCGGCGGCGTGGGGCAGCGTGTCACCTCTCCTGCGCTGCTCCCCGGGCCGCCCTGCGTGTGGGGAAGGGCGGTGGCGCCACTTGGCTTTCTTAGCCTTTGTGTTTAGTCTGCAGGTTTTGGGGAGAGGAGATGTTGGGGAAGCAAAATTAAAATTCCTCTTTGAGAAGTTAACAACTTCCCAATTAAAGGATTCTTATTTGTGAGATGCCTTCGAGGCCTTTTCAATCAAGAGGCTCTTCTGAATAATAAAAGGGCTGAGCTAGGCTTGGAGTGGAGCGGAGCTGCTGACAGGGAGGTGGCACGCTGGGGACGGCACCCTGGCTTGTATGTGACCGGGATGAAGCTGCAAGGCTTTTCCGCTCGGCAGTCGGGGTGGAGGGTGGCACGGGAAGGGCTACCCACCCCACCTGAGTAGCCCGCAGCCCTCCGTCCACAGCCTGCATGCCCGCCCTGGCTCCTCCCAGCAGCGGGCTGCTTCATGCCCCGCCTGGCTCTCAGTTTTGTCCATGCTTGGAGCCCCTTCCGGTCTGACCACTTTGTGACACCCCATCCACTCTTGGGAGCACTTCTGCTGGGCTCCCCCATCTTTCCCCCCAATGGCAGTAGTCAGCGGTGGACGTGGCCTGGACCATGTGCTCTGGATGGGGACAGCTCTGCTACCCTGAGCCCGCTCTCCTGGGTGTGGTGGTGGCATTGTCTGTTGGGTGTGTCCTCCTGCCTGTCAGCCTGGCGCCCCCACCCAGTGTACCCAGCTGGCTTCCTGGAGGCTCTGGGATCCGTCCCACTGGCAGCTGAGTGTCAGGTATCCCAGGAGAGGTGCAGCCACAGGTCCTGCCGGGATTAACCACTGTGCACAGAGTGCCCAGCTGTGCTCTCCCGTCTTCACGTACCTGGGAGGCAGCTGTGACCACCCATTTACACATGAGGAAGTGGCGGCTCAGTGAACTGAGGTGACCCTCTGTGCAGCGAGGATTTCTCACTAGAAGGAGGCCATGTCCTCCGGGGCTCTCCAGGTCACTAAGCAAAGAGGCGTTGGAGGGAGCATTGGCCAAGGCCCTCCCCTCAGCGGGCAGCCCAGGCGGTTACCTGGCCCTGATCGGGGCTGCCCCGGCACTCGCCAGTGTCATTTGAAGAGGTGGCCCACAGGCGGTTCCTCCGTCCAGCCAGTGTGGAGGGTGGCGGGAGCGTCTGCAGCTCACACCTGCCGCCCCCCTCGCTGCCCTGCGTGGCCTACTTTCTGGGAGCCGCATGGCCCAGGCCGTCTGTGTAAATACCCAGAACGGTGAGCGCCTGGCCCCTGCGAAAGGTCAACCAACCGTGCAGGTGCTCCCCGGGGTCCTGGGCTTGGGAAGAGGGAGGGGGCTGTCCAGCAGCCTGGGGGAGGGTGGGCCACCAGGGAGGGGAAGGTGGGTCCTACAGACCCAGGGGTGGGATGGTGCCCTGACCAGGTGGGAGCTGAGAGAATGTGGATTCAAGTCCCAGCCCTGCCACTTACTGTGTGGCCTTGAGCAAGTGACTCAGCCTCTCTGGACCTCCGTTTGCTCCTGAGCGGCACAGATGACCTCCCTGAGGGGTGGTGAGGATCAGATGGGATGGCTGTGGGAACCTGCTGGGCCCAGGGCTGGTGCTCGTGTATGTGGAGCATGGATTTGTGGACTGTGCCTTAATAGCACCAGTTGGTGGGGCTGGTTCCATCTTGGCCCTGATGCTTGGGAAAGTGATTCACTTCTTTTAACCTCAGTATCCCCATCTGCACGATGGCCACAGTAATACCTACCTCGAGGGCATGTGTACTCATCAGTGGGAGTCCTCCCCAGCCTCCTCCTTCACCGTTTGATGAGCTCGTGTCATCCTGAATACCCAGTGGGATTTGCTGGGCTTGGCTGCCTCAAAATGAGTAGGTGACATGGTCCTTGCCTTTGGGTAGCAAGATGATGTCAGAGAGACAAGGAGAAATGCTATGGGCCTCAGGACAGGGAAGGCGATAAGGGCTGGAGAAGGCAGGAAGGGCTTCCTGGAGGAATCTGGTCCTCAGAGTTCAGGAAGATTTGGGGAACTGGGGCGGGAGGAGTGGCAGAGTGGCAGAGAGTGGCAGAGAGCTGTCTGCTTGGGAGCAAAGAGCAGGCGGGAGGAGCAAGCGGATAGGATATTTGGGACAGGATGAGGCTGCCTGAGAGCAGCTGGTGGCAGGGGTGGGGGTGGGATGTCAGAGCCCAGAGAGGTCCCAGCCCTGGAGCCCTGGGCAGGGTGAAGGACCAGGAGTTGCGGGTGGGACAGCTGCCTCCTGAGGTAGGGCAGAGGGACAGCAGCCTGCATCTCAGCATAGAGCCTCACCTGGGGGTCATGGGGAGGGCGGGGGTTTAGCGTAGGGTCCATGGACAGGACTCCCTGTGCTCCGAGGTTTTAGGTAGGAGGTATGAAGGCCTCGTGCAAGGCCTGGGAGGAGGCTGGTGGCAGCTGCCCAGACCGGCAGGACCTCACCTGTAGAGACCAGCCTGGGGCAACCTTCAGCCAGAAGGGACCAGGGGCTCTGGTGGCTTGAGGGCCGAGAGAGGGAGATGAAGGTTGGGAGGGCCAGGAGACGTACCCTTATGGAGCACCCTGTGTGCCAGGCCCTGAGTCAGACTTGCTCTGAGCAATTTGCACAGCGGCCCAGAGAGGGGCTGGCTCGGGGGCCTCGTGCTAAGGAGTTGGAAGCTGGGCCCTGAGAGGCGAATGACTCCCCCGCCCCGGGTCATGTTTCACAGCTGAACTCCAAACCTCATGCTCTCTCATGGCCCCACGCTACCCCCCAGGGCTGTGGTTTTTAGAGGTGATGACCCCCCGGAATTCCCTGGGCAGGTTCAGTCGAGCTGCACCCAGACACGCAGTCTTCCTTGGCTTTGCCTCTCTCGGGGAGGTGCGGGTGTGGCCCGGTGCCATACGGCACTGGGGTCTGCAGTCCCTGGTTCCCTGCTCCCACTCCCTGGGGTCTGGGGGCTCCCACCAGGCTCTGTTGGGTCTGGAGACCCAGGGGGTCTTCCCAGCCATAGCCTACTCATGCCTCTGAGCCACTGAGAGAGGCTTTAAAATCTCAGCCCCAAATTAAAACCTATGAGCTCCTCAAAACAATGAAAAATTTCCCTAATATAAGAAGAGGCACACTCAGGCATGTCCTAAATGAATGGAGTGACTTCCGGGATTAATTCAGGATGTATGGGAGGGCACCCAGCCGGGAAAAGTGCGCGGTGGATATTGTAACAAATTGTTTGCTCGCAAGAGGAATAATTCTTAATGTGCGCTGGCTGCAAGGGGAAGGCACCCTGGCTCCCTGCAGCGCGATCCCTCGTCAGCCAGGCGCTGGGCAGGGGCCCTGCCAGGGCAGCCCTACCTCTGGCCTCCGGACCTTCAGTGACAACTTTCCAACCCACAGGCTGGTCCGAGTGGGCTCGAGTGGGCCCCGCATCTGTCCTTAGAGCCCCCAGGGCCTTCTGGGTCCTGCTGGGGTGGGGGCTGTGCTTGCTAAATGCTAGTTCCTCCTCCCCTGCCCAGCTCTTCCCTGATGTCTTGGAGACACGGGCCTGCACACCCCTCAGACCATCCGAGGGAGGCTCCTGCAGACTGGCTCTCAGCATGCCTCAGTTTACCCATCACGGCTTGGGCAGCTTCCCCCTCTCTAGTTCCCTTGCCTGTCTCCCTAGTTCCAGGCAGCACTGAGCTCCATGGCCAGCTGTGCCGGCCTCCTAAAGTGTCTTTACAGCGAACCTGGGGGGAAGGCGGCACGAGGTCAGCCTGCACTCCGAACGTGGAAGTTGAGGCAGGCCTCCTGCATCCGCTTCCCACTCCCAGCGGGGCACGTCCAGTGCAGAGAAAAAGCGCCGGGTCCTGAGCCAGACACTCCTGCATGTGGGTTCTAGCTTCCCCGCTTGGTGACCGTGGCGCCCTGGGCAGTCCCGTCTGTAAGAGATGGGTTTGTCTCACCGTCACTGTTTCTGAGAGCACAATCTCACTCACCCACACAGCGGCCCAGGAGGTGAGTCCTTGGTGATCCCCTTCGTACGGATGAGTAAACAGAGGCTCAGAGGACTGAAGCAGGTCGCACGAGTGGCTGGGCCGGGACTCAGGCCTGGGTCCGTCTGTTCCTTGCAGCTGCTTCACGGCGGGGTCCAGAGGACAGGGCCCGTGCTGCAGACACTGCGCCCTTTCCTGGGAGCAGGAGGTGCTGAGGCCCTTCAGAGGCTGCGGCAGGAGACTTTGGGGACAGGGACTCTGACCCCTTCTCACCACTGCCCTCTGGCTTGGAGCTGACCTCGCCATTCACTCACTCGCCCATCAAGCGTTGATGAAGCGCCTGCCAGGCGCCAGGGGCTGTTCCAGTGCTGGGGATGCAGCACCTAGAACGTTAGGCCCTGCCCTCAGGTCGCTTCCGTTCCTGTGGGGATGACGGTGAGCCCAACAGGTAGTTTGGAAAACTCACCTGTGATGAGACCGGGAGGGCAATCGGGAGTGGCTCGGGCTCGGTGCCTCTGACCCGGGTCCAGGCAGGTGACAAGGAGTGGCAAGGCCTGGACGGAGGAGGGCGCTGGGTGTGTTTGGAGACCTGGCGGGTGGGGAATGAGGGAGAGGGAGGCTCGAGGCCCTGCTGAGGGAGATGGGGGTGAGGTGGGGTGCGGGTGCTGTGGAGTGTGTTAAGCAGAAGAGTGACGGGACCTGATTTGTGCTTTTCAAATCCTGCTGTGACCTGTGTGTGGAGAGAATGGATTAGCATGGTGGCAGGGAGAGGGACCTTTGCATGCCTGCAGACGCTCTCAAAACAACTTCTCACATCGGGTCACTCTTCTCCAAGGTCAAAAGCTTTGCCCTCCTGTGTTGGGTCATCTCACTGCCAGCCCATTCTTCAGATAAGGAAACTGAGGGGCTCACCTCAGTCCCTAAACCGCACATGGCCTTTCTCTAGACCCCTGGCCCTGAGAGGAGAAGGCAAGAACCTCAGTGACACTGGCTAGGAAGGTGGCAGGAAATCCCAGGAGCAGGGAGCCCAGTGCCGCTGCCTCCTGCCGCCCGAGCGTGTGTGTGTGTGTGTGTGTGTGTGTGCGCGCGCGTGTGTGTGTGTGCGCGTGCACGCCAGAGTGGGCACACTCAAGCATGCGCGTGTGTTGGGCCCATTAACAAACAGAGAAATAAATTAACAAGTATTCAACCCACCAAATGTTCCTTCTGTTCTGTATAATAGAGCGCGGGAACATAATTTTCCCCTGGAGCAAATCGCTACAGCTGAACCTGCTCCTCGTTTTCCTCCAAAAACTGCTTAAAATTCTGGAATGCTTGTTGATTTCGGGTCCTTTCCCTTTCTGGCTTCTGTCCCCAACCCCCCGGGCTGCTTCCCTCCGCCTTCTCTTTTCTGGGCCTCAGAGGAGCCAGATTGTCACAGCTCCAGGGCTACCACCCTGCAGATGGGAGGAACCCGGGAGGCAGTGGCTCAGGCTGGGGACACAGAGGGCGAGGGGCTTTTGGTGTGTCGAGCATGAATGAAATGCCCGGGGCTGGCAGAAGAGACCAGCAGCTTCCCACTGGGCCGGCCTCAGACATGCTGTGTGACCTTGGGCAAGTCACTACCCCCTCTGGGCTTTAGTTTCTGCCTGGCAAAATAGGGCCGGTCATGCTTGCCTTCCCCATATGAGCAAGCCTGGCGGTGCATGGAGCACTGTGTAGGTGTGAGCTGCCGCCCAAGGAAGCCACGTGCAGGAAATGGGCCCCCACCCAGGCCCTTCTAAGGAGCCTTTGGATTCAGGGACTCTTGGCCTGCTTTTGAAATCCTCTAGGGCACTTCTAATTTTCTTAAAGCAAATTAATTTTAATCCACTTTAATTAAACATATCTTATGAAAATGTGTATTTATTTATAGACCTTCTCTCTGCATTCCTGATCATTTCTGCCATTCAGAGCTGAGCCCAGTCCCCACTTCCAAGCAGCCCCCTTAGGGGTGGGAGCTGGGCTGGGGGAGGCCTTTGCGTAGATTCCTGGCTGGCTCCAGCCTGGCTGAGCTACCTTTGCTGGAGGCAGGAGGGGAAAGCTGCAATCCAGTGCTCGGGAGCCAGAAAATTCCAGCCTCCTACCCCTGGTCCCAGGAATTAAATTCCCCCCAAATTGCTGAGGGTTTGCAGGCGAGATGAAGGGGGCCTTGGCCAGGCCCACTATGTGGGGAGCTGCAGGCCGCCAGGGCCTGGCACCCAGTACGGCTCAAAGCCTCGTCTCCTCCGAGGAGCTCTCCTTGACTTCACTGTCAATCCACTCAGGCCGCCGTAACAGAATACCGCAGACTGGGTGGCTTAACCTACAGAAATTTATTTTCCCACCGTTCTGGAGGCTGGAAGTCTGCGATCAGGGTGCCAGTGTGGTTGAGTGCTGGTGAGGGCTCGCTTCCTGGCTTGCGGATGGCCGCCTTCTTGCTGCCGTTGGGGTGGCAGGTTGATGGGGCAGAGGGAGGGAGAGAGGGAAGAGGGAGGAGTGGGGCACGCATGGGTTCCACCCTTCCAACCTCATGTAACCTTAATTACTTCCTCCCTCCAAATACGTCACACTGGGGGTAGGGCCTGAGCATTTGAATTTTGGGGGGCACAATTCAGTCCATAGTGCCCCTCCTGCACTCCTGTGCCCTGGCTGCGTTGCACCTGCAGTCTGCTATTGTGCTGTAAACAGGTTTAATTTCCCCCAAGGTCACTCCCAGCCCGGGCCTGGGCATACTGGGGGCTCCATGATGGCACTGTGGCTTGAGCTGCTTCCTGGCTGAAGGCACAGTTTGGGGGAGTTGCCAACCCCTCACCCTGGTGTGCATGGTGGGTGGACCCTATACCCCACTCCTCCCCGCATCCGGGCTGCGTGTTGGCCGAGTGAGATGAGGAGCCTCCACATTCACACACCTGCCCTGTGTCCCCTTAGGTGGCCTGCCATTGCCCACAGGGAAAAGTTTGCCCTCCCCCCACCACTAGCCTGTTGTCTCAGGCCCTCAAACCTCGTCCCTGCTCAACCTGCTGGCCTCACTTCCTGCGCTCTGCTGTGTCCCAAGAACACAGCACACAGCCTTGTTCCCGGTTGTTATACCTGCTGTTCCTCCTGCCAGGTGTGGAGCTGTCTTCTCATCCAGCCGGTGAACTCCTACCTATCCCTCAAAGCCCTTCTCAGTATGGCTGTCTCGTCCCCCTGGGCTGAGTTGGTCCCTCCCTCCTCTTAACTCGTGTGGTGCTCTGGGCTTCCCGGTCCAGCACTGTGCTTAACGCCGCCGGGATGGTCCTTGTCAGGGTTGTGTCTGGTTCACGCTGGGCCCAGTAGCTCCTCAGTGCCTGGCTGAGTGACCGCCGTGGGGCGGGTGAACGGATGAGCAGTCCCTGGGCACGGTGGTCCAGGCACTGTGTTAGGCCCCATGTGATGCTCACGTTCTAGGAGGGGAGGCAGACATTAGACAGGTGAGTAAGCAAACAGGTTCTGTGTGAGACGGTGGCAGTGTGAAGGAGAGGAAAGGGCCGTGGGGAGGGAGGCACAGGAAACGGGGTGGGGGCGCCTGGCTGAGAAGGAGACTTTTAGGTAAAGGCCTGAGGGCGGGGCCTTGCGGTGGGGGCCAGGTGGGGGTGTGCCTGGCCTGAGTGAGGAACAGCCAGGGAGGAGGAGGAGCAGGAGGGAGAGGGCGAGGGGAAGTCGGGGGACCAGAATGGGTGGAGAAGTGCGGGAGGGAGAGAGGGGGAGGAACTGTTGTCAGGGAGCAAACGGGGCCAGAACTTGCAGACCCCCGTGAGGGCTTTGGCTTTTGCTCTGAGTGAGGCAGGGGTCACTGTGGGTAGTGACGTGCTCTGCCGTGGGTGTTAAGGGTCCCTCCGGCTGCTATGTTGAGGACGCTGTGGGAGGCAGGGAAGTAGCAGGAAGCCCTGGGGGAGGCTGTCGCAAGGGCCCAGGAGAGAGATGGTGGCTTGGACCAGGGTGGTGGCCGTGGGGTGGAGAGAAGTGGACAGATTCTGGGTGGACTTTGAAGGTAAAGCCAACAGGATTTGCTGATGGTGGCTCAGCCGCAGGGGTGAGAGGAAGCGCTGGCCCCATGGGTTTTAGCCTGGACAGCCGGCAAGATGGGGCAGCGCCACTGAGGATGGGCAGCCGGCAGCCTCAGGCGGGGGTATAACGAGGCACGCAGCTGGGGACATGTGCCTGATAGTTGTGGGGGGGTGTCGAGTGGGTCGCTGGTGACCGTGGTGGGCTAAATAATGGCTCCCAAAGATACCCGGGCCCTGATCCCCGGAACCCCTGGAAGTTGCCTTACATGGGAAGTCTCTGCCAGTGTGACTAAATGAAGGATCTTGAGATGGGGAGATTATTCTGGACTGTCTGGGTGGGTCCCGAATGCACTCAGCAGTGTCCCCGTAAGAGGAGGCAGAAGGAGCTTTGACTACAGGAGGAGGAGGAGGTGTGACCGCAGAGGCAGAGACTGGGGAGATGCGGCCCCAAGGCAAGGAAGGCCAGCGGTCACTAGAGGCTGGAAGAGGCCAGGAACAGATACCCGCTGGTGCCTATGGAGGGGACTCCCCTCCCAACCCTTGATTTTGGCCCAGTGAAACTGATTCTGGACTTACGGCCTCAGGGACTGTGAGAGAGTAAATTTTTGTTTACAAATTTGTTTGTGTTTTTAAGCCATCAAATTTGTGGTGATTTGTTACAGCAGCGCTAGGACACTGATACAGTGACATAGGCCTGCAGAGAGTGCGTGAGGGGTGTGTGTGTGTGTGTGTGTGTGTCTCCCGTGGGCTGTGAGGTCAGAAGGCTACCTACAGCGGTGGGCTCAGACCCTCACCGTGATAACAATGGCAATAATAATACCACCACGTAGCACTTGTCCCCCGCTTGGTGGCTGACTAAATTGTAAACACGTGGTCCTCACTGTCCCCCCTGTAATTAAGGGTGGGGTCGAGGGAAGGCTGGGTGAGCACTTACAATGTGTCAGGCCCGGCGGTGCCCGGGCTTCCTCCTCGCGTGTGGCCGTGGCAGTGGGGGCCGGCTCTGCAAGGGGGCTCGAGGAAGGCGCTGAGTCTCCGCGAGGCAGGGGCACGCCTCACCCGGCCGGGCTGGAAGGCCGCTCTAAAGTGGAGCCCTTGGAGCCGGGCTCTGGGGCCAGCCTGCCTGGCTTTGAGTTGAATCCTGCTTCTCTACCTAGAAGCTGGGTGGCCTTGGCGAAGCCTCAGTGTCCTGTCCGTACAGTGAATGTATTAGCAGTGCTGACCTCACGGGGCCTTGTGAGGCTTATGTTAGTTAAAACACGTAAAACACTTAGACCGTGTCAGCTCTGAACTTCCGGGCCTTGGGGCCGGGGCTGTGGTGGAAGGGGCTTTGTAGTCCAAGGATCTGGGTTCGAATCCTAGATTGCCTCAAACCAGCTGTGCCACCTTGGACAGAGCCTTGGTCCTTTCCCGTAACACCAGCTCCCTGTGTACCTGTTGGGAGAAGGACTTGGTGGCTGGTATGGAAAGAGCCTGCCATGTTGGGGTGCCCGGGTGAGGGCGTAGCCAGGGTCAGCTCCCTTCCTTCCTTCCTTCCTGCTAAAGCCCCAGGGCACGTGGCCTGTCCCCCAGACCACCTCTACTGTGAGCAGAGTCTGTCTGCAGGCCAGGAGAGGACACATGGGTGGGGAGTGGGCTGTGGACTCTCCGAGGCCCTGGGCGTGGCAGGGAGGTGGCTGGGGGCCATCAGAGTGAGGCCTTAATGCGCCCAAGCAGCTGAGGCTGCCAGCTCGTGGTTGCAGTAACCTCGGGAACGGCAACGCATTCAGGCCCCGTTAGAATCTGCAGGGAAGACATGTGGTGATATTTACAGCCCAAATCTCCGAACCCATAAAAGGAGGGGGTAGGGCCCAGGAGGGGGAGGGAGGGGCTCGACTTTTTGATAATGTCATAAACGGAGTCTGTCTCCCTGGAAACAGCCGTGGCGGTGGCGGCCACAGGCTGACAGATGTGTATGCCATAATATGGGCCCGTGGAGGCGGCGGCGAGGACATTGGGAGGGAGGGATGGGCTGTAACTCACCAGGCCTGGGCCTCCGGGGTAGCGGCGGCACTAATGAGGGCATGGTGGCGACGCTGATGGAGGGACAGAGGCCTGGGACTGCGCATCTGGGGGGCTGTGGGGTGGTGCTGCTGTCCAGGGTTTGGGGGAGACCCTCCCGCCTTTGGCCTATGGCCCAAGGCCAACCTTAGAGACAGGCAAGCTGGTGGGGAGATATTTTCACAGCTAGGAAACTAACTCTTCAGCCATGAGCACGCGGGAGACCTGCCCCCACGATGTTGGTCCGTGTCTAGAGAGGCACAGGCTTGGGCAGGAGCGCTGGAGAGCCTCAGCACAGGGGTGGGAGGCTGTATTACAAGGAGCAATGAGTGTGCTATAAGGGAGGGGATGGCTGGGTGGCTCAGTTATGCCTACTGTGAGGGCCCCCGTCCGGAGCTGGGTGGGGCGGGCCCACACTACCAGGGCGACTGGGGCCAGGGACTTACCCAAGTCGTCTCATTTCAGAGAGTGCTGGGGACTGGCCTTCAGCCACCCACCAGTTGGTGCTCTACCCTGGGCCCCACCTAGGCCCGCAGGGACACTAACAGGAGGTGGCAGGCAGGAGGGACTGGGGCCTGCAACCTGGACAATGGCAGGCTGGGGCTGTACTCGCTGCCCAGAAATCTCTGAGGGGTGGACCCGTGCCTCTAAACTCTGGCCTGCACTGGGCACCCCCTGCCCCAGGGCAGAGCCAGGTGCAGGGAGGGGGATCTCAACTGGAGCTAAGATGGGCGGGCTGCCTTGGCGGAGGTGAGCTTGCTGTTGTCAGCAGGATGCAAGTGGGAGCTTGAAGGCTATGGCTGAGCAGACTGGTGAGGGAATGCCTGGTGGAGGGAGGGGCAGGTTGGGGACTGGTCCTTCTAGGTCTGAAGTGCTGCTGTCCTCAGTTCCCTGAGATAGGATGACCCATGACATGAGCATCGGGCCTGTGGCTCTGCTCCTCTCAGGAGACACATTGCACCTGAACCCCCACCCCAGGCGGTGGGAGGTGTGGTTCTAATCCCAGCTTGGCCCTGACGTGCTGTGTGACTTCAGCTAGGGCCCTTGGCCTCTCCGGCCAGACTGGGTTTCCAGGGCAGTGAGGTTGCGGGAGAACTCATATCCTCAAAATCCTGCCCGGGCCTGCGCGTCACTGCGCCCTGGTCACAGTCGTCCCGACCCCAGGGTGGCTGTGTTGCAGCTTCCCATGTGGGGAGGGATCTGCGGCTGGAGTTGGGGGCTGGCCTGGGTGCACTTCCAGGGCGGTGGTGGGGCTCAGGGGGTGGGCACAGCTTGGCCTGCTCCGGTCCAATCTCACCTAACTTCACTGTCACTTAACTTCACTGCGACCAGCCTGCTCAGCTGTAAAGTGGGGATCGCGCCTGTGTCATGGGGCTGTTGTGTCAAGGTTAAGTGAGTCAGTCCAGTCCCGCCTGGCGCACAGTGGGTGTTCACTAAGTGTGGGTCACATGGCTGCACCGTTGGCATGGAAAGTTCTCTGAGCTCCCGGCAGCCCTGCCCCCACACCCTGCTGCTCCATGCTGTGTTCAGTGTGGCCCAAGGCCTCCAGGGCCCCGGGATCTTTAGCTGTCACATGGTCCTGCCTCCCATTGCTCAGATGTGGAGACTGGGGCCTCGAGGGGTAGGGCTACTGTAGGGACCTGGGCTTTGAGGCTTCCTTTGGGGCAGCCCCTTCCCTGGCCTCTCTGCAGCCCCCTCTGCTCCCTTCCCGAGCCCCTGCTGTGTGGCCACAGGGGACACCCTCCTCAGCTCCCAGCCAGGTGTCACTGAGAGCAAACGCCCACAGACCAGGTGAGGCTGAGTGGGTGGAAGGCAAGGGATGGCAGGAGGGGAGGGAGAGACTGAAGCCCACTCCCCGGGCCCCTAGGCCCTGAGCTGAAGCGGTTCCTGCTAATTAGCGCCTTAACGAACCGTGCTAAGGCGCTCTCCCCAGCCTGCTCCCAGACAGATAATTACAATGATTTTTTGGCTGCTGGGGGGCAACGAGAGGTGGGGGGAAAGAGGGCTTTTCTAGCTTTTTCACCGTCCACAGGGATTTTCAAACCTATCCACTCTCGCCTCATTTGGAGAAGGAAAAAAAATGTGTTAATGGACCTTTTTCTGCAGCTGAGAAGGACAATTTATGATAGAGGTGACATATTTCATTTTAATGAGAGGCTAATTCCACTTTATTTTAAACTACAGACCCCCCTTCCCCACCCCTGAGTCTGAAGATTTTGGGTGTTGAAATTCGAAGCCAGGGAGTCAGGTTGGCAGGACCTGGGGGCAGCCGGCTGCACAGGGGGCCGGTCTGAGTCCCCACCCTGCGGGCCACCGTTTCTGCCCACGCACGCGCCCTCCTTTCATTCTCGGGCATTCCGGAGGTGGGTACTTATGGCCTGCGTTTATGGGTGAGGAAACCGAGGTTGCAGGAAGTTAAAAGACTTGCCCCAAATCGCTCTGGAATTTTAAAGGTTGGTGGGTAGGTTTGAACCGGGGCTGCCTGACACCAAACTGCATATTCTTACCACTTCATCTCACTTCATCTCCCTGGGGTAGGGACTGTCCATCCAGGTCACTCTCAGGGACAGGGGGAGGGAGCTCAGGTTGGGGAATCCAGGTAGAGTCTCCCAGCACTGGCCAGCCCTGGCCCTGGGGCACCTGTGGCTGCACCGACCCAGGAGGTGGCCACACGCAAGGTGCCGCTGGAACGGCGTTTGCCACGGGCCTGGAGGCGGAGTGCACCGTGGAGGTTGGCATCCCATCTTTCCTGTTGCCTCTAAATCGGAGGGAAGCCCCTCCAAGGATTCCGCCAGGTCTGGGAGCCTGGCTGGAGGGGGATGATCAACCTAGAACAGAGAGAAACTCAAGAAAGAGAGGCCAGGTGACTTCGGGGCCTGCCTAGACCAGAGCTGGGACAGGAGCAGGGACTCTACCCAGGGATGTGCAGCTGAGCCTTAGGGCCACCTGTCCCTAGTTAGTGCACCTGTGGAATGGCCCCCAGCACCCTGTCCACACACAGGTGGAGGGTGGCCACAGCATCTGGGGTCCCCGGAGCTCCAGTCCCTTTCGGGCCCCACCCAGGCCTCCTGGCCCAGCTTCCAGGGGCCGCACCTTCTTGGGGACCCCCAGGGACACTGGGAGCTCTTATTTGCAGTGTTTATGGGGGGTCATGGAGGCTGGGACCGGCATGACGGCTTCCTTCCCGTGACCTGAGAGCTCGCTGTGGACAACCCTGGGTGAGAATTCACCGGCTCCCAGACCCTCGGTTTTCTAGATCAGCGGAATCTATCGCGGACCCTCGTCCCCTCCCCACTCCCACCTGAGACAGTGTCAGGCGTGAGCACTGCGGGGCGGTGCCCAGTGGCTCCAGTCAGTGCCCTGGAGTCAGATCCCAGCCTGCCCCTCGTTAGGTCAGGGAAGTGGGTTAACAACGCCGCCTCCTGCAGGGCGGTGCGAGGCGTGAACGTGCATGGTGTCGCGTGTGTGGTCGGCGCTCAGAAGTGGTTGCAGACATAAAATTCCAGGAATCATGACATTTAGAATCCAAGACCTTCGGAGGTCCAGGGTCCTTGGATGTCGAGGAGGTTGGGAAGAACCTTCCGAGCTGCTGCTTCAACCTCGTCTAGAATGGGGCTGCGTCCCCCCCAGGTCTGTGATAACGTCACCCCAGTTTGGCCTCATCCTCTGAGTCTGCCTCATCCTGAGGGGCTGGTGGATGAAGACGGGCTGTGCCAGAGGTGGGGCTCAGCTTTCGGGGTGGTTTGAGCCCTGAGGAGGGTCACAGTCATCACTTGGGGGCCTAAAGATGGGGACCAGGCGCTCCTTCGGGCGCGCTTCCCTGGCCGGCCCAGGCAGGGGGTGGGTAGGGGTGGGGGTCTGGGTGCTGTCTCTGGGCCTGGAGGGCAGCCTGCCGGGCCAGGCCGGGAGCTCCAGCCCGCTGTGTCCCTGGCCTTGGCCGGTCCAGGGGCTCAGGAAGGGCCGGTTAACTCCTGCGGAATCGAGGAGGATGAATCATTTCCTGAGAAAGGTCCCTGGGTCTGGAGTCAGGTTTGGATTTGAATCTGCTCTTCCCAGTGTGTGGCCTGGGTGAGTCTCCTAACCTCTCAGTTTCCCGTCGCGGGATCTAAGTGGCAGCGGTGATCCCTCCCTCGTGTCAGTAAAGCCCCGCCCAGTGCCCAGCACTTCTGGGGTTCTCTGGTGGATTGGAGGCACTGGTTTCAGGGCCTGCCTCTCCGGGGCCCCCACTCCAGCTGAGGCACTGAGGGTTATTTGGTTCCGGAGACTCAGGCCCCAAGTCGTATGTCCCTCCGATCTCGGGGACCCCCATCTCAGGTAGCCCCTGGGAAGAACCACGTTCCCCAGGCTGGCTTATTTGGCCCCAGATCCCAGCCCCACCACGCACTGCAGTGTGACTGTGGGCAGCTCGCTAAGCCTCTCTGGGTCTCAGTTTCTCCACTTGAAAGTGGGGAGGATCGGGTCTCAGAATCACACGAGCTCACGCGTGACGTGTGCATACAGGTCCTACGTGAGGTGCCTGGCGTGTGGGAGGTGCTTGCTGCTGGCTGCTCTTTTGGGGCCTGCCTCCCCGGCTTCTCTTCCCAGGGAATATCTGTGTTCATGGGTGGTATTGGGGCATGAGGCCAGTGGATGGCGGCTGTCCAGCACCCAGGGCTGGGTGGGGGGCCGGGGTGCTCTCTCCCCACCCTCTCTCCATGCAATCCCCCGCCTCCATCCTTGGCTGTGACATTGCCCAGCCTGGGCTGTGGAGGGTGCAGGGAGAGCCAGGCCCTGACGGCTCCTCCCATGGGAACACGCCTTCCTCACCCTCTGGCTGACCCTGGCCATTCTATTGGCCGTCAGAACTTCCAGGGTGTGCGAGGGGGAGGCAGGGGAGAGGTCTTGGGAGGCTGCTTGAAGGGGACCTCGGCAGGTCTTGACGTGTGTTAACGTGGGTAGCAGAAGGCAGGTGGCCCAGCCAGAGCAAAGTCCTGGGGGTAGGAATGGGCCAAGTGGGGTGGTTTTTTTTTTTTTCCTTGAGCTCTTGGCAAATTTCTGCTCATGCCAGCCTCAGCTTGGCACAGCCTGCTGGAGCCCTTTGCTGTCTCCACATGGACAGCCGCTTCTGTCCAGGAAGGCTAGGCCGAATGGTCATCCGCCCTGGTTCAGCTCTGAGGCCCTGAGCCTGGCCTGGCTCTGGCTGCAGCCGGGGTCTGGGACAGTGAGGCCAAAGACTTTGGTGAGGGCTGCACAGCCGGGCCCACACATTGTCCCTGAGAGCAGTGGGAGCCATGAGAGGATCTTGAGCAGTGGAGGCCTGGATGGTAGCAGGGTTTATGGAGGAGGGACGGGGCAGGAAGACACTGGGAGTGATGGGCCTGCAGTGGGCCGAGAGAACTCCCCAGCAGAGGGGACCTGTGTCTGCCCCCCTGCGGCCCACCCTCCCCCAGGCTGCCGTGTCTCATCTGACCCGAGTGAGGAATAGCCCAGGGTGTAGATCACCCTGGCGAGTGGGCATTGATTTCTGTTAAAAGGCTGGATCATGAATTTCTCTCTTCTGCTGTCCTCTGACAAGCCTGACCCGGGGCTGGGCGGGTGTGATCGAAGGAGGGGAGGGGAGACAGAGCTGGAGACTCTCACCATCCCCCCAGCCCATCTGTTCTTTTCGGGTCCCTGTCCCAGGCTGCCCCTCTGTCCACATGAGTAAATCAGGGTTCTCCTTTCACAGACCTGGTTCTTTTCCTTCCTGGCTCTGCTCACAATTTGTATTTAATGCTTTATTTGCTCGATGTGGGGCCAGAGGCTGTGGCTGCCTCATTCACCAGCTTGCCCCCAATCCCCTGGGACACAGGAGGCACTCAGTCCATGTTTGTTAAATGAAAGATGGAAAAACTCAGTAGGCTTCTGGCTGGGGCAGACTCCCACCCTCAGGAAGCCCCAACCAGGGAGCCGAGGAGGGGGATGAGGAAGCTCAGGGGACCCTGCTTCTGGCCCCTTGGTTCGGGGGGGGGGTGCAGGGCCCGGGTGTTCCCTCGAAGCCCCACAGCATGGGGGCAGGAGCTGCAGGAGGCTGTGCTGGGCTGCACAAGACAGTGGGCGCTCGTGGGTGTTTGGGAGCCAAACCAGTGGTCCTCTGTCCTTCCCTGGCTACTGGCCACTCCTCTGGGGCACCCTCTTTCGCCTTTTTTTGCAGATTGTATGTTTACCTCCCTGCTTGTAAATAACTGGCTTATGTTGCTGCTCACGGATTGCCCAGTTTCAGGCATTAACGATGGACTTTTCCTATAGAAGCCGAGGCTTTAGCTCTATGTGACCGCCATCCCCCGCCTCCACCCCACATTTGTGATGGGCTGAGCTTCCTAGCTGGGCTGCGTAGTATCCTCTGTTTACTTTTCCTTTCTTGACAACTCCGTTTTCCCTGGAGTTAATAATTGTCCTTTTGGGGGGCGGGGGGAGACTTTTTTAAAATCGCTAATTCAATTCCCGGCTTTCCCCAGTTGAGTTACTAAACACATGAATTACTTGATGGGTTTGATCCTTTCGCAGTATCTGGACGCCCGCTGAGCAGCAGGCAGACGGGGGTCACCGTCTCCATCACCCTGGGATCGTGCGCCCCTTTCTCTCTCTCTCTTTCTCTCTTTCTCTCTCTCTCGTTGAATCTCTTGCCTCCTGGATCCCATGTCTTTCTCTTAGTCTACACTTTCATTTTGGTGGAACACATCCTCCAATAAGCTTCCAGAAAAGTTCAACACAAAATACATTTTTGAGACCTTGCACGTCTGAAAAGTCTTCATTCTGCCCCAAATCTTGATTGATAGTCTGTGTATAGAATTCCAGGTGGAGATCTTTTCCCCCCCAGAATTTTAAAGGGGGCCCTCTCTTTAAAGTCCTTGCTTACTGTTCTGGTGTTGAGAAATCACCATGGTTGTTCTGACATTTGATTCTTTGCGTGCTCTCCGGGATTTTTTCTTTCTGGAAGTGTGTTATTTCTCTTTTTCCTGTGATCTGATAATTCGCATGTGCTGTGCCTTGGTGAGGGTCTGCCTTTTCAAATTGGAAATTCATATTCTTTGCTCTGGAAAAGTTTTTGAATTACTCTTCTTGTTTTTAGCGACAGCGTCTGACTCTGTTGCCCAGGCTACTGGAGTGCAGTGGTGTGATCAGAGCTCACTGTAGTCCCGAACTCCTGGGCTCAAGCGATCCTCCTGCCTCAGCCTCCTGAGTAGCTGGGACTACAGGCGCGTGGCACCACGCCTGGCCAATTTTTAAAAAATTTTTGTAGAGATGGGATCTCACTTTGTTGCACAGGCTGGTCTTGAACTCCTGGCTTCAAGTGATCCTCCTGCCTTGGCCTCCCAAAGTGCTGGGATTACAGGCGTGAGCCACAGCGGCCAGCCTGAATTAGTCTTTTCATGATTTCTTAACCGCCCTGTTTTCTGTTCTTTCTTTGTGGAATCCCAGCTAACCAAATGCTGTGCTTCCTGGAGGGAGCCCTGACACCCTCGTCTTCTCCTGCCTTTGTTAATCTCTGTCTTTCTGCTCCTCTTTCTAGGAGATCTCTTCAATTTTTATCCTTCTACCCTTTTAAGAGCGTTTTTAATTTCTGCTTTATAGATGATACTAAACTTCAGAGATTTATTTGCTGAAAATTCTCTTTAAAATATATTTGCATCCAGTTCTTGTTTCCTGGGTACTATATTTTGTTTTTCTGAGATAAATAATGATAGCTTTTTAAATTTTTTTTCTTTTTCTCTCTATATCCAATGGCAGCAAATGGATAGCTTTTTAAAAATTAAGTTTCCTTCCCTGTGCATTGCCTGTTTTCTTCAGGTTGCCCCCTTTTCTGTTTGTTTCCTTGTTTGGGACCCCGAGTTTCATGTTAGGGATTTGCTCAGCTAATCCACTCAGCGGAATGGACGGACCACCTCCTCTGTGCCAGCCCCATTCTCGAGCCCGGAACAAAATGGCCAGAAGTCTCCTGAGCTGGTGGAGCTGACGCCCCAATGTCAGGCTGCCCCTAAACAGGAGTGGGGCCCTAAAGGCTGGTGTCCCTTATGCACAGGTGCGCTAGTCCCCTGTGGCTTCCCTGTGGCGGTCTGCCTGGGCCAGTTCACAGGGCAGCCCCAGTGGCTGCGTCTCCCAGAAGGACTCAGAGTCTCCTGGAGCTGAGTGGGAGGGGAAGGCTGGGGTCCCGACCTGAAATTCGGCATAAAAATTTCACCTACGCCTTCGCTTTTCAGCGTGGTGTTTCCCAGGCCAGAGACCCTCAGCTCGATCTTCCCCAGAGAAAAAAATAACTGCTAGTCTTCCCAGGGCAGAGCTGGGGAGGGAGCTCCTCGGGGTCTGCCTGCTTCTTACACAGACTTCCCACCTGGCCTTCATTGCTGTGTGCAGGCGTGCCTGGTGCCAGCGGTTCCTGAGCCTGGGTTCTGCCCAGGTAATAGGACAGGGACTTGGGACTCTGCTTTCCCGGCTCTGCCAAGTCAATTACCACTCACCCATCTGCTCTCCGACTTCCAAAATTATGTTGCTGTTTCCTCTTCTTCCATTCTTGGTCCTTGTGGGTTTATGTACAAAAAAGATTCTTCCCTGTTGCGATGGGGTTTTGGAGGGGAGTGGAGGTCAGCCCCACACGCGTGCTCATTCCGCCGCGGTTCACCTGCGCGTCCACGTTGTCCCACTCTCCTGCTGGTAGATACCGTCGCGTTCCCCTTTTCACCCGTACAAACAGGGCTGCTGTGAGCGCCGTTCCTCCTCCTCGTGCGTGTGTGGGAGACTCTCTTGGAGTGGAATTGCTTGGGGGTAGGGTACATGCATCTTCAGCTTTCAAAGAGAAGATCAAATTGTTTCCCAAAATACTTGTGGCAACTTCCACTTCCACCAGCAGTGTTTGAGAGGTCCTGTTGCTCTAACGATGCTTGGCACTGTCTGACTTTTCAGATGTCCCCAACTTAACGAATGCGGAATTGTGTCTCCTAGTTTCGCTCGGCATTTCTTGGAACTCGGCGGGGCTTCGGCAAGCCTTGTCATGTGTTTATTGGCCCTTCAGGTCTCCTCATCTGCCAGTTGCCTGTTCCAATTCTTTGCCTTTTAGAAAAAGTGGGTGATTTGTCTTTTTCTTATTGATTTGCAGAGTTCTTTATATAGCCTGGAAACAAATTTTTTGTCAGCTCTGTGTGCTACGGGTATATTCTTCTAGTCTGTCTGTGGCTCGTCTTTTCCCTGTGTGATGTCTTTGCACAGATGATTTAAATTGTAACAAGGTTAAATTTCTCACCTTTATGGCTTATGCTTTTTATAACTTATTGGGGATGAGCATTTTTAAGGCTCTTGATGTAGACTGCTAAATTGTCACTGAGAAAAGTTGTCCTAGTTTGCCCTTGGACTGGGCAGAGAGAGGACGGGCTCCCAGGTGCACAAACGGTGGGTGTGCACGCAGAGCGGGTGGGATCCCGCAGCGAAGGTCATTAGTGAATAGCTAAAATGCACACGGTGTGCAAGGCTTTGCAGTGGTGTGGAGGAAAATGCTTCACTTGATCCTTAACACCATCCTAAAAGGCCCTTTTCTTTGTTCTCCTTTGGAGACCCGAGGCCTCCTGTTGGGGTGGTCACAGGTGACTTTGATTCAAGCCCAGCTCCAGCGGCGGTGACAGGGCTGGGAGTGGAGGAGGCACCAGGGAGGTTGGTTAATTAGTGTCCAGGGAGGCGAGAAGGAAAGCTGGCCTTTTCCCATGGTGGGGCCACGTGTGGTTTTTTTTTTTTTTTTTTTGAGACAGAGTCTCACTCTGTTGCCCAGGCTAGAGTGAGTGCCGTGGCGTTAGCCTAGCTCACAGCAACCTCAAACTCCTGAGCTCAAGCGATCCTCCTGTCTCAGCCTCCCGAGTAGCTGGGACTACAGGCATGCGCCACCATGCCCGGCTAATTTTTTCTATATATATTTTTAGCTGTCCATATAATTTCTTTCTATTTTTAGTAGAGATGGGGTCTCGCTCTTGCTCAGGCTGGTCTCGAACTCCTGAGCTCAAACGATCCGCCCACCTCGGCCTCCCAGAGTGCTAGGATTACAGGCGTGAGCCACCGCGCCCGGCCGGGCCACGTGTGTTGTCGCTGGCGTGTTTGTGCCTCGGAAGTCTCGTCCCGCTGGGGAAGTGGGAGGGGCTTTGGGGTCACAGAGCCCTGGGATCTGCCTCTCACCAGCTCCGTGATCTGGGGCAGGCTCTGGACCGCATGGAGCTCTCCTGGCTAGGATGGCAGTGATGCTGACACGCCTCCTGGAGAGGAGGGCTGAGCCAGGTAACGCAGGTGACGGCTCCTGAAGCCAGAGGTGCTCTCGGGAGAAAGATCTGTCCCTGGGGAGAGCTATAGGGGAGGGCGGGCACCCAGGAGGAGTGGGCTGCACGGGAGACACGCTGGAGTCAGACAGCGGGGGTGGGCGGAGCCTGGGGTGGTGGTGGGGTGGGACCACTGCCCTTCATTTACGTGTAAAAGGTCCTTTTTGAGAAACTGACCTTGGCCCGTGAGTGGGGGAGGGGCGAGGCAGGGAGGTGGGGCTGGAGGTGGCACTGGGGGAGCAGCCTGGTCTCTGCTACTGAGTCACCGCCCCTCCTCCCCTCCAGGCCCCAGCCTGGCCTCGCCTCCTGGCACTCCCGGGCCTGAGGGGTTAATTTTGAGGTGCCCGGAAGAGCCTGGCGTGGCAGTATGTAAATCCATACACTTTCATAAACTGCTTAATTAGGCGAATGTTAATGAGACGTTAATTACTGTTGTGCCTGAGGATCCCACAGAAACGGGGATTATGTTTCTCTTCAAACATCCCGTCTTAATTATAACTTGTGCTTAATTCGGAGGCTTCAGCCAGCCGGCGAGGGCGGGGTGGCACCTCCCTTCCTGGGCGGTTCTCCTGGGCCTCACTTTCGGCCGCCTCACTTTCGGTCCGCTCATTCTTCCCACTTCTGTTAAGTGCCTACTATGTGCCAGGTACATCCGGGAGCTGGTGCTGGGGTGACAGAGAGCCATTAGCCCCCCTCCCTTAGGGAGGAGCTCCTAGCTCTGTGGGGAGGCCCATTTGTAAGTGCTCGTTGCAGTGCAGGCCCGTCAGGGCAAGGGACGGTGTGTGGGGCACAGGCAGGTCTGGGCCAGAGGAGCAAGTATGGGTGAGTCAGGGAAGGCTTCTTGGAGGAGGAGACCTGTGGATCAAGTGTTGAAAGTGCAAAAGTGTTCACCGGGTAGATACGAGACTGGAAATTTGGGCGGAGGGGCCTGCTTGGGCCAAGCGCTGGTGGTTGAAGCCCTGTCCACACTGTGCCGGCCCTCCCTGGCCTTGCTTTCCCAGCTTCCAATCCGGATCTCTTGGTCTTGAAGCTCAGGAGTCTGGGAGGCTCTTCAGAGAGCTTGGCCCTGCCTGGGGCCACCAAGTGGTCTTGGGTAGGTGTCTGCTCCTCTCGGGGCCTCACTTACTCCATCTGTACTCTGATGGCCAGGTCAGGAATGGACGTGGGCCTGTGGGAAGTGGGCCCTGACCCCAGGAAGAAGGTGGTCAAGGTGGGCTTCCTGGAGGGGGCTTGCCCAAGGCCTGCTCCTCTGGAGCTCCGAGACTCTGTATCTTGCTCTTTCACTTGGGTCTTTGAGCATAGCGCATACATGTGCTTGGTCCCACGATCCGGGCCCGACTATGTAGCCTCATGCCACTGCCTCTACCCACCCCTGGGCCCGCTCTACCTTCACCCAGCACGGGGCGCCTGGTGCTGCCTCGGCCCTCTCCTTGTCCTCTTCCGCCCCCAGGACCAGGAAGCCTAGAGCTGTTCTGGCTGCAGCTGAGCCTGCCAGGGTAATTCAGGGCTAGACCATCAAGCTCTAGGTCTCAAAAGACCTAAGAGGGCAGAAAGCCCCATTTTACAGATGAGGGACATGAGGCCAGAGAGGGTCAGGCCTGAGTGTCACAGCCAGTACTTAGTAGCACAGCACAGCCTAGAGCTGGGTCTCAGGTGGCCTGCAGGCCTCTCCTTAGGGGAACACTGATGCACAGCCAGACCTCCCTGCATCACTCACGTCCACTTTACAGATGGGAGGACCGAGGCTCACAGAGGCCACTTGCTGGGGATGGAGGCTTCAGGGGCTGGGCACGTGGCAGGGCCTCAGCAAGCTCCTTTGGGTCATTTCCTCTGATACCACCGCGTTGTGGGGGGCAGCTGTGGGCAAGGGGTCTACAGGCAGCTAGTAAGGGGACTCCACCCCGTGCCCCCGGAGCTGGGAAACTGCCATGGTGCCTTTCCTGCTGAGAACTCCTGCCAGAATCTCTCCTTCAAGCACCGAGTTATAGTGGGACACTGTTTACCTGGAATGTCCTGTACCTGACCTGGACCGGATTAATGGCATTTCTAGTCTAGACATCTTAACTCGCAAGAGCACGGTCCTGGAGCAAGAAAGCTTTTAGCTCATTATGTGGATTTGAACAATTACAGCTCAACCCTTTAAACTGGATACTTAAAAAGAGAGAATGAAAATATGAAAACAGAGAACGTCCATCCCAGCTCCTGGGCCGCTGGCAAGACTACGAGGACAGCCTTTGATCGCCTGTGGTCCCCTGCCTGTGGCCTGGGCTGCTGTAGCGTTGTCCCTCACAGTTTGGTGGTGGGTCCCTGCATTGCCCCACCCAGTGCACTGGAGCAAGTGTTTGGTTCTGTAGTATGGCATGAGTTAAAAAATGGATGCTTTGGCTACGTGCTGTGGCTCACGCCTGTAATCCCAGCACTTCGGGAGGCCGAGGTGGGAGGATTGCTTGAGGCCAGGAGTTCAAGACCAGCCTGGGCAACATAGCCAGACCTCATCTCTACAAAAATAAAAATTAAAAAATTGGCGGGGTGTGGTGGGTACACACCTATAGTCCCAGCTCCTCGGAAGGCTAAGGTGGCAGGATGACTTGAGCTCAAGACTTAAAGACCAGCCTGAGCAAGAGCAAGACCCTGTCTCTACTAAAAATAGTAAAATTAGCTGGGAGTCTTGGTGTACGCCTACTGCTTACTCGGGAGGCTGAGGCAGGAGGATCGCTTGAGCCCAGGAGTTTGAGGCTGCAGTGAGCTGTGATGATGCCACGACACTCCAGCCTGGGTGACAGAGTGAGACCCCATCTCTTAAAAAAAAAGAAAAAAAGATACTTGTTAACAACAAAATAAAACCTTTTATAAAATTTCTGGTTTGTATGCTTCTGGTTGTATTCCCCGTGTGGGCCTAGATGAGGGTCCTGTTGCCCCCTACCTCCTTTTGTCCCCCAGGATGTGCTCACCTCCTCTTCCTCCTGTGCTCCAGTTCCCCCAGCCCCAGGCAGGACACAGGGTGCTCAGAACAGATTTAGAGATTTGGCATCTCAGAGCTGGAGGCTGGACCCCAGTGAGCCTCCTGCCCTGGGCTCTCAAACCTAGTGCCCAGGGGCCGGCAGGGGGTGGAAATGAGCAGAGTAGACCGGTAGGGACTGCGGGGAACTGGAGAGCCACCCATCGGCCCTAGCGGATTGTTACCATGTGCAAATGCAGATCCTGTGTGGCCAGATTAGATTTTTTCAAGAAAAACCAGAAATCCAGATTTCTATGTGATTTGCAAAAGTTGGCGGCTGATTCTAATCCTTTAAAAATCACCGAGCAGGCCAAACAAAACGGTCTGTTGCTCAGTTTGTAACCCTCGTGTCTGGTCCAACCTCTGCTTTTACAACAGGCACTGAAGCCCAGTGGGACAGGGGGCCTGGGCCTGGGCCACCCTTAGGGGCTGGGCTCACTCCAGAGGCCCCCTGCTCTCCCACCTCCTTGACCCTCCCCATATCCGGCCTGGGCTGTTACATGTTCCCCTCCCCAACCCCAGCAGACACCCCCTTCCTTCCCCTCGGAGGAGGGAGCCATCATTTTGCTTGAACGACACGCAGAAACAGGGCTGCCGCAGGAAAACAGCCGTGAGTCACCACCGAGCTCTTTTAAGGAGACAAGAAAAGCTGCCTTCTTAGAATTGTCACCCAGGCCCACTCGGGGAGGTGCGGGGCGTGGGGGTGGCTCTAAGACCTGGCAGTTAATTTCTGGGGTGTGTCCCCCTCTGGCCTGATCCGGGCTGGGCCCTGGCTGGCACAAAGTGAGCAGTGGTGTCCCGGTGGCTCAGATGCCAGGCTCCCCACGGCCGTGGCCAGGGCTGAGGGCTCAGCGTGCTCATTCAGTTCTGACTTTTAAAAATAACCCAGGAACTCTTTTATTAAAATAGCTGTGTTACCAATCGACACGTTTTAATAGGACACTCAATTAGAGCAAGATTTACAGAGACGCAGACGCCCCCACATCAACTGGCCCCTTTCTCCCCACGCGCCAGCTCCAGTCCGTCTGTCTGACGTGCGCTCCTGCTCCCAGCTGCGCGTGAGACCCGTGCTCCTCTCAGCTCCCCGGCTCCTCTGCAAGGAAGGGACGCGCATCAGGGTGAAGGGACGCTTGTTGAACACCGGTGGTGTGCCAGGCACCGGGCTTGGTGCTTTGGTAGATGACCTCACTGTCTCTTTACAGCCACCTTGTAAGTTGGGTGTAACTGCCTCCCTCTTTTTGGGTGGGGAAACTGAGGCTGCAAGAGTAACTAGCCCGGGCCTGCAGGCCCAGGCCCACCTGGGCTGAGTTGGCTGCGGCGATCTGGGAGTTAGCAGGCCCTGCAGGCCCCTGTCCTCATTCCCAGCCACCCTCCAGCCTTCAAACTGGGCAGGGCCCTTCTGTTCATGCCGCTCCCCTGTGCCAGTCCACTCTCCGGCCCAAGGGGTCTGGGGGCTGCTGGGGGGTGGTAATCTCAGGCCAGAGCCCAGTGAAGGCAGAGGAGCCATGCAAAAGATGGGGGGTGTGTGTGTGTTTGTGCTCACGCAGGGACCCCATTCACATAGACCACGTGCCCACCCCTGGCTGCCTGCCGCCCGCGTGCCTGCCCTGCTGCTAAGTGCTTCCCTGGTCTTCAGAGAAGGCCCTGGTTTTACTCCTTACTCACAGAGGGTGGGGCGGTTTGGTCTCAGCTCCCTCTGTTGGGGGGCCAGGTGGGCTCCCTGTGGGCTGGGCAGAGCCGACCCCACCCTGGAACACCCAGACAGGCCAAGGCTAACACGGGGCTGAGCACTAGGGATGTCGGACCTCACCCAAGTATTTCCCTTCTCTGCTCTGGACCAGCCCCTCTCTGATGATGGCGGACGTCGCCTGAGTTCTTTGTGCCAAGCACGGTCCCTGGGGCTTTTCATGGGTGGTGGCCCCATCTGATCCTCCCAAGACCCCCATGCAGCAGGCACTCTCATCGTCATCATTTTTCAGACGAGGAAACTGAGGCATAGAGAGGGTAAGCAGCTTGCCAGGGTCACAGGGTAAATGGGAAGCAGAGATTAGAGCCCAGGCATCTGACTCCAGAGGCTGTGCTCTTTGAAACTAGAGGCTTGGCTGTTCTCCTGGCCCAAACTCAAGCCTCGCCTCCACCACGAAGCCCATCCTGACTGCCCCTTGTGCAGCTGTGTCTCTGTCAGAGCATGCAGGTGGGCCACAGGGTGGAAGGGACACCCGGGAGAGGACAAAAGACCCAGCTGTGGGAGCTGGAGAGGCCTGGGCGGCGTCTCATTTGCTCCGTCCTTTATAGACAAGGAAATGGGGCCTGGACATGGGGCGTGGCCTCTAGGGGTGCACAGTCAGGAAGGGGTGAAGAGGGACTCCGACCCCCGGGCCAGTGTTCTTTCTTCTGTGCCCACTTGCCGCACGGATTCCACGTCAGAGACGGGCCCAGGTGGATGGCGGGAGAGGCCAGAGGGGACTCGGGCTAAGGTCCCTTTTCCTCTCCTTTGCCCCAGTCCTCGAACCCGCAGGCTGGCAGGCTTGCAGCCTCCCTCCCATCCTTCATCCTCCCACCATTAAAAAAAACTGGGAGGCGAAGGGAGGGCTGAGCTGTTGACTTAAATGTTTAAATTAGCCCCACTTTGCTGAAAGCTGGGTGTCAGGATAAATCCATTCCTACAATGTCATATATCTTTCCCTGAGTGGGAAGTTGGTGAATAAATGAATGTTCTTCATACATTATTATGGCCTGACACAGCCAAGGCAGGGAGAGGCAGCCCGAGTGATTAATGAGCAGGTCTGGGCTAATGAGTGGGAGGTCGGGCGCCCTGCGGGGGGCCTGTGCCCCAGGGCCCGGGCCAGGGTGGGGGCTGAGCCCTGGTTCTGGGGCCTTCCAGCCAGCCCTTGGCTAGGCTGGCGGCCCGTGGCTGCCTCATGTTCTCTTGTTCATCATCTGTCTCTCAGGGGAAGCCCTGCCCCTTGCTGGCTCTGTTTACCCTGTGTCCACACCCTCTCTCCTCCCCTCTGGGGACTTGAAATGACATCTCTGTGGCTCAGGGCCCGTGGAGGGAATAGAACCCTGCAGGAAACAAAACATGGGACCTTAACACCTATATGGCGTTTTTAGATCCAAAACACTTTGAATTGGTCTTCACAGTATGGCCATTGACCAAATGGGGAAACTGAGGCACAGAGCTGGAACGTGATCCCCACGAGGCCCATGGGGCCCAGCCTATGGGGAGCCTCTGCAGTGCTCCTACAGCTACCCTGGTTGTGCTCTGGCTGCCTGGATTCCCTGCCCACCACAAGCTGCTGCGACCCTGGAGTCAGACCCTGTGCCTGACAGTGCCGGTGGGCCCAGCCCAGAATAAGAGGGTCTGTGGCCTCAGACGCCCTGTCCCGCTAGACCAAAGTCAGGACCTCTCAGCCAAGCTATCCCGGAAGACCCTTCTCAAAGACGGAGTCTGAGTCTCAGACATCCAACCATGATGATTCCTGAGGAGCCAGAGAGGCCTCCTGGGGGAGGTGGCCCTGGAATGAGGGAGGACCGTGGGCTCATTCCTGGGCTTGGGTTTCGTTTTCCATTGCCCCTCCCCGCTCGCCCAGGCTGGAGGGGCTGGAGGGGCTGGAGTTCAGGACAGGGAGACCTGCTCAGCGGAGGTGAGTGTGGAGCACGGGGTGTGCACACGTGTGGAGACGGCAGTGGCCTCTGGGGAGGCGGAGTGGGCGGATTAGGGGAGTGAGGGTCATTCCCCTGAGCACGTTCTCCTAAAGTGGCGCCTTTGCAATTGTCTTTCAAGTAGTGTGTTCACAGTGTTCTTTTTTTTTTTTTTTTTTTTTTTTTTTGTTGAGACAGAGTCTCACTTTGTTGCCCAGGCTAGAGTGAGTGCCGTGGCATCAGCTTAGCTCACAGCAACCTCAGACTCCTCGGCTTAAGCGATCCTACTGCCTCAGCCTCCCGAGTAGCTGGGACTACAGGCATACGCCACTATGCCCGGCTAATTTTTTCTATATAGATTTTTAGTTGTCCATATAATGTCTTTCTATTTTTTTAGTAGAGACAGGGTCTCGCTCAGGCTGGTCTCGAACTCCTGACCTTGAGCAATCCACCCGCCTCGGCCTCCCAGAGTGCTAGGATTACAGGCGTGAGCCACTGCGCCCGGCCCACAGTGTTCTTAAAACTGTGATGAAAACATGCAGAAGTCATCGAAAGCCGGGCAGTTAGATGCCCAGGTGGAGGGAGACGGTTGTGTGTTCACTGTCTTGCCAACTAGGGGTGCTATTCCTGGCTCCCGCCTCGGGCTGGGCCTTCCCTTGATGGTGTGTGTGTGAGTGTGTCTTTGTGTTACCTTGTGTGCAGGGGGGTGTGTGTGTGTACTGTGGGACCATGTGTGAGCATGTGTCCATGTGTGTGTCACTGTGTGCTTCGTTGTGACCATGTCTGTGAGAATGCATGCTTGACTGTGTCATTGCATCATTGCGTGTTAGCGTCGTGTGTGTGTGTGTGTGTGACCATGTTTGTACGTGTGAGCCCCCAGAACACGAGCTCAGCATCTGCGCTCTTTGGGCCCTGCCCTCCTCTCGGACCCAGCCGAGACGGTGGGCTCCATAACCGTAAAGCATTGTCTGCATGCGGGGGCTCATTTGCTGCAGTCACACGAAGAGGGCCCTTCGGGGAAGAAAGGCTGCATGGGGCAGCGTCCAGCCTGGCCCTTCTCCAGGTACATGGACTTGCTCCCTCCTTGGAGCGGAGGCTTTGCCTCTCTGGCCCTGCCCTCGACTGGCCCAGCCCTCTCCTCGCCAGGCTTAGCTGCACTGTCAATATAGGATGGCGAGGAGACCTGCAGGGGACCCTGGTTCCACCCCGGAGTCAGAGTGAGGAACTTGGGAGCAGTTAAATGTTGAGCCACGTTGGGGCAATCAGAGAAGGCTTCCTGGAAGAGACAGTGCTGGATCAGGCCTTGGAAAGAAGGGAGAGGGGAGGAAGGAGGGCCATCTGGGTGGAGAAACCGGCAAGGGCAAGTGCTTGGCCTCAGGGAGGGGAGGAGTGTGGAGGAGACAGGGAGGCAGCCAGCGGGGACAGAGGGCACTTCCAAAGGTGAGCAGCCGGAGGCGTGGCAGCAGAGTGCTGGGCACATAGTAAATGCTCAGTAAATACCTGCGAAATGAAACGGGGGGGGGGGTCCAGTTCTCTCCGTGACCCCCGGGAAGGTGTTAAATGGAAAGTATAACGATAACGTAGCATAGTTAATGATGGCAGCTCTATTTGTTTTTCCGTCTTCAATCACTTCTGGAAAACACACACATACATAGATATTTGCAGCTCTGTGTAAGCACCTGCAGTGGGGGCAGCGCCGTGCCTGCCGCTTTACACATACTTCGTTTTACACATAAAGAAATGGAGGCTCAGGGAGGTAATGACCTGCTTAGGTGGCAGCACAAGTAGATGGTGGTCCTGGGATTCAGTTCCACGTTAGACTTCAAAGCCTGTGCTTCTCCCTCTCCATGCCTCAGTTTCCCCATCTGTTCCTGATCTGTACCATGCCTCAGTTTCCCCAGTCCATTCTCATATTTGGCTACTCTCTGTGAATTCCAGGGCTTACTTTGGGGCTATGACCTGCTGAACCCAGAGTTCCCTCTTCTGAGCAAGATTCTGAGCCTGGACTTCTGGGGAACTTCCTCCTTCCCCACCAGATCCCTGGGGCCTCTCTCCTGTCCCCAGGCCAGCGTGGGGCTGGGGCTGGGATGGGCAGAAGGAGCAGGACTGAGCCCTTTGGAATGAGGGGCATCTCCACACTCCTGGAGGGGACTGAGTAGGGACCTGGCTGTGCCCAAGTCTGACCCTAGAAGGGGGGGTCCTGGGCTAAAAGGAGAGTTTATGTACCCGTTTGTGACCTGGTCCCCTTTCCTGCATGTCCAGCTGGCAGAGGGAGAAGCCAGACCTTCCTTGTGCACAGCCCTGGGACAGGCCAAATGCTCCCCACCGTGCCGCCTGCCTCAAGCTTCACAACAACCCTGGGAGCTGGAGACCCCAGGGCCCCGTTTTATAGGTGAAGAAACTGAGTTTCATGGAAACTTGTGAATTTCCCAGAGTCCCTAGTGACGGGGGGCAGAGCTGGGCGAGGCGTCTTCTGCTCACCTGACTACCTTGGCCTGGCCCTGTGCCAGGCTGGGGCAGGGAGGCTGTGCCCTGGGGTGCAAGAGAGGGTGGCCTTGACTTCGGAGGGGGCTACCAGAGGCAGGGCCTGGGACCGGAGGAGCCCCTCTGCAGGCTCTTACTCCTCAGAGCCCCTCCCCCTGGACACCCAACACACGCTGTGCAGGGACTGCCACCTGCTGTGCCCTGGGAGCCAGCTGTGCTGCGCTGGGCAGAGCGTCCTGTCGCCCTGTCTCTGGGAGGCGGGCGTGCCTAATGAATTAATTAATGTTGGCAAAGCACTTGGAGATCCCGGGCTGAAAGGTGCTCAATACATGCAAATCAGAGTGATTGTTATTATCCATAATTATGGAGTTTCTGCTGGAGAAATTATTCAGAAGCGGATGGTGGCTGGGCCAGCACCAGGCCCTGCCAAGATCGCTCCTCCATAGTGGTGGAATCTGGCTTCCTTTCCTCCCTCCCTCCCGCCTTTCCTTTTTTCCTTCCTTTGCTTCTCTTTCCCTTCCTCCCTTCCTCCTCTTCCCTCCCTCCTCTTTCCCTTCTGCTTCTTTTTTCCTCTTTTCCCTTCTGCCCTCCCTCCCATCTCCCTGCCCCCACTCTCCCAGTCCGGATCTGTTGCCGGAATTTCCACAGCAAACAAACGCCTTTCATCGCAGCTCGCAGCTCGTGAAGGCAGGACCTGGTGCCCTCTGGGGAAGGAGAGGATGGACAGTAGCTTCTCACATTCCAGAACTGAGAAGGATCCAGAAACTGGGTCTCACTTTCTCCTTCTGTTACATGGGTCCATAAGGGCTCCCCCGTGCCTCCTTAGGTGTGTGGCATGCCTGGGAGGGCACTCTGTGTTGTTGACATGAACACGGTGAGTGTGTGTGTGTTTGCACCTGGTGTGTGGCCTCCAGCCCCTCCCCCATCAGACATGTTCTCAGTGTGCCTCGGTTCCCCAGTGAATGAGGCTGAACCTCCTCCACCAGACTGAGCAAGTGGCCCCATGATGCCCGTCCTTGGCAGTGCCCGGAGTTGGCGATCCAAATAAATCATCTCTCTCAACTGCACCCGGTTCCTGCCCCCGCCCCCAGTCCTCTGTCTCCGTGGCTGCCTCCTACATCTTTGTGCCCAGGAGCTCTGGGGAGGCTCCCTCCAGATTCAGCACCATAGACAGCGCCCGGCTCAGTGGGCCCCAGTCTCCTCCCAGCTGAACTCTACCTCCAGAGGTCATTCTGACACAAGCCCTGCTCCCCAGATGGGGACGCTCAGGCCAAGAGAGTGCCAGTGATTTATCCAAGGGCACACAGACGCTGAGCTTGGGAGCTGAACTCCAACCCTGGTCTCGGAACTTCCCGTTGCAGCACACGGCGGCTTTAGGACGTCCCAGTGTTCCATCAGCAAACGCTTAGCAAGCACCTGTCTCTATACCAAACTCAGCGATGGAGGAGAGCTGGAGGTGGCCAGGTCTCTGTTCTCTGTGGCACATGCGACCCACAAAACAATAGCCACAGCCACAGCCACAGTGAGAGAGCTGGGCGTGGCAAACACCACAGTACCATGTGTTTGATTTTGCAGTGCCTATGGGACGTGCTCGAGAGACTCAAGGTAGAGCAAGTTTCTACAGAGTGGAGCAGTCAGGAAGGCCCCCGGAGGAGGTGGCACCATGTCTGGAGAGGCAGAGAGGAAGGGGAACAGTGTGGTCACTGAAGAGGAGGCTGGAATGAGGCCGGCCTGCGTGTGGGTGATGGCAGAAGCCCATTGGTGGGCTTAGAGCAGCTGGTGGCGATGAGTCCGGGAAGGCAGGCAGCGCCCTGCCGAGGGGCTGGTCTGTGTCCGTGGGTGCACGGGACCACTGACCACACGGATACGGCGGGAGCTCCCCTCAGCTGTCCGCTGCCGCAGCCTGGTCTGGCACCAGAGTCCCACCCCCACCTCTCTCTCCTTCCCTTACCTGGGGTTGGCTGATTTCATCTGGAAGTGACAACAGGCCGTAGTTGTCTATGGGGCCTTTGTGCCGTATCGCTCAGCCTGTAATCTTCCCCATCCGACACAGGCTCTTTTCTCTTCCCTGGCATTTGTCACAAAGATTGGACAGAGCCCCAAAGCCCTGCAGGGAGGCCGGGCCGGAGCGGGCCTCTCGCTGCCCATCGATTTGCGTGGCTTTTGCCAGCTGCCTGAGCGGGTTTGCCGGACACCATGGGTCTGTGTTTGGCTTTGGATAATGAAATAATGTCCTCGCCGGGGAAAGGAGAGAGCCTCTGCTAATTAGCTCGGCCGCCTTCTTTTAGGACAAAAGTCTTCCCTGGTGGGCTTCTGGCGCTGGCTGAGTGGCAGGGCTCTGCAGGGAGCCAGTGGGGCGGGCAGTCCGCCTTGGGGGTGACAGCAGGAGGACAAGAGGGCCCAGGGCAGGCAGGGCTGGTGCTTTCCAGGGACACATCTCCCTGGCCCTCTGTCCCCCAGCAGAGACGTTCTGGTCCAGGGTCAGCCAGGAGCAGGAGAGGGCCTTGGAATCACACAGATCTGGGTTCTGTCCCCAACCCTGCCCCTTGCAGGCCTTGTGATCCTGGGCAAGACACAGCTGACCTCTCTGCGTTTCAAGTCACCTCCACTGAAGAGTGAGGCAGGTCACCGTGCGAGAGGGTGGCTCTTGGGCTTGAGTGAGATGACGGAGCAGAGTGCTCGGCACACAGGAGGGACTTGGAAGTGCCGGTGGCCTCACATGCACCATGTGGGACCACACCCTTACCCTGTCTTAGGCCTTGCTCATCTTGGGCACATGGGCCCCGCCGTCCAGCCCTCTGACCCCTTAGCAGGGTGGGATCTTCCCCTACTCCCCCCGGGGCTCAGGAGGCAGTGGAGCTGGTGAGTGGCTAGGTGCGAAGGCGGAAGCATTTGCAGTGCCCCTTCCCTGCAGTCTAGGCTCTGGGGCTGGAGTCGTCCCATGCCCTGTGGGAGGGGCTGACCATCAGCCCACGAGATCAGAGAGGGGCCGGGATGGAGAGGCCGCTCCCTGCTCCAGGCAGCCCTCTGGAGACCAGCTGGAGGTACTGCTCTACGTGACCCCCCTGACATACTTTCACTGTGCCCCTGCCAGGGCGCCCCCCGCTATTGCAGTTCGTATCACCCTTCCCATCCCTGCGAGGCCTGACAGCACTCTGAGCCCTCCATACCTGTGACTCACTGACTCCACAGGTGCGGTGGCTGTGGAAGGAGCAGTAGCTATGGCAACAGTGGCGCTAAAAAGCAGCCAGCTTTGCTGAGGACTTACTAGGTGCCAGGCACCGTTCACAGTGCTCCGCCAGTATCTGCTCCCTCACTTTAGACGGACAGGGTTCGATGGACTCCCGTTTACAGAGGAGGGAGTTGAGGCCTGGGGGCAGCAGGGGCCTCTTGGGGCATCGGGTGAGAGATGGCAGAGATCCCCACCCGGCTCCCACCTGGCTCAGGGCAGCTTAGGCTGCCGGTCTCAAATGGGCACAGAGAGAGATGGGACACGTGCAGGCCCTCCAGGAGGTCACAGTAGCAGAATCCCCCCAACATACACCCTCCACGCTCCCCTGGCCCCTCTGGCTGCCTCCTTGCCCCAACTCAGAGGTGGCAGCTGCATCTTTCCCACCAGGCTGGCCCTGTCTCTGGCTCTGGGTGGGCTCCACAAGGGTGGAGGCTTGTTGGCCAAAGTATATCTAGCACTCAGCGAGCCCTGGCGTGTAGTAGGTGCCCAACTAATACTTGTTTAATGCAGGAATGAATGTCCTTGTGTGGATTAACTGAGACCATGTATATTAAGTACTTGGCATGCGACCAAATATTTATTGAGTGGAAAAATACCTTTGGGTGGAATACAGGAGGCGATGGGTGTCAAGTGTCTGGCCCACAGTGGCTCAGCACATGGGGATAGCGGCAATTGTTGGCATCCGCTCTTCTGGAAAGGGTCGGGTGGGTGAACCAGACGCAGGGCCAGGGAGGGGAGAGACGGGGAGAGCGGCAGGCACCGGAGCCCCGAGGAAGAGGCGACAGCAGGGGAGGCTGGTTAGCAGGTGGGGGCCCCTGACACCCACTCCGTGTGGAGCTGGCGACAGGAGCGCGTGCGTGTGTGCACGCGTGTGGGCGGATGTGTGTGTAAAACAAATAACTGGAAAATGAATTTAATTATAAGGCACTTTTAGTAGTTATTTATATTTAATCCTGCTAATTCTGTGTCTTGTGTAGCCAAACTGTAATTCTATTCTTACTCATCTGCTACTGAGAGTGGGGGAGAGACGGGAGAGGGAGGCGGCCCCGCTGGAAGGCAGCAGGCTCCCCTCACCCGGGGGTCAGCCTGGACCAGCTGCAGACCCCGAGGGTGGCGGGGAGGGCCCCTGGCAAGGCTGCTCCAGGGGCATCTGGGCCGCGGGGGCCCTGCTCTGTCTGCAGGCAGTTAATCTGCTCGTGTTCACTCAGCCCTGGACGAGGGCAGGGGGAGCAATGGGGAGCCGGCTTCAGGGTCCGGCAGACCCAGGGTCAAATCCAAGTTTGGCCATGGGCTGTCACCTCAGAGGCTCACTTTCTCCATCTGTGAAATGGGCGTGATATAAGCCTCCCCAGGGCTGTTGGGAGGACCGAATTGCAGAGCGCAGCTTCTCTGGATATGCTCATTCCTGCACCCTTGTTACTTACTCTCCAGCCCTGTTTACTCTCTCCCTGTTGTTCAGCCTCTCCCGACAGGCCAGCCCTTGGCTCATTGGCAGAGAGGAGAGATTGACTGACTCTATGGCCACTAAGTGACTAGGGTTCTGCCCCTTTATTCAGGATGACCCCTGACAATGGCTGGAGGTCTGGGGAGTGGAGTGGTTTGGCGGCAGGACCCCCAAGAGCGGTGCTGGAGCAGCCTCACTGGGCGGCAGTGAGGAGGGCCACGCTGCAGCTGTGGGAGTGGGAGAAGGGGACACATTCCTAAGAAGGGACCACAGCCTGGCCCACGTGGTAGCCTTGGGGGAGCACCGTCAGGAGTCTGAGGCCTCTGCTCCGGTCCACGCTGCCCTGAGACTCTGTGCAAGCGGCAGCCCCGCTGAGGCCAGGCCGGGGCACTGAGCGAGACCCAGGAAATGCTCAAGGGAGCTCTAAGGCCCGGACGGAGATGGGATGGGGAGTGCTGGGTACTCACTAGGGCTCACTTTCTGACAATGCCACCTGCGGCCAGGCTGGAGCAGTGCGGGATGGGACAGGCCGTGCTGCTGGGCTCAGACCTCCCTCCAGGACACCTGGCAGGTGCTGGGCTGGGCTGGGCCACGACTTTGTCCCAGAGCAGGGCTGGTGGGAGGCAGGGCAGGGACCCAGCCTTTCTTGGGCCTCTCTCCGCTCGCTGCTTCTTCCCATGCTTTCCTGGGTCTTCCCACCTCGTCTGAGCCTCCTGCCCTGGCAGCCCGGCACTGCAGGGTGTCAAGGGGTTTGGCTGTGCCCAGAGGCAGAGGGGCTGCCCTGGGGGCCGCCCCTGGCTAGCTAGGCTCTGTGCTGGGCTTCTTACAGATTTTCTCCCACAGGACCCCTGCAGTGAGGCTGCAAGGCGGATGTTACTTTCTCCATTTTACAGATGGGGAAACTGAGGCTCAGAGAGGTTAAGGGACATGATTAGACTTTGGGTCATCTGACTCCAAAGAGTGGTTTTTTGCTTCCTAGTGAACTGTGGCGGCCCAGGGGAGGAGGAGGATGGCCTCTGCAGAGGGTGGGGTAGTGTGAAAGTACTGCTTGGAGTCTAGCTGCTAGGAACAGCCTGGAGAGCCTGGTGCCAGGAGGGTGTCCAGTCCCGGCGTTTGCACCCCCAGGCGCCCAGCAAGGCTCTTCCTGACGTCCCCCGGGGCTGCTGGTGCTGGCCAGTGGCTCGTCCCGCCTGCGGGAGGCTCAGAGAGGCACCACAGCCCCTGTCTGGAGTCACTGGAGGGTGAGAGCTTGGCGCTGGCTCCGCCACGCCCCAGCTATGCAGCCTCTGGCCAGCCCCCAACCTCGGAGCCCCAGCGTGGCCGCAGATGACAGTGTGGCACGCAGTGCATGCTCGCAGTCACCCGCCTCGCTCCTCCCACCCTTCCTCTGCTGGCGTGTGGAGGTGGGTGATGATTGAGGGTACGATGCTCTCTGGGATAGTTTCACTTTAATAAGAGACTTTAATGCCTCCGAACCCCAACGGAACGATGTTTCCCTTTAATGGTGACATTTCAGGTGTGGTGACAGCCGTGGGGAGAGGCTCTGGTGTCGCGTGCAGCCGTGTTCTCCGGCCCCTCTCCCACTCCCCTCCCCGAGGCTCGGCTGCGCTGTTCACAGGCAGGTCAGGTCAGTGTCTCGTTAATTTGATGGAGGGATCTGTCCTTGGCGCTCTCCCGCCTGCTCCGCAAAAGCCCGGCCAGGGAATTGGCGGCATTCTGACTCAGGCAGGGTGGCCCAGCCTCCGCTCTTCCAGGTGGGGAGGGGTCTCGGGCAGAGAACAGTTAGCAGGCTCCAGGGGAGGCAGTTGGGCTGCTGGGGGCAGCCTGGAGGTCTGGTCCCGGGGAAGGGTCTCCGGGTGTGCCACGCTGAGTGTGGCTGTTCTTACCTGGTCTTTAAGACAGACCCCTGAGGACCTGCCTGCACTCCTGGTGGCTCACAGGGTCCCCTCATCCACTCAGTCCTGCCAGAAGTTCCCTGGGTGTCCCCATGGCTTGGCCGTGTTGACAGGGGTGGAGGAGGAGGAATGGTGGCCCTGTGCTAGGCCTCTCAGGGGACAGAGGGACAGAGGGATCTGGGACTGGTGCTCTGGAGGAGCAGTCCTGGGCCTGGGGAGAGGTGGCCAGGTCTCTTCTTAGAGGACGCAGCAGAGTTAAGGGCAGGGCGTGTTTGGAGAGGTCCCGAGGGAGAAGCCGGTCGAGTCCAGGCTTTGCGGTTGATCCCCGTGTGACTGTGGGCAAGTGTCCCTGCCCTCGCTGGCTCCAGTTTTCCCGCCTGTACAACAGGGATTCTGGTCCAGGACCGCTGATCTCCCCTTCGGCACCTTCCATCCTTGACTCTAAGAAAGCCTGGGGAAGGGGCTGAGCCTGGGGCTGGGGCGCAGGTTGGTCCCTGGAGCCCAGGGAGCGGGAGAGGGGTGCAGGCAGATGTATGCGCTGCCGTCGCTGCGGCCAGCACATTCATTAAGCATCTCTAAGATGGATACACCCCCCAGTTCACCTGGCACGCAGGCCTCGGGATTTATTTCTTCCTGAATGGTGCCATCCATCATGCTAGCAGTGCTGCCAGCGGGCGCGGCCAGCTCCTGCCTGAGCCTCCTGCGGGGTAGGGGGCCTTGTTACCCTCTGGCCATGCTCCTGCACCTGACCGCCCGTCACCCCAGCTGGCTTGGGGGCACTTCTGCCGCTCAGGTCTGCTCCAGTCTTCAGCCAGGCCACAGGTTCGGGGGGCTCTAAGGGGTGTGGTCAGGGCTGGCTTCATAGAGGAGCCAAAAAAAACATCTGGGCAGGAGTTGGCTGGGTGGAGAGAAGAGTAGGTCCTTTTAGCACTGGGGTTGGGGGAGGGACGGGAGGTCCCACACCCCTTCCCATGCTCCTAGGAGGGTGCCAGGCAGCGCCCATGGACCTGCTTGACCCCGTGCCCAGTTCCTGTAATCTGCTGTTCCTCCAGCTCAGTGCTCTACGCCCTTCCCAGGTGGCTCAGGCACCATCAGGTGACCCCTCACTGGCCTCCATTCACACAGTCCCCCCTCATCCATCCCTGCTAGAGGTGTGTGGAATATGGCAAATTTTGCCCCCATCAGCTGAGTGACCGTGGAGAAGCCACTTCGTCTTTTGAGCCTCAGTTTCCCCTCCTGTGAAATACAGATGGCTGGTCCTGTTCTGAAGGCTAGGAAGAACAGAGGAGCAGGTATGTGTGAGGCAGTTGACACAGGGCCTTGTTCATGGCAGGGTCGCAGTGCGTGTGGCTCTCTCCTCCTGAATCCTGAAAGGGATCTGCAGCTTTCACTGCAGGGAGGACGTCTGAGGCATCCTGGCGTCTGCCAGAGGCACCCAGCGTGCTGCCAGGGTCAAGGCCTCCCTTGGGGAGAGGGTGCACCAGGCGCTGCCCCCGGTGAGTTCTCTTCCCAGGCTCTCTGAGGGCAGGACTTTGTGTCACTCCCTTCTGCATCTGCCGACAACCCCCAGGGCCTGACATGCAGTAGGTGCTCAAGAAGCACTTGTTGACTGGAGCGATGGGTCAATAAATAAAGGCTGGGAGGGCTACCCAGTTGCTCCCAGGGCTCCCACGTGAGCCCCTGAACCCCATCTTTTGTGGCTGATTGGGAGAACGCCCCCCCACTCTGGCTCCCAGCAGCACCCTTTCCAGTCCTGTTGATGCCCCCCCAGCTGGGAGGCAAATCTGCAGCCTTCCCCCTGCATTCCCAAAGCCCTCCCCACCTGCATTCCTCCCCCCTGCATTCCCAAAGCCCTCCCCACCTGCATTCCTCCCCCCTGCATTCCCAAAGCCCTCCCCCCCTGCATTCCTCCCCCCTGCATTCCCAAAGCCCTCCCCCCCTGCATTCCTCCCCCCTGCATTCCCAAAGCCCTCCCCACCTGCATTCCTCCCCCCTGCATTCCCAAAGCCCTCCCCACCTGCATTCCTCTCCCCTGGCATTCCCAAAGCCCTCCCCACCTGCATTCCTCCCCCCTGCATTCCCAAAGCCCTCCCCACCTGCATTCCTCCCCCCTGCATTCCCAAAGCCCTCCCCACCTGCATTCCTCCCCCCTGCATTCCCAAAGCCCTCCCCCCCTGCATTCCTCCCCCCTGCATTCCCAAAGCCCTCCCCACCTGCATTCCTCCCCCCTGCATTCCCAAAGCCCTCCCCACCTGCATTCCTCCCCCCTGCATTCCCAAAGCCCTCCCCACCTGCCCGTTCACAGGAGAGTATCTCCCTAAACAGCACCTAACTCATGTTTTCGCTTTTACTTTTATATTGAACTATAATTTGACTGTCTAAAGGTTCTTAAAGGAGAGAGAAAAACAAAATCACCCCCCGCCCCACTCTGTGCTCAGAGCAGATTCTGTCTTCGGAAGGGAAAGGGCAAACCCTCCCGGCCCTCTGTAGACTGGGGCTCCTTGGAGCCCACCTGTCCTTTCAGAAGGGCACAGGGCGCAGCCTGAGGCCAGGAAGCCTGGGCTCTGCCACCCCTGCCACCAAGGGTCAGTGCCCCTCTTAGCCCGTGGACTCCCCCTGGTGGGGCCTAGGGAGTCACACTGTCCTTCTGCAGAGGGCGGGTGGTGCCCTCGGCCCCCTCTGCCCTGCCCCTGGGGACCGCGGGTGCTTGTGCCCAGCAGATTGGGTGCCTGGTGGAGGGGCGCTGGAGGTGGGCATGGACGGAGCAGGGGAGGAGGGGGTGCTGCCCACATCTGCTCAGGGGGGCCCCTCCCAGCAGGGGAGGCTGGAGGGGCTGGGGAGTGGGCACGTGTGGGTGGTGGAGAGAGAGCCAAGGCCACAGGGAGGCCCGGGGTGGGGGGCTCTGCCTCTCACCCCCCTTCAGTCAGCTCACCGCTCCCACCTTCCCCACCAGGTTCTGCGTCCATTTCTAAGGAGGAGGGGTCCAGCAGTGGGCTGGGGTCCGGCCTGTGCCCCACTGAGGGGTTCCCCTCATTTTCCCACTGTGCCCCAGCTTTCTCGTGAGTGTGTGTGTGTGCGGGACTGCCAGGGCCGCACTCAGCTGCCGGGGTTCCTGCCCTTCCAGCGGCGTCCCCTCCTACCTTTCCGGCTGTCTGGTGGGGCTCTCTCCTCGTCTCTGCCAGAGCTGAAGCCATCCCTGCGTCACACTCTCCTCAGGCAGCCTGTCACCCTTTGGATTTTGGTTCCCCTGGTTGCCTTGTGACCTCAGCTCTCTGATGGGCTGAGTGAAAGTTCTGATTTTGCAGATTGTCCGACTTTTTCTCGTGGTTAGGCTGGGAGTGATGTTCTCCTGTGGCTCCCACGCCCTAGATGAGGTGGCGTGCCTTTGTCTCTGGCTCTAGTGGTTAACAGGTTTGGACTCACTGAGACCGGGTTCGAGTCCTGCCTTTACCATGTGTTAGCTATGTGTCTTGGGCGAGTCACCCCAACCCCCAATGGCCAACCCTGAACCTTAGTTTCCCCCCTGGAAAGGGGGATGCCGATGCCCAGCTCGGAGAGCTGCTGGGAGTTAGGTGGGCTGATCTGCCGGGTGCTGAGGGGTGCTTAGTGGCTGTGACGTGGCTCTGCAAGGCCCTGCCTGCCGTGTCTCTGCATCTCAGAGCTGTGGGGTGCAGGGGCAGGGACAGGCCCGGGGGCTTCTGAGGCTTTGGAAAGAATGTCCGGCTCCTCACGGGCCCCCAGCAGCTTCTCTGGCCCAGCCTGAGCTGGGCCAAGGGTCTTGGCTAGGTTGTTGGCTCCCCCTAGAGCGGCTCCTCTGCCCACCTTTCGTCTTACCAGTAACTGGCGGAGGCCTCACTCCTCTGCTTGGATGGGGCCATGGAGCTCCCGGGCACAGAGGGTGCGGCCAGCACTGTTTGCCTGGCATTGGAGGCCCTGCCCACTGGGGACAGCCCAAGGTCCTCTCCCCTGCCAGGCTCCCTCCCCTCCATCTGAGCCCAGGCTTCCTCTGGCCCCTCTCCTCTCTGGTTTCAGACGAGGCCTTGCGAAGCCTGTTTCCACATTTAGGTAAGGCTTCCTGGGTCTGCGTGGGGACTGGGCTTCAGCCCCAGAGCGAGGCAGGGGCCGGTTCACTGGGCTTCCTGCGCCTGCCGTGTCCCTGGTACCTGCAAACCTGCCACCCCCGAGGCCTACGCCGGGGAGCTGAGGCGGGAAGCTGCCTGTCAGCGAAGCACGAGGCCAGGCCGTTGTGTTTCTTGCAGGCAGTGGTAGCCCTGGGGAGAGCGGCTGCCCACAGCACAGGCCCGAGCGGCCAGGCCGCGCTCTGGAGGGTCCCTGGGAGGGGTGGTCAGGGGCCTTCCTGGGGCCAGAGCCTCAGCTGTATCCTCAACCCAAGGGGGAGGGTGGATCCTCAGGGGCCGAAGGCAGACGATGGAAGACCTGAGACCGGCCAGGCATGTTCCGGGAGTTTTCCACACACCTTTCAGACAATGCAGTGCGTGCGGGGTGGGGAGTGGTTCCTTAAAGGCTCAGGCTTGGGTGGGCTGACCCGTGTTCCCAGGAGCTCAGCCAGGCCACAGGTCCGGAGGGCAAAGAAGCAAATCTAGAGGGAGGCCCTTCTGGGACTTTGCCCAGGACACCGCCTGCCTGGAGTGCTCGTCCTAACCCAGCAGACCTCTCCTCGGAGGCACATGCCAGGTGTCTCTGGCCTCCCTCATCCAGTTCAGGCTCCTCCTCCAGGCTCCCAGCTCCCCTCCCAGGCCACATGCTGTGGTGGCTGCCTGACTTCTGGTGGAGGAGCACTTCCAGGAGGAGGGTGGGAGGGAGCCGGGCGTGCCCGAACCCCAGCAGATGGGTGAGAGTGGACACTGCAAGCTGCCACCACCTTTGACAATGTCCTTCCTGCCGCTGGTGCCTGGCTGCATAGCCCAGTGGAAGCAGCTGCCTTCCCCAAGCCTCAGTTTCCCCCTCTGACTTGCCTTTGTGGGGGTTGCAGGCTAGAGATCAGTTTGGGCAGGCCTCAGTCTTTGGGGGCCACCTCCGCAGGCCTTTTCTGAGCCTCTGTCCCCACTGCCCTGGACTCCTTAGTCTGTTGTCCAAATCCTCGGTTATCCAAAGCCCCGAGCCCCGACCTACTCCTCCAGACGGCTCTCCCTGACGCTCCAGCCTGCGCTGCTCTGAGTCCAAACCTGCCGAGGGTGTTCCCAGCTGCTTTCTTCTCCTTGACACACTCTCTAGGCTCTGAGAAGGACACCAGGGACCGAGGCGGCTCGGCATGGCCTGCCTGGGTCAGTGGGCCTGTAACATCCAGCGACAGGCTGGTGGGGCCATGCTGGGTGAGGAGGAGCCGAGAAGGGGCAGCAACTCCTGCCTGGAGGCCACTGAGGCAACATTTAAGCTGCACTTTGGAGGGGAAGGCTGGAGACAAGGGAGTCTTGGGGACAGAGGTCAGTGTAGGAGAGGCCTTGAATGCCAGGTAAGTAATTTTAGGGTCTGGCCTCCCTCTGCAGACAGAGAACACCAGGGGAGGGTCCTGAGGGGGTGGCATGCTCCTGAGGGCAGACCCTCTCCATAATGCCCGCAGCCCTGCACCCCACCCCCACCTGGCAGTCTCATGCCTGCCCTTCAGATCTCTGCTCCTGGACCACTGTCCACGCTCTCGGGGCTCTTGGCCTTTAAAGTTCTCATCCCAATGTCACCCCTACCCACCCATGTGTGACCATTGATTGATGGCTGCCTCTGCCACCAGGCTTTAAGGCCACCGAGGGCAGGAATCAGAGGGTTTGGTGGTCCCCTGGGTCTCCAGCTCTCAGCCCAGCGCCTGTCACAGAGCAGGTGCTCAATAAATGTTGATGGAATATGTGAATGCGTGCAGGGCACGGAGTCCAGGAGCACCAGGCTGGAGGGGCTGCCAGGCTGGGCTGATGGGTGGGGGAGGCAGGGACCTCTAGTGAGCAGGGAGCACCTCCGTCCCAGCTGGAGCTGTGCTCCCTTTGCGTGTCGTTAGGCGGCTCCTTTAAGAGCCCTTGCAGGAGCGGAAGCTGTCTCTGGCGGCACCTGGCACCTCCGTGGGCAGGACGCCCCGCTGCTCCCCCTCTGAAACACTTTGAGAACAGGGGGACTGAGCCAACCTGCTACCCTCAGGCTGGCTGGGGGCTCCGGGGGGAGCCTCGGGGCAGCTGCGGGGGCGGGGCCGTGGTAGGCAGGGTGATGGGTGGACCCAGCCCCGACCTCACCAAAATCATTTTTAAGACCTGCGAGAGAAAGGGGATATTTTTAACCTTCATTCCATCAAGGCATCCCGAGGGAGAAAGGAGCGGGCAGGAGGCAGAGGGAGGGTTGGTGAGGGGCGCGAGAGGGGCTGGGGGCTTCTGAGGGGAGGAGCAGCCCCAGAGAGCCCTGAGGACGAGCTTTTGTGTCCCTAGCCCTTTTAAATTTTTTAAAAGCTCCAAACAGCAAGAGGGCCGGTGGAGTTCATTATATCGAGTTATCTCCTCGGTTTCAGGCAGAGATCAATCTTCTGAGTCTTGCAGCTCCAGGGGGGAAGGGAGGAGAAAGAAAATGGGAGGCGAAGGAAAAAAACTCCCTGGACCAATTTCCGCTGGCTAACACGATTACTGGGCTGCCTGGCAGCGCCAGCTGTTGGCAGGCGTCCTGGCCCCCCGCCAGTCGCACTCAGCTGCTGGCTGCCCCCAGGACTCCCTTGTGAATGGAACAGGTTGGCAGGTGTGAGAGCCCCGGACCCCTTGGGGTGGGGCCTGCTGGGCCCGCCCCCCGGGGCAGCCCTGCCATGGCTCTCCTGCTGGCCTCTCTCAGCCTTGTCCCCACCTCCCTTCCCCGCCCGTGGGCCCTCTGGCTCCTCGCACTCTGCCAGTGGGAGGCGGCTCACGCAGGGGGTGAGAGCACAGGCTTTGGAGCCTGACAGAGCTGGCCCTGCCTATTCACTCATTCACTCATTCATTCGGGAAATATTTACTGACTGTCTGCTGGGTGCCAAGCACTGCGGGTAGCATGGGGTGAACAGGGTGGACAGGGTCCCTCCCGCGGTACGGAGTTTCTGTTGCGAGGAGGAGACAAACGGTGGCAAGGACACACCCAGGCAAGGTCATGTCAGGCGGGGGAAATGCAAAGAAACTGGGTGAGACTGGTGCACGGGGCATTTTATCTGGAGTGGCTAGGGACGGTACGGGAGGGCTCGTTTGCGTGGAATGGCACAAGCGTGTGGGGGAAGAACATTCCGGCAGAAGGAGCACCAAGGGCAAAGGCCCCGGGACTGGCCGGCACGGGAGGGCGGTGGCTTGTGGTGGCAGGGGAGCTCGGGGAGGCGGGCAGGGTCTTGCAGGCTTTGAGAGGACGTGGCTCTGTGTCATGGAAACCGCCTGCTTGTGGCAGGGTGGCCTTGCCGCGGGGAGAGTCTGGGGTCGGGGTGGGCGCAGGGAGCCGGAGGGGAGGCAGGCTATTCCGAGAGTCCAGGCCGGGCTGGCAGGCGGGGCAGAGGGCCGGGGGATGGGAGGCTCCGGATGTGCTGGGGAGAGACTGACAGGGTTTGCTGGCGTGGGTGTGGGGTCGGGGAGAGAGAGGAGTCCAGGCTGAGGGAGACGTATATTTGGGGATAAAACCAAAGAGTTCGGTTTCGGACAGGTCTGTTAGGCGAGCAGTGGGAATGACACACAGGCCCCTGGCAGCATGCGGTGCTCAGCAGGGAGTTGGGGCCTGGAGATCTGGGGGGAACGAGAGGTTAAAGCGAGAAGGGGTAACCGGGACAGAGGAAGTCCTGGTGAGCCCTGGGGCCCTGGGTGTTTGGAGGGAGGTCGGGGGAGAGGGGAGGAAGGCGTGGGAGGACCACCAGGAGGGCCGAGCCCTGGAGGCCCAGAGATAAAGTGTTTCCCACAGAGAAAGCAGTCGGCCAGCCAGATGCCATACGACGACCATCGGGTTTGGCAAGACTGAGGTTTCTGGGGACCTTGGCAAGAGCAGCTTTGGGGAGTGGTGGGGACAGAGCACAGCTGGAGAGGGCACGAGGAAGAACTGGAGGCGAGGGAGTGGAGACAGCAGAGACAGCTCTTGAGTTTTGCTATTGAAGGGGAAGAGAAAAATGGAAGGCCATGTGGGGTCAAGGAATGTCCCTTCCTCCCTCCTTCTCTCTTCTCCTTCACAATATGAGGCAAATTGGTATGCTCTGTGCCCTTGGGTAAGTAGCTTAACCTCTCTGAGCCTCAGTTTCCTTTTTTGTGAAATGGAGGCGACCACTCAGATGTTACTGGATCTGGTGTATAATAGGTGCTCAGTAAATGGGAACGTTCTTACGTAGGTGCTCACGTGGGGAGATAGATAGTCACACATCATCAGTGCAGGTGTTTTTGGAGGGCAATTTGGGAGCAAGTACCAAGATTTAAAATGTGTGTCTGACCCATCCATTAGGAATGCACACAGAAAAATACTTGCATGTGTGTGCAATGAGGCAGGATGTTTTTTTTTCCAGTAATGTTTGAAATAAAAAAATTGGAAACACCTAAGCTCTCATCCTAGAGGGCCTAGGTAAACAGGTGAGGGCACACTCCCACGTGGAGTGCCTCGGTGTAGCACCATGGAGGACCCGACTGTGGCTTTCTGTTAGGAGCACAGATGCTGGAGCTTCACTGCGTGGGTCCAGACTCCCTAGCTGGGCACTCTTGGGCGCTTACTAGCCACCACTCTGCACTTTGGTTTCTCGTCTGCAAAATTAGGATCAAAACAGCACCTGTCTTGGGGAGTTGTTAAGAAGATTAGTTGGGTTAATAGGTAAAGTGCCCAACCCAGTGTCTGGCACATAGTAGGTGCTCAGTGAGTACAAGCAGTGATTATTGCTGTGCGCGGACGTGGAACGGTCTGCACAATCTACTGTTAAGTGAGGAGCACGTTCCACACCAGATCATAGGCCGTGCTCCTTGGTACACATCCCTAAGTGTGTGTGCACCTGTCTGTACGTGTGTGCAGACACACCGTTAGAATTTCACACCAACGGGATGGCAGTCAGTGCTTCTAGAGAGGTGACTGGGAATGGGAGTGTGTTTACTCTGCAGACTTCTGTATTTGAAGCTCCTTAAAGAGAACACTTTCCTGTATTACTCCTTTAATGAGACTACAATGTGTAAAAATGGTGATTTAGGCCTTCGCCTCCTTTAGGAAGCCTTCCCTGACTGCACAGCCCCGAGCCTGCCCCGTCAGATCTCCTTGGTGTCGAGGAGCACGTTGCCTGCTGTGGCTGCCGTGACCAGCTGTGTGTGCGCGTGCACATGTGTGGGCTCCCCAGTTAGCCCGTGAACCACCCGAGGGTGTGGGCTTTGCACTTCGAGGCTGGACGCGTCTTCGAGACCAGCAGTTCTCAGTGTGATCCCCACATGGCAGCATCAGCGTCGCCGGGGAGCTTGTTGAAATTCAGATTCTCGGGCCCCACTCTGGGTACTGATTGGAAACTCTGGGGCGGGCCCCAAGCTGTGCTTTCACCTGCCTGTGCTGATGGGGAAATCAAGGCACAGTGAGGCCCACAGCGGGATCCAGTGACAACACTGAGACAGGACCCAGGAAAGGTCCCAGGCAGAGGTGGAGGAGAGGCCCTGGGTGCTCCCTTCCTGACAGCTCCCCTGGGCTCCTTGGGACCATGAGGCACATGTGGCCCCAGGACGGAGGATTTGAGGTTCAGCCCTGTGTGTCCAGGGGCCAGAGAACTGTCCCTTCTGCTGCAGGCAGGCTTGCCCAGGTGGTTGGGGGCTGCTGTCCTTGGGCCCACGTCAGGGAGCTTCCTGAATCCCAGCCTGCTGCAGCCCAGGCCCTCGCTTTACAGAAAGGGCAGTCTTTTATTTTTTTTTATTTATTTTTTTTTAATGAGACAGAGTCTCACTCTGTCACGCTAGGTAGAGTGCAGTGTCACCATCGTAGCTCACTGCAACCTTAAACTCCTGGGCTCAAGCCATCCTCCTGCCTTAGCCTCCTGAGTAGCTGGGACTCCAGGCAAGTGCCACCATGCCCGGCTAATTGTTTCTGTTTTTAGTAGAGATGAGGTCTCACTCTTGCTCAGGCTGGTCTCTAACTCCTAACCTCAAGCGATCCTCCCGGCTCGGCCTCCCAGAGTGCGAGGATTACAGGCCTGAGCCACCGCGCCTGAACAGAAAGTGCAGTCTTGACTCTGTGGAAGGAGCGTGGCAGGGTCCAGGTCTCCTCCTGCTCCATCTGCCGCCGGGCACAGGGGAGCCAGGCTGGGCAGAGACTTGGGTGGGGTGGATTGCAGGATGCGTCTGTGGCCCGGTCTGACTGTCCTCTCACCCCCTCCCTGCTGTCTCTCTGCAGGTGTCTGGCCGAGGAGCCCCGAGCCCCTGTCGAGTGAGGTGAGCGGCCACTGTCTGTGCTGTGGATGGGGCCGGGCTGAGGCTGTGAGGGGCAGTTGCAGGGGCTCTGTCTCCCTCTCTGCTGCCCCTTCCTCCTCTCCATCTTCTGGAGGCCCCTCCCCACCGTGTTCCTGGGGGGTGCTGTTGAGTCCCTGGGAGAAGGGGGTGAGAAAGTTTGGGGATCAGCTTTCAGCGGAAAGGAGGAAGGTGTCTCCCTGGTTGACGGGATCAGGGTTATGGGTGCTGTAGGCCCTCGGGGAGGCTCTGCTGGGGCCCTGGGGGCATGTGAGTGCCTGGCCCAGGCACTGGACAGGAGTGACCCTGAGCTGGGGACCCTGGAGGCCCCTCATGAAGGAGGGAGCAGAGCTGTGGGCCACTCGGGTGGGTGGACTCCCTGTTGGGGGGCAGGCTCGCCTACCAGTTGAGGCTGGGGTGTTCTGGTGGTCGGGCTCTGGCCTTGGGGGCCCGGCTGTGGTTTGTGATGAGTAAGTATTTTGGGGACACGATTGCCGTGCCTGGGAACATTGTTAGATGAGGGCGGCAAGGCAAACCCCAGCAGGTCTCCGGGGCAGACATGCTGTCCTCTGCCCAGAGTCCCTCCCTGGCTTCTGGCATCTCCTCTGACTTCAGTTCCGAGGCGGCTTTGCCCCGTGGATCGTTCCCGGAGGGCTTCTAGTTTTCATCTGGTCGGGTATGTGGGGGGCCAGTGTGTCTGCCCCGTCAGCCCTGCCTCCATGCACAGGAGGGCGCAGAAGAGGTGTGACACCCTCCCTGAAAGCCTGGGTGGGGCTGCCCATCCTCCACCCTCCTCTGGGCTGGCCAGCTGCGCCCAGGACAGGGGTGAACTGAGACCGTGACTGAGAGTTTGGGCTTCACTCTGATCTGTGTGACACTCCCCCCAGTTTCCTTATCTGTAAAAGGGGGCTCCCCCGTGCGTCCTCCCAGACATTGTGTCGTGTGTGGAGGAGGGCCAAGTACAGAGAGCCTGGCACACAGTTGGTGCTCAATAAGTGTTCAAGCACACATCAGTTATTTTGCAGCAGAGCCTGGGGAGGAGTCCGAAGGACTGTGGGGAGCAGAGAAGTGCAGCCCCTGGCAGCTCAGACACCCCTGCAAGCATTTGAGAGAAGAGAAACTGTACTTAGTGAACCCAATCCAGGCAGACTGCCTGGAGGAAGCATGTTTATTGTTATTAATTTGCCATGGTTGATCACCTCTTTTTAAGTCCGAAAGAAACTTTTTTCATGCTTTAATTAGCTCATTAATCTTAGCAACCACCACCCATGAGAGGGAGCAATGTGTTCCTTTCATAGAAGTGGGGAAGCCGGGGCAGGCAAGGGGATAGACCTTGGTGTTGAGGTTGGATTTGGTCTAGGTCCCCACTCCGGGTCCCACGGTCCCATCACTCTCCTTACACATGGCTTCCGAGTCTGGGTCCTGCGGGGAGGGATATGGTTGGAGGTCATGCCGGTGGCCCCCATGTCCCCTGGCCAGGCCCCTGGAGCCGTGGCGAAGGGAGCGCAAGCCGGAGGCTGCATCAGGTCCGTGGAGATGCCTGTGTGCACCAGGCGGCTGCGGCCAGCAGGCCTGTCTGCGGGAGGGAGCCTCCTGGCCTGGTCTCTCGGGCTCTGTCTCTGGGGCATGTCCCTCCATGCCGGACACGGACCCACTTCCCTCTCCTCCACACCTGGCGCTGACAGCCCCCTCTGCTCAGAGTCTGCCTCCGCTGAGAGCCGCCCCACAGCAGCTGCCCTTGGCTGCCCTCACTTGGGTGGCTGAGTGGCCCAGCCCCACCTGGTTCAGCGAGAACAAGCTCCAGGCCCTTGTCCCGACCGGGATGGGGGGAGGCGTAGGGTGGCCGCTGTATGCCGGGAAGGCCTGGAATCAGGCAGGAGGGTGGGCAGGTGGCTCAGGGGAGCCCCCAGATGCAGGACTCAGTGGCAGGAATGCCATTCAGGGCAAGAGCTGGAAGGGGCGGGTTCCAGTCTGTGAGGCCGAGTGCAGCCGGTGGGAAGGGTGCCAACCAGAACACCTGGACACAGCAACTGAGCAGGTCCATTATGACTCGTGGGATGGCCCCATGAAATCTTTGGAATGGAAGAAACCTGTGTGCTGGATCGGAGCCCGGCGTGCGTGCGTGTGTGTGTGTGTGTGTGTGTGTGTGCGTGCGTGTGTGCTGGGTGTGGGCAGCCCGGGAAGGAGGCATTATGCAAATCTGGGGCCACGGTTACAACAGCAGCATCTGTCAGAGTGCAGACCGGGGAGCCGCAGGTCACACCGGGGCACGTGGGCTCCGCCTGCCAGCAAAGCCAAGTGAGGCTTGTGGCCAGCCTTGGCCGGGCACCCTGCCTCAAATAGAGCCACACATGGGCACTAAGGGGTAGACACCCGTCTTCGGGGACCACAACTCTGAGGGCCACCCCAGAACGGACCTGGGTCCACCCGGCACAGCCCAGGAGGCCCGGGGCAGGGGTCTGCTTGGATGTGTGTATTTGCTGGGCACCACGACCACCCGGTCATCGCTGCCAGAGTTTACTGGCCTGACTTTGCGTGTGGGCTGGAGATGCCAACCCAAGCCAGAGCTACCCTCGTTTCTAAAACAGGGGAACAGAACAATGGGGGTGGGTGTTAGGCTAGTTCCCTAAATGACATCCTATACTTGGGCACTAAATTTTTAGCTTTAACAGGTCAGAGTGTGTCTGCTTCAAACACAGCTGTTTCTTTGGTTTTCACCTCAGTTAGCCCAACACAGAGGGAGACCCCACTGCCGCTCCCGCCGGCTCTCTGGTCCCGAGCGTCTCTGAGGTGCTGGGGGTGCACTTAGCACCCAAGCGCAGAGCGAAGAGCTCAAGTTCTGGGCCAGGCTGCCTGGGTTCTGTTGTCGCACCTGGGAGCTGGGTGGCCTTGGGTACGTTTCCTAGTTCCTCGGTGCTTCGGTGCTGTCTGGGAAATGGGCACAGCAGCTGCCTCCTCGAGGGGACGCTGGGAGGATTAGATGCTGCAGGAGAAGTCTGTGGACGTGACCCTGCACGTGGCATTGCTCGGGTTGGCGGCCGGTTGCTCTTGCGTGGGGTGGGCAGCAGAGCCAGTTCAGGCTGAAGCGGTGACATCTGGGTCCCTGCCCCCAGCGGCTCCAGCCTCTTTCCCGCTGCCTCCCGCTGGGCGGGGCACGGGGCAGCAGCACAGCCCTGCAGCGCTGGGGCTGGGCATGTCGGGGTGGGGATGGGGAGGGGACAGAGGAGGAGGAGCAGGAACTGGCGCGTGCCACATGCTGGGCCCCTAGCACAGGCTCTTCACACGTGGAGCATCATTTGTTCCTCACACAGGAGAGGGATGTCATTATTCCTGTCTGCATATGCAAAGTGGGGGCCCACATAGGGAAGGTGAGTTGACCCAAGTTGCAGAAGAGGCGGAGCTGGGATTGAAGCCCCTGTGTCCTGTGTCCCTGAGGGGCTGGGGGCACCGGGAGCGGGTGTGGCTCTAGTGCCAGGCTCTGCCTGTCCTGGGCAGGGGACACGCGTGGGCCTGGACAGACATGCGGGTGCATGTGCCTCCCTGTGCCGATGTTCCCCCCACTGCAGCAAGGAAGCTCTCGGGGAAACTAGGGCAGTGGGGCGGCTCTCTGACACCTCCCACAGCATTGGCACCTGGGGGTGGCTTCCACATTGGAGCCTGGTGCCTGGGCCCCGCCTGTTCTCTGCACATGCCTCCCCTGATTCTGCCCGGCTCCCACCCCAGCCCGCCTGCTAGGGTGGAGGGGTGTCGGGGGGCTGCGAGGTGCCCTGGAATAATGAAAGCAATTAGCGGCTCAGACACTGTATGCCAAGCATGAGTAAATGATCATTCGTTTGCTAGCCCCGTTCTGCAGCTGAGGACATAGAGGCCAGAGGAGCATAGTGACCTGCCCCAGGCCACACAGCGAGGCAGCTGTGGGGCAAGATGTTGAGGCGGGTGGCGGGCGGGGGCCAGTGGGGCCCAGCTCTGGTTTTGCTCAGTGGGCAGTCCCAGGACAGCCCCTCCAGGCCCCCAGGGCCAAGGCCCCGCCCCAGCTGTCATTTTCCAGCCCTGCTGTGGCCAGGCCGGAGGGAGGCATTGGATACACATCACCTCCACTGAACGTGCCTTACTGTCCCCCTGTGGCAGATGTGGGAGCTGGGGCTCAGAGGGGTCCCAGGCCACTCTGATGCCAAAGTCCGGCTTTTATCCTCCCTGCCCTGTGGTGGTGCGTTGCCGCCGGCCCCTCCCTTGCTGCTTGTGGAGTCAGGTACCCTCCCGCCTCCCCCAGGCCCGATGCCTGCTTATGCAGCTGGGCGAACGGGAGGGCCTGGGCCAGTCTGGACACAGAGGGACAGAGAGGCAGACTCAGCCCCCGCATGGGGGAGGGGCGGGGACTGGATCTGTCGGTCTCAGGGTTGGGAAGGCATGTGGAGGTCCTCCCGCCCCATCAAATGTCCTTTCTGCCACCTGAGCCCCCGTGGCAGTACGGGTCGCTGTTAGGAACCGAGTTTGTGGCATCAGACAGCATGCTGTGAATTCTAGCTCCAGTACTTACCAGCTCTGTGGCCTTAGACATGTTACTTAAGCTCTCTGTGCCTCAGTTTCCCCGTTGGATAAAGGGAAAGTGATAGTAGAATCCACGTGGCAGGGCTGTTAGAGAAGTGAATGGGGTGTATATTTCCTGCGGTAGGAGCGATGCTCGGCATGCAGGCTCTCAGCAAATCTCAGTCGAAGTGGCCATTAGCAGGCTGCAGGGTGTTCCAGGGAGAGAGCAGGGCGCCCCTAGCTCATATGTGCAGCTGGATGCCAGAGCCAAGAGGGGGGACGGGCCAGAGCTTGCTGCAGCTCCCCCCACCCACCCCAACCCCACGCCCCCCAGACCCCTCCCAGGCCCTGAGTTTCCCATCACCTGGGGAGCAGCCTGGTGGGGGTGGATGAAGGCATGGGGATGGGGGTTACCATTTGACACATTAACTGTTTAATATGTACACCTACCTTATTCCATGAAGTATTTGGGAGAGCTTCTAAGCGTCAGTATGGTACCAAGATAGACAATCTAAGCCAGGGAAAACTAGGATGCCATACGAAGAAAAGCCTTGGAAAACATTAGAACATGCACACATAGGGTCTGATGTTGGGCTGAATATTTGGCCCTGTGATTCCCGGTGGTCGGGGTGAAAAGGGAAATATCAGTTATGAGATTCATGCTGTGCATGGGAGCAAAGCAGCACAGAGTCCCTGAGAAGGAGCGGGTTTCCGTGAAGAGTGAGAGCTGCGTCGGCCCAGCCATCTCCGCAACCTGGGGCGGCTCAGAGTCTGCAGGATGGAGGTCAGGTGCCGGACCTGGGTCAGGGCTGGCCAGCTCCAGGCAGGAAGACCCTCTTCCTGCACAGGGCGAGGCTGGGGCCCAGGGCCAGGACCATGTGGCTGGGAGGGTGGGCGAGGCATTGGGGCACAGCCCTCCAGCTTCCAGCCCTCCCAGCTCTGGATTCTCCTGTCCAGTTGGGTCTGCACATCTGCAGGCCTGGGCCTGAGGCCAGCTCTGCCTGCTCCGTTCCCCTCCTCTCTTCAAGAACCCTCAGTGTCTCCCCGCTGCCTAAGAATCCGCTGTGGCTCCCTGAGCCTGGCCTCTGGGCTCTTAGCCTTGAGCCCAGCTCAGCCCTTGGGGCTCCCTCACAGCCCCTCCGTCGGCCCCACGCTGCAAGCGCTCGCCTCACCTCCCCGCTGGCACCAAAGCTGCCCGAAGCCAGGGTGGAGTCTTCCCTGCCTCCCTCCCAGTGCCAGCTGGGCTCCTGGGGGAGTGGGGGCGCTCTGAAGCCTTGCAGGGAAGGAGCGTTCCAGAGAAGGGACGTGCAGGAATCACAGCGGGTGGGTTTCCAGTTTGCAGAAGGTCTTACACATACTTGGCCGAGCCCAGACCGCCAAGCAGCCCTTCGAAACAGGATGGCAACACTCCGCCAGGAGCGCGGCTCCTGCTTCAGCAGTGCCCGCCGTGTGCCAGCTGCTGCGCTAAGCATTTTACACATATTTATTTATTTAATCTTCCCCACAGCCCATAAGCTGTTTTTACAGGAGGAACTGAAGCGCCGAGAGGTTAAGTGTAATAATTTGCCTGAATTACGCAGTCCTTAAGTGGCAGAGCAGGGATTAGAACCCAGGCAGTCTGGATTCAATAGGAAGGGAAGGTGCTTACAATGCTTCTGTTACACCCAAGCATTTGTCTCCTCGGCTCCTCCCGAGGGCTGCAGAGGGAACAGTGAGACACTCGTGTTCCAGGTGAGGGAACAGGGTAAAGAGGGCAAGGCCTTCCGGGTCACACGGGCTGCTGCGAGGGAGTGGATAAGGCGGGTTCCCATTAGCACCCTCTGATCCCAGAGCTAGAGCTGGAGCTGCCCTCAGGCCCCTTCCGAAAGGGGCCAGGACTGAGGCAGGAAGGGCCATAGGAAGTCCTCCTCTGGGTGTGGCCGTTGTGCAGGTCCCTGTCTGTGGCACCCACTCCCACCCCAGCCCTCTGGCCTGGCCAGGAACTGTGTGGGCTCCAGTGGCCAGGACTCAGCAGGCCCTGAGCGGGTGGCCTGTGGCATGGTCGTGACGAATGGGCGACTGTCAGGATGGGCGTTGCTCACACTGCCAGGCAGTGCAGAGGCAGCTGCCTGAAATGCCTGCACCTGGGCAGGTCTGTCCCCACCAGGCCTGGCGGGACTAGGAGGCTGAGGGCGGCCAGCGGCCATCTCTGCCGGGCAGCAGTCAGGCAGAGTCCCGCCTGAGGAAGGAGACACAGCCCCGACCTCTCCAAAGGGCCCAGTTTGCGGGGCCTCCTCCTTTTCTGCCAGGGCCTGCCCCTTAGTTTGTTGCGAAGCCTTTTTAAAAAAATATCCTGTTTTAAGACACATGGTAAGGCTTGTATCCTCCATACGCCCTGTGTGTGCCCACATGTCAGTCCTGGCCATCTCCTCAAAGGAGTGTGCTGTGGCCTCAGGGGCCAGGCGAAATGGTGCCATCTTAGCCGTTTTTAAGTGCATGGTACAGTGGCGTTAGCTGTGCGCCCCTTACTGCACGGCAGCTCGCTGGAACGCTGTCATCTTGCACGGCTGAAATTCTGCTCCCATTCAACAGGCCCGACAGCCTCCGTTCTGCTTCCTGTTTCGGAGAGTTGGGCTACAATAGATGCCTCACAATAAGTGGGATCGTGTATTCACATATTTGTCTGTGACTGGCGTGTTCCACTCAGCATCGTGGCCTCCAGGTCCACCCACGTGGCACAGGACAGGATTTCCTTCCTTTCTAGGGCTGAGCGATAGCCGGTCCTCTGCGTGCGCGGCATCCTGTTTCTCTGCTCATCTGCCGATAGACGCTGGGCTGTTTCCATCTCTCGGCTTTTGTGCATAGTGCTGCAGTGAACCACGTGTGTGCGAATATCTCTTTGAGATGCCGTTTTCGATTCTTTGGATATATATACCCAGAAGTAGGATCGCAGGATCTTATGGTAATTCTATTTTTAATTTTTTGCGGAACTCCCATACCGTTTTCCACAGTGGCCGCACCATTTTATTAATACATTCCCCCCAGCAGTGCACAAAGATTCTAATTTCTCCACATCCTTGCCGACACTTACTACTTTGTGGATTTTTGTTAGTGGCCGTCCTATGGCGGGAGGTGATATCTCATCGTGGTTTTTCTTCGCATTTCTCCGATGATGAGTGACGTTGGGCATCTTTTCATGTGCTGCTTGGCCATTTGTATGTCTTCTTTGGAGAAATGTCTATTCAAGTCCTTTGTTCACTTTTGGTTGGATTATTTCTGTTGTTGAGTTGTAGGAGTTCTTTATATATTCCAGATATTAACCCCTTTCCGATGTACGGTTTGCCAGTATTTTCTTCCATTCCACAGGTTGCCTTTTCACTCTGTTGGTTGTTTCCTTTGCTAAGCTGAAGTTTTTTAAGTTTGATGTGGTCCCATTTGTCTATTTTTGCTTTTGTTGCCTGCGCGTTTGGTGTCATATCCAAGAAATCATTGCCAAATCCAATGTCATGAAGCGTCTCCCTATGTTTTCTCAAGGAGTAGTATAGCTTCAGGTCTTATATTTAGGTCTTTCACTCATTCCGAGTTAATTTTTGCATATGGTATAAGGTAAGAGTCCAATTTCATTTTGTGTGTGTGTGTGAATAGAGGCCGCAGCAGCCGCAAGCTCCTTTTCTTGTATAGGGTCTGTACGTCTGGGTGCCTTCATACGCACAGGACCCATGTCCCTTTCTCCTGGTGATGGCTTTGGCTTTGGCCCAAGCCCCTCCTCCTCCCTTCTTTGGGCCCTGCTGCACCCAGCCGGGTTGGGCGGAGCTGGGCAGCCCAGGGGGGCGGTGAGCCACTGCAGGGGTGCAGGCTTCCTCCCCACCCACCGTCAGTGCTGCGGGAGCTTCTGGGTGGGGTGAGGAACTCCGTGAGGGGGCAGAGACACAGGTGCCACTCAGGAGGACATGTACGGGACCAGCAGCCCAGAGAGTCAACATGGGACATTGGTCTGTGGGAGTGAGGTCTCCGTGGGGCACCTTAGGGTCTGGCCCCTCCTGCCCTGTCCTTCTGGTGACTCAGATGAAGGTGCACAGTCCCACGTTTGCCAGGAGGCGGTTCCGACCTTGGGTGCTCAGCTGAGGGAAGCTCGGAGCGAAAACCTACCAAACCAAATGTAATTTTACAGCTGGAAAAACGAAGTTTTGCACGTGGGCTCAAAAATCCACTAGCTGGGGGTGGGGTGGCCGCTCCCACACGCAGTCCCCAGCGTGACGTGCTGGAGTCGCTCCCGCCAGCTCTCTTACGTGGGGCGGCACGTGTTCGGGAGTTCACATTCCCAGCTCACATCCTGGAGTTCCCAGGCCTGGCAGATGCAGGCTCCACCTCTGACAAGGGCTGCCTGTCCCTTTCTGTGTGACCCAGGCAGGCCTTGGCCCCACCCTGGGCCTCAGTGTCTCCGTCTGTGAAATAACCATTGCTCCTTCCCATGGGAAATTGTAGGGCTGAACACGGTGATGAGTTTAAGTCCCTGTGTGGAGAGTTGGTGCAGATGGGGAAGCTGCCACCCAAGCCCACGTGGCTGAATTCCCCATCCTTCTCGGTCCTGGGCCAGGAAATCGGCAAAGCTCCCTCACCTGCCTCTGGACTGGGCAGCCCCAACCAGCCTGGACACCCAGGAGGAAGCCCACTGTCAGCAGAGGGTGGGTATGGGGTTAAATCCTTCCACCTGACACGTCACCACAGCTGGTGACCAGCACTGGAAGGCCCAGGAGGAGGCCAGGCCTTCATCCCCAGCTCCCCAGGGTGGGCAGTGACAGGGCCCGCTGGGAAGCAGTGCTGACACCTGCCACGACTGGCGTGGGGGATCCGGCTGTGGGTTTCTTGGAGCCCTGCCAGGGGAGGACATGGACCAGGCTGGCCGTGGGGCTGGAGCCCTGGCCCCGTGGGAGGCTGTGGCCGAGGGCGGTAGCACTTACTGCCCTTGGGAGCTGGGCTGTCTTCTTGGTTATAGAAGCCCAGCACCAGGGACTTCATGTGCCTCCCCTCGTCTGATCCTCAGGGCAGCAAATGAAGTGGGTGCCGACCGTATCCCCGCTTTCCAGATGAGGAAAGAACTCAGGGAGGTGAAGTTGGAGCTAGAAGGAGGCCCTGCCACAGGCTGGCTGGTGACCTTGGCCAGATCCAGTCCCGTTTCCCCATCTGAACAGTGGGGACTCAGACACATTTGGGGGGGACGTGTTTGACATTAGTTCTATCTTCTGTTGAAGATGCTGAAGTGTCAAAGTGTCCACAGACGTGACGAAGCCCTGAGTTTACAGACCAGCAGCCTGAGGCTGCGAGAATGACGGCCACCGGGTCCTGGGAGGCCGTCTCCCTGCCCATCTCTGCCAACGCCCCCCCTCGAGTCAGGCCGTGTCGATGGCCCTGGGCCCCTCAAAAGCCTCTGAGAGCGCGTCAGTGCAGGGAGGCCTCAGCCACGTGTGTGCATGTGTGTGCACACGCGTGTGCTGGGGGGGTGCCGGGACGAAGCTGGTGGAGCTGAGCAGACCCCAGGACAATTGGACAAGAGGAAGGGCCCTGCCCAGCCCTCCCTGTCCTGTTCCGGGGGCAGAGAGTGGGAGAAGCCCTGGGTGACTGGGTTTGTGCCCACTATATATAGCCCAGCTCAGACACGCACACCCGGCTATTTCTGTGTTCCTCCTCCTACTGAGGCAGGGGGAGGGGAGAGAAAGTAGTCCATCTAAAAATATAACCCGGGGAAAAATATCACAACGCCTGAGCTAAGCCCAAGAGATCTGTCTCGTTCTCGCACCTCCCGCCCCCGCGCCCCGACTTACCTCACAGCCGCCTCAGCTCCGCTTGGAACCTTCGGGCTGTCGGCCCCTCCCCGACCTGTGCCACATTCCCCTGGTGCCCACCTGCTGGGGCTGGAGTCTTTCCGCCCCCATTTCACAGGCAAAGAAACTGAGGCCTGGAGAGGCTTGCTCCGGTGTGGCCGTGGGCTCCGCACTCGGCGCTTTCTGCGAGGGCCCCTCCTGGACGCCCAGGCACGAGGGCCCGGCCTCCCCCTGCCTGCGGGCTCGGGCTCCCTCCCGGCCTGGGTCTGGGACTTCGTGTACCCTCCCCTTGCTGCATCTTCTCTCTGAGCTCAGCTTGCGCCGCTAAGAGGGGCAGAAGGTGGTGAGGGTGGAAGGGAGGTGCAGGTACAGCCCGACACGGGGCCAGGCACATCAGGGGCGCTCGGTGAGCCTCCGGCCCTGTTGCCATTAATATTTTGATTCTTGTCCTCCATCTTTGTCCTGACCACAAAAAATGACTTTTCCCCCTGGGAGTTTCCGGGGTCCCAGTGCCCAGCAGGAGGCCAGCCTGTCCCCCACAGCGGTCAGCGGGCATTCAGGTTTGCAGAGGAAGGCGGGCGGTGGAGGGTTGGGTCGGCCTCAGGCCAGCTCCCAGCTGTGCGGTTGTGCGGCTGTGTTGGTCCTCACACTGATCCCCTCGGCGACTGCCCGTGATGGGGGTGGGCGGGGTGGAGTGGGGCGGGTGGGCTGTTGCTGTCCATTTTAACGACCGGGAGCTCAGAGAGGGAAAGCAATGGCCCCGGGGTCACAGAGCGGGGACAGTGGAGTCTGGAACTGAAACAAGCTGCCCTCGTCCTCCGGACTCCGAGGAGTCTGGGTTACAAGGGCCCCTCCCTGCCCACACCCCCTTCCACAGACAGTGAGGGCTCCGGGGGCCGCCGTGAGGGTGCAGGCCCCGAGCTCCCCTCCTGGCGCTTTATGCGGCCTGTCTGCTGGCCTCCCTGAATGTCGCCGTGGGAGGCTGGAGACGTCTGGGGCCGGGAGAGCGCACGCCCGAGTGTGCTGAGTACAAACTGGGTGCCTGTGTGACGGTTCTGCGTGAAAATGTCACAACCCACACAGAAGTGGGGAAACCAGTCTGTTCAACCCCATGCTCAACGGGCGTCAACTCACGGCCAGACACTCACTCTCCACCACCACTGGGTTATTTTGATGTGGTACAATTTTATCCATAAATATTTCACTGTGTGTCTCTAAAAAATAAGGACCTATTAAAAAACAACCCATAATACCATTACCACACCTGAAAAGTCAAATGTGACCTGGCACTTGGTATCTACCACCTGACTCACCCTCCAAAATGGCCTTGAGGTAGGAGTTAGCAGGGCCGTTTTACAGGCGAGGGAACGTGAGGCCTGGAGAGATTGGGTCCCTGGCCCAAAGCCACACGGTGGTAAGTGGCCAAGCAGAGATTCGAACCCGGGCCCCCTGACCACAAAGCCGGTGCTCTGGCCGGCACGGCCCATCCCCAAAGGGTCGCCAAGCCCTATGGTGCGGGGAGGGGCTGGAGGCGGATTTGTGTCGGGAGAGTCCTCGTTCCTGTGCCTCCTGACAACCCCGGAGCCTGGCTGTGTGCTCAGAGCGCGGCTGCGAGGGTGTCCAGGCCGCGCCGGGGCCAGGAGTGAGCTGTCTCTCAGCTGGCCGGCGTGCTGAGCTTTACCGGGGCATTAACAAGCCATTTAAAAAGCGCTGACAGCACACTTTGCAGGCTCCGATTTAGGATGTACTAAAAAATAAGCACCTTTTCCGGAAGGAAACTGCAGTATGTCGGAGTGAAATACGTCCGTGGTGTCACCTACACACGTGTCGCCCTGCAGGTGCTGCAGGGGTGGGAGCAGCGAGCTCCCAGCCTCCCCCGCCCCAGGTGGCCCGGGAAGGTGGCAGGTACTGGGTGAGCAGGTGGATTCGTCAGCTCCCCTAGCTCTTCCGCGGGAGGCGGAAGGGGGTCTGAAGCTTTAGTGGGGTGTGTTGGAGGTTGGGGTGGGCCGGGGTGGGGGTGTGGACAGGGGGGCAGAGGAAGTTACCTGCTCCAGGCCGCCCATTCCACAGATGGAGAAGCTGAGGCTGGGCTGGGAGGGGGAGATGAAAGCTGCAAGGTAGCATAGCCCCAGCCCAGCCCCCCAAGCCCAAGGTGGGCGCTATAGAGGGGGTGCACTTGTATTTCCCTCCCTCCTCCTCGTCTCACCTCAAAACAGACATTCTCAGGGCCTAGGGCAGGCCTGGCCTTACCACATGCCAAGCACCATGGTCAGCATTGGGGATGTAACAGAGACCAAATGAAAAATACATTCAGACGATCAAACAAACCAAAAAACACACAGTCTCTGGCTGCTTCATGGAGCTTACAGTTGAGTGGGGGGACTACAGGTAAACAAAGAACCGTAGCAGTGTTGTGAGGCCGCTGTGGACCTACACGAGGGGCAGATGTGGGGTGCCAGGCCGAGATTTAAGAGGGCATTCGCCAGGTGGGAAGGTGGGGGAGGGCATCTGGAGGAGGTGACACCTGGGCTGGGCGCTGCAGGATGAATGTGTGAGCCCAGAAGGTGGGAGGCAGTGGCTGGAGGCGGAGCTGCTGCTTCTGTGCACGAGCTCTGCTGTGCAGAGCACGTACAAAGGCCCTGTGGCAGAGGCACATGGGGATTCTGAAAAGCCAGCATGGCTGGAGTAGAGCCAGCGAGGGGAAGTGTGGGAGGTGTGGCCGGAGGGGCTAGGGCTGGGCCTCTGCCAGGGACGTGACAGGGTTAACTGGGGTGGGGTTATACTCTGGACTTGTGGTTTGGACAGATTCCTGGCTGTCACGTGGGGAAATAGCCTGGCTTTGAGTCAAGAGTAGACTGGGAGGTGAATGGGTGAATGTGAGCGTCCGGGTGGGAGGGGCGGTGGCCTGGACAGGGTGGTCGTCCCAGGTGCCCACTGGCTCTCTGTTCTCCCCATTGTCCCCTCTGGGCCTGCTGACCCAGGAAAGTCCCTGCAGGTGTCTGGGAGGGCAGTGCTTCAGCCGCGGGGGGGATGAGGGGTGAGGTGGCCTTGCTGAGGGGGTGCTCTTCCTCCACCAAGAGGCAGGGGGCCGCGCCACGGGAGGGGTCATGGCGCAGGGCCCAGGCCCGGGGCGTCCCTGTCTGGGATGCAGCTGGGGAGGCAGCTGGGGTGTGAGCGCCGGGGCGCGTGGAGGATGTCACATCTGCCTCTGTCTCCACTCAGATCTCACCCGGGGAGGAGCCAGTGCCCGAGAGGGGAAGGGAGCTGCGGATAAAAAAGTAGCTCGCTTTACTTAATTATGACTGATTGTGACAGCTTGCATCTTTAGTCTGAAAAGTATCTATGGGGTAAGGGCTGCTTTTCTCAATCGGGATAATTATGTTAATTAAAATGCTTTCTTTATAGCAGTTCTGATTAATAAAAACAGTTCCGCTGCTCTCTTTAAACACTCTAACCTTCTGTTGCACGGGGAAGGAGGCCCTTTCTCAGCAATTTATGGTGCTTCACGCAGATTCCAAGAGGCGACCTGCTGCCGGGCGGCCTGGTGGCGGCACGGCGCTCGCTCACACGCATGCGCATGCGGGATGGACGCAGGCGGGGGCAGGCGAGCGGACCTGGCGGGGACGGGACGGGCACCGTGCCGCTGAGTCGGCCTGAGAGTGAAAACGCCGCTTATTTATTCCCCGATCGCCGTTTGTTTCCTCAGGGAAGCACGGAGCGATTCGAGAGCTCCCAGTTAAGGAAATCACTCGTGGGGGACCCGGCGCCCAGGCCAGGCGTGGATCTGGAGTGGAGGGGCGGGTGGGGTGGGGGCTGGGACAGGAGTGGAGGCGTTGACGCGAGAGGTGGGGGGGGGCAGGAAGGGGTGCCCCTATCGCCTGCCCTGGGCGGGGGTCTGGGCGGGGGTCTGGCCCGGGAAGGGGGACACGGGGTCCCGGGCCGGCGCCTGCTCTGCCGCCTGTCACTGTGAGCGCAGCCCCGTTCCTGTTCTGCCTGGGCCAGAGGTCACAAGTGGTGGCTCCGAGGCACAGTCTGTCTCATAGTTGTGTGAATGTGTGTGTGTGTGCCGACACGTGTGTGTATGTGTGTCTGTATACGGGAGCGTGTGAGTGTGCATGTGTGTGGGTGTGTGTGTGTGTGTATTGTACGTGAGAATGTGAGCGTGTTTATGTGTTTTATGTATGTGTTTACAGTGCAAGTGTGTGAACAAGTGAGATTGTGTGTATGTATGTAAATGAGTATGAGAACACGTGTGTGTGTGTGTGTGTGTGTGTGTGTTTTAGCCACAGAGTGTAGCAAAAACAGCCCACAGGTTGTCAAAAGATTGGGAGGTTTCCCATCAAATCAGGCTTCTGGAGTGTCTTGAGAAGTCGGAAGCCCTGGCAGGCCCGCGCCGGCGTGACCGGCCTGCCCGGGCGGCGGTTGGGTCTTTCTGGCGCCGTGTGGGTCTGGTCTGCCTGTGAGGGTTGCGGAGGGGTGGTCTGCATGGGGAGGGGTGTTTAGGCCCCAGAGAAGTGGGGAGGCATCTCAGCCAGCCGCTGGCCCTTCTCCCGAAAGGACTGAGTGGAGAGGGGGTCCGGAGGCCCCCAGCAGACGTGTCCCTGGTGCTGCAGGAGACTTCGCGGGGTTCCCCACCGCACTGCCCAGCCGGCCCAGTCCTGGGGAGCTGCCCGGCCCTCGTCACCGCCCGGAGGGGCTGGGACAAAGCTGACGTGACTCTCTGGAGGAGGCAGCGAGGAGGGGGCCGTGGCAGATGCCTCTGCGTGTGCCAGAGCCCACCCCCTCCCTGAGGCCCAGCTCTCTCTGGACACCCCCTCCCCGGGGCACTGTCGCTGCCCCCCTGGACAAGCTCCCCTTCTCCCGAGGATGTTGGCTCCTGTGCCGCTCCTGCTCCTGCACGCGCTTCCCAGACACAGCCTGGGCCTCGTCCCCACCCCTGCCCCTCCCCTGGCCTGGCCTGCCCTCTCTGCTGCTGGGAATGAGGAAGTAGGTCTGGGGTGCTTCTCCCTGCCTGCTTGAGGAAGAAGCTATTGCGGGAGGCAGGGAGGCCCCTGGAGCCCCCAGCACACCGTGGGCCAAGAGGGGCGGGGCCGTGTCTGGGTACCGCAGCTGGGAAACAGCGTCTGGGGAGGGCAAGGAGCCCAGGCCTCCCAGCCCAGGGGATTAGGAGGGTGGCTGAGGCCAAGGGGTTGAGGCTAAGGGGTCCCCACTGCCAGAGGAAGTGATGCTAGTGGGTCCCTAGACTCCGGGTCCTCTCTCATGGGAAGACTGGCTCCTGGCCTGCATCTCTGGGGCCTGATGTTGGGGTCCAGAGGCTTGCCTGGGTACATGCGTGTGAACATTCACACATGTACATGTGCCATGTAAATATGTGGACAGCACACACATACATGTGTGTTGCCATGTGCACACATACAGATGTGGATATAATATGTGTGGGTGGGTGTGCCAGTCCATGTGTGCAAGTGGTGACATGCATGCACGTGGTCAAACCTACACACGCATGTGTGAGCATGCTCCTGTGCACACACCAGCATGGACGCGTGCTGTTTAACACATGTGTGTCTGGGGTGCTACACTTCTTCAGTTCTGTCCCTACATGTTCACATGTGTGTATTCCCATGTAGGTCTGTGTGTACAGTTAAGGTACATGGCAAGGCCCCTCCGTGGGCCCCGGAAGAGGCTAGCTCTCTAGACGGTGGTAACAAGTCAGGGGTGTGAGCTCTGGCCTGTACTGGGAGCCCCCCATTCCCTGAGGAGGGTGAGTACCCCCTGGGGCGCCACGGCCCTGCTCCCAGCTCACTGGGCCCCAGCCCTGGGGAAGTTCTGCCTTGTGTGGGGTAGCCGGGGCTGTGTCACCTGCCTGATGACTCCACTGCCCAGACGTGATGACAGAGCAGGGACCCTCCTTGCCCCAGTGGTGCAGTGGGGTCTGGCGGTGCTGAGGAGGGGCTCTGTGTGGCCCTGTCTGCTGGGGCTCCTTCCCATGCATGGCCTGGCTGGGGCCCAGTGGGGGCCACCCTGCCCCTGGCTCCAGGGCTGTCCTTCCTCTTGCCACCAACAGCTGGCCAAGCTAGGAGTCGCGTGAGTCCCCCTGGCCGGCTGCTTGTCTCCCCATGCCCCTCCCCCTGTCACCTGACCAGCTCGGGCTGAGCTTAGGACCCTTCACCAGGAGGGAGCCGTGTTTTCACAGACCCGGCAGTTCCGACCCCTAGGACAGACCCCTAGGGCACAGTGCGCTGATGGAGGGGTTTCAGGCCCTGCGAGCAATGCCGGGACGCCATTTCTGGGCGGGAGTGTCCCCGTCACCTCCGTAGACGCTTTGGCTCCTACCGCATGTGGCAGCCCCACAGGCTGGTGGGACCGGGGCCTGCCACCCCACCTCAGCCCGCCTAGGGGCGGCCTCCCTCTCACCTCCACTGTATTTACGTGTCTATTTTACGATTTCAATTTTTAATGCCTCTGCTCTTTGAAGATGCTTAATGCTTTCGAGTGGAACATTTCCTTCCAGGACCTGAGCGCAGACTGAGGACGGAGCAATAAATCAACTAATAACTGGAACCTCATTTTCTGCTCCATGGCAGAGAGTTAACCCCCGCCTCACCGCACTCTTCTGGGCGGCAGCTGCGGGCGAGGGGGGCTGGGAGCAGGCTGCTTAGCCGGGCACCCCGTGCTCGCCACTCAAGCTTTCCCTCCCGTTTACCTCCTCTCCTCTCCTCTCCTCTCCTCTCCTCTCCTCTCCTCTCCTCTCCTCTCCTCCTGGCTCTCTCTCCTCCCTTTGTTTCCCCTTTTTCATCTTGTTTTCATTTCTTTTTGTTTCTGTCCTGCTCAAAGCAAGTACAGATAGAAATGTCTGGAAATGGGGATTCTGGAGGGGACCCTGGGATGGTGTGGGAAAGCATTTGTTGGAAACTCCCTAGGCCCTGACTTGCTGTGTGACCTAAGGGAGGTGTCCAACCCTCTCTGAGCCTCATACAAAGGGATCTTACTGTATGGGTGGACCAGGATTTGAATTTAACATCTAGCACGGACTTGATAGCAGAGGTGGGCAGTGCCCGAGTCGTCCCCATTCACTCCCCTGCCCACCGTGGCCTGGGGAGGAGGACAGGTGAGAGCCACTCAGGCAGTGGAACTGGTAGCAGATGGCTCTTCCCTCATATTGTGTGTGCCTGAGTCTGTGTTCACTTATTCCTCATGAGCGTGTGTGTGTGTGTGTGCGCGCACGCATGTGTCTTTCTGCACGTCTTGGCCTTTAGGGTCATGGAGTACGACTACTGTCCACCTAAGATGACTCCTGACTCCCCACAGGACTAGTGAAAGAGCCCAGAGTGGGGAGCGGTGTCTGCATTGAGCAGCTGAGGGGTGCAGAGTCAGGGTTAGGAGCAGAGACTTCGGGCTACATGTCTGGGTACAAATCTGACTTTGCCATTTACTGCTGTGCAACCTTGGGTAAGTCACTTAACCTCTCTGTGCAGAGTCCCCTCTTCTATTAAATAAAAATAAGAATAGTTCCTCCCTCATAAGTTTGTTGTGCAGATTAAATGAGTTGGTTACCTGTAAAGTGGCTGGCACATGGTACATGCAGTGTCAACTATTTGCTATCATTATTATAGGACACACTCACAGAGCATGTTTCCTGTCCCCAACCAACTGACCATGAGACGTCAGAGACATACTAGGCACACCTGCCCAGGCCCACCAGCCCCAAACACCTGTGTGTGCACGGCCTGCAAGTAAGGAGGAGCCCAGCACCCATCAGAGCAGCCATAGGTGGCTTCCTGGAGGAGGTGGCACTAGCATTTGGCATGGGATGGAGAGAACGGTGGATTGGGCACCTGTTGGGGATGGGCAGGAAGGATACTGGGAGAGTACCAAGGCTCAACTGGAGGTATTTACACGGATTCAGAAGCACACAGGAAGCAATTATAGACCCCAGTTCAGGGAGGGGTGGGCTAACATTTAGTAGGTACCTGCTGCACACAGATATCTGTATTATGTATATTATTTCTTTGTGGAGATGAGGACACTGCATCTGAGCCCTGTTGTGTGACTTGCCCAGGGCCACCCAAGCTGTCAGTGGTGGCGGTGGGATTTGAATTCGTGTCCGTTTGACCCTGGAGCTCCACTCCACTCCTGGGCCAAGCCCCAGCATTCCGGGGCTGGAGAGGGGCAGCCCGTCCACACTCTCTTCCTGTGATGTCCTGCTCTGCCCGGCCCCCTCTGGTGACGGGGAGCTTGCTACCCTCGGGACCTTTAAGGGCATTTCATATAACGCCACTCATCCTAACAAGGCTACCGAGGCTAAGCCCAAATCCGGTCGCCACGGCCCACCCCGCAGACCCCTGTCGCTCCCTCTGCCGTGCCCTGCCCGGTCCTGAGCTGCCTGACGGGCCCTGCTGGTGTGTGAAAGGGGCGGGGACTGCCCTGTACTGGCAGATGCAGTGCGTCAGCCACGAAGTGTGGCCCTGCCACATCCCACACGTGACCCTGTACCGTAGGCCGGGCCACGCTCGGTCCCAGAAGCTTGTCATTCTAGACAGCCAGGCCTGCCACCGGCGCCCGGGACAACCGGGAACGGTGCTCAGCCCCGGAGTATCTGGTTTCCAGAGTCTTTAAACAGATGACTCCACGAGGTGATAATTTTAGCACGTTATGGCTGATGTGTTCTTGGGGCCATAAAACAGCAAACTTTTACCGCTGGAAGCAGCTCCCAGCCCAGACGTGGGGAAATTATCATGTCATCAGTCATCTGGGTATCAATTACTGTTTGGGCAGAGGGGAGCGTGTGGGTGTTGAGAGACGTGTGCAGCCTCCCCGTGCGCAGGGAGCCAGCCTTGTCCTGGGAGGGGGCAGGGGAGCAGGGAGAGCCGTCCGTTGGCTCGGCTGGCGTCACCGAATGCCTGCCACGTCCCAGGCGCCGCCTGCACACACCCCCCTTGGGCAGGCCGGGCCCACAGGGGGTTCCACGTGCTAACGGTGCGGTGATGGGGTGAACGGGGACACCTGGTGAGATGAGGCGGGCAGGTCCCCTCGGGCAGCACCTGTTTGGGGGGCCCTGGGGTGGGGAAGAGGAGGCTGTGTGGCCAAGAGCAGTGGCAGGGGCAGGGAGACCCAATTAGGGCATTTGCATGGCACTGTGGGCCCGAGGGACATTTTGCAAGGGTGGTGATGGGCTACTGACGGGTTAAGCAGAGGTGGTGACAGATCTGATTTATGTTTTAAAAAGCTCTCTGGGGCCGCTGTGGGAGGGGCTCAGTGGGGAAGGGATGAGGCAGGAGTGGTGGAGGCTGGGGTCAAAACGGTGGCCATGGTGATGGCAAGAGGCAGGGATCCAGACCCCCGCAGAGAAGGAACTGGGGATGGGGGTGGGGGGCCGTGGACGAGGCAAGGAGGACCCTTCCGTTCCTGGCTCAGCTGCAGCGGCCTTTTCTGAGATGCGGAGGAGCAGTGGAGCACCAGGAGTTCGATTACTTTTTTTTTTTTTGAGACAGAGTCTCACTCTGTTGCCTGGGCTGGAGTGCAGTGGCATCATCATAGCTCACAGCAACCTCACTCCTGGGCTCAAGTGATCCTCCTGCCTCAGCCTCCCAAGCAGCTGGGACTACAGGTGTGCACCACCACACCCGGCTAATTTTTCTATTTTTTGTAGAGATGGGGCCTTGCTCTTGCTCAGGCTGTTCTCAAACTCCTGGGCTCAAGCGATCCTCCTGCCTCAACCTCCCAAGGAGCTGGGACTACAGGCACACGCTGGCTAATTTCTTCTATTTTTAGTAGAGACAGGGTCTCACTCTCCCTTAGGCTGGCCTCCAACTCCTGACCTCAAACGATCCTCCTGCCTCGGCCTCCCAGAGTGCTAGGATTACAGGCGTGAGCCACCACACCCAGCCAGGAGTTTGATTTTGACTACGTCATAGCGCAGAGATGATCCGCCGGCAGTTGGGGTCACAAGCTTGGAGTTCGGGGAGAGGTCTGAGTGGGGGGACGGGGATGTGGGAGCCAGCAGCTGCAGGTGGGCCCAGCGAAGACCACCCAGGAAGCCATGTGGATGGAGGGAGGACCAGGGCTTGGACCCTGGGCTTTCTGTGTGCAAAGCTGAGAAAGGAGAAGGAGCCAGCACAGGAGGCTGAGAAGGCACAGCCAGGCCGAGCGAGGACGGCCAGGGGTGTGGAATCCCAGCAGCCGAGAGGAGGGCCAGTTCTGCTGCTCGTGCTGTCCCCCCGCACCACCTCTTGGTCCTGCGAACTCCAGTGCAGTGTCGAAGCCTGATAACTGGCATCGATGCGATCCACGAGCCCTGTTCAGATTTCCCCACTTGTACACGCACCCGTCTGTGTGTGTGTGTTTGTATAAAGTTAAGTGTAATTTGATCACAGCTCTGTGTAGCCACCACCGCCGCCATCGAGACGCGGATCCGTACCACGCCACGAGGCCACCACACCACCCCCTCCCCTGCCCCCGGCTGCCACTGATTTGTCCTCCATCTCTGTCATTTTGTTATTTCGTGAGAGTTACGTAAATGGAATCACACGGTGTGTAACCTTCTGAGATTGATTTTTTTTTTTAAGTTCAGCGCAATGAAGGGAGGGGATTCCTACAGGATGGCGGACACGAGGCATGACTGTCTGCTCGTGGGAAGGGCGAAGGGTCCAGCAAGGAGGGAGGACGGGGGATGCTGAAGGGACATAACGGTGGGAGCCGGTTTCTGGGGACCAGGGCGAGGGGGTCAGCGTCTAAATGGCGCTACCGACCTTGGGCAGTGGCAGACGGGCTTCTGGGACGCGCGGGGCAGAGGAGGGCTCATGTGCCAGCTTCTGCTTCCTCGGTGGAGAGCCACAGGCAGACCAGGAAGGGTGGCCCGAGGGCGACGCTGGCGTGTTGGCGAGCGGGAAGGCGAGCTGGGCAGTGCGCAGCGCTGGGACTGCTGGAGCTTGGGGATTCGAGGTCACAGAGGGAATGTGGGGTCACTTTCTCTAATAGCATCTGGCTTCCCAGCTAGGAGTGCCAAGGGGTGTTGGTTGGGCTCGTCCAGGTCGCGATCTCCTGAGAGTCATGCCAAGGGGCAGGAGGGCACAGCGTTTGAGGTCGGTTATGCCGATGGCCTGTGGAGCCCAAGCTGCCCCCAGGGAGTGCGGGCAGAGGAGCGGTGATGGCGGGTGAGGCGTGAGGTCTCCGCGCAGTGAGAGAGTTGTAAGGATAGGGGCTCCTTACACCGCCTGGAGGTTTGGCCAGGAACTGTGGTGGTGACGGGGCCAGGCCTGGGATAGAGGGTGCAGGGAATGGTAGCTGCAGGCTGCTGGAGGCAGTGGTCAGGGAACGGGGGGCCCCGGTGACCCCCAGCACGGAGAAGTCGCCTTGAGAAGAAAGGCCAGGGTGCAGGCGCAGGGGGAGACAGACAGAGCCCTCCGTGGGCAAGGGAAGTGGCCGGAGTTCTAAGGCAGAGGTGGGGAGGCACAACTGGTGGGGTGGCCTCAAAGGGACAGGAAAACTCCAGGTGGAGGGATTTGCACCTGAGGACTGGAAGGGGCCCAAGGACCAGGGAACACATCAGCCTGTCCTGGCCTGGCAGAAGTCACCTGCGAAGTGTCACTGTGTGCCTAGCCCTCAAATGGCCCGAGAGGCTGAGCAAGCTTCAGCAACAACAGGCGCTCGAAAGTCAGGCGCCAGCACGCCGCCTGGGTCTGGGTACTGCCCCTCCACCTATGGGCGGTTCATGCATTTTCTAGGCCTTTCATGATTTGTAAAAGGGAGCAAATGGCAGCACATACTGCAAAGGGGGGCGTGAGGATTGGGTGAATTTTAATGCCTGCACGCTGTGAATCCCGGGGCCGACCCTGTTTGCATGTAGGGAAACTGAGGCTTGAGAGAAGAATCGACGTGTCCAAGCCCCGGTGGTCCCCAGCCTCCCTCTTGGGCCTGTCCCCCTGCCCCAGGGTGGCCGACTTCTTCCACACTCTCCCCGGGGGGCCCCACCCCACCACACTGCTCCATCCCCCTGGAAACCATCTGTTGTGGATGCTCCAGCAGCGCCGTGAAGGGAGCAGGATGAGCAGGGTGAGGCCTCATCCATGTTGGGCCCATGGGGAAACTGAGGGCAGCATGGTGTCTTCTCTCCCTGTGGCCACCAGAGTGCCAGAGAAGGGCAGGGCCTTTATTAGCGGCCAGTCTTTACAGAGGTGACACAGATGCTGTTCCTGTCCTTGTGCCATAGCCTCACAGGGGGAGACGGGACAAAATAATGAACAAAGATAATAACATTAAACAATGGAATACAGGGCCAGAAGCAGTTGTTCAAGGAAGCAGGGATTCGGGGCTGGCAGTTGAGGAGGGAAAGACGCAGGGACCACCGTGGCGAAGGAGAAGGAGGAGTGGGGTTGAGCTGGGCTCTGAAAGGCCGTGCGAGTTTAGCAGAAGGGGGGTGCTTTTTGGGAGGTGGGGAGCGGGGCTGGGGAAGAGGGCGCCCCGCCTGAGCAGGAGAGGCAGAAGGCAGGGCTGTGCGGCCTGGCTTCCAGACATCTCAATCTTCTCCCGAGACTGGTGAAGCAGAGGCCCCTGAGGCCTGTGCACAGATGCCAATGGCGGGGAGTTGGCCCGTGGGTTCTCCCTGGCCCAGCTCCCCCGCAGCTGCCAGGAGCACAGAGGGCTGCCGTCCGGGGCCGGTGGCCAGCTTGCCGTGTGACCTTGAGCCACAGGCTCTGCACAATGGGGCTGCCCCAGCTGCCCGTCCTCCCCGGGGGGGGGGGGTTGCTGTGTGGTGCTCCTGCTCTGTGAAGTCTTGTCCAGTGTCACAAAAGCTGGCACCACCGCAGAGCGAGGGGACGGAGGCGACAGCTCTTGGCGCCCTGGCAGGGACGCCCAGCAGAAGCCCAAGGCGCTGCAGAAAGCGGAGTTTCGGGAGAACCTTTGATTTAGAGAACGAGGTTTTGGCATCAAACCGCAATCAGAGAACAGAGGCAGCTGCCACACGGTGAAACCAAGCTCCGTAAACCTCATTAATCTGATGGCTCGATGTTCAAAGTGGCACCTAATTAGGAGCCGAGACTCTCTACAGGCTGGGTGGCCCGTTGTTCTTGTTGGACGAGTCACACCAGGTGATTTCAAGCCCGTCCTCAAGTCCCTTGGCTGCTCAGCGCCAATTAACCAGCATTTCGAGTGCCCAGAGCCGGGCCCCAGGCTGGGGAGCTCAGCATGGCTCTTGCTCCGTTTGGTGATGGAGCAGAGGGGCTCCGCCAAGTCGGCCAGCAAGGCTGGCGGGCGCGGGAGGGAGGGGCTGAGTGCTGGGCACAGTGGGGGTGAGGGACAGCCCTGGGCAGCCCTGCCCCCCTCGAGGCCCAGAAGCCTGGAAGGAGAAGGAGCAGGGGAAGCCAAGAGCAGTTGCTTCCTTATTCACACTCTGGTCTCCCTCCCTCCTCCCCCGAGGTGGCCCCTCCTGACTGCTCCTGCCCCGTTCCCTTCTCAGACCAGCTCTGCTCCACACTTGCCTTCTCCCTCCAGCCCCTGACGGGGCCTGGCATGCCCAGCCGGAGGTCAACCTTGGTCTGGGGACACCCTGTGGGGTCTCTCCGGTTGGCCCGATCGGCGTGGACTCTGTGTCCCTGAGGAGAAGTGGCCCCTGCCTTCCCTTGGGTTTTACTCCCGCCTCTGCTGTGCTGGGTTTTTCACGCAATAGGTGCCCGGCAAGGGTCTGTCACCCAGGGTGGCTTCTCTCTAAGCTGATTGCCATCTGAGAGGCTGGTGGCTCCATCAGGACACATGTGTCAGAGCAGTGGGCCTGCAGAGCCACTGGAGGATTCAGGGTGGAGGTGAGATGTCAGCAGGATGTCACTTCAGTCTGGAACGGCCGGTTCCGGGGAGACTGGGCTTTCCTCTGCCTTCGGGATGTGGCAGTAGAATCTAGAGGCAGGGCGGGCACAGAAGGAAGACTCAGGGCAGTGAGGCTGGAAGAGCCCCAGACTGGCAGGCAGGACTTGCCATGGCACTGACTGGCCCCCTTGTGCTCTTGAGCAGGCATTTGCCTCGGTTTCCAAATCCGTGGGAAGGGAACGATAACTCTGTCCCGTCCTGTCCCCTGGGCTGCATACGGCGAGGTCAAGTGGAAGACTAAATGGGATCCTGCGCTGGAAGCTGTTCGGAGTACTGGGGGATTGGGGGCACTCCAGCTTCGCTTACACACCTCTGGAGGTGGGAGGCTCACCACCTGCTGAGGCTGCCTTTTCCGTGGCTGCATAGTTGCCGTTGTTAGAATGCTCATTGTACTAGTTTCTTAGGGCTGCCACACACCTGGCAGTTTAAAACAATAGAAATTATTCTCTCACAGTTCTCGTGGCTGGAAGTCTGAAATCAAGGTGCCAGCAGGGCCGTGCTTCCTCTACAGCTCCAGGGGAGAATCTTTCCCTGCCTCTTCCAGCTCTAGTGGGTGCCAGCAATCTCTGGCTTTCTGTGGCTTGCAGGTGCCTTGCAGGTGCCTTGCTCCAGCCGCTGCCCGTCTTCCTGTGGCCTCCACCGTGTGTCTGTGTCCAAACTGACCTCCAGTATAAGGACACCAGTCACTGGATTGGGACTAACCCTATTCCAGTAAGACTTCCTTATAACTAATTACATCTGCACAGACCTTATTTCCAAACAAGTCACCTTCTGAGGTTCCAAATGGACATGCATTTTGGGGAACACCATCCAATCATGCGTTCGTTTTCCTTTCCGAGCCCAGATTTCCACCTCTGGCTTTGTCCCTGTGTGCTCTCCCTGCCTGCCCCGCCCTAGCTGTGAGCCTCTCTGCCCTTCAGGGCACGTGGGACTTAAGGTGTCCCAGAAACTTTTCTGGCAGAGCTCCCGTCCTGCCTCCCAGGGCCCGTTGTCCACCCTCCTGCTCTTCTTGCCTTGGAGACTTGGGGACTCATCGCTTTGCTCCGGCACTCGGCCAGGGTCCCACCAACACCAGCCACCTGGGTGTCTGACACCATAAACCCCTTCACCTCATTATAGGAAATTTCCTTTGAATGGCCTTTAAAAACCATCTCATTACACAGGAAGGACTGTAATTACCTTGCGCAAAAGAGACATTCTGGATGAGCTGGTGCCCGCTGCTGTCCAAAGCGAGGGACGGTATTTCCTGCTGGCTGGTTCGGCCACTAGGAGAGGGCTCCTCTCTCCCTCATCTCACCTTTTCCAGCCTCTTTTCTGCCGGATTAAGGTACCCACATCTCTGCTGGTGGCCCCTGGAGGTCAGAGCCTCCTGCAGAGAGAGCAGAGCCACCTCGGACTGGTGCCCACGCTCCTGCCCGGCATCCCGGCAAGCCCTGATGGCCAGCACTCCCCAGGAGTCCTCAGAGGCTGCCCAGCCTCTTCCTGAACATCCTCCTTGAGCCTTCTGGGACCTGCCCGGCCAGCGCAGCTGGTGGGGCTCCAGCGGTGAATGGGCTCAGTGTCCTGCCCTCTGCCACCCAACCCGTCCTTTTGCCCACCAGCCTCCGAGACGGGACCCCAGCCCTTCCCGGGATCCAGGTTTCTCCTCCACATGTGGGGCATTTCCTTGGGGTCTGGCTAAAATCCCTGCTGCCCCAGTGCTGACCTGACTTTACGCTCCATCTCTCGCTAGCCGTGGGACCTTGGGCAAGTCACGTGACCTTGCTGAGCCGTTTCCCCGTCTGCAGAATGTCAGGATCCTTTCTGCTTCCAGGGTCGTAGTGCACAAGGGCTGTGTGCGGGTGTCGGGTGCCTGGCACGGGGTGCATACTAGGAAGTGAACCCACCTTGCTTCCCCTTCTAGCAGAGGTTGACCCGGGGGGGCCTCTTTCCTCCTCCGGTCTGCGTAATGCTGGGCCGAGTGGCTGCTGAGCGGAGTGTTGACGTGAAGAACTGGTCCCCGGCATCCCTCAGTGGCACTGGGTGGGTGTGGCTCCCTCCCGCACCGTGTCCTCTTGCCCCAGCCCAGGGCTGTGTGTGTATGCGTGTGTACGTGTGCGTGCATGCGTGCGTGTGTGCATGTGTGTGTGTTGGGGGCAGCTGCTGGGATGGCTGCTTCTCTTCCCTGGTTCCACCCCAGCCGTGCTAAGGCCAGAGCTGTGGGCACAGCTGGGGCCACGCCTCAAGCCCCACCCTTCCCTGAGGCTGCCAGCAGGTTGTAGGGGAGCCGCGCTGGGAGGAGAGAGGCTGTCAGGGTGCCCCTCACTGGAGAAACCAAATCCCCCCCCACCGCTGTGCTGGGGGCTTTTTTGCCACCCTGACTTTTCAGTTTTCTGCGTTCTGATAGACTCCTGGGAACGCCCTGGTCCCCACTGACTAGTGAGTGAGGCGGGACACAGCCAGAGGATGGCGGCGCAGGGAAATGTTAGCAATGTCCCCGGAGCCTGGCAAAGTGGCTGCCTTGGGATGGGGCGGGTTGCTGGGCCAGTGCTGGAAGGCTATGGGGGGAGACCACGCCCCCCGCTCCCCGCACAGGCCTGGTGGGCAGGAGGTGGAGAGGGTCTGTGCGAGGAGGCTGCCGGCACAGGGCCTGGGGTTAGCACCATCTGCCCTGACCCTGCTGCACCACAGTCCTCCTGCTCTGTGGACACCCTGCACCGCAGCACAGGCACCCTCCTCGGGGTCCCTGTGCCCACCCAGTGTGGTCTGGGCGTCCTTGTGTGCGCCTGCTCCGCCCCGGGACGGCCACCACAGAGCTCTCCTCCCACTCGCCCCCGTGCCACCCAGGACCTGGCGGCCCCGAAGAGGCAGCGTGAAAGGGATTACATCTGTGTCATCATCTCTCCCAGGAGCCGGGCAGGAGCCGTGCTGGGCTTACTCACTCCAGCACTCGGTGCCTCGGCAGTGCCTGGTGCGGGTTTGCTCAATGGATCAATGAACGGGAGGGTCGGGCCTCCTGGCTACGGCGCCCTCAGCAGGCTGGCAACTCTGTGGGGTGGGGAGTCCAGGAATGCTTCCTGCAAGAAGCAAGACTTGATCAGGGCGGAATTTGGACAGGCAGGGCTGATGAGCAAGGACGTTGCAGGCCGAGGTGTGACTGGACATCTGTGGCCTGCTGGCAGGAAGATGAGAATCTGGGTTTCTGGGAGGGATCAGTGTGGGAGGAGGTTGGAGAGGTCAGACTGGGAGATGTGGAGGGCCCCAAATGCCAAGGGACAGATGCCATTTGGCCCCTTGCTCTACTAGCACTTCTAGGAGAGGTCACACTGGTTCAGTTCCGTGATTTGAGTCCCATGTGTGTGAGACCCAGCCCTGCTCAGCCACCCGTTCTCCCAGGGTCAAATTGTCCTGAGTCAGACCTGCAGGGACTGCGCCCCACGAGGGGCCGACCGGCCAAGGCTGCTGTGGGCAGCACCAGGGCCGAGCCAGGGCCTGGCGGAGCCCAGCACCCAGATGAGCACAACCAGAGGGGGAGCTTGGACGATTCTCCTCCCCCTCCTCCTCCTCCTCCTCCTCCTCCTCCTCCTTCTCTTCTTCTCTCTCATCCTCTCTCTGTCTGTCTGTCTCTGTCTTCTGGAGCATCAGAAGACAGAGGCACATGCTGTTCCTCTCCAGCAGCCCTGCCACCTGCCACCTGCCACCTGCTGAGGTGATGTGCTTTGAGAACACCCAGCCACTGGCACTGTCTCAGTAGCTTTGTGTCCTGCTCTGCTCAGTCCCTAGCTGTGCTGTCCCCTGCCGGAGATCTGCATGGCAACCTGGCACAGCCGCAGCCGTGGGCGCTGCCCAGGGAGGCAGAGCTGTGCCTATCTAGGTGTCTGTGACGGCCGAGGCCTCCTCTGGGTCTTTGGTGCTAGCTGGGGACAGGGGAGGGCTCTCTGGTCTGCTCCTGAGTGATGGACCTCAGCGGGGATCCTGCTGTGTTCCAGGCGCTGTGCTAGACCAGACACCGGGCATACAGTGAGCAAGTAGCCGTGGCCCTTCCCCAGGGAAGCTCACAGCTTTTGTTGGGGTGGGGGTGTGGACAGATAATAAATAAATAAACAAATAAGTAGAGTATAATTGCAAATTGTGATGAGTGGTATGAGGGAATGGTAGAGAATGCGGAGGTGGGGGAGGCTGCTGGCAGACTGAGACAGGGCAGTCTGGGAGGGCTTCTCTGCGGAAGTGTCTTATCCCATAATCAGGTGGATGAGAGGAGGGAGCTGTGTGCCAGGAGGGGGAGGTGCATTTCATGCCTGGGAGAACCTTGGTGTGGTTGAGGAGCTGGAAGGAAACTTGTGGGTTGGGGGGCTGAGCGTGGTGGCTCACACCTGTAATCCCAGCACTTTGGGAGGCCAAGGCAGGAGGATTGTTTGAGGCCAGGAGTTCAAGACCGGTCTGGGCAACATGGTGAGACCTCATCTCTACAAAAAAAATAATAAATAAATAGCCGGGCATGGTGGCATGCACCTGTAGTCCCAGCTTCCTGGGAGGCTGAGGCAGGCGGATGGCTTGAGCCCAGAAGTATGAGGCTACAGTGAGCTGTGAGGATGCCACAGCACTCTGGCCCGGGGAACCAGAGCCAGACTCTGTCTCAATTAAAAAAAAGAAAGAAAGAAAAAAGAAACTTGTGGGGGTGGAAGGAAGAGAGCCAGAGGAGGTGGGGCTGGGCAGGTGGGCAGGGCTGGGTTAGCAGAGCCTGTGGACCACAGGGGGGCGGGGCGTTTGGTCTCGGAGGAAGTTGCTGGAGGGTTCAATGAGGCTGCCCTGGCTGCTGGGTGAGAGCAGAGAGGAGGGACGCAGGGACACAGAAGGGTGACATGGGCAGCTCCACGGTGGTCCAGGCTGGTGGGTGTGGCCAGGATGGAGGTGCAGAGAGGAGGTTGGATCGGAAACACATTTCGGACTCGTGCTGGGGTGGGTGGGGGGATCGCAGGGCTCCGAGGAGTCTGGCTTGGGCAGCTGGGTCGATGGAGGGGACATTCGCTGAGGCAGGAGCACTGGAGGAGGGTGGTGGTTTGGGGGACGATGAAGGATGAGGTGTTTGTGGGACATCCCGGGGAGATGGCAGGTTATCAGGATCTTAGTTGTAACAACCACGTGATTTTCATTTCATTATCCCCGTTTTACAGATGAGGGAACTGAAGCTCAGAAAGGTGAAGTGTCCCCAGCATGGCCACACAGGGCGCAGGGCTCAGAGCCAATGTGTGAGCCCAGAGCTGTCACCTCTAGAGGTGACCCCCACGGCCATCTCACCTCGCGGTTGGGAAGAGCAATGCCGTATGTGATGGGTGAATGAGCGGTGAGATTTCCGTGTCAGGGGCCTCTCGTCTCCAGCGTTGCCACCTCGGTCTTCACCTGGGGGCGTGTCTGGATCTAGTGGCCTAGGGTCACACAGGCCGGGAGGCCTCAGCTACTCCAGGAAAGTCGGAATAGCTCGGCCCTGTGGCCCCGTTGTGCCAAGGAGGATCTAGGAAAGTTCTTCAATTGTTCCCTCTGAAAAAAGGTCTGAAACGAGCCCTGGTCAGGGCTTTCCCGGGGCAGAGGAGCCCAGGACGGGGAAGCTCTCTGAGGCTCCGCCAGGCCCCTGCCTCCTGCCCGGACTTGTGGGGGGCATGGGGCTTGCCTGTCCCCGGCCCACAAGTGCCTTCCTGGTCCTGGCAGGGCACCGAGGGGAGGGAGACCCCCTGGCAGCCGAGAGCTGGGTGGAAAGAGCCCTCGACCAGGACAGGGGTCCTCAGGCCGCCATGAGCCTCCCAGTGACCTCAGCGTCCCCACCTGGACTGTGAGCCCAGGGGATGAGTGAGGCCTAGCGTCCTCTCCCCTGGGGGCGCCAGGATCTACCCCCTCCTGTATCCTGGGGTGGGGGCTGGAGAACATCTCCCGGGCTTGGGCTGTGGAGCTGTGGTCAGGAAACAGAATAGGTCGGGTAGCCTGGGGAACACGGCCGGGGTGGTGGGAGCAAGGCTGGTGTGTGTGTGGAGGGGCATCTTCGGGCAGAAGCCAGTGGCATGGGGGAGCGGTGGCAGGGTGTGGGCCGGTGAACAGGAAGGGCGAGTCCACAGGCTCTGCCCATCCCCTTCTGGGATGAGCCAGCAGAGCCCGGTGGCCCTCTTAGGGCTAGACCTCGACCAAGACGCTGGTCTCGGGCACAGACTGGTTACAGCAGCTGGTGACTGCATCAGGGCCAGTGCGTGACCAGGTCTCGGTGGGTCCAGGGTCATCAGGGGTCTGTATGTGACAGGGTCAGGGCCCAGCACAGTTCTCTGAGTGTAGCCCTCTGGGGTAGATTGGAGGCCCTGCCTCATCCACGCTCCCTCTGAACGCCCTGCTTATCCCCCATGGAAACTGTCAGTCAAGTGTCCAAGGCCGGTGTCACCTGCTCTGAGCCTTGATGAGAAAAAGCTTAAATGGGCATAATGTCTACGGTTCCTCCAGAACTTGCCGCATAGCAGGCACCATACGGGCCACTGAATCATGGGTATCACTGTCACCATTTTACAGACTAGGAAACTGGAACTCAAAAGGGGTGAAGTGACTTTCTGAGGTCACCCAGCTAGTGAAGTGGTAGAGCCAGGATTCAAACCCGTTGTCCCTTTTTTCCCTGGAGCAGAGGAAACTTCGGTAGAGCTCTCCTCCTGCCCGGTCCCCCATGGAGTTTCTTCCCTTTTCCGTCTAGACTGGGGGCTGTGGATTTAGCCTTCCTCAGTCAAAACTCCCTAGGAAGGTCAACCTGGCCTGAGGATGGACCAGGAGACCCTTCTCCCAGGTCTGAGGCACACAGGCGGGTTCTGCCCGCACCACATTAGGGAACGGGGCAGAGCCTGTCTCCACGGCCCCGTAAACCCAGGGATCAGGCTTTTCCCTTGGTTAGAGGATAAAGGAATGTGTCAGCCCCAGTGGGAGCGTTTTGGGCATCATGATCCTGGATTTTAGAGCTTTGAAAGGTCCTTTCTAGCACCCTGACATCACCCCACAGGCATTTCCTCCCTTGCTTCCAGAAAGTGGTGGGAAGAGCACCACCCCCTCCTTCTGTAGGCCTGGACACGTCATGTTGCAGAGGAGGTAACTGAGGCCCAGAGACGTGAGGACACTTGTGCCAAGACACACAGTGTGTTAGTAGAGGAGGGGGCAGAACCCCAGGGTCCTGCCTCCCACCGTAGGTGTTCCCTGCCCTGGGCTCCAAACCCTCACGGGAACTGAGAACCACGGGGACACGAAGGCATCATGTTCTGACAGTGGGACTCTGGGCACTGTACCAGCTGTTCTAGGCCTTCCTGACATTTCTCAGCAACAAGAGGGCCCCCATTTGTGAGTCATTTGGAAGATCTTCTAGGGGAGGCTGTCCAGAATTTGAGTGAAGCTCTAGGAGGAAGAGGAGGCCCGGCTGCCGTGAGGAAGGGGCAGCCCCCTGCGTGGCTTCTCTGCCCTCTGTTGTGTAACCCCTGTGGACCTGCGAGATGGGCGGAGGTGGCTCACCTCCCAGCTGGGAAAGCTGCAGCCCAGCGAGGCACAGCGATGGCCTCGCAGGTCTCCGCTCGGTGTCCATCCACACCTGCTGATCCAAGGCCAGGGGGTTCTCACCTGTCCCCTCTGTGTGCCCAGACCGTGTCACAGACAGAAGGAGACTGTTCCCTGCCCTCAGGGAGCTGCTGGGAGAATGAGATTTAAGTCAGAAGTGAAGGGAACAAGAGAGCCGCACCGTTGAGGTCCCAGGGCCATGAGGCACAGGTCACAGACCCAGGGGCCCAGGAGAGATCTGTGCGGCTGGAGCAGCCGGGAAAATCTGGGTGAAGTTTGGATGGGACGGGGGATTGGGAAAAGCAGGCATCGCCGCGGGTACCTGCGCGTGTGACCAGGACTGCTGGGGTGGTCCGGAAGGCAGCAGCAGGGGCGACGCAGAGCGCGTGGAGCTGTCCGGGGTGCTGACCCAAACCCCGCCCGTGGGGCTTGTCTGCAGCTCCTCCCGGACACCTTGGCCTGACCCTGCTCGTTCATGTCTGAGCCTCAGTTTCCTCACCTAGAAAATCAGGGCACTGATACCTGCATCACCACCTTGTTGAGAGGGTACAGGAAGGCCGTGGCACGTCACGCCGAGCACGCGGCCTGTATTCGGTCAGGTCTCTCCAAACAGGAACAGTGACTAAAGGAGACAGAGCCTCCTCCGCAGGTGCCTGGGCCAGAGGGCGGGCCCTGTCACAGGGTGAGAGCTCCCCTTGGCGCTGGGAGAAGCAGCCTGTCTGGGGCATCTCCACCGAACTAAGAGCCTTGGGGTGTGTGTGTGACTGGGAACCAGAGAGGGCAAGACGCTTGAGCCAAGAAACACAGTAGAGGAGCAACCAGAACCCAGGGTCCTACCCCTCACTGCCAATATTCCCGGAGGTTGCCTCTCCCGGGCCCAAAGTCTTGTGGGAACTAAACACTTTTGAGGACTCAGAGGAATGGTGCTGTCATGTGGGACTCCAGGCACTGCGCCACCTGTTCTCTTGGGCCTTCCCGACTGCCTCTGCTAGCCTCAGCGCACAGGTGGCCGGAGCTCTGGGCTGCGCTTTCCTCTCTCTTCAGCCATACCCCAAGCCCCTGGCCCCACGCAAGCCCTCTGGGGACCCACCCCACCAGGGAGGTGGGATGTTTTGGGGGCAGGGGTAGGGCAGGGGGAAGGCTGCTGGAGGCCAAAGGAGAGACCTCCTTCATTCTCCCCTGCCGCTTATCACCTCGGCTTCTCAGCCTGCCTGACCGCCTCAGCCCTGGCTCAGCACAGCCTGCAGCCACTGAGGGGGGAGCCGGGAGGGGCTCACCCCAAAGGCCCCTCCCAGGCCTGTTGATTATGCCTGAAATGCCCTCCAACTTGGCCCCCTTAGCCCTTTATCCTCTGGCATCTTTTTGTCTGTTAGAACCAGATGGTTCTAAGTGTGAATCCCAGCTCTGCCGTTGCCCCTGACCTTGGGCAAGGAACATAACCCCCCGGAGCCTCAGTTTCCCCATCTGTCAGATGGGAATAACAATGCCTACCCCACAGTGTGTGGTTTCGGCACAGGAGACGGCCACTGCTGCTGTCCTCTTTCCTCTCCTCCCTCTTCCACGGCAGTGCGGCCCCCCGCCCGTCCCTGAGACCGAGCACCGGAGCCTGGCGTGTGGGCGACGCTGGCCCTGGGGAAGGCAGGAAGGGGGAGCCTGCAGGTAGAGGCCGCACTCGTCATGGGTGTTTTTAATACTGGGAAGGCCATGCTGAGCTGCTGCAGCCATGTGTGACCTCTGACCTTGCTGCCTCTGGCTTGGTTCTAGAAGAATCCCTCCCCCATCCCACCCTGCGCACCCAGGTTCGGCACAGCAGCCCCTTGGAGTGATAGTGAGAAACACCTGGAGTGATACAGCTCGGAGACCTTGACCAGTGGTCACACCCACCCCGCCCGCAGCTGGCCCACGCCCGGACCCCGGTCAGCCCTGCAGCCGTGCAGCTGAGCTGAGAGTTGGGGGGCGGGCTTAGCCTCAGCTCCGCCTCAGTCTCCCCAGGTGCAAAGGGCTCACACGGCCCCTGTCTTTTATGTTATTGTTAGGTATTTTAGTCTCCGTATACTTAATAGCCCACAGTTATCACTTTGTAAGGTTATGACTGCTATTTTTTTTTTTTTTACATAGTTACCTTTCCTGTGCTTTTTATTTAATTCTGCATGTTAGTGTTTTTGTCTGGAGTTATTTTCCTTATGCCTAAAGAATTACTTTTAGTATTCTGTGCCATGGGCCATGTGAGCCTCTTCTCTCTCACTGGGTCCAGTGGGCAGGATCCTGACCTGGTCCCGTGGCTGCCAGCCGGTTGGCACCTGACCTGGTCCCGTGGCTGCCAGCCGGTTGGCAGTTAGACTCAGGTCAGTGAAGTTGCTCGAGCCCTTCGTGTGTCTGCGGCACTGGGGGTGCTGTGCAGGCCAGACTCCCGGGCCTGCCGTCGGGGAGGGCGAGCACAGTGGTTCACGCTCGCCTACAGTGTGCCGGGCGTTCCTGACCACGCTGCTGTGAGCCGGGGCCGCCCCAGTCTGCTGAGGAAGAGAGTAGGGCCCAGGGCGGTGAGGGGACTGCCGAGGTCCCCTGCCGGTGTGGATGCCGGGGGCGATGCGGCTGGACTTAGGGAAACAGGAGGCGCTGACCCCGGCAGCTCCTGTCGTGGCGGCGTGAGTGAGTTCAGGAGGCAGTGAGGCTGCTCTTGGCTTTTCCTGACACGTCCCTGGGGCCCCTGGGAGCCACCTCTGAGGCAGTGCTTCCTTCTCTTGGCTCCTTAGCCCACCTGGGCACAGAGAGGCCTGAAGCCGCTGCGTGGGGCACCCACTTGGGCAGTCCGGGGACCCGCTCCTGTCTGCAGAGCCTCCTGCAATGCCTCTGCCCTCTTGTGCAGACACCTTTGGGGACCCAGCCCAGCTCCTGGTCCTCCTGATGTGCCCACTCCAACACCTCTCACCCTCTGGCCCTGCCTGTGTGCCCCCTCGGCTGGGCCTAATGGCCCTGCCATCTCTGGTCTGCCCCCCACTGTGTCCCGCCTCTAGCCCGCGGAGGTCAGCACCCTGCACCCGACTGTGCCTCCTCCCCTCGCAGTGTCTCTCTGGCTTCCCGCCCCTGTCTTGGAGCAAGAGGAGCTTCCACTCCAGAATGGGACCCATCCCTGCCCCTGGGGACCATGATCCGGCCCCCGCATCAGGCATTTCCTTCCCACAGCTCTTGCCTGGCATCTGCCCCCACCCGTTCCCCACCCGTGGAGGACTCCTGGGTTCCCAAACTGGTGACTGACCCTGGTCGCTGCTGTGGAACTCTCGGGCAGCACCTCTGGGTCTCAGCTTCCCCTTCCGTGGAGTGAGCCAGATGGTGCCTGGGACACAGTAGGCACTAAACAAATGCTTGTTGCATTGATGGACTAAGTAAACAGCACGTTCCGGGCCTGTCTGCCTCACCTGAGCATCGTGTGGATCAAAGCGTCTAATGGATTTACAGGGCTTTGCAAAGTTTGCTGGTGCTGTTTGGATACGTGCACGGACGATGCTCAGCGGGTATTGCCACTGTCGGTATTGTAACCGCTGCCCCCGGCACATTCTGCCCCCAGATCCCTCTTGCGTCCGCCCCTCCTCTTCTCCCCTTTGCTCTGCCTCCCCCCTGCCCTGGCCGCTGCCTCGTCCTAACCTGGCTCACTGTCCCCTGTCTTCTCCTGTGATCTGTCCTCCACCTGGTGGCAGCCAGCATGACCTTTCTGAAGCTCAAATTGGACCCTGTCACTCCCCCACTTAAAACCCTTCTGACTCCTAATGGCTTTTGGGATAAGAGCTACACCCTGAGTCGTGGGTACCAGGCCCTCCCTGGGGCTGCAATGCCCGGTGCCTTCCCCACACCTCCAAACCCAGCTCCTTCAGGGCTCCTCCTGAGACCCCCGACCCTGGCTTGGATGGCCCTGCCGTGCTCCCACAGCCCCCCGGCTCCCACTCTCACACACCCTGGGTTGTTGTCTCTCACCTGCCTGTGCTCCACCCCTGCCCAGCACACTGAGCTCTCACCTGCCTGTGCTCCACCCCTGCCCAGCACACTGTGAGCTCTCACCTGCCTGTGCTCCACCCCTGCCCAGCACACTGTGAGCTCTCACCTGCCTGTGCTCCACCCCTGCCCACCACACTGTGAGCTCTCACCTGCCTGTGCTCCACCCCTGCCCACCACACTGTGAGCTCTCACCTGCCTGTGCTCCACCCCTGCCCACCACACTGTGAGCTCTCACCTGCCTGTGCTCCACCCCTGCCCAGCACACTGTGAGCTCTCACCTGCCTGTGCTCCACCCCTGCCAAGCACACTGTGAGCTCTCACCTGCCTGTGCTCCACCCCTGCCCACCACACTGTGAGCTCTCACCTGCCTGTGCTCCACCCCTGCCCAGCACACTGTGAGCTCTCACCTGCCTGTGCTCCACCCCTGCCCACCACACTGTGAGCTCTCACCTGCCTGTGCTCCACCCCTGCCCACCACACTGTGAGCTCTCACCTGCCTGTGCTCCACCCCTGCCCAGCACACTGTGAGCTCTCACCTGCCTGTGCTCCACCCCTGCCCACCACACTGTGAGCTCTCACCTGCCTGTGCTCCACCCCTGCCCACCACACTGTGAGCTCTCACCTGCCTGTGCTCCACCCCTGCCCAGCACACTGTGAGCTCTCACCTGCCTGTGCTCCACCCCTGCCCAGCACACTATGAGCTCTCACCTGCCTGTGCTCCACCCCTGCCCAGCACACTGTGAGCCCTGATGCAGGATCTGGGCATTTTTGTACTCCTAGTTCACAGAAAGCATTAGAGGTCATTTGCTGAATGAATGAATGAATGAGTGAATGAACAAGTGGTTCCCCCAGCTTGCGGGGACTCTGGGCTGGACCCTTGGGGCTGCAGTGGGGAATGGCAGCACAGTGTGCCTCCACCCTGGAGGTGGCCTCCTTCCTGTGTGTCCCCTGGGCTGCAGGCCTCTTGCCCGGGAGTGTCCCAGCGTGGTCCTCCCGGCTTGGCGGCATGGCCTGCAACAGCGGTAGCTGCATCTGCAGTGAGGGGTTCCGAACTGCCCCCGGGGTTTACTGAGGGCAGCAGGGGAGCCCTGAGGGGCAGAGACTGGGGTCTGCAGAACCTCCTCGCCTGGTGCCCGGTTCCTCACCCAGCCGGAGTCATCTGACCCTCAGTCCCCCGTGCACAGGTCGGCCCCACCCCTACTGATCCCAGAGGCCTTTCCTGGCCTGAGCAGCTCCTCTGCCCCGTCCCAGGCCCAGCGCTGACCTCCACCTCTCTGCTCCTCTGACCTGGCCCCGAGCCCTGCCTTGTGCCTTGGCCGGTCCTGCTGATGGTCTGGGATTTCTGGCTTCCTGGCCTGGCTTCTCTGGTGCCCACTGCCTTCCCATGAGTGTCACCCCTCCTGACACATGCCTGAGGTGTCACCATCTCTGCTCCTGGTTTCTGCCAGCCCCTGCCTCCAAGCCTGAAATCTGTGCAGAGTCCTGGGTGCCCAGTCCTGAGAGTGTGGGAGGGGGCCGGGAGGGTGTTCAGGGGGAACTGCTAAGACCAAAGCTCCTGCATGCTCAGCCACCGGGCCCCGGGAGGGCGGGGCCTGGGGTTCTGGCCATAGTGCCCAGGGTGGGAGCTACCCCAGTGTGGGAGTCCGGCAGGGTGTCCTGGAGGAGGTGGTGGCACCCTAGGTGGGCCAGTGAGGATAAGGAGGGTGGGGAGGGCCTCACCAGTGGGCAGAGCAGGATGCCCACTCCACTGGTTCCATGCCAGCTTCGGAGCCACCACCGGCACGGCCAGCCTTCAGGTGGGTATTTTTAGCTCCACCTAACAGACGGGAAAACAGAGGCTCAGAGAGGCTCGGGCGCTTGCCCAGGGTCACCTGGCTGGCCAGCGGTGCTGTCGGGCCCCCACCCCAGGTCTGGCGTCTCCTCAGGCTCTTAAGTGGAGGGAGCAGGGGAGAGTCTGGGAGGAGGGGGAGGGAGGCTGGCGCCACCACAAACATCAAAGCAGCTGCTGACTGTGACTTTCCAGGGAGGGGGCGTGGGGTGGGGGGCGGCTTTCTGAGTCGTCCTGCGCCCCCCTCCTGCCGTGGGAGAGCCCTCACGATGCGAGGTGCGAGGTTCCGCCGCCCCCTCCCCGAGAGGCCGGCACTTCGCCTCTTCAGAGGATAATTCCCCATTATACAGAGATATTTAGCCTAATAGAAGGCGACAGATCATTCGGGGCAGTAATGTACTCCGGCTTCAAGCGTTTCGTTTCCTCAGCCTGAACTCCCAGATTAAAGACTCCTCACCCGAGCCCGCCCCATGCCACGCTGGTGCCTGTGACCTTGACTGCAATGATGGGGTAGGTTTCTCCCTCCCTCCTTCCCTCCTCCTCCTCTGCCAGCTTTCTCCCGCCTTCCCTCCCTCCCTTTCTCTTTCTTTAAAAAAAAAAAAGATATTTTTCTCCTTAAATATTCAGCCAAAAGGCTGTTGCTTAAACCCTGCATGCTCTGGGGACAAGCTGATGGTGCCCGGCTGGTAGCCAGGCGGGAACACCTGGCGGGCCCAGAGCACTCGCTCCACCACGTGGGACAGTCTGGGCGGCCGGACCCTCAGCCGGGCAGGGGCAGGTGGAGGCCGGGCAGATGGCCTTGCTCAGGGCCAGAACCGGCCCCTCTGCTCCCTCTGCCTCCTCCCTGCCCCAGGGCTGGCCCGCAGGGGCCTAGCCAGGCCTCCTCAACAAGTGGGGGTGCCCTTAAGGGTTGCCTCCAACAACTGGAGCTCCCTGGGCCTTGGCAGCCGTGGGTGGACCCAGGGCAGAGTCGTGGCGGGGCTGGAGGGGCAGATGGCAGCAGGGGTGGTGTTGAGGCCCTTCATCCATGGAGAGGGCGGCTTCCAGAGCCGCCTCCCTCTGGCCAGCAGGGCTCCCTTGTCTTCATCTGTCTCCGCTGCTCCCTCTTTGTCCTTTCTTTGTCTCTCTCTCTCTCCCTGCCTCCCCCAGCCCCATCTGCTCGCCAGGCTGCCTGCTTGAGCTGCCTCGCACTTCTGCAGAAGCAGCAGGGAGCACGGAAGGCACTGGATGTCTGGGATCAGCTAGTCCTGGGTTCAAATCCCGGCTCCAGCGCTGACAAGCTGTTTCTGTTCCATGTAATAATTTTTAATGGGGGCAAGTTCCTTAGTCTCTCGAGCCTTCGTAGCCTCACCCGTAAGGTGAGATGCTGCTACCTGGCCGCCAAGGTTATCCTGAGGGTTTGGTGTGTGATGTGCTGCCAGTGGTGGCAGCTTCCCTGCCTGGCGATCCCAGTCCCCCCAGTCCCCCCAGGGAGACGCCCCCGCACCCCCCAATGCTCCCACCTCTCCTGCCCTCTGTCTGCCCATCTGGCAGGAAAGGCGAGGGTGGCTGGGAGGTGCCGGCAAGGTGGGCTCTGGCCCTGCAGGCCACGGCAGCACGTGGGCATAGGGGGAAGTACGATGCTGCAGGGGAGGGGCCCGTCTTGGGTCCGTTTCCAGGGCGAAGCCCAGGGTTTGGCACTGGTCTGATTTGAGGGAACCCACTTAAGGGGCTGTGGTGAGGCCACCAAGGGAAGAAGGGGACAGGGTGGAGGAGCAGGGCCCATGTAACCTGGGGCGAGGCTTCTGGGCTGGGACCCCCTCACAGGTTTGGGGGGGAGGGGCAAAGAGCACCTCTAACCCGCAGGGGTGGGGAGTCCTGGCAGCTGGGGGGAGCCTGGGCAGAGCGGGGAGGCCCCTGCTCCTTGCAGGGTGGGGAGGTGGGCTGCCCACCGGGTGGGGGAGGGGAAGGTCCCTAGGTATGAGGCTACAGGGGGATCTGGGGCTGATGTGCTGTGGGACCGTGCACTGATCCCATTCCCTCTCTGGGCCTCAGTTTCCTCATCCACAAGATGTGTGTAATCATCCTGTCTTATCTACCTCACGTGTGGGCTAAGAATCCAGGTAGAGAATAGAGGGGATTGTTCTGCGATCTGTAATGTAGTAATAATAATAACTGTTATTCTAGCATTACCTTGTCTTCCTGTCTGTCTATAACACCCCCTGACCCATACAGTCTGGCCCTGGTTCCTATGTGGACAGAATTAAACTCATGGCAGCAAGCAACCTCCTCATTTAGTGCAAATCCCCACCCAACATATGTGGTCCCCAAACCTATGCTTGCATGCCTTCAGGGACAGGGAGCTCACCACTCCTCATGCTGCCCAGAGATCTGTCTCCCTGGAATCTTTTCTCTCTGGTCCTAGCTCAGCTCCTTGGGCCCAGAAATGCCAAGCCTCTGTCAGGGACCTGAAGTCCTGACCAGGTCCCTGCGGCTTCTTGGGGTGGGTGAGAGGTCTGGGTGCCTGTGGTGGGAGATCTAGGAGTCATCCTTGATTCCTCTTTTTCTTACCCCCACCCCACCCCAGAGCCCGCCCCACCCCAGTGTCAGCCCCACCCCAGGGTCGGCCCCACGGTGCCAGGTGCTGTGATCATCACTGCATTGGCCACCTTTGGAATCATCTTGTCTATCTGCTTATCATGTGTACCCCCTCCCGTCCCTCGAGAGAGCACCAAACTTGTCTGTCTTGTACCCCCAAGAACCCCCAGCCCCGGTAATACACCTGGCAGGTAGTAAGTGCTAAGTTAGTGCTTGATGAGTGAATAACACGGAAAACGAGTCGAGGAGAAATAGCAGGTGGTGCAATTGTGGCTGTGGTGGCGGTTGAAGGTCTAACAGTTTGGTGTATGTGTGCCTGTGTCAGCCGGGAATCACCGGCCCTTTCAATGACAGACTCGGGGGTGTCTGGGCCTGAAGCGCTGCAGGAAGACACGTGTGTGTGTGTGTGTGTGTGTGTGCGCGCGCGCCCCGTGTGCACACACGTTTCCTATGCAGTGGTGGTGTGACCTCGGGTGAGCTCTTGCACCCTCTGGGGCTCAGTTGTTCCACCTGTGGAATGGGCTGCCCGGGGCTGGAAGCAGAGGCCCGGATGCCACCGTCTTCTGAGGTCAGACCTTGCCACTGCCTGGCGTTCTGCGGGCGGCAGGGGACCCAGAGCCTGTCTGTTGTGCGCCGGGAGGTGATTATTGAAGTTTGCCTCCCTGCGGGGCTACTCCCGCCGCCCTCTGAGGTGAGGATCTCACCTGGGCATGAGGGCGTGGTCCCGGGTCAGGAAAGGGGCCCAGAAGCCCGGACGTGGGTTTCACTGCAGGAGGTCGATGACCTCCGCGCTTGGGGTCTCTCGGATGCATCCGTAGCTTCAATGTGATCACTTTTCATTTTTTTTTTTTTTTTTTTTGAGTATGCTTGTTTTTTCAAAAACTTTTCTTGGATACGTTTATTTTATTTCTTGGAAGTTTTTATTTCAATTGCTATAAAAAAGAATTACCATGAGATTAAGAACGGGAAAAAAATCCACATTCCTACTTCTACCCCTCCAAGGCAACCACTGTTCCCTCCCCGCCGCCTTGCCCTTCTCCTGTGAAGACAGTGGTAGATTTTTGCAGAGTATTTGAGAAGTAGAAGTGGCCCCAAATCACTTCATCTCCCTGTGACTCAGTTTCCTCAAGGTAATTGCTCCTTCATCCGGCTCTCGTGCCGGTTACACGAGTCAGCGTTTGTGAAGCACCTGGGAAGGTGGCTGGCACAGAAGGACAGCCCCGCAGCACCCTTTCCCCGGGTTCCCGCTTGGCTTCGCCAGGGCACCGTGGCTCCGCGTGGCCCCCAGTCTCTGTGTTTACCATTTTTCATGGCTGCATAGTATGCTCTTGAGCAAGGGTGCCACGATTCACTTTGTCATCTCTACTGTGAGGTGTTTAGGCCGCCTCCAGTGTCTTCCTGGTATAAATAACCCTGCAGTGAATGGCTCTGTCCCTCTGAGGGGCGATGTCCTCGGGCAATGTCAGGGACGTTCATTGAGGCTGTTTTGCCGGGGGACTGAGGGATGGGCCAGCAGTAGTGGCTGGAAGAGGTAGGTCTTGTCAAGGGTGGCTGGACACCCTCAGGGTGTCAGGGAAATAAGACACTCTGAGTGACAGCACTGAGCATGATGGGAAAACATGAAGCCACCATGGGAAGGGCAGTGGGAGCTGCAGACGGTTGGGACTGGGAGCTGGAGGGATTGGGTTCTGGTTTTGCCTTTGCTACCCTCTTGCTGTGTGACCCCAGGCAATTTGCTTCCCCTCTCTGGACTTCAGTTTTTTTCCACATACTGTGCCCAGGAGGTGGGCAAGGGTTGGTTCAGAGCTGCATTGTCCAATATGGTAGCCACTGGCCACATGTGGCTATTTAGATTTCAATGTAAATTAAGCTGGGTGAGGTGGCTCACATCTGTAATCCCAGTGCTTTGGGAGGCCAAGGCAGGAGGATCACTGGAGCCCAGGAGCTCAAGACCAGCCTGGGCAACATAGTGAAACCCCATCTCTACAAAAAATAAAAATAAAAAAAAATTAGCTGGGTGTGGTGGCGCACACCTGTAGTCCCGGCTACTCCGGGAGGCTGAGGCGGGAGGACCGCTTGAGCCCAGGAGTTCGCGGTCACAGTGAGCTGTGATCACGTTTTTGTTATTTGCCTCCTCTAATTAGGGAGGGGGCGACAGAGCGAGACTCTGTCTCTACAAAAAAAAAAAAAAAGTTAATTAAAATAAAACAAAATTAAAAATCACTTCTTGGTCACACCATCCACATGTGACTGGTGACTGCCGTATTGGACAGCACAGATGCAGAATGTTTTCCTCGGTGCAGAAAGTTCTGATGGACGGTGCTGGTCAGGGATGCTTCCAGGGCTCTCACTTTGAGCCCACAGTTGCCAACGTGTGGCCACCACATGCCCCTCTCTCCCCCGTGTGGACCCTGCTGCTCACTCCTGTTTCTCTTCTTTTCTAGGGACCCTGTGACCATGTCCTGGCTGCCTTGAGTGTGTGGGCTACACAGCCTCCTGCCCACGTCTCCAGGGCTCTGACTCTGTCCAGCCCCTGGACCAGCTCCCAAGTCTACTCCTCACCCCAGCCTGGGCCCAGGGGACTCCTCAAGCTTTGGGACGCAGCGGGCACAGCAGCAGTCACGGTAGGTGGCTGTTCCACCCACTCCCTGGCCCCTGGGGACATGTGAGCCAGCTTGGTCCCTGCCACAGGAAGGATACCTTTCCGAACATTGTATCTGTTGGCATCCCTTTGGTTGTAAGTAGCAAAAACAAAAACCTATTTCAATGAAATGAAATGATCAGCTCTAATAACTAAAGTGTCTGAAGGTAGGATGGGATTTAGCCAGGGCTCAATCCAGTGGTTCAAACAGTGCAACCAGCACCTGGTTTCTGTCTATATTTCTTCATTCCTCTTACTTGGTGATGGCTCCGCTCCTAGTGGCATTTGACATGATGTGGTCAAAAGATGTCTGGCAGCAGTTTCTGGGGCAACATGCTTCTAGGTTTAAATCTGGAGTTGGGGGTGAAGACAAAATTTGCTTTCCTGATAGAACAAATAAAAGACCTAGAGTTGATCCCTGGGCCCTACTGGCAGGATTTGGATCATCCTGAGCCTTTAACTGGGACCACAGGACTTGGAAACACTGATGGGCTGGGGGACAGGGCCCATCCTTCCCCAACCAAGTGACCAGGAATGAAGGGAGGGTCATTACCCTCATTACCAACTAGGGGAAGCAAATAACAAATGATCATTATAGACAATATCTGTCCAGGCTGGACAGCTTGAAGCCAGTCCTAGATGGATGCGGACATGCTGTGTGTCTTTGGACAAATCCTTATGCCTCTCTGGGCTTCAGTTTCATCACTCGATAATGAACCTCATCTGGCAGGTGCCCAGTAAATCCTTGTCCTCTTCCCTTTCTTGCTTCCATCGCCAGGGAGGCTGGGACATCCCTGCTTTCTTCAAACTTGGAAGAAGCTACAAGGGAGTATCATCGGTCGGAATTCCTAGAGGCAGAGCCTGAGACAAGGATCTGTGTACATGAGATTTCTCAAGGGTGGGGTCTCGAGAGGAGGGAGGGAGAGAAGAGATGGGGGCAGGAACGAGAGCCCAGTGAGGTTGTGGTCTCAGGTAGTTGGGCCTTGGGCTGGACCAGGGGGCCCTGGAGCATAATTTACACTACAGAATTACCCCCCAGACAGGGGGGCTGGGCCTTTGTACCCCTGTATCAATCAGTTACTGGCCGTGGGCCATCCACAGGGGGTCTGTATTGCTCAGGCGAGGTGGCCTCCCCGCCTTGTGGAGGACAATTCTCTGCAGAAGAGGGAGCAGTGATCTGAAGCGGCCCACACTCCCAGCAGCTGGGGGACAGGGTGGTGCACTGGCTATAGGGGGATCTGGGACCTGTGTCCCCAGCCTGGCCTGGAGGTCCCTCGTCTGCTGTCTCCTCTGGCCTTTGCTCCTCCTGCCCCAGCCGGCAGTGCCAGTACCTTCTAGCATGGGGGGCTGGCTGCCCAGCCCAGACTCTGGTGACGGCGTGGACCCTCAGCCCCTCCTTTGGAGACACCCCTTCCATGCCCAGGCCCCTCACGCTCCTCTGCGCTGCCTCTTCTCCTCCAGTAGTTCCTCTTCCCCCCAAACCTTGGCCGTGCAGTTCCCCGGCCCATTACGCCCTTCCTGTCTTCAAGGCCCAGTCCAGGTCCCTTCTCTAGGAGTCCCCTGCTTCTGCGCCCACCAGTGAGGGTCTCCGATACTCCGTCTCCCGCGCCAGCTTCGTGCAGGTGCAGCCAGAGGCCCGGCGTGTGTGTCCTGCGGAGGCGCTGGTTGCTGCGGCAGTGCACAGCGCAGCCTCCTGTCCTGCCTGTAGGACGCTCACAGCCGGTTCACTGCCCGTTTCCGACACGTGCTCGGGATGCCGTGGCGCGCTGTGGCTCCATAATCACGTCTCTGGCTTCATCGCTTTCCCTTGCCCTGATTTCTTCTCTTGCTCTCCAGCTTGTGCTGCTTATATTGTCTCAGCAGCCTCAGACTCTTCTGGAAGGAGGTGGGGTATAAACAACCAAGGGTGGCCGTAAATGAAGCATTCAGTGCTGACGGCAGCCAAACGCTGTGTCTTCGCCTTCCTGGGGCAGCTGGGGTGGGGGGTCCCCCCCAGGCCTAGGGCCGAACCTGTCCCCGAGGAGGCACCAAAGCCTGACCACGGCGGCCCCAGCACGGTGCCCGCCCTGCCCTCCGTGGGTCAAGAACAGCATTGTTCTGCTTCCCACCCCCTCCCTCCTCTCCCATCTTATCAGAAGCTAATGAAAGAGGCTGGGAAACCCAATCCTCTGGTAATTAAATTTACTTAACGGGTATTCAAGTGGAGTAATGAGAAGTTTAATGCAGTGATTAGATTTTTCTTTAATTAATTAAAATGAGAGCCATGTGTCTTGCCAGCACACCAACTTGACCCTGTGCTTGCGAGTAGCAACGGAGACGGTGGGGGTTGGCTGGGCAGGTGGGGGCCCTGGGGCAGGTGCTGCCTCCTGCCCTGGCGCTGCCGTCCTCGGAGGTGAGCCCGGCTCCGATGCCCACCTGGGCCCGTCTCCGACCGGCTCCTGTTTCTGAGGCCTGGGAGTGAGCAGGCCTGGGTCAGACCGGCTCACGGGGCTGGGAGCCAGCAGTCTGCACCCTCAGAGAGCTGCAAACCGAACCAGCTGGAGATTTCAGACGGGAAGGTCGGCAAGGGGGTGGTAGAAGCAAGGAGCGCAAAGGGGGCTTTCAGGCGCTGTGACAGGAGGAGGTGTTTTGGGTGGCATAACTCATTGCCACATGCCAGCAGACACCTTCACCTTCATGTTCAGCCGGACCTGGGTGCCCGATCGTCTGGGCTAACGGAGTGGGCGTGGCGGGCTGGGTAGCATAGGAGCACACCCGTGCCAGAAGGCCGACTGTCCCCACCGTGTTTCTCCAGGCCAGGTTGGGAGGCGAGGAAGCTCTTGTCTCTTGAGCCACTTCTGCTGGGGTCAGGCGGAAGTTGCGGCAGAGAGAATCTGGGAATCTCTGTACTGTTGTCCAGAGGTGCCACCTAGCCAGGGTAGAGGGTAGACACAGCAGGGACCCAGGAGCTGGGGCTGGGCACCCCAGGGGCAGGTCGTGTCATTTTCAAAGCAGTGAGTGAGGTGGTGGAGAATCCTGCACTCTTCACAGGTTGGGGGCAGAAAACGTCCTTCATTGAGCCCTGACCTCCGCTGCACACTGAGCCCTGATCCTGGATGGACTGAACCCCGACCCTGGCCCCACCTTGAGCCCAGCGTTGTCGCGGACATGCCAACAGAGAACAGGTGCCAGGACAGGAGGAGTAAATGCCCCGTTGTCCATCCCACTGCCAGCCCTGCTGCCTGTGGGCAGGGTCCTGTGCCAAGCCCTGCCCTAGGCTTGGGAACGGCCAAGACGAATGAGACGTGATCCCTGCCCACAGGGCTCGGGGGAGGTGACAAGCAAACAGGTGATGACAGCACCAAGTGATCAGAGCCGAGGTCCGGGAGGCCCAGGAGCCTGGGGGACATGGAGTCGCACTTAGAGTTCCTCTGGCGGCAGGCGGGAGACGGGGGTGCTGCAGGCAGGGCCAGTGAGGGGGCTGAGATGGCGTCCCCGAGGAGGTGAGGATGGTGGCACCATGGTGGGGGGTTGAGGGCTCTAGGTTAGATTCTCCCACCAAGAACTGGCCGTGACCCCCCAGACCTCCCTCAGCTCACGGCCAACCAAGGGACCCCCCTGTAAGAGAGTGCTGGTGTGTGAGCACCGGGCCAGCAGTGACACCGTGCAAGGAAGGCGTTGGATCTGTGCCATGGAGAAGGAAACAGAAGTGTGGGGACTTGCCTGATGCCAGCAGTGTGAAGTGGCCAGGCCAGCTGTGTCCCGGGTCTTGCCTGCCCCCGGCCCTGCACACTGGTGCTCCTGGGGGGGAGCTTGCTCTGGGAGTGGAGGGCTTCTCTTCTTAGGGCTCCTCCGCTCCCGCCCACCTGGGCACTGGTAGGAGCTGGGGTCCCACTCAGGTGAGCCTGGGCCCGTCAGACTGGCATCGGGGGCCGGGCAGGGCTCGCATCACAGCTGGCGTCCTCGGAGGGGAGAAGTGAGAAGGGCCCTGGCCGGGCAGGGGACGGTGTGAGGCCGAGGCCGCTGACCGCAGGCTCAGGGCTTGGGACTAGCCCAGGAAGGAGGGTCCTCTGCTTCCTTCCCCACCCCTCCTCCCTCCGGACCCCACCCCTCTGGATTTCCACAGCCCCTCCCCCGAACTCACCCATTGCCCTCTTTCTGTGGCCTGGCTTTTTCTGAATAGCCAGACCTGGAGAAGCCACTTAGATAGCTGCCCAGCATGCCCTGGGGGAAACTGAGGCCCTGGGAGGGGCAGAGACCTCAAGATGCTGAGGCTCTGCCTCCTATACTGATTTAAGAAGAGGGGTGTGAAATCACATTGTCTCAAATTTGCACTTCAAATGCAGGGATTGTATTTGCATGAATACTTCCCTGGGATGGGAAGGCTTGAGCGCAGGTGCACACACAAGTCCACGGGTACACGGGCAGACCCGGCGGGGCGCACCGTGCCCACCCCCTCCCTGGGTTCCAGGCGCTGTAGGCCACTGTCTCATTTACTCTCAGCAGTCTGTGAGTTGGGTTTTGAGTCTGCAGGTGAGGGGGCCAAGGCACCGTCACACTGCTAACCACACAGGCGGAGCTGGCTCAACAAGCTCCGTCCTCGGCCCAAGCCATCCCTCCGCAGACCACCCCCTCCTTGCTGGGGGGCAGCTCTCCATCTTTCTCTAAGGGCCCCAGCATGTCCCCAGTGCTGCGTCCCTTGCCACCTCCCACCTTGCCTTGTGCTCCAGCCAAAGCCAGTGACTTCCCCACACCCCGCACCCCACCTCTAGGCCCTTGCTCAAGCCGCCCCAGCCCCCTGGAGCTCCCCTCCCCCAACTCCATCTGCTCACACCCTCTCGCTCTTATAGGCTGGGCCCAGATGATGCTTCCTTCGTGGAGACCCCCACCTGCCCTCCCCAGTCAGAAGCCGGCCCCTCCCTGGGCACCACCCCACAGCTTGTTGCTTGTCCCCTCTTGGGCTGCTGGCCCCCAAGTTCTGACATGGCAGCTGTGTAGAGGGCGAGGAGTTTTCTTGCCTGGCTTCCCTGGCCAGGCTGGCACACATAGGTCCGGGAGGTGTCTGGGGTCCTCACGGTTGGGGGGACAGGTGCACCTCTACGAACCTACCCCTTTCCTTGCTGCTTCTCCTCCGCAGTCCCCGCCAGCAGGGCCGGCAGATGCCTGACGGGGCTGGCCCCAGCCTCCTGAGGAGACCAGCCCCGACGCACCTCCTTTAGCCTGGCTGGGTGGGGACCCAGCAGACCTCCCTGCCTCTCCACCGTGCTCAGATTGGGAGGGGAGGAACAAGGCAAATCCCGCGGGGCTCACAGGCAAGTCTTGGGGCCTGGCAGGTGCAGGACCCGGTTCCCAGCCCTGTGTGCTCAGCACTGCAGAGGCTGTGCGGACACTGCCTGCGTCCACTTACCTGCTCTGCTAATTATTGGCTGTGTGACTTTGAGCGAGTTGTGTAACCTCTCTGTGCCTCGGCTTCCTCATCTGTTAAGTGGGCTGGTAACAAACCTACCTCAGAGGGTGGCCAGGAGGGTCGTGAGTCAATGCAATGTAAGGCGTGTAGCATGGTCCCCAGCAAACAGAGTGTAGTTCCTGAATGTTCACTGTCACTGTTGTTGTGGAAGCAATGGCCGCATGGAGGCAGAGTACGGGGAATGCTCAGAGGAAGTTTCTAGAAGGTGGCAACATGTGAGCAGCATCTCAAAAGATGAGGCACAGAAGGCAGAAAAGGCCACTCGGGAAGGGGACCCACTCTGGGCAGAGGCCCAGGGCAGTCTGGAGGACATGCGAGGCCGAGGGGGTGGGCGTGTCTAGATTTAAGGTAAGAACAGCACAGGGGAGACAGCGGCTGGGATGCTCACAGGCTGTGTCCTGAGGGACCCGCGTGCCACACCAGGCATGTCTCATGGAATGAGGAATTTTTTCTTGTTTACCATAAAAGCAATATTTGCTCAAGCAAAAAAATGGGAACAATATAGAAGTGTGTCCCGTGAGTGGGCAAAGCCCCTCTGCGCTTAGGTCCCGCTGTCCCAGCGCCCCGCTGTTGTCAGTCTGGTGGGTGCCTCTTTCGGAACGTGTTCTGTGCCTTTGCAAACATACTTACTGTATATTATTTTTAAAAGCAAATGTCCCCATGTCATGCACATCGCCCCACCAGTTCCACCGTTCACTCCCCGGTGTCTGCGTCCAAGGCACCTGGATCCGCTGTGCTCCTTCCAGTCGCTGCTAATATTCCATGGCTTAGACAGAGCGTAACTTATGTAACTGGTCCTGGGTTGACGGATATTTAGGTTGTCTTCAGTTTTTCACTCTTGCAAATGATGTTTCGTGAGCATCCTTGTCTATACGCCTTGCTGCCACACGCAGGCCTTCCCGTGGGAAAGATTTCTCGATACGTGGTGGGCCAGGGCGAAGGGGCTGCTCATTTGGTTTTGAAAGTTGCTACCATGTTGCTCTTCCCAAGGGTGGGCTGGTTTCCGCCCCCACCTTGCTGTCTGAGAGTGGCCATCTCCCCACACCGCCCTCCACATCGAGCATTATCAATCTTTTAATTTTTGCCAATCTGGAAAAACACCTGCTGCAGTTTCGGCGCTCACTTGCATCTCTTCGGGCAGTTGTTGGCCGTGCACATTTCTGCCCCTGCAAACTGACTGCTCATATCCTTTGCTCATTTCTCTTTCCTTTTTGTCTTTCTCTTATTGAGATAAAGGAGCTTTTAGTATATTAGGAATTTTTAAAACTTTTGTCTGTTTTGTGTGTTGGAAATATTTTCCCTAGTCTGCTGTTTGTCTTCTTGACTTTGTTCGCGGTATCTCTGGCCACATAGAAACTTTAGATATTTGTTTAGTCAAATCTGTCGGACGGCTCCTCGGGGCTTCCAGTACGGGTTTTAAGTAGAGTGAGGTGAGGTCATACTTGTGATTGCCACAGTGTGGAGTGGGGTGGGGTCGGGATGTAAGCAAGAGGACAGAAAGCAGCTGAGACCCTTGTGCTTGTGTGGGGGTGGGGGAGAAGGGGGGAAGATGAGTTCGGGAAATACTCAGGACTTGGCTGACCATGGTGATGGGCCGAGAGGATGAGAGGGAAGGAGGGAGGATTCTGGAGTGATGCTTGGGTGTCTGGCATGGGGGACTGCATGGCTGATGCCGCCACCACCCTGAGCTGGGGATAGGACTGGGAAAGGAAATGCACACAGGTGCACACGAGTGCTCACCTTGGCAGGGACACATGTACACATGAGCACATACGTGCAGCCACATGTCATGCTTGGAAATTCTAGGGAGGGGTACATGTGTACTGTGGCTCTGGGGACAGTATCTACTTTGTGTGGAATACCTATTCTCTATTGAGTACTGTGTGAGACGCTATATACACACACGCTTACTCTTTAGTCTCTACTGCCTTATGTGGTTTTACAGTTGAGGAACCAGACCCAGAGAGGTTAAGCAACTTGCTGAAGGTCACAGAGCTAGTAAATGGCAGAAAGAGGAATTTTCTGGCAACTTAGATCTGACCACCCGCGGACAGAATTCCTGCCGGTGGCACCGGGGAGATTCCGTTCGTTTCTAACACCACCAACCCGGTTTCATCAGGGACCCTTAGGGCCGGTGCTGGAGCCAGCCTGCCTGGTCGGACACGCGGCCCCATTCGCCCCCCTCTGCGTTCCGGCTTCGCCTGCTGAGGAGGAGGCTAATCACAGTGCCCCCCAGAGGTGTTTGTGGGAAGTAGACGAGTTGACACATGGAAGGTGCTGAGCCCCGGAGGGCTCACTGGGTGCTGTTTGTGATGACAATGACAACAATAATGACAGTGCCACCCCTCACCTTGGAGTCTGTGCTGCTTTCCTTCCTCCTCCCCCCCATCCTCCCTCCACCTGTCCCCTCATTCCTATGCCGGCTGTTCAATTCCCCACGGGCACTTCCTCCACCATTTGCCTCTGAACCTTTGTCCTCTGTCTCCAGCCCCCGAGTCCTGCCAGACAGTGAATTAAAGCCCAATCAATCAGCAGAAACCATTCAAGGGCAAGCGATCCATGTTGTACTCGGGGACTCCGCCCGGAGCGGTTCCAGGCAGGCCTCTTCCACGAGCCTGCACGTTCGTCCCAGCACCGCCCAGCCTCTGACTCGGGCTATGAAGCCCTCCTGACGGACGAGCCTTTCTAAGGGCCTCAGAGAAGCTGGGTTGTACCTGCTTTTGGGGGAGGGGATACCCCACTGCGGCCAGGTCTCCCTTCCTAGGAAAAGTGAGCAGTCACGAGAGCCCGCTAGCGCCCGTGCTATCTTGAGGGGCTGCCTCTTCTCCCTGTTCCCTGTGTTGTCCCACAGGGGCACACAACATTTAAAGTGATAATTGTCAAAGTAAAGTGCCAATAAGGCTCAAAATATTACCCTGCGATTAAGCTCGCAGCTCCCAGGCCCTGTAGGAGTCTTCCTTTCCCCTGAGCCGTCTGTGCAGGGCGGATGGGTGTGGGGCTCCGGAGCCTTTCTGGGAGCTGAGTCCAGAAAGAACTCAGAAGGTGCCCCAGCCTTTGCTCTAAAGTCAAGGTCAGGCCCTTGAGTGTAGGCCAAGGCCTCAACTGTCATGGAGATGCCATCACCTGCCTCAGCTCACACCTCCCTCCTCCATGCGGCGATTGTCCCTCTGGTGGGTCCCACTGCTGGCTGGAAGCGTCCCCATTTCCTTGTGCATAGGGAATGCCTCAGCTTGGGGACTGAGAGTATTCTGTCCCCTACTGATGTCTTAGTTATTTAGAGGCTCCCAATTGGGGCTTAATTCTCACACCCAGAGAGTCATCCAAACTTAGTCTCTAACCAAATACAGTAAGGCTCTGGTGCCCCCAAGAGACCGGTTGGGATGTAGTGGGACAGGCCAGGTGTGCTGCACTAACAGGTACTCTCTGAACTCCCAGTGGCTTCATGCGACAAAGCTTCCCTCCTTTCCCATGTGAGCTCACATTACGTGTCCAGTCTGGTCCCTACAGTCACTCAGGGACTCAGGCTGCCAGAAGCTCCATCTCGTAGCTGCCTCATCTGGAGCATGTGGCCTCCGGGCACCACGGTAGGGAAGAGAAGATGGTAGAGTCACACGCTGGCTCTCACATGCTTTGGCCCAGCAATGCCACGCATCGCGTTTGTTCACAGCCCATGGGCCAGAACGTCTCACATGGCCCTGCCAACTGTAAGGGGCTGAGGAAATGCCAGGGAAGCGGCTGACGCGCACTCAGCAGTGGAAGTCTCGGGTACAAGGCGCTGCAGGACCACTCCAGAGCAAGGGTTTCGGAGGAGCCAAGACCATGACTCCCTGTTCGTTCCCTCCTCCTGGGGTACACCCCGCGTCTGCTGTGGGCCATCTAACGTCCCGATGACGGCTACAGATTCTGACTCCAGGATACCTGGGATCAGAGCTTGGCTCAGCCCCTTATTAGCTGTGTGACCTTGGGCCAGTTACCTCTCTCGGCCTCGGTTTTCTCCGCTGTAAAATGGGAGTGTTGATAGCCGCTGTATCTCTTACAATGGTTGTGAGGATTGGACAAGTTAATATTTGTAAAGTGCTCAGAACGGTGCGGGGCAAGTGGTAAGCGCTCTGTAAATGTCAGCTACCGCCGCCTCTGCTACCATCGCTGTCATCGTCATCACCCAGTACCAGATACGAGTCCAGGTGTCTGGGGAGTGAATGTCAGGGTCTCTGCTCTCACATACGATGGAAAATAAACAGGTAAATAGTTAAAGGGAGATGATAATTTCAAGTAGTGATGGCACTAAAAAAAATCAGGCACATGAAAAGATGCTCATCATCGTTAGTCATTAGGGAAGTGCCAGTTGAAATCCCAGTGAGATGCCACGACGTGTCGTTACATTGGCTTTAAAACATTGACAGTACCAAGTGTTGGCAAGGATACGGATCCACGGGAACGCTCAGAGGCTGCTGGCAGGAACGCAAAGTGGTGCAGCCATTTTGGAGAACAGTTTGGCGGTTTCTTATAAAGTTAAAAATATGCTTCTCGTACAGCTCAGCAATCCTACTGCTAGGTACTCACCCAAGAGAAGTAAAAACGTACATTCACGTGAGAGCTTGTGTGTGACTATTTAGAGTGGCTTTATTCATAATCTCCCAAAACTGGAAACAACCCAAAAGTCCTTCACCTGCCGAATGGCTAAACAATGAAATACTACTCAGCAATAAAAAAGAATGGAATTCCGATACAAGAGACAACACAGATAAATCCCAGACGCATTGTGCAGACTCAGAAGGCTGCATACAGTTGACTCCGTTTGTATGCCACTCTGGAGAAGACAAACGACAGGGACAGAAGCCAGATCAGTGGCTGCTAGGGACTGGGGGTGGGGGGACTACATGCAAGGGGACAGCACACGGGGATTGTGGGGTGATAGGATGTACACCTGGATGGTGGCAGAGGTTACACGGCTGCATGTCGCTGTCAAAACTCAGAACTGTGCACCAGGAGTCCGCTGCACTGTGGGTTAGTTACACCTCAGTAAACCCGCCGGGAGGGAAGCTCCGTGTGGGACTGTTGAAACAGGGAACACCAAATGACAAACCAGTCAGGGCAGTGTGACACGGTGAGAGGGGCTTCTGGCACGGTGATCAGGGAAGGCTTTCTGAGGAGTTGCCTCGAGCTGAGACCTGGCTGAGGAGAAGGACCCAGGCGGCCGTGGGACCAGGAGGGGGACAGTGGGTCAAGGCCGGGGTGGGCAGCACCCTGTGGGCCAGGTTGAGGCTCTTCACCCTCCTCCAGGTGTCTGGGTGCCGCTAGGGGCATACGCAGAGTGAGACTGAAGCGTGGGCGTGGCGGGATGGTCCAGGAGAGAAGAGTGAAGAAGGAGACGGTGGTCTGTGGCCATGTCTGGGAGGACTCATGGGGGTTGGATGAAGAATGAGGAGGGGTCAAGGGTCACGAGGAGAGAGTGCTCCGATGGGCAGTCAGCCAGCCAGAGACCACAGGCTGAGATGGGAGGGCTGGGGTGCAGATGGGGTCCTTGGAGACCTTGCTGAGGGTGTTGTAGGGTGGTGGGGCCAAAGCCAGACGTCCTAGGTTGAGGGGTGCTGGGGCTGAGGACATGTGAGTGATGCTTTCAGGAGGCCAGGCACGGACCTGGTGGGCAGCAGTGGGAACCTCAGAGTGGGGTGGGGTGGCCGTCTGTGTATCTGTGAGTGTGGCCAACACTGGCAGAGGTAGGGCTGACCCATGGTGGACGTTGAGAGGCAGTGAGAAGTTAGGGGCCCGGACAGGATCTTGAAGGCCAGGCCAGGGGGTTCACACTCCTGGGGTGTGATCCACTAAGAACTGGCCGCTGGAGGGTACCGGGGAAGGGGAAGGGGAAGGGAGGCCCATGCCGTGGGGAGGGGCCAGCGCTGAGCTTTGCTGGGCTGAGCAGTGGGAATCTGCCTTAGGGACCTCGTGCTGAGGTGGGCCCACCGCAGGGTAGCGGGAGGCACCCACTTTGCCCATGCTAACCTTCCTGCTCTTCCCCCACAGTGCATGCTGGGACCTCGACGGACAGGCTGCGGCTCCCCGGGCCCCCAGAGGCCAGTCTGTTTGCCTCCCGGCGCCATCTGACCCAGGTAGGGGAGAGTGAGGCGGGATCAGCCTGCCTCATGCCTCTACACCGGTGGGAGGCTCTGGGTGTGAGCACGAGCTCCCCTGACCCAGGCTGGCCCTCGGCGAATGAGCCCCTGCTGGGGGCAGTGGGAGGGGACACAAAGTGGGGCCTCCTCTGGAGGAGTTCCTGACCTCTGGAAGACTGGCTACCCCCGGCCCTCGCTCCTCACCAGCTGCAAGCCCGGGGCACTTGGGAGCACCCAAGTGCACCAGGACACACCATTGCGTGCTCACTGTCTGCCGTTTGACCGGGATATGTTTTGTGCTACACACCTGCCAAGTGCCTTAGCTGTGGGGGGGTTTGCGTCCTTGGTCCAGCCCTCTTTGCTGTCACTTGGCTTTTCTCTGCCCCTGCCGAGTGCAGTGCCTGATGGCGCTTCCCCTGGAAGTTCCCAGCTCTCTGCAGGACGCCCCCAGGGCAGGGGTGCCCCTCCCAGCACCAGGACGGAACCTATCTGGAGTCTTGGTCCCCGTGGTGGTGGGCCTGAGAGACGGCATTTCTCCGCTGCTCCTGGGCATCCCAGGTGAAGGCTTTCTGCTGGCTGCCAGGTTCCCCAAGGGCTGGGATGGGGTGGAGGCTAGGATTGCCAGAAGAAATACAGATGTCCAATTAAATTTGAACTTCAGGCAGGCAAATAATTTTTTAGTATAAACATGTCCCAAATATTGTGTGGCACGTACTTTATTTGCTAAATCTGGGCAACCCTGGGGGAGAGTCCTGAACCCCCAGTCCCCCTCCTCCTCTGGCCAGTCCTCCCTACTGGGCCTGCCCTGATCTCCCCGGACCAGCTGCCTCCAGGGCCTGCGGGGGGTGTCCTGGAGCCAGGGGCCTGCTCCGGCCACAGGCAGTGGGCATTTTCTGATCCTCAACCCCGCAGGCTGTCCCTGGGGCGGAGACCCGGGGGTTCTCACTGGGGGCTGGGGCAGCAGTCCTGGCCTTAGGAGTGTTGGGGGTCCTCGCTGGCCTTCTGACAGCAGGGCCCAGGCTGAGGAGGTCACGGGGCAGGCGGGCCTTTGTGCCCGTGAACAGAGCTGTGAGACAGGCGTGGGGCTGTGACAGGAGCGTGGGACCCAGAGTGCTGGGGGTGCCGGGGCGGGGGTGGGGGTAACAGGGATGAGGCAGGGCCGGACACTGGAGGGCTTGGGGTGGCCTATTTCCATACCATTTAATATTGGGAGCCATAGGAGATATTTTCTCCCTGAGAAGAATCATTTTTCCGAGTATTAAGGTAATACGTTCTCTATATCTGTGGTCCCCAACCCCTGGGCCTCGGCCCGGTACCAGTCTGTGGCCTGTTAGGAAATGGGCCGCGCATCATCCCCCCCCACCCACGACACCCCCCGCCCCACCTGTGGCAAGATGGTCTTCCATGAAACCGGTTCTTGGTGCCAGAAAGGCTGGGCGCCGCTGCTGTGGGTTACCTGTCCACCTGCCCTGAGGTGTGCAGTCCCAGTCCTTCCCGCCATCTTTTCCTACCCTGAGCTAACCACCGCTCACCGGTTTGATGTTCATCCTTCCAGACTGTTTTCTGTGCACTCGTCAGTGTGTTTCAGAAGGAGAAATGTGGCCGTGCTGGCTGTCCCTCCCCACCCTTGCCTGTGCACCCCGCAGCGCGCCGTGCGGCCACGCCATGCTCCTCCGCGGCTCCTTCCCTGTCCTCCGCGCCCGCTGTGTGGACGGGCTGCAAACTGTGTATCAGTTGCAGTCCTGTCGGTGGCCACTTAGATTGTTTCTGTCATTCGGTTATTTACAAACCGCACTCAGGGAACCTCTGGGTTTGCACGTCCGTGTGCACTTGTGCCGTGGGTCTTTCGGGAATGTTCCCGGAACTAGACTGCCCGGGGCAGGGGGCGCACACGTGTCTACGTTGATCCGTTCTGTGTAGCCGGATCAACTTCCAGAGGGTCGTGCTGACTGTCGCTCCCACGAACCAGGCGTGGGAGGCCCGTCCCTCATTCTTGCCCACCACCGGCATTGTCAGCCACCGAAGTCCCTGCCAGTCTGACAGGCGAAAGGGCTTTTCACCTCACATTTCCTTGGCTGCTGCTGAGTTGAGCATGTCTGTGTGTGCTCCTTGGCCATTCCCGGTCCTGCGTCTGTGAACTGCGGGACCCTCGGGTCCTTGATCGCTTTTCCTCGCACGTGTGCACTCAATGAGCATTTATTCAGCACCTGCTATGTGCTGGGCACTGTTGTGGTCAGGGACCTAACAGTGAACAAAACTGACAAAAATGCCTGCCCCGTGGGAACGTATGCTCAGGCGGAGGAGAGATGGCCAAGGAAAACAGATAAACAGTGAGATCCAGTGTGCGGGGTGTTCCGTGCTAAGGAGAAGGAAGTCAAGCAGGGGAGGGGGACGGGACGCCGGGCAGCTTGGGTGTGGCCGTAGGGAGGCCTCACTGGGAGGCGGCATCTGTGGAGATGCAGGAGTGGATGTCTGGGCGAGCGCGAGGCTCGAGTCAGGAGCAGACCCGGCCTGGGGGCACCCAGCGAGGGCCGGTGTGGCTGGCACAGGGGGGACGAGGGAGGGAGATGATGTGGCCAGAGAGGGAGCAGGAGCCGATTGGGAGTGTTTGGGGTGGCCTGGAGACTTTGGCTTTTACCCAGGATGAAGTAGGGAGCCATGAAAGGTTCTAAAGAATGACACGGTGTCATCTGAATTACATTTCAACAGCCCCCTCGGCCAGCTGTGAAGCACAGAGGCCACTCGGGGGGCTGCTTATTGCGATGACGTGGGGAGGCGATGGTGGAGGCTTGGACTGGGGTCTTGGGGAGATGGGGAGAAGTGGATGGATTTGGACGCACATTTAAGGTGTAGCCAACAGGTCCTGCTGACTGATTGGAGGAGACAGTGAGAGGGAGAGAAGGGGGCCTTGGGTGACACCGAGGGTGTTGGCCCACGTAGCTGTAAGGGGGGGAGCTGCCACTGACAGACCTGGGAAGAGCGGGGAGGGCGGGCGTGGTGTGGGGAGCGCAGGGCTCAGCCGCGACTAGCACCAGGCAGCTGATGTCTGGGGCTCAGAGCACGGTGAAAATGGGCAGCTTTTTGTTTTTAAAAAAAAAAAAAAATTAAGAATTTCTAAGTGAGGGATGACAGTGGAGCATTACACCAAGCCCGGGGCCTTCCGCGTGTGGGGCCCAGGTCACATGCCCGCGAGCCAGCCTGGCGGCAGATGTGTCAGTTGTGAGATGCCAGGAGACAGCCAGGTGGAACTGTGGAGTGACAGGCGGACATGTGAAGCTGGTCTCCAGGGGACAGGTCTGGGCTGGAGATACGAATTTGGGGTCACCCACATAAAGATAGCATTTAAAGCCGCGAGAAAGGATGGAGGCATCGAGGGAGCTAGTGCAGATAGAACAGAAGGACCGATGACCCCACCCTGGGACCTCCCTCAGTTAGGGGTGGGGAGCCGCGGAGGAGGGAGGAGCCGAAGGTGACAGAGCAGGAGCAAGCGGTGCGGTGGGGGAAAGCAAGGCAGGGGTGACGTCCTGGAAGCCAAGCGGGGCTGAGCGAGAACAGAATGCAGCCTGGGAACTGGCCACTACCTCCCACGGGAGGTCACAGGCCACCTTGGCTTCAGTGATTAGGGTGGTGAGATGCATCTTCCTGATTTGTAAGAAAAAATTGATTTGTAAGAGGTTAGGGGATTTAACTCTTTATCTGTCTTGTTGCAAATCGTTTTTCACAAGTTTGTTTTTTTCATTTAAGTTTATGCGTTTTTTGTTTTGTTTTTTTTTAAACTCCTCAAAAGTTTAAAACTGTCCTTTGGTCAAGTCTGTCATTCTTGCCTTGTTCACTGTAGAGTTTTTAAAATATAGTCCCATGTTGTTTTCTAGTTGTTTATGATATTTAAAAATGTTTAAATCTCTAGTTCATCGGAAATGTATTCGTGTGTGTGGTTTGAGGTAGGGATCTAGGTGGGTTTTTCCAGATGGCTGGCTGGTTGTGTTGACGCTGTTTATTGAGCAAGTGTCCTTTCCCTCCCTGGAGCTCTGAGGCTCCGTTCCTGTCATCTGCTAAATGTCCCCGTAGTCTCATGTCTGTGCAGGCCTTGCGGTTCGATTGCATTGATTTTGCCTGGGGAGAGATTTAGGAAGCTGGGGGAGGAGACGTGGTGGTGGATGGAGGGTAATGCGAGGAGGCGGGAGGGGTGGACACTGACATGGTTCCCTTCAGTGAGGGACGTGGCAGAGGCAGTCGGGGACCGGAGCTCCCCGGATCTCAAGCTCCTCAGGAGCCGTGCCTGGCAGCTGGGGCAGCGTGCACCGCAATTCTGCGAGATTGGTATTCTGTGTCCCCAGCTGCAGATGAGGAAACTGAGGTTCAGCGAGGTTTCACGTCCAATGCCGTCACCTCGCAGGGGTGTTGCTGAAGGCAGTGCTCTGCCTGTGCTCCGGCCTCAGCGAAGCCAGAGGTGCGGAGGGGGCTCAGGAGGCTGGAAGGGCTCCAGGCTTGAAGTACCCCCCACACCCCTTTCTGCACCCCTGCCTGCCATTTGCCTGGGTCTGGAAGGTTTTCCCATTTCCAAAAGCAACCTGTTAAAACCAAAGTGCTCTTGGCAGGGAATCGCACGTTGAGTTTACAGCTAACATCTCAATTATCAGTTAACACCTCTGCAGGGATTAGCTGACAGCCAGCTGAGGACACCGATGGGGGCCTGTGATGTGTATCTGGGCTGGGAAAGGCCCAGGGAGAGGAGAGGGAAAGGGGAGGGGCAGGTGCTCGGCCATTCACACTCCCCCCGCCTCAGAGGTGGGGCTGGGTGTGTGGAGAGGAGGGGTGAGAGCTGGGACCGCCAGCTCTGGGGTGGGCCAGAGGGAGAGTGGGGCGTCTCAGGAAACTTGGGGCTGGGGCTCAGAGAGGGAGCTGGTGGCTATTAGACACCCGCTGTGTCCCGGTACTGAGGAGGATGTCAAGTGCTTGGTCTCAGCAAGGTTGGGAAATCAGCTGCCAGCAGTCACTCAGAGCCAGGGCCGTCTCTGACACCCACAGTCCCTATCTGTCACCCAGCCCCGAGGAGTGGGAGGAGGCGAGGATGAGCTGTCTGGAGCCTTCTCCGGTTCCCTGAGGGCCAGTCCACCTGGGCAGGGTTGAGGCTTAGTCTGTGACCAGGGTCAGGAAGGTGTGACCCTGAAGGTCACCTAGGAGGGGAGCTGAACTCCTTGGGCTGAACTAAGATGTAGCAGGAGGCCCAGGTGGGTACTATCTTCCCACCCACTGCTACTTCCCGCCCCACTGGTGCGTGGGGTAGGGGGAGATGGGACCACTTGTCTGAAGCTGGTTCCTCTCCCAAGGGGACTGCCTTCCCCTTTTACTTCACTCTGCCCAGGGGTCTGATCTGTGTCTCTGGGGTCGACATTTATCTAAAGGTGACAAGCTGCCCAACTGTCTTATCCCTGTGTTGGACTCTGGCTTAGCTCTCCTGGGACCCTGGGGCTAAGAGCAGCCTCTCCCTCCCCCTCTCCCCTCCTCCCTATCCTTTCCCTCTTCCTCCTCCTCCCTTCTGCAGTTCCTTCCTTCTCCCCGCTCTCCCCTCCCCTCCCCTGCCAGCCAACCCTGGCCTTGCACCTGGCAGCTGGCAGTCGGACCTGTGACACCAGACTGGCTCCTAGCTGGGGGCTGGCCCTGGTCCTGGGTAACCCTGCAGTTGGGGGCGGGCGCACTTCCAGTTGCTTCCTCTTACTCACCTGCACACCCTCCCAAAGGTGTGTGGGGAGCTAGCGCTGCAGGAGGGGCAGGTGGGGATGAAGTGGGACTTCTGGGAGGACAACTGTGCCTGGAGCCCAGGAACAGGCCCGAGAGAGGCTCCAGGAAGAGGGACCTGCGTGAGCAAAGGCTGCCGGGCTGACAGACAGGGCCTGGGCTGGAGGGGCTGGGGTGGCGCTTGTCTGCCAAAGGGAACGGAGGCCAGATCCAGCAGGTGGGCCTGTCAGAGACCCCAGGAATCGGGGGGCCTTGAGGCAGGAAGCAACGGCAGAGCTGCCCGCCCTTCCTGTGTCCACCTTCCTCTGCCCACCGGGTCTGGCCCCCCTCTGCCCTGGGTCTGCTGCGTCAGGTGGGGAGACCTGGCTTCTCTGCCCGGTTCTCCCTGCAGCTTGCCACGTGACCTTGGGACTTATGTGCCAGAGAAGTCTCTTGACCCTGGGAGGGTCCCAAAGAGTTTCCTGCAGGAGATACCACCTGAGCTGAGCTTGGCCCGAGTGGATGTTTTCTGGGAAAAAGGAGTGAGGGAGGGTGCTCCAGGGAGAGTGCTCCGGGGAGCGTGCTCCAGGGGCGCCAGGGACCAGCTGAGACACCCTCTCCCTTCCTCTGGTACAGACCTTCCCTCTGTGTGGCTGTCCCTGTTGTTCACTGGGAGCGACAGTTTGATGGGCTGGAGAGAAGCGGGAACACGAGGGGGTGAGACAGGCCATGGCCTTAAGGTCCAGGGGAGGGGATGAGGGAGGCAAAGGGAGGGGGGACTTTGGCCCTTCCCCAGCTGGGGGCTGGCAGAGCCTGAGGACCTGGGGCAGAGGCGACCCTAAGCCGGGACACTTCATGTCCCAAAGTGGCATCCAGTTTTCCTCCCTGTGGACTGTGACGGGGGCAGTGAGAGGTGGGCTGGGCCCACACGGGGAAGCGTGCGCAGGTCCGCCCAGGGGTGGGCGAGTCTACCCTGGCCTGCGCAGGCGCGAGGAGGGACTGTCTGCGAGGCCAACTCCCCTGCGAAATAGTCAGGCCGCGCTGGGCTCCGCTGCCAGCCAGCCTCGTCGCTGCTCGGCTGGTCCCTGGCCCGAGAGGACACACGTGCCTGAAGGCCGCATGGAGCTTTGTATTTCCTTCTCCACAGGAGAGGTCCCGAGGGCTAGGAAGAACCGGCTTTGGGCCCGAGATGCGGGGGGTGTGTGTGTGTGTGTGTGTGTGTGCTTGCTTGTTTCTACTCTGTGCACCTTCATTCGTGAACTTGGCCGTGCGTGTGTTCCCGAGTGTACGCGTGTGCACACGCCTCCGCCGGTGGGACCCCCTGGCACGTGCGGTGTGTTTTTGTGGCTGTCCGGGTTGTCTCTGAGGGGCTTCTCGGCTGTGCCCTGTTTCTCTGAGTTGGGTGCGCTTGTCTGAGAGGTTCTCCCTGCGTGTGAGTTCAGCCTGCGACCGGCGTTATGCACAGGCTTCGGGTATGGGTGGGACCCTGGCAGGTCCCCGCGGGCTCAGGGGCTCAGGGCCCCAGACGGCAGCTGGCACGTTTGAGTCAAACTGCGCCTCCCTTCTCTCTGGCTGTTGTGCGTGTTTGGTTTCCAAGTCTGGGTGCTTGACTGAGTGATTGGGGCCGGGGGAGGACGTGCTTCTGAGAGTTCCCTGAGCTGCTCTGTCCCTTTGCTGGCACCCCCAGTTCCTCAGCGACCCCGTCTGTCTCCTCTGGTCCATGAAGCCCCCACATTTGCACCTTGGGTCACCCTTCTAAAGCCCTGCTTTTGTACCTCATTCACTCCCTGCATCACACAAGGTAGGCAGGGCTGGAATTATTGTACCCGTTTGGCAGATGAGGAAACTGAGGTCCAGAGAGGCAAAGAGAGGTGCCTGAGGTCACTTGGTGAACCGGGGCTGGGAGCGAGAGATCACTGGTTTGTCCTCCCTGTGCTTGTCCCTTTGCCCTCAGCTGCAGCCCTGGGCCCTCGCTGGAGAGGACCCTGCCCAGAGGAAAACAGGCCGGGTTTCATGAATGAATCCAGCTGGAGGACGCTCCCTTCTGCACATGGCGCCCTCCTCCCGTCATCCTCACTCAGCATTGTGCTGGAGAGACGGCCCCAGGGCTCTTTTCATCTCCAAATAAGCAGGCCGGGACGCAGGAGGCAATAATATTGGCGTCCATCATTGATACTTCCTTACTGTGGCTGTAATTAGCGATTCTTCCAGGCCGAAGCTTGGTCTGGCAGACAAGTAGAGGAGCCCCGGCTTGTTAGTGTCAGCCCATTAGTGCCACACTGACAAGGCTGAGGGGTGGGGGTGGCCTTAGGCAGGGGGAAGGAGAAGCAGGGGGGCTGAGCAGGAGGAGAAAGTCCACTGCTCTCCCCTCTCACGCCGGCCGCCCCTCCCGCACCAGGCCCCTCTGTCCTTGAGCACGGCCCACCGGGCGCACCCCTCGTCTCGGGTGTCCCCAGATTGCCTCCTTCAGCCCACGGCCCCTCGCCCCTCCTGTCCTGCCTGGATGGCTTGGCCTCGAGAGCCGCCTCCACATCTCTGGGAAGGTCTGCGGGCACTCAGCCCGAGGCGCCCACGGCCTGGGAGGCTCCCACAGCTGGAGGTGGGGAGCAGCCCCTCCACCCTCTGCCCTGCTCCTCCAGCGGGAGAATGCCCTCCCCTCCCTGTGCCCGGCCACACGGATCTGCACAGCCTCTTCCTGCCGGCACTGCACACGCCCCCTCGTCCACGCAGCGGGAGCAGTGGGAGGGCTAGGATTGGTGCTCCCATTGGTGCTCCCAGACCCCAGAACCTTCTTGCCCGTCCCCTTTGGGCGTCCCCTCCTTCTCCTCCAGGGAATTCTTGGGTCAGTATGCTCTCCCCAGCCACATCGCTTGTCCCGGTGTTCCTATGCCCACATCCTCCTAGATCTTCCGGTTCCTGGAGCAGAGGAAGCCACGCCAGCTCCCGTCCGGAGAGGCTGTTACTTGGCCTTGGTGTCTCCCACCTCCGCGCTGTCGCCTGCCTGTTGCTGCAGACCGAGTCTGGCTGCGCCGAACTAACCATCAAATAACAGCGGCAGCTCTTGTTTCTCGAGCGCGTTTTATGTGCCAGGTGCTATTCAAAGCATCTTACAAGCATTCGATCCTCATAACCCTATGAGGTAGATACACTTATTGTCCCATTTTACAGATGAGGAAAACCGAGCAGCAGGGAAATTCAGTTAGCTGCTTGGCACCACAGGGTTGTTAAGTGGTGGCAGTGTGGGCCATCAGCAAGTGAGGGTAGCATCACAACGCACTCTTCTTAGCCCTGCATTGCACAGGCCTCCGGGTCCCCTCCGTGTCCTCTGGTGTGAGCTGCTGCCCCTAGAGCACCGCGCGCTTTCTGAGACAGGGCCCTCCACCAGGGGTGTCCGCTGAACGAGGGTGAGCCCCCGCCTGCAAGGCTCCCTGAGGCACAGGGAAGCCACCTGCCCACCGAGGAGCCCCTCACAGGACACCGCAGCTCAAGGCAGGGACTCGGCAAGGACGTCCACATGTTCACATCATTCATTCACTCATTCATCCATTCATTCAGCCGACACCTGCTGTGTGCTGTGCGCTCAGTGCTGGGCCCTCGGGAGGGTGTTGGCGCGCTGAGGCAACTGGGGGCCCCGTAGCCTAGTAGGGTGCATGACCGGCACTGACCAGTGCAGGGAAACTGGCCGCGTGGGGCCGCCCGGAGCACAGTGTGGGGCTGGACGGGCTGGGGAGGAAGGCTGCACAGAGCAGGAAACACTTGAACAGACTCCTTAAGGAATAGGACGCATTTTCAGGCGGACAGAGAGGGATAAGCTCACAGGCAAAGGGAACAGCCTGTGCAAAGGCCCCGAGTCTGAGAGAGCAGCCCGGGACGCGCTGCAGGGCAGGCTGGGAGTGCGTCAGCGCAGCATCTCCCCTCCCCTGCCTGGCGTGGGGCGAGGTGTGGGCAGGTCAGTGTCTGCGGGTGGGTGGTGTTCCCAGCGTGGAGACTGAGCCAATTAGCTGTGGAGGGGCTGTGAGGACAAAGGGCACCTGCCCAGCTGGGAGGCTGCCTTGGGCTCAGGAAACCGACGCTCTGGGCTGGGCCTGGCCTGGGGCACCTGTGACCGTGGCTACATCTGTCTGTGCCGGGTCTCCCAGCCGGCCCTCGCAGCGACCCCTCCAATGGGCAGAAGGAGACGGAGGCGCAGCCCGGGGCAGAGCCCTGCCTAGGGTCCCACACGAGCAGTGGGGGAGCACAAGGTGCCTCCTCCCCTTGGGCAGGACATTGGGGTCCTCGGCAAGGAGCAGGCCCCAGCTCTCAGGGTGCAGGGCAGAGCCGGGTGTGCCATGCGTGGCCCAGTCAGGAAAGGCCCGGCTGGAGAGGAGGTGGAGCAGGGCTGAGGGCAGAGGGGCGAGCAGGGAGCCTGGGATGCGGCAGAGGAGCGGGCTGCCCTCTGCACTCGCCTCCAGAGCTGTTCAAGGATTTGGCCAGTCTCTGGGGAAGATTTCTCCCACACGCCTCACGGGGCCCAGAGTAGCCCACAAGGGAACCAAGCACCCCCTGCTGGTGTTCACGTATGCGCAGGCCTGTACATGTGTGTCCACCTGTATACCCAGGGTACACCCACCTGGGTGCAAGCTCAAGCTCACACTCGTGTGTTCAGGCATGCCTCTGCTTACACATGCAGGTCTCTGTATGTGTGTCATGTCTGTACAGCTGTGTGTGCACATGTCTTGAAGGAGTTGTCCCTGGAAATAGCAGTCTGTATCCACGTGTGTGCACGAGAGCCCTGGGCACGGCCAGCGGTCCCACAGGGACATACAATTTCTTTCCCACTGGAGCCAGATGCTCCAGAACCTACAGCTCTCAGGCCTGGGCCCAGTCCTCCCTGGCCCCTCCCAAGGCCCTTCTGAGGTCGGGCCTCCCGGGGACAGACCCAGCCAACTTGGAGGGGCGGGGACCCCTGGTGGCAGGCATTGTGGGTAGAAGCCAGCATCAGGGGGACAGCTCAGGCTGAGTGAGGTCCTCCAGCTCTGTTTCATGCAAGCTCCCTCCCCACCCATCCCTAAGTGCCTGCTATGGGATCCTGGCAGGTACGCACCCACCCCCACCGTTCATATAGCCCTCCTGACGGGGAGCTCACTGCCTCTCAAGGAAGCACCTGGGAACCTATGGGGCATTGTCCAGAAAGGAGATGTCTGGAAAGCCAGAGGGTAGGGTCAGGGCTGGGCCATGACCCCTAAACACACAGGCCTGGGCCTCTCCCTGACAGACAGGCCGGGGGCTCCAGCTCCTGGCAGCGAGGCCAGGCCCAAGGATCCAGGGACTTTCACCTTGTTGTCAAGAGCATATTTCAGCTATTAGGGACAGTGGCTGGGGATTTAGGGAGGATTTCTCTCTCATTTCCCAGAGCTTTCAGCAAGCGTCCTCCCTTACCACCCTCTACCTGCCAGGGCCGAGAATGCGTGAGCACAGACACACACACACACACACACACACACGCACACAGAGTCAGTGCTCCTGTGTGGCAGAAGGGAGGGAGAGAGAGAAATCTGGGTCAGTCTCCCAGGGAAGGCTCTGTGGCCTCTCCCCACCTTCCCCAGCAGACGCTTAGCGTGGCAAGCTTGGCTGTGGTCTGAAGGCCGAGGCTTGCCCCAGTCCTACCCCAGCCTACCAGAGACGCCCTGCGGTGGGACCCCAGGCTTGCCCTGCCCGGCCCCTTCCTGGGCCTCCCTGTCCAGGTGACCTCACTCTCGGCCTGAGTGTCTCCCCCAGCCAGGCCTCAGGACCCACAGGTCATTTTTGCCACACTCAGTTGATTGCGTGGAGGGGGACAGAAACTCTCCCCGTCCCCCATTAGACCCTCCAGCTTCAGCCCCTGGGGTTTGGGGACGAGGGGCAGAGTGGTTTGGGGGCCCCGTATCTCTGGCACTGAGGCCATGCACGAGCAGCCCATGCGGAGAATGCCTGAGCACAGAGGAGGGACCCCTAGCGTGGAATTTTAGGCTGTATGGCAGGGCATGGGGTCTGGGTTGGATGCCTCAAATGACATCACTGCCATTTCAGGATGGAGCTTGGGTGAGGGCTTAGCTAGAGCCCTGGGTGGTTAAACGGGTCCCCGAGACGAGACCTACGTGCAGGGTGGGAGTGCCACCAACCTGTGAGCTCAGGGCGACGTCCACAGGCCTGGGTGACAGAGGGAGGGGGCGCGGTTTCCTCTCTGGACCAAGCTCCATTTAACTGAGAAAACTTGATCGTGGGGAATTACCAGGGTTCAAGCCACCCAGGGGCCTCGGAAGCCTCCCCAACCCCCACCGCGGAGGACACCAAAGCCACTTCCTCCCTCCCACGCCCGCCCACCCTGGCACACAGTTTTCAGGTCCTTCTCCCCGGGCGTGACCAGGGGTGTCGAGCATGTTTGTGGAGTGGAGGAAGAGATAATTGACTTGTTTGAAACTAGATATGAAGAAAGGACTTCCAGATGCCACCGGCAGCCTTAGCCTAGGACTTGGTATTTATGGAGGTGAGACAGACCCTCAGAAGGACTGTCGGGGTGGGGGAGGGGTGACTCCGGGCCTCCCCAGAGTCCCCCGGGGGCCCGGGGGACGGGTCCTGTCTTCCCAGCGTGGCAAGGCACCAGCTGCCTGCCTGCAGGGGGCTTTGGCGTGTCCCGGAGCCCTCGGCCATGCCTGTATGCCTGTCTTTTTCCTGGCGCAGGGTGTGCGTGTTCCACGTGGGGGTCAGCCGTGGGAATACTGGCGTCACGTGTGCTGTGTGTGCACCTGCGGGCGCATGTGCACAGGGTGGCTCCGGAAGGAGTCAGTTCACGGACTTCAAAACTATTTTAAATTTGGAACCAAAGGCCATCCAGCTTTAGAAGGGGCGAAAAGGATTGTTTTCTGGGCCATGGGAGAGGCAGGCGGGCCGGTCTGCCTTCACTCACCAGCCACTTATGGAGTGGAGACCCCCAGGACGGGGCATTCGGGAAGCCCAGGGGCCAGGGGAGCTGGTCCTTGGCCTTGAGAAGGGGCCTGCAAGAGAGGGGTTAAAGGGGGCCGGGAGGGCCCTCGAGAGAGGGTGGAGAGTATTGGGGCTCTTAGAGAAGGTGAGGGCTGGGTCACGGTCTCCTCGGTCTCCTTGGGTGGGGCTGGGCACCTCCCCCTCCCGGAGAACCCATGGAAAAGAGTTTCCTGTCCCCTCGCCGCAAGGGCCAAGCCTGCCCCAGCTTTCCCCCCCTGACGGCCCTTCTCTCGCTCCCTGCAGCCCCAGCTGGCCGAGCTGCAACCCAGTGCTCAGAGGCCCCCTGGGCAGGAGCTGGGGCAGCTGACGAGGGGGCAGCAGCTGCCAGCACAATGTCTTCCCTCTGCTAACTCAGCCCGACTCAGGGTGTGGCACTGGGAGCCCCAAGAGCTCTGCTGGCTAGGGAAGCGCGCACACTCACAGGTGTGGCATGGCGTGTGCTCCGGGGTCAGTAGGTAGGGAGCAGCCCGGCTACTGGTTATTGTGCTGGAGGTGGCTCCTGCCTCAGCCCTCACCTTCTTCTCGCCACCGTCCAGAGGCATGGCGGATCCTGGGCTGGGAGGGGAACCGGGCATGGGGGGGTGTGGGCAGCGTCCTGGGCGGGAGTGGCCCGTGAGGCCTGGGGCAGAATCAGAGACAACACCCTCCTCTCCAGAACACTGGGCCTAGAAGGGTACTCTCTGGGACAGCACGGCTATTGTCCAGACAGGGAAACTGAGGCCCAGCAAAGGTAGAGGCTGGCCTGTGCCTGTGTGTGGTGAAGGCCACTCTGTCCCAGTTCGTGCAGCCCCGTCTGGGAAGGGCAGGAGGGAAAAAGAAGCAGAGGGTGGGGAAATTGAGGGGCGGGTGGCAGGGTCTAGGGTGGTATGAGGCACGGGTCTGACCGTTCACCCAGCTATGTTTCTGCCCTCGGGCCAAAGGAGGGCTTGCTTCTGCCCTGCCCTCAGGGATGTGGCCCAGCTGGGAAATGGACAGTGACTGGCTCTGGGTCTTATTTGGAGCCTCATACGACCTGGCGAGGCACTGTTCTCCCCACTTCGTAGACATGCAAACTGAGGCCCAAAGGGGAGACTGCCCCGGAAGGGTCTTCCGCAGCCTCAGTGAGGGGGCTTTGCTTGCTGCCTTGGGGCAGGGCTGGGACTAGCTCCTCTGGGAGGGGCAGATGCTTATCTAAGGGACTTCCTAGCCTTCCCTATTTGTTTCCCTTGCTGTCCAAGAATTTCTTCTGCAAGTCTGACCACAGTCCATCATGCTTTACCTTCATCCCACCACTCTTGTAGCACCTTGCCAATCCCATGGTCCCTCTGTCCCTTTGTCTCCTTGGTGCTGGGGTGGGTCTGGGGACTTGGGCACTGGCTCTGCAACGTGGCTGGCTCCTGAGGGCAAAGGGTACAGCTGACCTGCTCCAGCCTCCCCCGGGCCCGTTTGAAAACCAGCTTGCCTTTGTCCAGCATTGCCATTCTCATCACAGCCTCTGCCCATCTCGCTTCTATTAAACTCATTTGCCAGCTGAAGGGCTTCATTTTCCACTCTGTTTGCCCATAATCACCCCAAGCATGGCCCCATCTCCCCAAACTCTCCCTGCGGTGCCCAGCACTGTGGTGGGCAGGCAGCCAGGCTCGGGTGTGGCCCAGAGCCCCCTTCCTCCCTCCTGCCTGTCCTGGGGAGAGGTCTGTGCTGCAGGCAGATGTCCCATCTCTGCCTCTGCATTTCTTTGCTCCCAAACCAGACACCTGGAAAACTAGGGACAGACTCTCAGCCCTTGAAGTCTACTCAGCTGCACTCTCCGCTTCTCCCCCGGCTGGGAAGGCGCTGTTCTCCACACAGCACGTGTGTTAAGTCGTTTAATGAATCTGCAGCCCAGTGCATTTCTAATTGGTAGGGATTTAAGGGAACAATGTTGAGGGGCAGGGGAGAGGGAGAATACAAACCTCTTCCTCCTCAGGCGCCACCCACCTCCCTCTTGGTGCAGAGAGTCCAGCTGTTGCACATCAAACCATGTCAGGCATTTTCTTGAGGTCACCTTGGAGGGCAAAGGGGACTCCGCTCCCCCTGGGGCTCATTGTTCTCCCATAGGATGCCTGGGAGGTTGTGGGGCTCCAGGCCAGGCACCATCACCCCTGGATCTCAGAGCACTCCTTAGGAAGTCCCTTGACTGAGGGTCATCACACAGGCCACCTGAAGGATCAGAGCAATGTCCCCTGAGGTCCTGAGCCCCTCTGAGTGTCCCCAGGGCCGAACCTCCACCTGGGCTCCCTGGCGCACACCTGACTCTGCTCCAGGCTGGACACGCCCCAGAGCCCGTCCATGAGCCGTTACTAGAGCCCTTCTGCGGGTGGGGAGATGGGGGCTCAGAGAGGAGAGATAACTGCTGGCTCCTCCTCTCCTGAATGGTCTGATAAACTCCTCCTGGAGTGTGGGGTGGGCAAGGGTTTGCTGCATTCTAACAGGGACTTTAGCCATTTTAAACACAAGAGTGTGGCAATAGTGGTACGGTTCCAGGCCCTGCCCCTTTCCCTCTCTCCTGCTTCCCCCGGGCACCCCCTGCTGGAAGAGGCTGAGCAGCTTACTCTCAGGTTGCCCCACCCACCTCTACCCTCTGCCCCAGCTCTCCGGCCTGCCAGCTTTCAAGGCCAGGCCAGCTGGTAATACAGGAGTTGATCCGGGAGACTTCCCGTTATAAACCTCCCAGCCATGGCCAGCTTTTCCCAGCCGGCCAGGGGCCACGCCCCACGGCTACTCACCCAGCCCGGCGTGGTAATGGCCATTCATCCGTCCCTCTGTGGGAGGGCGGCTGGCCACTCCCTGTTTCTCCCTCCCTCCGTGGGCAGGACCACAGGGACTCTGAACTCACACAGAGGTGGCACGGTTCTTCACTGACATCACCCGTCAGCTGCTGTGTGGTCTCAGGCAAACTACGTCCCCTCTCTGAGCCTCGGTGTTGACACCTGGGATGCGGGTTTGGTCAGATGGCCTTGAGGGTCCCTATGTGACAAAGTGTGGGAACTGAAAGGGTGGCCATGGTGATGAGGGCTCCCTTGGGGCCCCTGCTTGGGGGTCCTTGGCTGGGGGAGTCCTGGGTGGGGCATGATCGCCTCTGCCTCTCTCAGCAATCAGGGAAGACTTCTGAGAAGGGGCACTTGGGCTGGGCTCTGAAAGATGACCAAATGTCCCCAGGTTTGGGGGCGGGGCTGGGGGTGGATGGTGGTCTGGGGGTGGCAGGAAGGCATCCTATATGGAGGCCTGAGAAGCCTGAAGCCTGAGGGTCTGTTACTTGCAAATCTGACCACATCAAGCCCCTGCTTACACCCTCCAGTGGCTTCTGATGCCTGCGGCTGAAGTCCCAGCTCCCCGCTAGGTCCGGTCCCTGCCAGCTTCTCCAGGCATCCAAGCCACTGCCTTTACCCCCAGGGCACCAGCCTTAATGAATTTTTCAAAATTCTCTATAGTCTGTGCCTTTTGTACCACTTACTCCCCACTTTGACTTAATGACCACAATAAAATTTGACCCTGTGACCAAATAAAATACCCACTGCACCGCCTTCCGGGGCCCACGAGTCCCTGTGTGATCTGCCTCTCCACCCCCCCCCCGCCCCCCACCAGGGTTCCCGCTCCTCTGTCATCCCCAGATCCTTAGTTGCTGGTCCCACCATGTTCAGGATTCAGCCCTAGGGAAGGAACCACCTTAAAGAAGCTGCCAGGGTGGCCGGTTGTCCCAGTTTGCCAGGACCGAGGTATGTCCCCCAGGAGGCAGAACTTTTAGTGCTGAAACCAGACAGTTCCAGACACATCGGGACGATCTGTCACCCTGATTTCTCTCCAGTCCCTACCGCTAGGCACGCCTATTTTCCTTTCCTTGTCATTCCTTTGTTGGAAGTCCCAGCATGTCTGTGTGTTGCCACTCGCTGATGGGCGGCCTCCCCTGCTGGCCTTGAGCTGCTGAGAGCGGCCTGGGCCCGTCTGCTCGGCGCTGAGCCCCCCGGCCCGGCGCCGTCCCTGTTCACCAAGCGCATGGGTGAGGCTCGGACTCGGACTGCGTCCCTGTGGACCTGGGCAAGCCTCTGCTCCCCTCTGGGCCTCAGTTTCCCATCGTACCACAGAGGTGGGCTCTGGGAGTCTCAGGGAGGGCTCTCCCGGCTCCTGTGTCCCAGCGTCCAGCTTGGTGTGGATGGCCGGGCACGGGCTGGACTCCAGGCCGGGCAGAGCTGGCAGCGCCTGGCAGCAGGCGGGGCAGCACTGCCCAGGGAGGGCAGTGTCACAGCCGTCACCTTCCTAGGCATCCCGCCGTCACCTGGGCCATTTCTGGGCCAGGCCGCTGGTCCAGACCCAGGGTTGGAGGCGTCCAGAGTGACGGCGCCGACTGCCAAGCCCCACTCCCCTCCCACCCCCAGGAAACAGATGGCCCAAGCTGGGGCGGGCGGCAGAGACGAGGACTGGCATTTGTGTGTGTGTGTGGTTTTTTAAAAAATCTGACACATTTTTGTCACGTCTTGGTGCATCAGAACAGTAAAGGAGGCGGGAGTGTGAAGAATGTTTTAACTCGCAACTTTGTAACAGTTCCAGTTTCTCCGGGCCTCCTCCCCCTCCCTCAAGCCCCCGAGGCGGAGCCTCCAAGCCCATCTGTTCCCAGATCCCTGCTCCCTGCCCCCACATCTACCCGTCCTTCCTTCAGTCCAGGGGGAGAGACAGGCAGAGGAAGTGGCTCAGGACCTTGAGGGGACCCTGGGCAGGGACACAGGGGACCTGCTTATGGGCCCAGCTTGACTCCAGACTCGCTGTGTGGCCTTGTGTAGTTCTGACCCTCTCTGGGCCCCGTCTGTGTATTCCCAATGGGGCAGGCCTATCCCCTTCAGTGTTTCCTGACCCTGGTGCTCGTGGGAGTGTCTGAGAGACGGGTTAGAGGTGGGAAGGATGCAGGAGGGATCAAGACAGGCAGTTTTGGGATCAGAGCATCCAGAGAGAATGGCCCCGAGCTGGGGGAGGCAGCCATGTGCGTGAAGCCAGACCAAGTGGGACCCTATGTCCACTCCCTTGGGTCTGGGGCCTGGGTTCCCGCACCCCCACCCCCAGGCCGGGCCACACTCCGCCTGGCCTACTGGGGTGGTTCTTGGACAATGCCCCGGGGCTGGCTGAGGTCTGGGGCAGCTGCTCTGGTGTCAGGTGGAGGAAGGAGGAGCTGGACAGTGCCGGGGACCCAGGCGTCCCTCTGCCGCCCCACTCTGCTTGTCTGTCCTGTGGGCCCTGGGAAAGGAGGCAGGACGGATGCCAGGCCTGAGAAGAGTTGCTCCTCAGCCACCAGGGCTATGGCCCCAAGCCCACGTGGCACTAGCTTCCATTGTTTGGTCATGAAAATCCCAACTGTCCGCAGAAAGCAGGAGTCCGCACAGCGGCTGGCACAGCTGCCTGGGTGGGTGTGGGGAGAGTTGAGGAGCGTGAAGCGACAGGGCCCTGGGGCGGCTCAGCCAAGGCGAGGCTGGAGCCTTGCTCCCTCCCTCACAGCTCAGAGAGGACTGCTGGGCACCTGGGCGGTAGCTTGGGTGGGGTGGGGCAGGTAGCTGGGGTGCCACTGGCCAGGGCGAAGACACCAGCCTCTGGCTCTGCTCCTGTTCCCTGCATCCCTCCACACCTAACAGACTCCCCGGGTCCAGGGCCTGCATCAGGGAGCAAAGGCGGGGTGGAGGCAGAGGGCTCCTGTGCTTGACCCGCCCACTCTGGTCCACCTCTGGGAGCTGGGAGCAGAGTTCCAAGGCTGTGCCAGACTGCCGCTGAGCACAGAAGGCTGTCACTCAAGGCCGGGGCAGCTCCCGAACGAACGTCACCCCCAAGCTCCGCACACCGGGTAGGCTGAGGATGGGCCCAGGAGTCCCTGCAGGAGGTGGTCTCGTGTGCCCAGGAGGGTGGGCTCTGGCCAGGCCAGCCGAGGGAACCAACATGGTCCCAGCTGTAGCCCGGGTGCTGGACCCCAGGGCCCCACTGAGCCAGGGCCATGTGAGTCTCGCCATATGGGTGCGGGGCGGCTGCGGGGGGAGGAGCTGGAGTTGCCATGAGAACCCGCACGCTGGCATTTCCTCTTTTGGGGAGGCTGAACCATGCTTCGCAGGTGGTGTAGGCTTCTGAGTCCCATTTCTCTGTGTTTTTTAGGAAGGGAAAAAGGGCAGGAGAAGGGGGTGGGAAAAGGCAAGGAGGGAGAGAGATGGAGCCAGACGGAGGGAACTGGAGGGACAGAGGGAGCTGTCTGGGGCTGTGAAGTTTGGCCAGGGACCTCTGTTCCCCAGAGCTCAGCCCAGGGCCAAAGAGCAGTCTGGAGTGCCCTCTGATTCATCGTCCAAGCCTTGGATAAACCTTTTCCTTAAAACACACAGCCTTGTGCCCTGCCTGAGGTTTTAAAGCAACTCTTTGGACTCTTCCTGAGTTCCTTACTCTCATCCCTGTACCCCTAGTGCCCAACCCTGTGGACAGTTACACTGGGAGCAGCAGGGGGCAGAAGACTCAGGCCCTGCTCTCAGGGGGACCCCAGGTGGGGGCCGGAGCCCATATTTACCCAAGTCCACCGCAGACCCAGAGGCAGCAGAGCTCCACGTGGCCGGAGCAGACGTGGAAGGCTGCTTGGAGAACAGGGAACTGTGCAGGGGTGGGCAGTGGGGAGGTGCAGCTGGGGGTGGGGAGCTGACGGGAGAGGACAGCTTCCACCCCTCCGTCTGGTCAGGGGTTCGGGCTTGGGAGCAGACAGACCTGGGTGTGGTTCTGGCTCCATCTCTTCATACCTCTGGCAAATGAATGGACTCGAGCCTCAGTTTCCCCATTCTACAGAATGAGAGTCCCTACCTTGCGGGTTTCCTGTGGTATGCACACAGTGGAGAGGCCAGAGTAGGTCTCCTGAAATGGCATCTGCTGTTGGTGTGACCATTCAGGACGTGGTGCCCAGCACGAGCTGGGGAGGCAGGCGGAGTCCCGGCCCTGGAGGAGTGCCCACCCCGAGCAAAGGTGCGGTGGTAGGACCCAGCGCAGCCATGTTCTAGGAGGCAGTGCTGTAGAGAGAAGAGTGGGGTGGCAGGAAGAAGGCTGTGAGTGACAAGGAGGGGGCTTGGGGTCTGGGGGCAGAACCAGGCCAGGCTTATCCCAGACTCGGGCCAAGCCAGGCCACGTGGGCAGCTTTGTCAAGGGCAGCCTTCTAGGAAGTCCCCTCCAGACCCTGGGAGATGGAGCTGCCAAGCAGGAGGCCAGCACTGTGACATCAGCTCCCTCAGAACTTGCTGGATGTGTGGCCCTGGGAGAGCCCCCCGCTCTGGCTGGCTGTTTCCCAGCTGTCAGTGGGGTACAGAGTGCTGTCCTTCCCTCCTCCAGGGCTGGGGAGGAGCCCGTGAGACGAAGGCGCAGGCCTTCTTGGACAGAGACGGGAAGCCTGGCCTTGTTCCCTCGGGCAGGTGGCGGGTGCTGGGGCAGCGGGGCCACCTCGGCCGTGTGGCGCCTCCACCCACAGCAGAGCCCAAGGACCGAGTACTGCTCTGTGCCAAGATCTTTACATCCCGTTTCGTTCTTACGATAGCTAGGGAAGTAGCATCATTCCCATTTGACGCCTGGGAAGACTGGGGCCCAGGAAAGGACAAGAACTTACCGAAGGCCACCCAGCTAGAGGTGGCAAAGCCAGGATTAGCACCTGGGTTTGTCCAGCCCTGGAACCCTTTCCGTGCCTCTCTCCTCTGCCCCACCCAGCATCTCCAGTGGGCACTGGGTGGGTTTTGGGAGCCCCCTGCTCAGCAAGGAGTGGGAAGTTAGGAGAAATGGGTGCTGGGCCCTGGGTCCCCATCTCTGCTGGCTGGGCTGTGACCACACCTAGCCAGCCTAGGAGCCCCGCTTAGGGAAGGGCGTGGTCTTGGTCCCAGATGGATTGAGACAGACTCTTAACTTTGCCACTTACTCCCTCTAGTTCACCCAGCACGTCACCTCTCTGAACCTCCATTTCCTCATCTGGAAAATGGGGTGGTGGCACCATATCAGTTAGACTAGACTAGGTTTTGCTACAATAACAAACAACCTTAAAATCTCAGAGATTTCAAACAACTCAGTTTCATTTCTCACCCCCATTACACACATGGGATGTCTGCTCTTCATTGTCACTTGGGACCCCAGGCTGATGGCACACGCACCATCTCAACATGTGCATCCCCAGTTACCAAGGCAGCAGGAAGAGGGACGGCCAAGGCCACACTGGGTCTTAAAGCTTTCTCTTATAAATGACACATCTAACTTCTAACACTTCATTGGCCAAAGCAAGTCATACAGCCACACCTCGCTTTGATGGGGACAGGGAACTGCAGCTCCACACCACGTGCCTAAAAGGAAGAAAACTGGTATGTTACTAAGCATTCCTTAGTGGTGATCACAGGTACCTGCCACACAGGGATGCCCCGAGCATCCGATGAACTACAGGGGACAGGGACCTTGGCTCCCAGAAGTTACCTAACAAATGTTAGCTCTGCTCCCCTTCACCCCCAACTCCATGGAGACCAAACCCCTGCCCTGGCCATCAGATGGGTCACCAGGGTTGGTGGACATCCCCGACCTTTGCTTCTGGCACAGACAAGTGGCAACTTCCCCAGGGACACGTGTGGTGGCAGCTGAGGCAGGAAGAGCGGACGGACACCTTCAATCCCAGCTGAGTAACCCCCGTGCCTCGTTTAACAAATGAAAAAGCAGCGGGTACCAGTAATACCTTGACTTCATTAAGGGCTTCCTAAGACCCAGATCAGATTATGTTTCCTGCAATCGAACAGTAAATTCAATTTTGCTCAACAAATGTTCCCTTCAGCACCGAGAGGGCCTGGGGTGGTCTGGGTGGCCGCCCAGGCTGGGGACCCTGCCTCTCGCTCAGCAACTTCCCTCATCCCTCAGGAAGATGCTGTCCTCCTTGGCTGGGCGCCTTCCCTGGAGTCCAGCATCAGTCCAAGATGAGTAACCAAGGCCTGGAGGGAGAGGACAGCAGGCAGGGAGAGTGACTTAGGCCTTGGGCCACATGGGCACAAGTGGGGCCAGAGCAGCAGACTGGGCCTTGGGACTCCTGGAGTCCAGAGCCACCAGGACTCTGTGGACTTTGAGCCCAAAGCCACAAGGCTGTGTGAACTTGGGCAAGTCCCTTTTCCTCTCCCCAGTTAAGAGATTGGCCTAGGTCCCTGTCCCCACCTTTGACATCAGGGTTCTGAGCCTCTTTGCCAACCTGCATTTCCCCCGTCCCCAAAGCGAAGTGTCAGAGTGCGAGAGAGGGCCTGATCCACCAACCCTATTGTTGCCCTACACCCACGGGGCTGGGCCTGGGGGTCAGGCCCTGCCTTCCCCTGCAGTAGCTCACAGGAGAGGAGACAGACAGGTAGCCAGGCAAAAGCCAGGTGGGGTAACAGAGGAAGGCTCCCTGGTTACCAGCCATGGCACAGACCAGACAGGCTAGAGGTTAAGCCCAATTTCCTTTCCTCCTCCCCCACTAGGCCTGCTGGTGACCACCACTGGGCTGTGGAAATCCAGGAGGACTTCCTGGTGAAGGAGGAATGGGAGCTGGACCCTGAACTACTTAGCTGGGCAGGGAGGGTGCCAGGTGAAGAGCAGGAGCAACGGCTTAGAAGCAGGGTGCACCTGGAGTGGGTGTGAGTGACAGATGTCACCTGGAAGATATATTGATACGGGGAAATGTGATTTCCATGTTCTAGCAACATACACACACATACGCACACGCACACACGTGCGCACACACTCCTTCCCCAGCCACCGCTGCAGGCAAGAGATGTTGGGCTTGCTCGGGAAGAGAGGAGAGCTGTCAGCGCGATTTCCCAGTGCGGCAAAGGGCTGCCCCTGGAAGACCCAGACAGGCTTTCGAGTCCCCGGGGACTCTGGGAAGTCCCCCCCCCGCCCTTCTACCCGATGAATCAATAATGGCAACAAGAAAAGTGGTAACTCTTTTTGGCACTTTACCGTTAATGAAGCACTTTGGTATCCGTCATCTTAGTCGATCCCCACCGTGGCCGTGGGAGGTACGTCCCGGCCCACTGATTCCCCAGTTCACAGAGAAGGCAAAAGACTTGCCGGCAGTTGGTGGGTCCACAGTGTCCCTCACACTGTTTAACTCCGTGGTCTGTGCCTGCTTTTCAGCAGCCACAGGGGCCTTCCTCGGGGGGCGGTGGGCGGGCATCTGCGTGCCGAGTGGGTGGAGCGGGGTTCTGGCGTGGGTGGGAAATGGGTTCTGGATTTAACACCCGGTGGCCTTCCTTGACTCCTCGGGAGTTTGAGAAGTGTCGCAAGGCTACCCTTGCCCAACCTCAGCTAAGAGTCCCTGGGGGCCTGGTCAAACCCACAGACCCAAAGACCCCAACCCTAAAGACACCAAACCTCCAATTCCGTGGAGCGCCAGCCATTCCCTTGAAACAGTTCAGCGGGTAAAGGGTCGTCCGTGGCACTGCCCCAGACTCTATGTGTCTTCGCTTGCTGGGGTGACTCACCGATCAGGCACTCTAAAGTTTGTATGTGCTTGTTCGTCCTTGGAAGTTGTTTGGCAAGTGTGATTGCAAGGACTTCAAACTGTGAGGGCAGCTTCGCATCCTCCAGTTCTGCTTACTGATTCAGAGCGTGACTTACGAAATCTGACCACCTGGATCCAACGTGGGACCCTCGTGGTAGAAATGAACTGTCATCAGTCAGTTCTGGAAACAAACTGAGGTCTTTGTCGTTTGACCTTAGGAAGGAACTCTTGCCACTGTTTCCAAGCTGAGGTTGCCAAAAGCTCGGGGAACACCCTGGGCCACCTCACGTTAAGGTTCTTTTGGCCTCCTAGGCCAGTGACTTTGTCATTTGCTTTTTTTAGGTCAGTTTGGTTTCATCAGCTTGCTTAGCTCTCTCAATATCAGCCGATACGTTGTCGTGAAGGTGTCAACTGCCCCTTAGAGCTTCCACGTAGCTTCTGAACACCGTTCATTCAGTCCTCTGTCATTCGTTCATTTATTCAAAAAAATTTTATTGAACGTCAGGCACCAGGATACAGCAGCGGAAGAGGCAGCGAGTTCGCAGCTGCCTTTCCACAAATGGAGAACTCTTTCTGCCCCGTTCAGTGTTCCAGCAGAAGTGGCCCCGGTGTGTGCGCCCAGGTGCATGGACGTGCCATGGCTGCTTTTCTCCAGCGGGGTTTTCCTTCTCCTCACTCCTCTCCTGCCTGAGCCCACCACTGAGGCCAGATCCACTCTGGACCCAGCCTCTAAAATGTCTACTTGCCAGTTTAGCAAAGGCTCAGGGGTGTCTTGGCAGAGCCACCGAACCCGAGCCTCCACACGGTGCCCTGTCCACTCCAGCACCCAGGCTCTGCCACCCTCTCTGTCACGCAGCCACCTTCCAAATCCTCCTGCTGTCACCTGTGCTCGCCATGCACGGCCTCCTCCCTCTGTGACCACCCTGCAGGACTTCCCAGCACCCCAGCCCTGTCCTGAGACCACTCCACCTCCCAGTCCCAACCTGACCTGGCCCCTTCAAAAGCCACCGCCAGCCCGTCCTCGTCCCCTTGGGGGGGAGGCTTGTAGAACACGAGGAACTGGGAGTCCGGGACCAGGGTCCTGCCTGGCTTGGACCCAGCCCCTGCTTCTGGAGCCTGATGGGCTGACTCACGCTGCTCAGCCCAGACAAACCTGCGGGGTCCAGGCTGCCCCCTGCCGGATGCCCGGGGTTGCCATGGCGACCCTCTGCCGGTCTTTGCTGTGAGGAGACAATCAAAAAATAACAGCAAGGACTGTTTTATTCTGTGTCCCACCTGGGAGCCATTTAAGCCTCCCCACTCCTTTTGACACGTAATAACTTTTTTTTGCTTTTAAGATTATCCTGAAATCTCACTTCCTCCTCTTCCCCCTCACTCCAAACCTCCGTGGCAGAGTCTCTGAGAGCCTCGAGTCCTAAAAACACACACACGCACACGCACGAACATGCTGTGCACATGCTTACACACGGAGCCGCGGACATCACTTTGGCCTCCCCAGTGCTTGTCCGTCAATGGCAAAGCCTCGGGACAGCAAAGCCCCTCACCTCACACCACTCACCACTTTACAGTTTGCAAAGCCCCTTCATATCTGATCTCACGTGGGAACAACCATGGGGGTGGTATTCATCACCCACCCATTTTCCATGTGAGAAGACTGAGGCTTGGGCTTTTAGGTACGTTGACCAGTGTCACCTGATGGCTGAGTAGGGGTGGAACTAAGTCTGGTTGACACCCCAGTTCTGTTTCTCTGTAATTGCCCCCCCCATGACAGACTGGAGGAGAGAGGGGGCAGAAGGATCCCCACCCTCCCATCCTCCCCATTCTCTGCTTGGTGGGCAGCACCTGCCCAGCCACTGGCAGTGTTGGGGGCTGCTGCACTCAGAGGAGGGTGGTCTGTGGGAGTCCCGCCTGCTCCACTAGATTCCCAGGCCCCTCACTGTCCTCCAGGTGCCCTTGGTTTCTGTCCTCCAGCCAGAGACCTTCCCCAGCACTCCCGTCCCCAGTGGACCCAGCTCTCTGCCTAACACCTGTGCCCTTGAGTCTTTGGTCTCGCTGTGCCTGGGTCGGTCCGAATTCACACGGATAGTCCCTGAACCTTACGTGTATACTAAACGCAGGCACTTCCAGTGACCACGCACGTGCGTGTTGCCATCCAACAGATATATTTTTCATAAAGTCCTCTGTCTTACCAAAGAATGGACATTTACATCGGACACAGGCATCACCACCTGATGTGTTTACTTTGAGTCCATGAACACTTACGTAGGCCACACCTTGCCTAGAATGTTCCCGTTTACATGCTCATGGGTGTTGCTATTAAAACACTTTGATATTGGACAGCCAAGGCGGGTGCTGGGCCTGCAGACAATGCAGATTGCTATCCTGTGTTACTCCCATGTCTGGTCCAAATGGTCTCTCTCAGCTCGGAGGATTGAGGGGCGTTCCTTGGATATGTCTTAAAGGCACTTTAAGTTTGGACTTGGTCGCACAGATCAAGACCCACAGCAGCATGCACAGAGCTGAGAGCCCCCTGGCCCTGGGGGGCTCTGAGGTACATTTGCAGGATTCCTGGGGGCCACTCGGGTGTGTGGCTACAGGTTTGAGGCCTAGGTGTGGGTTCCTCTTGTCCCCCTCCAGGGGTCCTCTGTTTGGCAGGGCAGCAGGGAGCAGACTGGGATCCTAGAGGATCGGGGGAGGGGGGCTGCCTAGGTCTCCAGCCCTGGAGAATGGGGTGAGCAAGGGGTGACCCTCGGGAAGGGGGCATGGGCGGGTCGCCATGGTCCTGGGAGCCTCAGCCCACTTCGCTCATTCTACCCAGGGCCTGACGTGTGCGGTCTCTTGCTTTCCTATCAGGGTCTCAGGGGCGCAAAGAGGGCAGGCCGGAGGCGGAGACAGCCTTGGCCTGGAGCTCTGTCCCCTTGGCCGTGGGAATCAGGCTGCGGTCAGGATCAGGCCAAGTCCTGCTGTGGTTAAAACTGCTGTTTAATGTTCGCTTGGCAACAGCAGTCTGCCCGGGAGTAGAGCCCGGCCTTGGAGTGAGACTGTAGACCAACGTGGGTTCGCATCTCAGCTCTACCACTTTCCAGCTGGCTGGGAGTGGGGAGGGGTCCTGCTGGCAGAGAGGCCACGTGCATGGTTGCGTGGGTGGACACTGCGGCTCTACTGGCCCAGCTGCGTGTCCTTGGGCCAGTGACTTCCCTTGTGTGAGCCTCAGTCTTCCCCTCTGTACAATGTTGCTAGTGACGTATCTGTCTCATAGGTTCGTTGTATGTGAAGTGTGTAGCATGTGCCTGGCACATAGTAAGTGCTTCCTAAATGCTGGTTCTTATGGTTAATGTTGATACTGTAATTATTACTGTGCCTGGGTGATCTTGGGGCTCAGTCTCCGCATCTGTAAAATGGGGTTAAGGATGATACTGAGGGCCCCAGCTGCCCACACCTGATAACAGAGTCCTCCCCACTTCCCAGCCCTCCCCCAGCTACTGTCTGACTGCCTGTCTTTTCCAGATGCCCCGACGGAGCCCAGAGAGAGGGAGGGAAGGAGGCGGCAAGGAAACAGACACTCGCCGTCCATCCATCACTTAGCAATGGTGGCGTCAGTTTTCATAGAGAAGGGGAATCTGCAAAGTAGTCAGAAAAATATTTCCTCTGTGACTCCAGCAGCCCAGCTGTTCCCTTTCAGGGAAAGTGCTGAGGGCTGAAAATAAGGAACAATGAGAGACGGGCACAGGAAAGCAGAGAGGGCGGTGGGAGGGAAGGGCAAGGGGACCGGGAAGCAAAGGGCGTGGGGCGCATGGCAGAGAGGGAGCAAGGACTTGCCGAGGCATTTCCCAGGCTGCCTGGAACAGCCTTCGGCCCGGCTGCCACTGCCCCAGGAACCTGGGTTCAAAGGCAGCAGGCACAAGGGCAGGCAGCTGTAATCCTTAGCATTATAATTGTATTTGTGCGTCTTCCTGCTCCACCTCTAGGAGACACTTGGGCCCCTCGGCCTGTTAGTAATGGTGGCATCTCAGCAGTGAGTTAAAAATTGGCCCCAGTGTTGGGGAGGGAGACCCTGGAGAGGAATTTCCAGGCTCCCGCTGTGCCTCTGGCATATTCTTCCTTTGACCCCCACACTGGGCCACTGTGGCTACCCCATGGGACTTGTGCAGACCCCTCTCTGTCCAGCCTCCACTTTGCACCTGCTGCTCTCTCCTCCTAGAATGTCTGACCCCCTCTCTGCATGTCAGGGTCCTACCACTCCTGCAAGACTGCCTCCTCCAGGGAGACCCCTGGGATTGCCTCCCTCCCCTGAGCTGCCTTCCTTCGCCCTTCCAGCTCTGATCACTACCCACTTTGGGTCAGGCCCTTTTGTAAGGTGGGCCACCTCTCCCCTGGCCGTGCTCTGGCAGACTGACCTGGGCCCTTTCAGCCCTAGCTTCCTGGTGTCTTCTGTCAGGAGCAGGCCAGCCCGGGGGGCATAGCTAGGACCCGATCTGAGAGCCTTTGGGGGCCCTGGGCTCTCAGCCACCCACCGTGCCCATCCCCAGACTCCTACCGCAGAGGCCCCTGGGGAGACCGCCCTTCTGGCTCCGGCGTCAGTGCCCCTGAAAGAGGCAAGTGGACCAAACGAGTTCCAGGTCCCCCACCGCGCACCCCACCCCGCCCATCCCTCCCGGCTCCTGTGTGTTCTTCAGCTGGCGTGTACCCCAGTGCTAGTCACAGCTCTGCGCTCATGTCATTGTGAGCTTGGGCGAGTTCCTCAGCCTCTCCGTGCCTCTGTTTCCCCACGTGTGCGATGGGGATGGTAAGAGGCTGTTGAGAGCGCGAAACCAGATAACACCTGGATTACAGGTGGGCCCTGCGGTCTGCTGGCGCAGAGTAAATGCTTGGCAAATATTAGGCACTATTGTTTTTCCTGGGTCTGCGGTGGGGCTCTGCCTCCTTTCCGGGCAGGTTTAGGAGAGCCCACCCTCCTGGCTGTCAGCTAATCCAGCCCAGTCACTTCTGACTGTCGAAGCCCCTGGCCCTTCGTGGGGTGCTCCTGGGACAGAGAAGCCTCAGGCCGTGGGGGTGGAGGTGGAAGAATAGTCATGGCCAACCCTGGGGTGTGTCCGGGGCAGGGACTGACCCTCGATCCTTGCCCTGAATGTGCCACACCTGCTCCCAGGACCGCGGGCTGGCTGGCCGCTGGCCTAACCCTCCTGGAAGTGGGGAAACCCCAGGCTCCTGACTGTGCTGCCCGTGCGTGACCCACCTGCTCAGGGATTTGTGACCTGCGTTTGGGGTGCAGAGAGGAGGGAAGAAGCGCTTGACCCTGTCACTCAGCTATGAGCCACAGCCTCGTCCCCTCCCCTCTTCTCTCCTTCCTGTCCCCGCCCCGACTCAGCTCTCTGCGTTGCCATGACAGCGGGATGCTGGGACACAGGACTCCTGTGGGGACGGAACCAGAGTGTGCCAGCGTGGGTGCTGTGTCCGGGATGGTTGGTGGCTCCATGTACGCCCAGGTCCCCTGAAAGCTACTGTGCGGTGGGGTGGGGCAGGATCCCTGCCAGGCCACATGCCTGGACCACATGGATCTCCCTAAGGTGCTGCTGGATCAGTGCACAGCAGGAACCATCAGTGCCTTGACTGTTTTACTGCTTGCCTGGGGCTGGAAGGCAGGGCAGAGTCTTGGCGGCTGGGTGTCTGCCCCGTCCACCCCTACCACGCTCATGCTGAAGCCCCTTCAACCACCCTTCTTAGGTCACCCCCACCCCCAGTCCCCAAATGAGGCAGGCAGGATTAGCAGTGTCTCTACTTTGCAGATGGGGAAACTGAGGCCTGCTCATGCAATTGCTCGTTCACCAGACTCAGCTCCCAGCTCCCCAAGGCAGTGGAGGTGTCTGAGAGGCATTTGGGATCTTATTATACCCCTGAGCTGTCTCCTTCCCACACCTTAGCAGAGCTGGCTGGTGTCCACCACGGGAGAATTACGGGCAAGGCCCTCACTTTGCTCCTGCCTACACTCCGGTTCCCAGAGCTGACTGCTGGCCGGCTGGCCCAGGGAAAGGCTGTGCCCCTTCCCAAGCGCATCTGGAGCCAGCTCTCTGGTGGGACCGGTCAGACGTGTGCGGGACGCGGAGTGAGTGCAGGCACGTAGCTAAGGGCGGCGGCGGCAGCCCCGCGTGCGTCAGGGGACAGGCCTGGGGATGGAAGGATGAACACAGTAGCCCTGAGTGTGTTCACGATGCTTCCCACACTTCAGACATTAGCTGGCATTTATCTTTAGCCATGAGACGTGCACACACACCCCCACCTCCAGCACGTTGGGTAAATGTGAGTGTGCTGCTGCCAGGTCCAGGAGCAGCGAGAGCGGGCACTCGGGGGACGGGTGGCAGTGGGCCTCCCTCCGCCTGCTGCAGCTCCCCGAAGAGAAGCACTGATGGGGAGTGGGCTCTGGGCACGCCCGCACCCCCGCCCACCCCACTGCGAGCCCCGGGGTTGGGGGGGCCCTCCTGGCCCCGCCTTCCTGGGGCCGTGAGGTATGGAGCCTTTGCAAGCTGGCTGGCCAGGGGCCCTGCTCCCAGTCCCCTCAGCCCTTGCTTGGGGACGAGGTGGGTAGTCCTCCCACTGCTCTGTTTGGGGAGATCAAGGCTCCCGGACAGGACTGTTCTGAGGGCGTGTGTATGGGAGGAGGGTGTCTGGCTGTGCGGAGGGGCGACCGCAGTCTGTGAGTCACCGGGAACTTCCTGAGGGCACACCAGGCCTCCCTCCCCACTCGTGTGATGAGCCACCACGACAGCGCAGGTATTTATGGCTGGTTTTCACGCCCCAGCAGGTGGTGTGAACACACTGCGTCTGAGTGTACACCCGTGTTTTGATTGAGAGTGTGGGGAGCCCTCCCGTTGTGTGGGGCCTTCTAGATATCTCCACCTCAGGCTGCCACATCATTTATCCCGTGGGGAGGATCCCACCGCCAGGCCCCCTTCCAACTCCAGATCTCTGTGACTGTCATCAGGACCAGGCCTGGCTGCTGGTCCTGGCCTCCCCAGGGCAAGTCACCCCACCTGTCTCAGCCCCAGTTTTCCCATCTGTGAAATGGGTGTGGTGGCCTCTTCTGCATGTGCTGGGATTGAAGGAGCCAGCCCAGTGCCGTGTCCCCCAGCTCCACAAGTGGCCAGTGAGAGGCTGGCCGGGGCTCAGCCTGCCCCTGGGCTCAGCCCTGCTCGGGCCCAGCCCATTCCCTGCCGGGTTCTCTCTCGCCCTCCTGGTGTCACTCACACCTCCATCGACGCCATCCTCATTTCCCAGGTGACAGAAATACCACAGGCAGGTGGGGGGCCCAGAAGGAGCAGGTGGATGCTCAGGTCTTCCCTTGAGAGCCCCGGAAGCAGAGGACCCCTTCAGCCAGCTGCCCTCCGGGCCGTGGTCAGCCGTGTGGTGGGAGATGGGGCCCCAGCAAACCTGGGCAGAGAAGGGACAGGGAGGGAGGACACAGCCCAGGCACAGACCGCAGGGGCCCCCCTCCAGCACAGCTGGGAGGCCCCGAGTGGGGGCTTAAACCGTGGAAGGAGATGCAGAAGAGTCCTCTCGGGATACCCACCCGACACATACGACAGAGACACCACACGCGTGTTTCACCCTGGCGCATACCACGCACATCTGCAACACAGTTATATTAAAGAAGACAACCACCAACAAACTGGACACACACGAAGCAGGCGCGCGGCCCCGCTGGACTCAGGACCGCACAGCGCACGCCGGGCCTGACCTGCGCTGGGCCCCTCCCAAGGGCTCCGAACGGATTATTTCACTTAATCCTCAGGACGCTTTGGTGCAGGGGCTACACTCAGGAAATGAGGGCAGAGAGGTGAGAGGACTTGCCTGAGTGCTGTGCCCAGAGAAGTCCATATTCCAGAAGGTTCTCTCAATCATCACACCCACCTGTTTCCCTGTGTACAGATATGTCATCCCCCTGCCCCTTGCCGTGCTAGAGGAGGATGCAGTGGGGTTCGGAGGCCCAGGCGTCTGCCTGGAGGCGGCGGCCCCAGACTCTCGGGAAGGAGATTTTCCCTCGGGCTGGCAGCCTATGGGCTGGTGCCGTGGTTCCTCTGGGAGTGCAAACCCAAACCGGGGTGCTGGGGCCTGGCCACCCTCAGTACCTCCCCCTCCCCGACCCCGTGCTGGGAGGGAGTCTGTTGGACACTTTGCCCATAACTGGAGGCTTGGCACACCCAAGAATGGCAGGAAAGAGGGAGACAGGCCCGTGTAGCCAGAGGAGACCCCGCAGAAGCTCTCGGTGTAACCTGACCATTGCTCCCGTTCTAGCAGCTCTTATCAAGGTCTGACCTAGATAAGGGAGGAGGAGCGCCCTTCTCACTGGGGCCCTCCCCACCCTGACGGTTGCCCCCACCCCTAGTCCTGCCCCAGAGAGACAGGGAGAGACAGAGAGGGAGAGACCCGAGAGGGGCCAGGGAGGGGCTGACACTGGTCTCGAGGGGCCGTGCAGGGTGAGGCCTGACCTGACCAGCCCATCCCCCAGAGGGCACACCCTGCCCAGTTCTTGGTAGCAGCTGGTGGATGCACTGTGGCACCTTCTGTGTACCCCCTGTCGCCCCATTCAGTATGCTGCAGGCTTGGAAACCAGACAGACATGTTCCAGTTCCCCACATAGGACCTTGCAAGAAATGTCCCTTGCAAGAGTGGGAAGCTCTCCTTAGGGCCTGCGCGGAGTGGGCACCTAGTCCTGAGAGCTGTCCCTCGAAGACACCTCTGTCCCCTCTCTGACCAGGCCACTCCAGCTGGCACTGCAGGCACCCACCCCAGCTGCCCCCACCCCAGTGGGCAGGTGATGGCTGGGCAGTTACCAAGGGCACTGGGAGTTCTTGGGCAGGAAAAGAGCTCCGGGGAATGCCACCCCCGCACACCACGGCGGCTGTCAGAGTTGCTGAGCACGAGAGCCTCCCACCTCCTCCTGAGTCCAGCAGGTGCGGTTCGGGGAGAGGCAGGAGGAGGCCCAGGCTCCCGGCGCTTCAGCACTAACTTGCTGCTCAGCCCTGGGCAGCCAAGAGGCCTCTCTGTGCTTCTGCAGAAGAGGCCTCAGTGGGACAGACCAAGGCTGTACGAGTAAGATAAGGGGTGCAGAGAGGACCCCTGGGAGAAGAGGCCCAGCCTGGAGTGTGTTTGATAAGAATTTTCGGGATTCCCTCTTTCCTCTGGGAGAAGGAAGCCACTCACGGAAGTCATGCTCCACCCGGGGCACTGAGGACTGGGGAGAGGCATCTGCCTGCTGCCCACGCTCACTGGCAGGCCCAGCCCTGCGCCCCGGGTGGCGTTGGGCAGGTTGTGGAGGGTGGACCCGGTGACCTCCCCAGGGCCAGGCTGGGAGAGGGGTCTTCCCGAGGCCTGGACTGCCCACCTTGCGTTCGTGGGGCCCCAGCAGAGCTGAGCACTCCACGGCCACCCACGTGCCCAAATTAGGCTGCCTGGCTCTGCCTCCCAGAAGGGGGCGTCTCAGGGACCGCAGACCCCAGCCTGAGGGACGGTGGGGTGTCTGAGCTCCTCAGCACCGAGGAGCCAGAACTCCGCATGCGCAGCCATGCTCTCCACCCTGCTTCCTCGCTCTCTGTGGGCAGCTCTGGCCCCAGGGCCCTGCCTCTGTTGTTTCCCTCCTCCGCTCCCTGGGGTGGGGGTGCCCTGTGCTTGGTGGGCCAAGCCCTGGCGGCTGGACACCTCCCCCTCCCCAGCTGTCTCTCCCTCCCACTACTGTCCTGGGCTCTGGCCTTAATGGAGCGTAAACAGCCTGGCAGAGGGACGCCTCATTAGGCCTGATCTAATGAGGAGCCCCTGAGATGGGGGTGCACGGGGGAGGTGGAGGGAGCGCCCCATTCATGAGGGCCTACTGTGCACCAGAAATGTCACGTGCGGATGCTCCTAGAACCCTTCCCACCGCCCTTCAAGATAGGCATGACTATCCCCAGGTAATGTGAATACAAAGTGGCTCAGAGAGGGCAGGTGACTTGTCCAAGGTCACACAGCTAGTAAGTGGCTTCCCTGGGATGCGTACCCTGAGCGTCTGACCTCAGTGTCTAGTTCTTCCCAGCATCCCAACTGGCCTCTGCTTATCGGGCTTGGCAGGACCTCTAACACCCCGTGTGGCGGGTTTGTCCAGCTACAGTTTGCCTGCTGCAGTGATGGGACAGTCACAGCCTCCTTCCTGGCTCTTCGTGTCTCTGGGCCTCCTCTCTCTCCCAGCACAGCCTGACTCCACAGGGGGTCACGATGGTGGGAGGCGGGGTGTGGGGCCAGCCGGGCTCTCAGCCTCCTGCCACACTCACCCCTCATCTGTCTCCGTCTGTAACCAGGGAGGGAGAGGGGGAGCCAGTGCGGTGCCAAGCGGCAGCCACCCCTTCGTTAGTCTTAGCTAACAAGCTGTTTATGGGTGCGACATGACACCTGCTTTCTTCTTTATAACTTCAATAATTTATAGGCATATTAGCGGCCAAGCGGCCGCCCTGGGTCCCAGCCAGACGGGCCGGGGCGATGCAGCCGGGTGCCTCTGCCGATATTTACTCTCTCCCACCATCAATTATTAAGGAGCCCTCCTTCGTTTTTCGCACGTAATTACATGCGCCGTTATGGTTCGAACTCCCCTGCTCTTAATCCCTCTGGAGAGGGGCCCGGCCTGCCTGACAGGGCTGAGATGGTGTGGGGACCCCGCCAGCTGGAGAAGGAGGCAGGCGGCCAGCCTACCTGGGGGAGAGACGGGTGGCAGCCTCAGCCCCGCGCCCTTCTCTGGGCTGAGCTGGAGCCTTCTTGGCCAGTGCCGACCCTCCGGGGCCAGCTGTCCCTCCCCATGGACCATCCCGGGGCTGGGCCTTTGCACCTACAGTTCTGTCTGCTTGGAGACCCATCCTCCACCTCTGCACACCTGACCGGCTCCTACCCAGTCTTTGATTTCGGGCCAGCCATCACAAGCTCCTGGGTGTCAGTGTCTGCTCCGTGTGCACGAACCCCACCTCTCTCACCTCGGCCTGGATCTCACTGGCTTGAGTCTTGCCTGCTGGACCATAGGCTCTGGGGGTGCAGAAAAAGCTCTACATAAAGTTGAGAAACAAGCCCCAAACCCTATAAACTAAGCATGCTAATAGATACCTGCATGTATAGGAAAAGTACGTACATGTGCGCGAGAGTGGTCAACACCAGTTCCAGGGCACTGTTGTCGCTACAGAGAGACAAAAGAGAGGTGGCGGAGTCAGGCCTATCCTGCACCCCACACCGAACCCCACACCGTGAGTGGCATGGTGGTTCTAAGTGTGTTATCTGCTCACTTAGCAACTCACTCAGTCCTCTCAATAACCCCATGGGGTCCCTTCTGTCACTCTCTCTTCCTGTGGAGGAGAAGAGAGGATGCCGTGTGGCTGGCACCAGGCTTGGCTCTCGGGGGCTCTGCAAATATCCAGACTGGTTAGCCAAGACTTCTCTGGCATCTCAGTCCACACCCACGCAGGGAAAGGGGGTGAGGCTCTCTCTTGCGACAGAAGAAGGGACTGAGGCCAGGGAGGTCATGAGGACGCCCCCAGGTTAGTGACAGAGTGAGGAACCAAGCCCTGGCCTCCCACTGGACTTGAAAGCCCAGGAATATCTCCCTGGAGACTCAGTGCCTCAGTTTCCTCCTATGCACAAACTCCTCCCATGCTGATGCGTGTCACTCCCACACACCTGTTGTCATCACTGCATAGCACTCCATTGCATGATGACCCACCCTCCGCACACTCCTGCTCCCGGTGACGGACATTCCGGGCATTTCTGATCTTCCGCCGTCACAAGTGTGAATGTTCCTGTCCTCGCCTTTGCGTGCACGTGCTTTGGGACTTCCCGGGCCATAGAATGTGCTTCTTTTCAGCTTGACCAGGTACCCACCGAGTTGCTGTGCCACTCCTTGCCCTGCCCGGCAGCAGACACTCCGCCTGCATTATCTCAGTGCCCTGCCACACTGGGAGAAAAGAATCGCTACACCCATTTCATAGACGGAGTGTGTGTTAGTTATCTGTCACTGTATGACAAATCACTCCAAAATGTCTTGGCTTAAAACAACAGATATTTATTATCTCTCCGTTTCCAAAGGTCAGGAATCCAGGTGAGGCTTAGCCGGCTGCTTCTGCCTCAGGGTCTCTCCCAGGCGCTGAGCAAGGTGTCAGCCAGAGCTTTAGTCATCTCAGGCCTCAACTGGGGTGGGGCTGCCTCCAGGCTCATTCATGTGGCTGTTGGAAGGTCCCAGGGTCTTGTGGGGTGTTGACTAGAGGCATCAGTTCCTGTCCACGCGGGCTTCTCAACAGGGCCGCCCACAACACGGCAGCTGCCCCCCATGGCAAACAAGCAAGCTATCGAGAGAGGGCACCCAAAATGGAAGCCACAGGTTTTTTGTGATCTGATCGCAGAAGTGACATCGCATCACTTCTGCCATATTCTGTTCGTTAGAAGTAAGTCCATTGGTCCAGCCCACACTCAAGGGAAGGCTTACACAAGCAGGGAAATACTGGAAGGTAGGAACTACTGGGGGTCATCTTAGGGGCTGCCTGCCAATGGGCAGCTGAGGCTCAGAGAGGTGAAGTCACTTGCCCAGAGTCACACAGCAGTTAGAGACAGAGTCAGAACTGGAACCCAAGACTGTGTGTCCCTGAAGTTGGATATCTTCTGAGGCACCATGCTCGTTGACTTAAGTTAATAAACAACTCTCCTACACAACAGAACTCAAGGCAAGCACTTAATGAATGGATTCGCTAATAGTGCTGCCTGTTTGCACACATTAGCTCAAGTCCCCCTGACGTGATCCGTGGGGACAGCCGAGCCAGGCTCTCGGGAGGAGCCGCTCTGCCAAGCGCGGAACCCAGGTTCCCAAAGAGCCAGGGAGTAGTCCCTTCATACAAACTGCATTTCCTATTTGCTTTTATATTTGCACTTCCTAACTTCTTAAGGGCAGCTAACTGCATCCCATGGTACTCCAGGGCAGGAACATTGGCATTTTCCTAGAGGGACTTCAGGTGGCCAGTGCTGAGGGGCTTCGCTGACTGGCCCAGCCCAACCCCCTGGCTCCCAGCCACTGAGCGGCCAGGCCGCCCGGCGCACTCGCTTCCTGCTGGGCCTTCTGCCTGAAACCCCCAAGACCTTGGGGCCTCCCCTCATTCTCAGGGCAACTCCACACAGGAGGTTGCTGACCACGTTGCTTCTAGACAAGTGACAGCAGTGACCAGCGCCCTGCGGTGAGGGGAGTGAGACCTGAGGGCTCAGCAGTAGCCCTGCCCCCATGCTCCAGCCTCCTCTCTAGGGGGATCCATTAGTCCTTCCTGGCTGGGGGACTTTGGCCAGGTTTAATTTACACATGTCAGGCCCTCTGGAACTGGGGCTCTGGGCTCTGCTGTGGAAACTGGGGGAGACCTGAACAATCCCTACCCTCAGGGTGTTCCTGATTCTCAGAGGACAGGGAACTTGGTCCAGGCTTCTCCCAGTGGGAATGCCGAGAGTGGCCTTAGGATAGACCTCTGGCCTTACAGAGGAGGGGCTGGGGCCAGAGAGCGACCCTAACAGTAAGTGCAGTAACCTAAAAATGCCCGCCTCTGTCGAGAGCGTGCGGGCTCAGCCTCAGTGAATGCCGGATGCACGCTGTCGTGAGGCCTTCACGCCACCCGTGAAATGTGTTCTGCTGACATTGTCATCTTACAGAGGAGGAAACTGAGGCTAAGTGAGGTGCTCCAGGACAGAGCCCAGCTCAGAGGGGAAGATGAGGTTCCCAGAGCAGGTTTCTGGAAGGAGGGGCCCCCAAGGGCCCTGAGTAGGAAGGAGAGGAGGGCAGAGGACTCGAGGGTCTGACAGAGCTGTCCGTGACGAGACAAGCCTGCAGGAGGGGCCGGGAAGAGGATGCCCCACTTAAGTGGGGTGCACTTTCCACACCCCTGAGCCTTGGCCTCAGCCTGCACCCACCATGGATGTCCCTCTCTGTGGACAGCACACCTCCACAGCCACTGGGCCAGCCATTGTGGGGACAAGTCCCCTCCCCGTGCTGGCTGTGCCATGCAGGACGTGGAGGGCCAGGAGTCGGGGAGCACCTGGACAGGGTGGCTCACTTTGAGATGCCTGGGCCCTACCACTTGTGCCACGCTCACCTGGGAACCGGGCGTGCTGAGCCCCCTCTGGCTCCTGCGGAGGGAGGCTCTAAGCCTGGCCCTAAGCCTGGCCACATCTCCCATCTCCAGGCCCACCACCAGGAGGGGACTTCCCTGCTAGCCCCCTCACGTGCCCCCACCCTGGCGGCCTCCAGAGCTGCGCCAGCGCAGGGCCCTGACCTATGGATTTTCTGCCACTTCTCGAGCCACTTCACTCCAGCCCGAGTCTCCAGGACTTCATTACACCAGCGGCCTCGGCAGCCCCAGCTTGCAGGGCTCTGAGAGCTGATGGGGAGTGCTGGGCCTCTGCCGTGGCCCCCAGACGCTACGCGGCCCGCAGCTTCTGGGCTTCAGTCTTCTAGGGACTCAGGGTCCTCCAAAGAGCCCCCACTTGAGACCTCATCCCACCACTCGCACTGTCTAGGCAGGGCCACAGAGCCCTGCGCTCAGAGACTTCTCAGGCCAACCCCCCATTGCAAAGCTGGGGGAATTTGGCCCAGCGAGGGTCAGTAACCCCCTCAAGGTCACACAGCAAGTTACCAATTTGTGGCACAAAGTGGACCATGGAGTGCACCTGAGCACCCAGCTCCCCAGGGGCCCTCCAGCTGCAGGCCAGCTCCACCCCACTCCCCCAGCACTGCCCCACGCCCAGCGCCACTCACCCAGCTCCCACCTGCCTCCCCAGCTCCTGGTCTCCGTTTTTCTTGCTAATTAGAGGTCTCAGCAATGACTCCGCTGTCCCAGCCATTTTAGAGCCGTCATTAATTTCAAGTGTCTTCAGAAATAATCATCATCGTAAAACCCTGCAAGCTACTGAGATGCAAGCAGGCAGGGCCAGCACAGAGCAGGCACGCAGGCAGTGTGTGTGCCACCCTCTCCTTCCTATGCCCGGGGGACCCCTGGTCCCCACCCAGCCCCACCTCCTGCCTTCTCAGCCTCCCAGAGTGAGAGGAGAGCAGAGCTTGGGCTCTGACAGCAGACACACACAGAGCTTCAAGCCTAGCTCTACCCCTTTACATACAGAGTGAACTTGGGCAGGTCACCGGCCCTCTCAGAGCCTCAGTTTGCTCATCTGTATGATGAGAATAGCAATGCCAATCTTGAAGTGAGGTGAAGAATGTGAAGTGTAGCTCAGAGCCTGGCTTACAGTAGGGGCTGAATAAATGTTAGAGGGCCCTACCCCTCGTCCAAAGTCCCCTGGCAAACCCATTCCAGCTTCTCTGCTTTGCTGCCACCAGCTCCTGCCTTAGTGGGCCTTGCTGAGTTCTCACCCTGAAGCCAGGATTTGCTGTGCTCACCTGTGAGACGTGCAGTGTCAGACCTGCTCTTGGGAGCTCCTAGTCTGAGGACAGAGCAGGAGGAGACTAGGGCCTTGCCTTTAAGGTCATTTCAGTCTGGGGAGAAGAGACAGGAATAGATCAGACCTGGTTTGGTGTAAAAGCACAGGTGGAAACCAGGGACAGGCCAGGCCAAGCGGGTGGACCAGGAAGGGCAAAGGCTTGGGGGTGTGGATGAACATTCTCCAGCTGCAGCTGCTGGATGCCGTCCTCTGGTTGTGCTAGGGAAGCCTAGCCCTCCTGATGTTTCACACACCCCATGGCCCTGGGACCCCTGGGAGGGCTCTGTTGAGGACCACCCCACCAGACACGAGCACAGAGATTCCTGTTCCACAGCTCATGCCTGACTGGGGACCCAGGTGTCTGACTGGGGTCTCTGGGTGACAAGGTCAGGGGCCTGCACTCTCACCAGGCCTAGGCTGGACCCTCAAACGACCTCTCCTCCAAGTTGTTCCCCCAAAGCCTCCCCCTCCCCATTATTTCCACTGGGGAAATAAGACAAGGAGAGCTGGGAGGAGACACAGGGAAGGGGAAATGCTTGGATGCCGTTTCCCGTGGAGGACTGAGGCTGCGGGGCAGTTCCTCCCAAGCACAGGTCTGCTGTCATCCCTGCTGCCTCCAAAGCGCAGAGGGATAATTGTGAGCGCCAGAAGACCCCACCCCAGCACGCCAGCTTCCTCAGCCAGCACCTGGGGGTTGGAGGGTGGAGGCACTGGGCTGTCCCCCATTTCTCCGCCGAGATCACTGAGGCAGGGAGCAGGTGAGTCGGGGGCGGAGATGTGCGGTGGCCGCGCCTTGCCTGCGTCAGTCGCCGCACCAGGAATAGCCCCCGCCCCCGCCCCCGCCCCCCAGCGGGTCTGCGCGCCCGCCGGGTGCCTGGCAGAGCCTTTACGCAGGAGCGGGCGAGCGCTATTCCTGTCGGGCTGGTGGGAGGAGGCGGCGCGGGAGGGCGGGAGCTCACGGGTAACTCACAAACAGCCGGGTGGGGGCTGGGAGTCTGGGGAGGGGGCCGGGCAGCACGGAGTTGAGGGCCAGGGAGGCGCCTGCGCTGGGCTGTGGAAGGGAGGGGGACGCCTGCGGATGCCTCCCCACTTCCCTCCCGCCTGCAAGTCCCCCTGCCAAGCCTGCCCCTACTGGTTTACTCAGCCCTAGAAGGCGATTCAAATTCCCTTCCCATGCCTTACTAGCTGTGTGACCATGGGCAATTCGCGTAACCTCTCTGAGCCTGGGATTCCTTCTCTCCGTCACGGGGGAACAGCAGTGCGTCCTCCTAGGGTTGCTGGAGGATGAATGTAGAGCACAGAGCACAGCGTCGACGCCTGCTCGGAGGGGCTCTAGCTAGACCTAGGACGAGGGTGGACATAGCGGTAGAAGACGGTGACAGTCCTCCAGGCGGGACTGCAGCGGAGTGGCAGTGAGCCTGGGAAGTACCCAGAGTTGGTTTGGCTGGAACAGAAGGTCTGTGCGACTCTTTGGGCTTTGTATGAGGCTGAACGGTGGAGAAGCAAGATGATGCTGGGGACGGGGGGTTGGGGTGGGAGAGTGGCCTCTCGGTGCCAGCCAAGCATCTCTGCCGTGAATGCCACGCAGGCCCCTTGGGGGGAGGGGGTGGCACCGGGAGCAGGATCCTAGGGTCTGCCCCAGGGTCTGAGAGGCCTTGGGCCAGTTTGTCCTTCCCAGCCTCTGCTTCCTTCCCTGGCCCAAAGTGCTACCCCGGTGGACTCCAGGTGTCGGGAGCATTCCTGTGCTAATGGGGATGCTGCCAACCGTGGGGCAGGGACGCCTGGTAGGTCTGCACTGACGGTTACTCTGACAAAACTGGCTGGGCGTTAAGGAGCTCGGGCTTCAAGTCGGACAGGGGTGTCCAGTGGAGGGTGAGGTCTCGAGGTCCTGTTCTGCAGGCTTTGACGAGACATCCCGCCAGCCTGGTCTCTCTGTCTGCGGGGCAAGATCTCTGAGGATAGATGCGCCCGGCGAGGAGCCGAGAACGGTCCCAGAGCGGGGTAGGGACAGCAAAGCTCCGGAGGAGGCTCGGCAGTGCCCCCTGCGGGCCGCTGTGCGCGGTGCCTGCGGCCAGGGCGCCCTCAGCGGGACCGGGAGCGGGACTCCAGACCCAGCTCCCGGTGGGGCCGCGGAGCCCGCGCGGCTCCCTCGCCGTCCTCCGGAGCTTTCCGCTCTGCCTGCCTCGCCCTGAGCCCGCCGGGATGCGGGGCCTCCAGGGTTCGCGACTTCGCAAGACGCGAGGACCAGGCGCGGGCTCCAAACCACGCTGCCAGGCGGGGCCCTGTCCCTGTCGCGCGTGTGTTCGTCCACACGGCAGTGTGCAGTGACCCGCGTTAACACGTGTGACATGCTCACGCGCTAACATGCACATGTGTGGCCACACATAATCACACGCGCGGGCGCGCACCGGGGAGGCCGGCAAGCCGGACTCGCCCGCAGCCCGGGACCCGGAGGGGCGCGGCCGTGTGCGGGGCGGGGGCGCGGGGCGCCGGTTCGGGCGCGAGGCCGGCGCGCCCCTCCTGTGCCCTGCCGGTCTCGCTGCCCATCTGTGCGGGCAGGGTTGGGGCGCTCCCCGCTCTCCGCCCCCTTCGCCGAGAGGGGACAGCCCCCGGCACTGCGGCCGCGCCTTCTCCTCCCCGCCCCTCCCGCCGCGCGCGCGCGCGCCCTCCCTCCCCGGCCCTCCTCCCTCCCCGCTCGCTCTGGCGCTCCCTCCCCGCGCCGCTGCAGAGCGCGGAGCCCGAGCGGGAGCCCGGGCGGGAGCCGGCGCGGGAGCCGGAGCGGGCGGCGGGCGACAGCGCAGGCGGCGGCGGCGGGTCCCAGTCCCGGCCCCGGAGCGAGCGGAGTCCCCACCCGCGCCGCTCCGGCCCCTCTACCGACGCGGGGCTCCGAGCAGCATGCGCGGCCGCTGCCCGCCGGCCCAAGCCCCGGCCCCGGCCCCGTTGCGGAGCGCGCCCGGCCTCGACCCCGGCCCCAGCGGCAGAGGCGGCGGCGGCGGCTCCGGGCCTGCCCGGGGCGCGGAACCCGGCTCGTGGAGCCCGCGCCTCGCGTCCTGAGTGCGCCCGCCCCTCCGCCCGCCGGGGCCGTGGCCTCCCGCCTCCCCACTCCCGAGCCCCTGCCCCGGCCCCGGCTCCGGCTCCGGCTCGGCTCCCGCCCGCGTGGGACAGACAGGCGGACGGCCAGCCCCGCGAGGGCGAGCGGACTGCCGGGCGGAGGTGTCGGAGGAGGAGGAGACCGAGGAGGGGGCTGGGCAGGGGCTGGGGCCGCGCCGGGCCGGCGGGAGAGACATGCGATTGCTGACCAAGCCGAGCGGACCGAAGGCGCGCCCGAGATGCAGGTGAGCCCAGCGGCCGCGGCCGAGCCCCGAGCGGGCAGCCCCTTGGCGAGCGCTTCTGGGGGCCGCCGTTGTCCCAGGCTGCGCCCTCCTGGGGCTGCGGTGCACCCCACTCCACTCAGACCCCCTTTGGGGTCACAGGCCTGATTTCCTTTCAAGCTTCAGAAATGAAGATTCTTCCTTTCCCATTCCGCTGACCCCAACAAATTCTAGGTTGGCAAGCCCGGAGCCGGGAGCTGTGGAGGGGCCCCCACCGGCATCCCAGTCCTGCTTCAGTCTCCCCGTCCTGTCCTCCTCCCATTCTGAGCAGTGGTCACCCTCGATGATAATCCCCCTGCTCAGCCCTGGGTGGCTGCCTCTCTCCATGGACCCCAGATACCCCCAGGCCAGGGGTGGCAGCTCCCCGCCACACACAAGCAATGCCCCTTTCCAGCTCCTGCCAGTGAAAAGGAGAGGGAACAGGGAGTGGGGAGAGTGGCAGGGAGGGAGCTGGGGACAAGGAGAGCCCAGGAACCCTTTCGGGGCCTCCCCTTTGTCTGCCTTCAGCTGGGCTTCTCACCTCCTCCTGCCCCACTTTTCATTCTGAGGCTGAGCTGGTGGGAGGTGGGAACCAGCTGAGAAGAGGGAGGTGAGGAGGGAGCCTCCTGCTACCCTCCACACCCTTTTTGCGGTGGGCTGTTGGTTTCCTGCTCCCCAAGGCGCCCAGATGTGTCCCTCCGGGTGGATCCCACTTTGAGGAGGAGGGGTGGGGCCAGGCCAGTGTGCTGTCCCTCCTGGTTCTTGCTGGGATCGCAGCAGCCCCATCCAGCCCTGGCTGTGCCGGGCACCTCCTCTTTGTTCTCAGAGGCCCTGGGGTCAGGGTCGGGGAGGAGAGGCATCTTGGAAGGGTGGGAACAGCTCTGCCCTGGTTGGGTGGGAGTGCAGGAGGCCCTGAGGTGGGGGGCAGTACCATCTGGGCAAGCCCTTTCCTGCCAGCCCAGCTTTCCCTCGGTCCTCCGCTGCTTGGCTTGGGCAGCCAGAGGGCGCGCAGCCCAGCCGGGCCCACGGCTCCGAGCTCAGCCCTGCTGGTCATTGTACCAGTGGCTCCAGCACTGGGGCCTCCCATGCCTGGGGAGCAATGAGCCAGGCGCTCAGCCACGGAGAGCCTGGGGCTTCCCCAGACCCAGCGAGGAGGAGAGGAGCGCTGGTGAGGAAAGAGCGGCCAGCTGCTCCCAGCCCCTTTGTCCTTGTTCAGGCCAGGAGGGGCTCAAAGTCCTCACGCCTCTAGGAAGGTGCTAACACCTGGTCCACTGGGACAGCGTGACTGTCCTTCCTGCTTTCTACCAGCAGCCTGAGGCAGGAGGGAGGGTATGGGGTGGCAGAGGGGAGAAGCCAAGAACTCCTTGGAACCGTGCTGAAAGAGGGCACAGACTCAGGCTCCCAGTAGCACCCGGCTGCCCCTCCTGGGGGCTTAAAAAGGCAGGGACAGGCCCCCTGTGGCATCTCTTGCTGTCTCTGCCCCATCCCCACTCCCTGCCAATGTAAGTGTGAGATGGGCACTGGGTAGGGCTTGGTTAAGGCTGCAGTGCTCCCGGGGCCTGGAGTTAGAGTGGGTCCCGAATGGAAGGGACCAGCTTTTAGGGGGATGGATGTGTGCTCAAGGCTGAGGTCCTGGCTTGTAGGCTGAGGGGCCCTGTGTGGCTGGAAGGGAGGTGGAGAGACCACCCTGCTCCTTGCAGTAGTCCTCTTTGATCCTGGGGGCCATCTTCCCCATCCCCTGCCTCTGAGCACCCATTTTTCCTTTACTGGGCATTGTTTTCTGAAATCCAGAATTCCAGTGGGGACCCCCGCATCGACAAAAAAAAAACAAACAAAAAAAACACCTCTTATGGAGGTGGGCTGCTGTCCAGCCTGAAGCCAGAAAGGATCCCTGGGACCAGTGATGGCTCACGTGGTGCTGCCTTGCAGGGGCCCAGGAAGCAAGGGTCCGGAGGACATTCAGGGGCCGTTGCTGTTGAGACAAGGCAGTGACTTGTGCAGGTCCCGTGGAGGTCTGAGGCAGTGTGTCAGGTGGAGAGTAGAGGAAGCGCGGCCAGGGAAGGGCCAGGGAGAGGAGGCAATAGGTGGTGGTGGTTTCAGAGTCAGGGCCTTGGTTTGCTGGCTGGAGTCTCTTGGTCTAGCTGTCCTGTGTGTGCCACTCTGTGGAAGGATGGTGGCCTTCCAGCCCCAGTCTCCCCTGTCCCTGAAGGTTAGCCACTGGCAGCTCCCTGTTCTGTGCCCACCAATTCCTCCACATGTCCCCCATCCTCACCTGGCTTGGTCCTGAGTCCTTGCCCAAAAGGCTCTCTCCTCTTCTTCTCCTGGGCCCTCCTGCAAGAGGCCTCTCTGACTGCTCCAAGTCACTGGTCCTCCTCCTCCTATGCACCCACAGCATAAAATCACACTGGTTTGCAACTAACATTTACCAGCCCATTCATTCCTGCATTTGTCCTGCACGTCCTGGCTGAGCTGCTGCCCTGCTCTGGGCTGGGCCCTCCTGTGGCTCCCATGGGTCGCCTTTAACACCCTGGGCAGCTCCAGTACCCTTCCTGTGGGCTCCTTTGCCTATTCCCAGGGATGGGGCAGACACTGGGAGGCACCAGGGAGCAGATGTTGGCTAGGTGGCAAGGACTACCTTGGAGAGGAAACGATGTCAGCCTGCATGGATGGACAGACGTAGGTGACATCAAAAATGCCCAGGCAGGGTACTGAGTAGCCCACACAGGCACTGAGAAGGGTGGAATTTCTCCCTGGGGGCCGAGACAGTCAGGGGTCCTCTAGGAAGAGAGGGAGGCTGAGTCCTGAGGAAGTAGTAGACTTTGCAGAGACACAGAAAGCAGGGGATTCCAGGACCAGGGAAGGTTCTTTGTAGAAAGAGTGAGGATGACAATGGTATCTACCTCTGTAGAGGCCAAAACGATGAAGTGTGCTGATACATGCAAGGCATTTAGAACAGTGCCTGGTATACAGTAAGCTCTTAATAAAAGCCAGCTATTCATAGTTTGTACCACTGATGTGCTCGCACTCTTATCCTCGTAGGCGGTAGGTACAGAGATTCGGTTTTCATACCTGAGAAAACAGAGCCAGAGCGGTGGAGCGACCTGCAGTGAGTCCCCAGCTTGCCAGCGCGGCGCTCAGGCTAGAATGCCTCCCTCCTGGTCTCTGGGCTGGGGCTCTTGCTCACTGATCCAGCCTGGCCTGCGCATTAATTAATCAATGTGTTTGGTATTAATAGTAGTAGCAATAATATTCTAATGAGCACCATGACCCTATTCCCCAGCTTGAACTCTGGCACATTGATGACAGAACGTGCACTTCTCCACGCCCTGTCTCTTGGCTTCCTTTTCTGAGGCAGTGACTACCGTAAATTACGTATTTAACATTCTCTTGCCTTTTTAAAATCATGTATTTTAATAGATAGAAGTTGTTGAGTTTTAGCTATTTTTGGACTTTGTGAGAAGAGCGTGAACTGTATACAGCCCTCACCATCATGTTCTGAAGCTCAGCCTCTGTCCTTGTGAATAGTGGACGTGGCTCATTCGTTTTCACTGGTGTGTAATGTTCTGTTATTTGCGCATGGCAGTGTAGCTATTGTTCTCTGACCAGTGGGCTCTTTGGTTCTCTCTCTTTTTTGCTCTCAGAAACAGTGCTGCCATGAACCTTCTTGTCCCGTCCCGTGAGGCAACACGCAGAGTGTCTCTGGGGCGCGCAGCGAGGAGCAGAATTGCTAGGCCGCAGGACATGTCATGTGCAGCTTTACTAGGAAATGTGGCACAGCGCTTTCCAAATTGCTTGGACCAGTTTACGCTTCCCCCAGCAGGAGCTGAGCGTCCCATTCCTCGGCAGCGCTCAGTGTTGTCAGATGTCTTGATTCTCACTGATTGAATGAGTGTAAGATGATATTTCGTTATGGCCTTGATTTGCGTTTCTGGAAGTCAGGGTTTCCGGTGTGTGGAGTGGGGCTGAGACGGGCAGCAGCCGGTGTGTATCGGGTGCAAAGTAAGTCACGTGGTCGTTCCCACCGCACCTCAGTTTCCCCAGTGGTGGGGATGCCGTCTGTGCAAGCCCAGAGCACAGGGGTAGGCGAGAGCAATCGGGGAGGACTCCCCAAGGAAGTGGGAATGAAAGGGGAGCAAGGAGGGCTGACGTTTCTGCACATTTAGAACAAAAAGAGGACAGCAAATTCCAGGAACCCCGGTGGCTCTCTGTTCACCCCAGGACGGGGAAGCGTGATCCTAGCTTGGGAGGCAGAGGGAGCCTGTGTTTCATTATTTTAACACCCCCGCTTCCTGCATAGCCGCTGAAAACTCCATCTCTACACCCCGGCATGTGGCATGGGGCCTGGCACGGGTGAGTGCTTACTAAAAGTTTGGTGACCCAGGGAATGAACACTGGATGGAACAAATGTGTGTTCGTGCCTTCTCCGTGCCCACTTCCTTAGGGAGTCCTCTCTGATTGCTCTTGCCCATGGAGAGGGTGAGGGGCGGTGGAGCAAGGTGGCTCCCGGGCCCCTACCCACAAGGCCATCAAGCCCCCTGCCTGCCCAGAGGGGCTGAGGAGCCTGGTGCTGGCAGGCTCATTTGGAGTGGCTCCTTCTGCCAGCCTCGTGCACCAATGACTGATTCCACGCTGCCTTCTCCGCCCGGGCCTGGGCCCCTGGAGCTGGTTAAAGACGAGCGCCAGGGCTGGCGGAATAATTATGCCTATTTCATGTGACACCCAAATTGATTGCCACCAGGGTGACATTACCAGGGCATTGTTCCTCATCTCCAACCTCTTATTACATGTTATTAGGGTGTGTGGTGTGTGTGTGTTTTTCTATTTTTTCCCATTTCAGGGAATTAATCTCTCTGCCACCTCCTCTGCTTCCCCCTGCAGAGAACCTGCTCTCGGCTCTGGGAATGGGTAGGGGCCTGGCCAGCACGCTGCTTTGCCTGGCCCGGTGCAGGGCTGCAGATGCACTGGGGGGCCGGCCGTGTCAAGTCCCTTTACTGGGATGCAAGACGGGGGCATCTCAGAGCCGAGAGGGGATACTGAGGTGTAGATCCCAGCTGAGGTGTCTTCCTGCAGTGACCTTTATCTATGGTCTCTGCTTGCATGCCTCTCATGACGGGCTGCTCACTTACTACCAAAGCAGATCTTCCACCTTGAGCCATCTGATCTTTTTCCAACTGATTCCTCACATTGAGCTGAACGAGCCTCGCCTGTGACTCCACACATGGGTCTTGGCTCTGCTCCCTGGGCCTGCAGTGGGTCCCTTGCACCCTTAGCCTTGATACACTCCTTAGAGATTTACAGAGGTGCCAGTTCCTCTCCCCCACCACCTCGGTATGGGCTTGTCATGAACTGGCACTGGGTGACGCCATCAGTTGTGCCTGATCAAGGAACAACACCTATATGTGTCCGACTAGAAGGTCCATCACCTCCCTGATACTGAGCTCAGTTTACCAGGTTGGAAAAATGGGATTTGGCAAGGGGTTGGCCAGGATTCAATTGAGCAGAGAGGGCTTTGCACAGCCAGTGCCGGGAGAAAGGCAAGTGTTTGTATTTGCAGTCTGCCTGTCCATGTTATAAATAACTTGCTGGACCCTGGTTTGTGATCTATTGGGGGATTGCTTTTAAATCTTTTCCCCCTTTGAGGCAGAAATAACCCAAACCTTCACCGGTCCCTGACATAGCCCCACCGTGGGGGTGGTATGTGACCCTCGCGTGAGGTTGAGGAGAAAAGGTAGCTCCAGTGGCGAGGCTGGGGTTCTTCCTAGGCCTAGCCCTGAGTGGCTGTGGGACCCTGGACAAGTCCCTGATGCTGGCCGGGCGCGGTGGCTCACGCCTGTAATCCCACACTCTGGGAGGCCGAGGTGGGAGGATCGCTTGAGTTCAGGAGTTCAAGACCAACCTGAGCAAGAGCGACACCCCATCTCTACAAAAAAAAAAATAGAAAACTCAGCCAGGCGTGTGGCATGTGCCTGTAGTCCCAGCTACTCAGGAGGCTGAGACAGGGGGATCACTTGAGCCCAGGAGTTGGAGGTTGCTGTGAGCTAGGCTGATGCCTCGGCACTCTAGCCCTGGCAACAGAGCAAGACCCTGTCTCAAAAGAAAAAAAAAAAAAAAAGTCCTTGATTTTCTTGGGCCTCAGTTTCCATATCTGTGTGATGGTCTCTAAGGTTATCACGCCTTTGAAGTCAGGCAAGCTCAGGACCTCAGGCAGATGAACTGACAGCTCAGAGCCTCAGTTTCCTCCTGAGTAAAGTGGGGTTAATGTGGGGGGTCAGCAGGGCCGTAAGCAAAGCCCTCGGTTTGTGTGCTCAGGGTAAATGTTTCCTCCCTTTCCTCTCCCTGAACTCTGCCCCAGCCCTGTGCGGGCAGCGTGAGGTCCGCCATCCCCTTTTCCAAATGAGGAGTTTGTGGTCCTGAGAGGCAAAGCCGCCTGTCCAGGATCATGCAGCTCAGCAGGCCCTTGAACCCGACTCAGAGAGAGGTGGTACACAAGAGTGGTCGTGACAACCTGGGGTCTTAACTGCCTCAGGCCTGGTCCAGCTCTGCCACTTACCACTGTGTGATTTTGGGCGGGTTGCATCACCTCTCTGTGCCTCAGTCCTCTAATCAGTACAGCAGGGATAATAATACCAACCTCAGGGGTTATTGTGAAGATCAAACGAGTGCATGCCTGGTGTGTAGTCAATGCTATGTTCGTGTCAGCTGCTTTTTTTAACAAGGCACCATAGGGCAGTGACAGAGAGCATGGACTCTGGAGCCACACTGTGGGTTTCAACTCATGCTACCCGTGTGACCTTGAGCAAGTTGCCGAACCTCTTTGTGCGTCCGCTTCTTCCATCTGCAAAATGGGATAATGACGGTATCCTCAATGGGTTGCCGTGGGATTAGATGAATTTTTGTATATAAAGCGCTTCGCAATAATGCCTGGCACACCGAAGGCCCTCTTCGAGGGTTTCTTCAATCATCCTTATCATTATCATTATGTTTATTAGGTCTCTGGCTAATCCCAAATCCCATGCTAGTCCCGCCACTCCCCGCAGCTCCCCACTGGCCACCCTGGGCTGTGAACCACCCCCCACTCACATCCCAAGCCCAAGGCCTATGGCTCTCCCGGTGGGTGCTGGCTGGTTTTCAGGCCTGAGCTATTCCCAGGGTGGAGGAGCCTTGAGGGCTGGGGCAGGTGGGAGGGGTCCTCTGGGGGCCCCAGGAAGGCAGAAGAGGATGAGTGGGGATGAGGTAGGAATGTCCCAAGGGGCCACTGGCCTGGGCAGGGGATGGGGCCAGAGGCCTTGAGGGGTGTCTTCCCGTCCCTGAGAACCTGGGATGGCATCCCAAGACATGAGACAGGAGATATGGGGGTGTAGGACCTGGGTTTTCCTTGGACCCCGCCCCCCAGGTTACTCCATATAGGCTCTTGCCTAACCCTCCCAGCTCTGGGACAGCGCCCATCCAAGTGGGGGTGCCATCTGCTCAGGTGGGCCCAGCACAGGCAACCAGGACCCCACCCCCACCCCAAGGTCACAGGGCAGGGCAGGGACGCATGCTGGAGCCCAGGCCTCAGCCTTTTCCGCACCCAGAATGAGCACCCCCAGGCCCTGCTTGACTGCTGCTCCCCTGCGAGCCTGCCACTCCTAGAGGGCAGAGCCTATATATAGAAGCCTTTAAACACTAAGATGCTCTGACAATTAAAATTCATAATTTATCCCACAAATGGCCTGGGGCTGCGGGCTGGCCGGAAGGCCGGCAGCTCCTGAGATGGCTGCGCTGTGGCAGGGTGGGTGGTGGGGTGGGCAGGGGCGTTCCTCCCTCAAGTGCAAGGGGGCCGGGTGCTTGCCCAGGGCAGCCACCTGATGAGGGCGGCGGAGGCCAGGGGAGCACGTTTGGGCGAGGATTGAGCTATGAGAGTGGCTGTCGCGAGGAGGGGCAGCTGCACACACACACACACACCCCCCGGGGGCCAGCAACTCTTTGCCAGGACCAAGAGCTAAAGGAAAATAAAGAATTATACACGACAAAGGACATGACCTCAATTTTCTTCCAGGTTGATTTTTCTCTCCCTGTGGGGGGTGGCTGGAGGAGGGGGAGGAGAGAGGGGAGGGCAGGCAAAGGCGGGCGGACCAGCCTGGAGGAGACAGACGGACACTGGCTGCCGCTGGCAGTGCCTGGAAGTCGTTCTGGATCTTTCCTGCAGGAGCTCTGCCTGGGGGCTGGGCTCCTCTCAGGGCCCCCATCCAGCCTCCCCCTCCCCATGTGCCCGAGGCAGCCCTGCTCCCAGGCTCTGCTGGATCAGACTGGCCAGAACTGGATTATTTCCCTGTTAGCAGCTCCCACCTTACGACATTACCAGCCATTCACACCTCCACAGGGATCAGCCCTGGAAAGCCAGAAAAGAGAGTCTTTAAAAGGAGTCCCTGGACTGGGTCAGGATTTGGGGTAGGAGAGAAGCCCTTAGGAGTCCCAGGATGCTCCCACATTGGCCAGGCTCACGTCACCTCCACCGGGTGCCGTTCCCTCTGTTGAAAATGCCTCCCCGGCGTCTCCCTTGGCCTGCAAGAGTACTTGTATTCCAGCCCAGGCTCACACGGCACGCCCTCCTCCTCCACGAAGCCTGCCTCCATTGAGAGCCCAGACTAGGAGCTGCAGAGCAGCTTGCGGGTCCTCCCGGTGTTCCCATGAGCTGTCCCAGCATCTGCTGGACAGGAGGCTGCAGAAGCACCAACAGAGGGAGGGACAGGAGCATGCCAGCGGTGCTGGTTAGAGGGGGGCCTGAGCCCAGAGGGGACCCACAGAAGCTGCTCCCTCCTTCCTGGGGCTTGAGACGGGCTGCCTGGGGAAGGGGCTCTGAGCCAGGTCTGAAGGCTCGCGGCACGGAGTGGTGGATGGGTGGCCATTGCTGTGGGAGAAGGGACCGGGCTGGGGTGACCACTGGAGTCCCTTCTAGACGGCCCCGGCCACTTGGCCTAGCTGGCTCTGGGCAGCGGCACTTCCCTCTGACCACTTTGTCATTTCATAAACTGGATCCAGCAGCATTCTGGAGCCAAAGCGAAGAAGGCAGACAGGCAGGGACTTGGGGACAGGGCAAGTCACAAGGACCCCAGACCTTGCCTTGCTTCTGTGCTTTGGTGACCCAGCGTGAGCCCCTTCGCCTCTCTGAGTCTCAGCCTCCCCAGCAGGCCCAAGGCTCAAACCTGTGACGCGTGGAGGGAACTCGGGTCCGCGGGGCGAGCCGTGGTCCTCTCTTTTCTCCAACTTCTGGCCCCTCCACCTGCCCCCAGGCCCCTCTTCCTCCTGCTCCCCCTCGGCCTTCTCTGCCTCCCTCTCACCGCCTTTCTCTGCGGTCTCGCCCACCATGTGTCTCCTGTGTCTCTCCGTTTCTGTCGCCTTCTCCCTCTCCTGCTCTGCTAGTCACTTCCTAGCGGCAGGGCTGGGCAGGCCTTCAGCAGGCTTTCTGAAGCCCTCAGGCCCTTCCCAGGCCCGCCGTCCCTCCTCACTCCGTCCTGCGGCAGAGCCAGCCACAGGCCTGGCAGGCATCGGGGCGGGATGAGACCCCCGCACACCCACCCACCCCGCACACCAAACCACCCCGGCCACGCAGCCAGGCTGAGGACCAGAGGCCCATGGCTCGGAGGCCTTGGGCCACAGCCTTTGCGGAGCGGGTGCCTCCACGCCAGATCCCATGCCTGTGTGTGTGGGGATCCCTGCGGTCCCTGAGGAGCGCTGAGTGGGAGCACCATGAAATATTGATACCGTAAACCTAAAATAACTAAACCTGCCATCCTGCGCTGCAGCCAGCCCCAAATTAGGTGAGATTCAAGCATAGGCGGCAGCAGTAGGCACAGGAAAAGGGTGATGGAAAAACACGACACGCGGGGTGTTTAGCATACCGCTTTCTGACAGCTAGGGAAAGGCATTTGTCAGGTTTTGGAGGCAGGACACTGGGAGGTAGCTGAGGCCCAGCGCCCTCCCTCAGCCCTGGGGCCTCACCCTGGCACTGCCCTGACATGCCAGCCCCTCCCCTGGACAGGCCCGCGGCTCCAAGAGAAGTCCCCCTCGACAGCTCCTGGGGCAGGCAGCCGGCCAGGAGGAACAGAGCTCTGCCACCTGCTAGCTTTGTGGCCTAGGTCCAAGGCAAGTGGATTCCCTTTTCAGAGCCTCAGTTTTTCTTCATCTGTAAAATGGGTGAGAAATACCTCTTTTGAATGCTGGTGTTTGGGATTCCGAGACAACGTGTATAAAGCCCAAAGCCTGGCCCATAGCAGGGGCTCTCCAAATGTTAGTGCCTCCCCTTTACTAAGTGTGTCTGGCTTGTGTGGGCCTGGCTGGGTGCTAGGGAGGTAGGCGTACCCTGTCCCCTGCGGATGCTGTCTCATGGGACAGAATGACCTCTGACCTCCCTCAGTGGTTCTCGAACCTGCCCGTGGGCGATTCCCCTTCCTTCTCCACCAGTCTCCCTCCCCAGCCCTGAGCCCAGTGGGGACACTCTGAATGTGATGCCCCAGTCAGGGCAGCCACGCCACCTGGGGCCACCCTCAAATAGATCCTTCCAGCCCTGGAAAAACTACAATTTGGGCCTGAACCACCCCCCACACACCCCCCTTTCCTCCCAACCAGGCTTGAGGGTGCTGGCTTCCCAGCTGGGGAAAGTCTAGTTTCTGTGGGACTGTGCAGTCGAGCCCCTCCCTGTGCAGCGGGCGGGGGAACAGGCCAGAGAGGACAGGCATTGCCTGAGGTCGCCTAGCAGGCTGGCCGCAGAGAACTGCATGTGTCAAGGAGCACTGCCTGAGCCAGGGGGTATCTGCCCCGGGAACGTGAGTGAGGGTGTGCGTGGTGGCTGGTGGCCTGTCCAGTTCCACTGCAGGGGCAGCTCAGAGCGCGGTCTCACCCGCTACAGCATGGCTCGAGGGCTTGGCTTCCACCGCCGCAGGACGGGAGGACTCTGGCTGCCGCAGGGTCTGTGCACGCTGCCCGGGCACAGCACTCTTCTGCCTGCCCACCTGCCTGCCCTTGGTGTTTATTTCCTTTGTATTTATTGGTCCAATTTTTAAACTCACCCTTATGGAAAGCCCTTTAGGGGGCAAGGATCCAAAATAAAATACTGATTAAAATGCATAAAACACCTCTTCTTGGCAACCGCAGGAGTAGCCAGCAGGATTAACGGTGCTAGAAGGGCAGGAGCAGCACTTGCCCACTCAGCAGTTTGGGCGACCCCTCAGACGTGACCCTGCCAGCATGCCTAGGTGACAGGGACCCCGTGGGGGTGTGAGGCCAGGATATTGGGCCCGGTGTGCTGTGCTCTTGCTGTGTCAGCTTGGGCAAGCATCCTACCCTCTCTGGGCCTCAGTTTCCCCACCTTTCGGGACAGCCACATGTAAAAGGCAGGGAAGGAGGCAATTCATGAGATGTGTCCTCCCACAGCTAGCGTGGTCCCATGGAGCATGGCTCTGTAGGTCTGCCAGGCTTGGAGGTGGCAGCTGTAGAGGGCATGGCTGGCCAGCTTTTCCACCAACACCCTTCAGCTTCCTGGGTCTCTCATTGTGCAGTGGGCCTGCTCCAGGGTCAGCCCCATCAAAAACTGCAAAAACTCACTCATGCACACACACTTCCTCAAACAACATCACTGGGGTCTGTTCTGTGCCACACCTTGCTCTGAGGCTGCAGACACACTGTCTGCCTTGGGCACCTCACTCTCCAGCAGGTAAGACAAATGTACCCATGACTGACCCACAATGACAGGAGAGGTGCCAAGTGCTGCGGGCATGTTTCCCTCTTTGCTCAGGTCACTAGGAAGCTCTCCCTTTTAGTCATTATGCAGGACTTTGTGTCATTCTTTCCTGACTGGCTTCCCTTCTTTAGCTTTTATCTCTTTATCATCTTAAAGCATAATTTTTCTGTCAATTGGCTCAAAGCACTTTTGGAATGAGGTGTGCCATACACCAATTACATAACATCACTGCTAATAAGAATAAAGTGGCTTCGGCATTATGGGCAAGAGATGATATCTGATGGAGTAAGTCAAGGATAGCTTCGTGGAGGAGGCAGCCTTTGGGGTAGAAGGCCACAAAGCTCCAGAAGGAGATGGCTTGGAGGTGGGAACGTGTAGGACAAGGGGGGACACCTGGGTGGCGTCCCTGGGGGGGAGTGGGGGGAGAGGAGGTAGATGGGTAGGTTGAGGCCAGGTGGTGGCGGCCAGATTCATATCTGGATAAGGGGCTTCCTCCCATCTCAGGGTGGCCCAAGTCCCCACTATTCCCCCTCATCCCTTAGCCTCCTCCAGCAGCTCCCGTCCTGCCTGCCGGCCCAGCCCTGAGCGGTGCTAACGGTCCTGCGTTCCTCTTGGGGTCCCAGCCTCACACTCGCGCCAGGCCCCGCTGCCGGCCCAATTACTTATTGATCGCCCGTCAGGATGTTTGCTTTTCTGGCAGGGCACTGGAGCGTGTGTGACGGTGGAAAATAGCTTGGCCGGGTGGGGTGGGGAGAGGTGGGGCCACAGAGGAGTCTGGATGGAGAGGACGCAAGGGACTGAGGGGAGGGTCAGTGGGGACAAAGCCCTGGGGATAACAAAAAGCCTTGCAGATTCCATAACATGTCAGTGACACCCTGAGTCCTCGCTGGTTAATCAGTCACTTAGTCGATCAACAACCAGGAAGTGCCTGTCAGGCCTGAGAGACTGGTAGAGTGTTGGAAAGTATGTGTCGCCCGTTGGAGTCTGACAGACCAGAGCGCCTGTCCCACTTCTGCCCCCTCTACCGTCTGAGTATCTTGGGGCAGCCACACCTCTCTGAGCCTCAGCTGCCATAATGGTTGACGTATGGATGACTGGGCTTGAAAACAGAGGCTGTGTGAGGGCGTGGGGAGGCTGGGAGGGCTGAGAGAAGGGCCTGAGCCCGGGCAGAGAGGTGGGACATCCTCCCCTTCCTGCAGTGACCCCGGGGTGCTGGAGGCTGGGGTGGAGGAGCAGGGGTGTGTCTTTGCCTCACCACAGCGAGATGGCTGCAGCTTGTCCCCCAGAGACCACGTGGTCCACCCCCTGGAGTGTGAAGGCAGCAGTTCCTAGGGTCCAGACCAGCCCTCCCGGCCCCACGGGGTGGACAGGGAGAGGGGAGGGAGGAAGAGATAGAGAGGCCGTCTGGGGACAAGTGGCCTCCGTACTCGGGGTGGGAGTGAGTGAAGGGAGGCCAGCTCCCGCATGCCCTGTGCCCAGTCCACCTGCAGCCCACACGCCACCTGGGCCCTCCTCCCAGCACCGTCTTGCCTGTCACCACCCCCCAAGTCCTGCGTGGCTTCAGGGCCCAGCTTGAACAAGCCTCACGTCCTCAATGCTGCCGTGTGGACAGGCACCTCCAGGGTGGCCTGAGCTGTCCTGGACTGTGGGAGGGTGACTAGCAGCCGCACAGAGCTCTGGGCCCAGGGGACTGGGACCCGGAAAGACAGACAGATAAAGGCTCGAGGGCCTTTCGAGGGGGAGCATGGCTTCCTTCTGGGGACCAGAACAAGCTTCTCAGAGCAGTGGACTTAAATTAGGCTTGGAGGGGGGGATTTCAACAGCCAGGGGGAAGGGCATTCCGGGAGGAAAGCACCGCAGGAGCCAAGGCTGAGGGCAGCTAGACGTCCCGGCCTGGAGCTCAGGAGCCTGCGCTGGGGCAGCCCTGGGCCCCAGAGGAAGGGAGGAGTCAGACTCCAGAGGGAGGCCAGGTAGGATTTGCAGGTGCGGGGGAAGGTGGCTTCAGGGCTGGGCTTTCTGGAGGAGGGGCCCCTCCAGCCATCTGGGAACCCTGGCAGGGAGCAGACTGATGACCACTGATGGCACCACTGGGTTTGCTGACTGCCCAGGACTATTGGGCTGCAGGCCCAGCCGCCGTGGCGGTGAGCAAGGGCACGTTGTCAGCACCTGGGGGAGCTCAGGACGGAAGGCGAGTGGGCGGGGTCCCAGCAGCCTGGAAGCCCTTGCCCTGCAGGTGGGGCGCCAGCTCCTCTCCGCAGCCTCCTCTGGCGGTTCCCTGGGCCCTCGGCCCTTGAGCCCCTTTGATCCCCTCTGTGAGCGAGGCCGGCCAGGCCTCCATGGCTTTATCCCTGGCAGCAGCAGGGGAGCTGAGGCTCAGGTAGGGTGTGTGCCTGAAGTGACACCGCCTGCAGAATGTAAAGGAGGTGGCACCAATGCCCCAGGCTCCTCTGGGGTGACCTGCCCTTCCCTGAACACCCCCATCCCAGGGCTGCCGGGAGGGTCCTCTGGGAAGACTGGACAGGGTGAGAGGCAGGGAGTGCGCAGCAGGGGTGGCAGGGGCGGCAGGGGCCCTCTGGCCTGGGCATGTGGACCCCTCCTCTCTGTCTGTGTCAGCGTCATCGCGACAGGCGGGAGGGCTCAGGGGGCGCAGAGGGCTTGGGGTGGGGTCCAACTAAACGCTGCCCTCTAACTGCCACCGCTGCCCTGTGCTTGCTCCTGCTGCAGGTGAGCGAGAGGATGCTGGCGGCGGGTGCGAGGAGCGTGCCCAGCCCCCTCCTGGCCTGCTGGCAGCCCATCCTCCTGCTGGTGCTGGGCTCGGTGCTGTCAGGCTCTGCCACAGGCTGCCCGCCCCGCTGCGAGTGCTCCGCCCAGGACCGCGCTGTGCTCTGTCACCGCAAGCGCTTTGTGGCGGTGCCCGAGGGCATCCCCACCGAGACTCGCCTGCTGGACCTGGGTAAGAACCGCATCAAAACGCTCAACCAGGACGAGTTTGCCAGCTTCCCGCACCTGGAGGAGCTGGAGCTCAACGAGAACATCGTGAGCGCCGTGGAGCCCGGCGCCTTCAACAACCTCTTCAACCTCCGGACGCTGGGTCTCCGCAGCAACCGCCTGAAGCTCATCCCGCTCGGCGTCTTCACTGGCCTCAGTAACCTGACCAAGCTGGACATCAGCGAGAACAAGATTGTCATCCTGCTGGACTACATGTTCCAGGACCTGTACAACCTCAAGTCGCTGGAGGTTGGTGACAACGACCTCGTGTACATCTCCCACCGCGCCTTCAGCGGCCTCAACAGCCTGGAGCAGCTGACCCTGGAGAAATGCAACCTGACCTCCATCCCCACCGAGGCGCTGTCCCACCTGCACGGTCTCATCGTCCTAAGGCTCCGGCACCTCAACATCAATGCCATCCGGGACTACTCCTTCAAGAGGTTGTACCGGCTCAAGGTCTTAGAGATCTCCCACTGGCCCTACTTGGACACCATGACACCCAACTGCCTCTACGGCCTCAACCTGACGTCCCTGTCCATCACACACTGCAATCTGACCGCCGTGCCCTACCTGGCCGTGCGCCACCTGGTCTATCTCCGCTTCCTCAACCTCTCCTACAACCCCATCAGCACCATCGAGGGCTCCATGTTGCATGAGCTGCTGCGGCTGCAGGAGATCCAGCTGGTGGGCGGGCAGCTGGCCGTGGTGGAGCCCTATGCCTTCCGCGGCCTCAACTACCTGCGTGTGCTCAACGTCTCCAGCAACCAGCTGACCACGCTGGAGGAGTCAGCCTTCCACTCGGTGGGCAACCTGGAGACGCTCATCCTGGACTCCAACCCGCTGGCCTGCGACTGCCGGCTCCTGTGGGTGTTCCGGCGCCGCTGGCGGCTCAACTTCAACCGGCAGCAGCCCACGTGCGCCACGCCTGAGTTCGTCCAGGGCAAGGAGTTCAAGGACTTCCCCGATGTGCTACTGCCCAACTACTTCACCTGCCGCCGCGCCCGCATCCGGGACCGCAAGGCCCAGCAGGTGTTTGTGGATGAGGGCCACACGGTGCAGTTTGTGTGCCGTGCAGACGGCGACCCGCCGCCCGCCATCCTCTGGCTCTCGCCCCGCAAGCACCTGGTCTCAGCCAAGAGCAACGGGCGGCTCACAGTCTTCCCCGATGGCACGCTGGAGGTGCGCTACGCCCAGGTACAGGACAACGGCACGTACCTGTGCATCGCGGCCAACGCGGGCGGCAACGACTCCATGCCCGCCCACCTGCATGTGCGCAGCTACTCTCCCGACTGGCCCCATCAGCCCAACAAGACCTTCGCCTTCATCTCCAACCAGCCGGGCGAGGGAGAGGCCAACAGCACCCGCGCCACCGTGCCTTTCCCCTTTGACATCAAGACCCTCATCATCGCCACCACCATGGGCTTCATCTCTTTCCTGGGCGTCGTCCTCTTCTGCCTGGTGCTGCTGTTTCTCTGGAGCCGGGGCAAGGGCAACACGAAGCACAACATCGAGATCGAGTACGTGCCCCGGAAGTCAGATGCAGGCATCAGCTCCGCCGACGCGCCCCGCAAGTTCAACATGAAGATGATATGAGGACGGGGCGGGGGGCAGGGACCCCCGGGCGGCCGGGCAGGGGAAGGGGCCTGGCCGCCACCCGCTCACTCCCCAGTCCTTCCCCTCCTCCATTCCCCTCCACACGGTCTCTTGCTCCCTCCGCCCATCCCCTGCTGCCCCTCGGCCCTCACCACCCGCCCTCTTTCTGCCAGGACCTCAGAAGCCCAGGCCTGGGGACCCCACCTGCACAGGGCGCTCATTGACAGACTGGAGTTGAAAGCCGACAGACCGACACGCGGCAGAGTCAATAATTCAATAAAAAAGTTACGAACTTCCTCTGTAACTTGGGTTTCAATAATTATGGATTTTTATGAAAACTTGAAATAATAAAAAGAGAAAAAAAAAACTATTTCCTATAGCTAGTCGGAATGCAAACTTTGACGTCCTGATTGCTCCAGGGCCTCTTCCAACTCAGTTTCTTGTTTTTCTCTTCCTCCTCCTCCTCCTCTTCCTCCTTTCTCTTCTCTTCCCCTGTGGGGAGGGATCACTCAGGAAAACAGGAAAGGAGGCTCCAGCTCCACTCGCCTGCCCCCGCCAGGGCTCCGTCAGGGCAGGCGGGGTGGCGGCCCGGCCCAGACCTGGGCTGGCCGTTGCAGGGAGCAGGTGGAGGGGCAGGTCGGCCAGGCTGCCAGGCAGCATGACTGCCAGGGGGTGGGAGCCGGGCTTGGGTGTGGCTGAGACTCTGGACAGGGGCTGGGGTCCTCCTGGGGGACAGCACAGCTAGTGGAGAGAGCCGGGGGCCAGAGGTAGGACAGAGACCTGGCCTCTGGTCCCGGCTCTGCTGCTCACTTGCTGTGTGGCCTCAAGCAGGTCACGGGCCTCTCTGGGCCTCAGTCTCCACATCTGTACAAATGGGAACATTACCCCCACCCTGCCTACCTCACAGGGCTGTTGTGAGGAATTGATGAGATGATGTATGTGAAACACTTTGTAACCTGTAAAGCGCTGTGCACACGTGTGGGTGACTGTTCTCATTATGGTCATTGTTATCTTTGTGGGGGATGGGGCTGGGGAAGGGACCTCCATGGGGGCAGGGCTGGGGGACCAGGGACTGGGCTGCAGCCAGAGGCATTGGCTGGAGAGATGGGCCCCAGACACACAGGGGAGTCCTGCGGCCTGGGAGCCTGAGAGATCCTCCCACCTCTGTTCGGGAGCTGCCCTAGGGGCTGGAGGCCCCCTCAAGTGTTGGCCTGGACCTATGCAAGCCTTCTTTCCATAAGCATTTATTGAGCACCCACAGTATGCCACTTCCCACATAAAGTGCCCAGTCTGTGGGGGCTGGGGGAGGCAGTCTGGGGCTGCCCAGACCCAGGTCACACCCAGCTTTGCCCCATCTTCCACCAGGCCATGCTCTGAGCCTATCCTGGACTTCCAGGGGTTCCGGGTTTGGGGCTGGGACCCACCTGCACGTGAGCTTAGCAGGAGGGCCAGACAGCATCTGCCTGGCCTCCCCAGCCCTGCCCACCCAGACCAAACCTAGACGCTCCAAACCCAGCCCCGGAGAGGGAAGCTCCATATAACAGAGTGGGGAGAGCCAGGCAGTCACCCTGTCGCCTTGTACTTTCCCCAGAGTCCATGGGCCTTGGCTCAGAAAGCTGGGCCATGTGCTCACCACCCGCGTCTCTGTCCGGAGGGAGGGCCCCAGCGTCAGGGAGGCCTGGTCTCCCCCCGAGTTCCTCTTTCTCCTTGGGGACTCCTTGGATTCTGCCCCACAGTGGGCCCAGAGTGGCCCTGCTGCCCACTCCTCCTCAAGCTGGAGGAGAACCCCAGCGATGCAGGAACCGACAGGCACAGACTCAGCTGAACACAGCAGGGGAGCAATAGCGAAGTCAGCCCTCCGCAGAAAGAAACTTCCAGAATGCAGCTCTTCCCGTCAGGGCTCCCACCTAAGCTGGCAGGAACTAAGTAGCTACGCCTAGCACCTTCTAAACCAAGCCTCTAGTGGGAGGGCATGGTGGGCAGAGTCCCGTGTGGAGTTGGCCCTCACTCACTCATTCATTCATTCAGTCTGAAGACATCCCTGAGAGTCTGCTCTGCTGCTGGTTCCAGCTGATGCCATTGGCAGCCATGGCTGGGCCCCCACCCCCAGCCACCAACCAGGACTGTCCCTGGCTCTGGGGAGGGCGCCAGCCTTCTGAACTGTGGTGTTACCCGAGGGGAAGAAACGGGATCCTCTCCCCGTAGGGTCTTGGAATATTGGGTGCAAAAGTTCGAGGATCCCTGGGAGGCAGCCCGGACTAGTGCTTGCGAGGCTGTGAGGTTGGAGGTGAGGTCTGAGTCCGAGTTCCAGTTCTGGTGCTTACCAGCTGTGTGGGACTGTGACTTAATCCCTCTGGGATGCCTCGAGGTTCTGGTAAGACCGTGGGAGTCAGGGGCCAATTTATTCCTGGCTACTAGGAGGAAACTGACCCCCTCCCCCCCGCCCCCCCGAGGAAACTCAAGGACACCATAAAATCATTAGGTTGTTTTCAGACGGGGAAAGAAGGTCAGGTTGAGGGATGTGAGTGCCCAGCCTCAGCAGACTGGGTTGGCCCAAGCAGAGGAGCCTGGGCCTAGGCAGAACCCAGGCTGGCAGCCAGGAGGCCTGGGTTTTGGTCCTGGTGCAGCCCCTTCCCAGCTGTGTGGCCTTCTATGGACGAGGGAATGAGGGCCACCGCTGCTAAGAGCCCGGCCAGACTTAAGGGGACCATCCAGGGAAGCCAGGCTGGAGAAGCTACATTCTCCCTGGCCTGCCAGCCTCCTTGCCCCCTTGCCCTGGCACATGCACATCGGAGCCTGAACCCAAGTGCGGTTTGGGGACCAGAACCTTCCTGGGCCACCCACATTCCCCTGCAGGCCTTGTGGCCCCGCCCCATCTTAGATCCCATGGAGTTGTGGAGTCAGGGTGTGTTGCCACCTCAGACCCCATAGGGAGCTGATTGCTCTGCTCACCTTTCTTCCGGGGGCCACGGGGATGCGATTGGAGGAAGCTGTTGGGGAAAAAGCAAGATATTGAATCCTGAGAGTCCAGCACACTTTCCAGGAGACCGAGACTGGAGCAGCCTCCCAGTCTGCTCTTCATGAGACGGGTGTGCCTTGAAGAGAAAGGGTGTGAAGACTGGGAACCCACCCTCAGCCTGCAAGTGGACCCTGCCAAGGACGGCACCAGGAGGGTGAGTATTAGAGGGAGCAACGAGCACCAGGACCCCTCCCTGGTTCACCCCTCACAAGTCAGAATGTGAGGCTCAGAGACGGAAAGTAACCCGCCTAGAGTTACACAGCAGAGTGGCAGGTGGAACATGGGCTTTGGGGTCAGGCAGACCTTGGTCCAAATCCCATCTCCACCACTGAGTCCCATATGCAGAGTGGCGTCAAGAACCCTATGTTTGTAGGGTGTCTGGGAAGATTAAAGACAGTGTTGTAAAGTGCCCCCTACATGGTGTGTGGCCCCTGTTTGGGGTACACTGATGACCACTGTTGTCAGCGTGACATCCTTACGCAGATGCAGGGGAGCGGTGGCTGAACGCAGGAGCTGGTAGGGTAAGAGACTGCAGGACAGCGGGGAGCCAGGAGAACCAGAACTCCACAGGTGGCTGGGCTGGAAACCAAACCTGGGCCTGCCCTCTGCTTTGCCACTGGAGGTCTCAGGGCTGTGGGGGAGGATGGGGGAGACTCTGGGGCCATTCCCCCTGTCTGCCCAGGACAGAGCAGCCGTGCCCTGGGGCCCTGGAGGGCAAGGCTACAACCTGTGTATGTTGGGGCGGTGGGGGTGGGGGGGGTGATATCACAGAGAGAGTACAAGGGAGAAGGGGTCAGAGGGGCAGTGTAGACCCCTGGCTGGTGTCAGGAGTCCCTGGGGAAGTTCTGTCACCAGCCTGCCAAGGGACCTTGAGTATTTTAGGGCCTGGAGTCAGGGTACGAGAGGCACAAGGAGTAGGGGCAACACAGACCAGCTGCAGTTAGATGATCTAGTGGAGCCCTCGCACAAGCCGGCTCCACAGACTAGCGCCTTTCCTGCTGCTCTCCTGGATCTGTTGTCCTCTGAGGACATAGCAGCCGGTGCAGGACTGAACGTTCCCCCCGGCTCCCATTCACACTGCCCCAGCTCCAGCCTCCTTCCTGTCTGGCCTGCAAGAGAAGAAAAAGTCAGATTGGCCACCTACCAGCCAATGGGGTGGCTGCCTTGAAGTCAGGTGCCCATCCCCTTGCCCAATCAGCTGTGGCCAAGAAGCTCAACCTTGCACAAGCCACTTTGGGTGAAGACCGTGCAGAAAGGATGAGGGACTGTATCAGTTACCTATTTCTGCATGATAACACCCCAAAATTTAGTGGCTTCAAACAACAACCATTTATTTGTCCCCAGTTCTGCCACGTGGGCAGGGCTCGGTGAGGACGCTCATCTCTGCTCTGTGTGGTGTCGATGGGGGAGACCTGCCTGGAGCTAAAGATCCCAGGTGGCCTCTGACCGCGTGTGTCACCTCGGCGGGGGAGCCCAGAAGGGATGGAGGACCGCTGGCTTCTCTCCTTGTGGTGGTCTCTGCAGGCTAGCCAGACCTCTCCACGGTGGCTCAGCGCTCCAAGGTGTCCAAAACGGAAGCCTAGGCCAGGCAGTCCCACAGCATCGCATCGGCTGCATTCTGTTGGTCAAGGCAAGTCACAGGTCCCCTAGATTCAACGGGAATGAGGACAGTTCCCAGCTCTTGGCGGGAGGAGCTACACAGGCACACGGCAAAAGGGCAGGCAGGAGGTGAGAGTCGTTGCAGCCACCTTTGGAAGTGACCTTCCATAGGGACCTCTGCTGTGTCTCGTTACTGTGAGGAACTGTACAGGCTGTGACAGTTTGCCCAGGAGTAGGGGGCTTAGAGTGACAGTGACTGGCCCAGTGACCTACAGCTGGTAAATAAAGAGCCAGGACTCGAACCCAAGCTTGCCGCCCTCTGTTCCGATGTCCCTCCCGTAGCAGGCAGACGCAGGAGGAGGTGCGGAGGAAATACAGCAGCAATCATAGCGGCTACTGTTCATCACGGCCGTGGGCCAGGCACCAGCCACACATTTTCTTACTCAGCCCTACCATGGGGTGGGTCTAACATGCTCCCTTCCAGACACGAACACTGAGGTTCAAGGAGGAGAAGTGATTTCCCGGGGCCCACCACCAGGTAGGTGCTGAAGTCGGGATTCGCACTCAGGGCACCAACACTTCATTGCATAAAAAGCACCAGGCTGGGCCCCTCACTTTGAACCACTCCAGACTCAGGCTTCTCATCTGGGAAGTGGGTACAGCCTCATCAGCTCCTGCGGCCTCCTCCCTTTGCAGACTGGGATGGCAAGTGTGCTGTGGCACCGGGAGTGGGCACGTGGGGTAGGGTCAGGCTCAAAGCTGTTGCCAGTCAATTCCCCGCTCCTGGCTCCCGGTCCACCTGGCATCTCTGTGAGGCCCTAAGACCGGAGCATAATACACAGGCCCAGCAGCCTGTTCCGAGGGACTGTCGGAGACCAGTGGCCACGCAGCGCATCCCTGGGAGGACAGAGCCCTCCCCTGGGACCTCCGGCCTCTAACTGCCTGCGGGAGCTGATTGCTCAGCCTGTGAGGGGATTTATTGCCTCCCATAAACCTATTATGGCACATCCTGCATCCCCAGCCCGGGCCCTGTCACCATGCCAGGTGACAGTGCTGGTGTCTGGGAAAGCTAGAGTGGGGACCTTGGGGACCATGGAGACTAGGGGGACACCCCAGTGCTCAACCCAGCCCCTCTCCTCTCCCAGCTCCTTCATACCCCAGTCTTCATGCCCCCCAGGAGGCCTCTCATGCCCTGGATGCGACCCCAGCAGGATGGGGACCTGGCTCTCCCTGCACCCTTCCCAGGATCCACCCCCTCACTCCCCCTCTGGACTGACACACCACCATGGAGACGGCCAATCCTGGGGATGGCGCAGAGGAACAGAGGAGGAGGAGGAAGCTGGAGGTGGAGGGAAGATAAAGGCAGGCAGGAGAGAAGAGGGCTGGGCCCTCCCCACCATGCCTCCCAGTTCCCAGGGGCCCAAGCGCAGCCCAAAGGCAGTGATCAGCACGACCGTCTCCCAATTTAAGATGAGAACCACAAATCTCAGAGGCTGAGCCACTGCCCAGGGTTGCATAGCTAAGTCACGCCACCTTCGAAAGCACAAAATGCTCCATGTGTGCTTCTATTTTGCAGATAAGGAAACTGAGGTACGGGGAGGGGAAGTGACAGGTCCAAGGTCACAAAATGAATGAGTCAGCAATAGCACCAGCTCTGACTCAGCTGAACTGGGAGGTGGCAACACGGAGACAGCCACCATGGCATCCAGAAAGCCTTCCCATGGGAAACACAAGGTCAGACTGGCCCCGGGGGGCACTCAGTCCCGGAGGAGGGGGACAGCTGGAGGCCCTGACTTTGCTGTCTGACTTGCAGACATTTACATAGCTCGTTAAAAAAATACGGCGTCGTAAAGAGGAGAGACGCGGGCACAGTAAAGCCTCGTCCCCTCTGTTGTCTGCCAGTCCCAGGGCCCCTGTCAGGACATGCCAAGGGCACAGGAGGGAGGCCTGGGTGGGAGGCGGTGTGCAGCTGCCCCTCAGCGTCTCGCAGGGCTGGGGCTGGTGAAGCTTTCCAAGCCTTTGTCTCTCCTGGGCTCTGTCCGCAGCCCAGCAGGAGGTGGGGTGACCTTGCACAAGTGCCTGAGCTTCTCTGGGCTGACCCTTCCCAAGGGCCTGAGAGAAGCCTAAACCGACTGGGTCTCCCTCCAGTGCTCTTCCATCTTCGGGGTTCACCCCAGACCTCAGTGGTATCCCCTGTCCCACTTCCCTGCCCTCACACTTCCCTGCAGCTGAAGTGAGGCACAGCCGCAGCCTCTCTAGCAGGACATTTGTGGCCCTGCCTTGGGCCCATGAGCCCCTCTTTCCACGCTCATACCGGCAGTGCAGTCGCCTGGAACAGAGCAGGAGCCTGCGGCCACCCGCCTGCCCCCGCCCTGGCCCATCCCCCAAACCTTCCTCAGGTGCTGCTCAGTCGGGACATCAAAGCCCCTAGAGGCTTTGCCATCCGAGCAGCCACCTCCCCTCCAGACCTGGAGGTCGCCTCTCGGGGGTCTCCCTGTGTCCTTCTCAGGCAGCCTGCCAGTCATCTACCACCTGGGGCGAGTCCCTGCCCCTCTGCTCACTTTCCCTCTATGTACAGCTGGGGTTGGACAAGATGGGCTCCGAGAGCCCCACCAGGCAAGACAGCCCCTGAGGAGTGGACAAGATCCTCTGCCCCATGGAGCCACCAGCAGGGAGGTAGGGACCCGTGGAAGACCCTGCAGCCAGAGCGTGGAGCGGGACTGCCTGGCCACTGGCTGGCCGAGAGCCGGGAGGACAGCTGTTCCCTTTCTCCTGTGGGACAGCTGGAAGGGACAGGGACACTGCAAGGTTGATGGGCCCGTGCCTTGCCCAGAGGCAGAGGGAGTGCTGGCAGTGTAGGGTAGATGGAGAGGTTCTGTGGTGAGGCTGAGAGCTGCAGGGGCGAGGGCAGACCATGGTGGGTCCCCAGGTCCCAGCTGGGCCCTCCAGCTGACCTCCAGCCCTCCCCCCACAAAAGCAAGCTCTCCAAACACTCTCGTATGAAGCGGGTAGATGAGGGGCAACACCTTGGTAGCACCCGGTGGCTGTGGCGCCCAGTGACCCCAGGCAGTGGCAGGCTAAGGGAGAGTTCCCCTTCATGTAGAGAGCAGATGGCGAGATCAAAGGCAGGCACCAGATTCTCAAGGGTCCCAGGCCATCAGCTCCAGTCCCCCTGGCTTAGGACGAGGAGAATCTACTTGGAACACTTCATCCTTGCCCTTGAAGCCTCCCCTGGGCCAGAGATAGAATCTCCCCTCCTATTGGCTCTTGGTGCCTGTGTGGAAGGTACAGAGGGTGTGGGTGGCTGGGGAAGCTAAGGCAGGGTGTTCTGTAGAGCACCATCCAGGCAATAGGGAGCTCTGGTGGGCCCTTGAGCACGAGAGGGTTACATCTGAGAACCTAAGAAGGAAAGATTTGAGCTGTGGAGCAGAGGAGGGAGAGGCTGAAGCCCCTTCTTTAAGGTGAGTGTGCACACCTCTCTGTTCGCACACAATCCCGACTCCAGCAGCCACACATGTGCACACAGAAGAGCTCGCATTTGTACAGCCTCACACATTCTCCCACGCAGACACCCATTTGCAATCTGTGTCCACACAAGACCTTTTCAAGGCGCCTCCACCAGCAAACACCTTCAGTGTACAGCAGGTAATAGCTTCATTGAAACGCTTAAGCTGAACACTCGACCCTTGCATTCACACTAATGCACAGACCCACAGAGCGGCCCGCACCCCCCAAGCACACAGAGGTGGGGCCATGCACGCAGGCTGGCAGGTGCTGAGCCACGTCCCAACCAAGCCCCCAAGCTCCGACCATTGGAGCCCTCCTAGAGGTCCCTGGCCCGTTTCCATCCCACGGTCTCTCTCCTTCCTGGGATCACAGCGCAGCCAGGCCGGCCTCTGTGTTCAGTGCTCACGCACCCTGCACACACGTGCGTCCCCGCGCACACACGGGTGTAACCGAGGGAGCAGCCTGGAGCCTCACTCCCGCCCTCGGAGCCAGGACCGGCCAATGAGAGCGTGCCGGGCACTGTCTCCTAGGCGACCAGCCGGAGCTGCCTGGCTAAGGGCTGGGGGGGGGGGGTGTGGCCACGGGGACCCCTAATCACTGGGGAACCTGTGCACTCAACCCCTTTCTTAAAGGGTTAGTTGGAAGGCAGGGCTAGGCTGAGGGCAGGAGTGGTAGGGGTGCCTCAGAGGCGCCAGATACTGAGACCAAAATGAATCCCAGCCACGCTGGTCCCTCTGGGTGGGCCGGGGACGGATGAGCATCCTGGCCAGAGGTGCCGTGCGTGGCCGTGAGGGGACCTGGCTCAAAGTCTCCAGGGAGCCTCCATGACTCAGGCCTGTCTCTTCTCTCCAGAGGATTCTGAAGCGGTCGCACTGGCCGCCTTTCTCGTCCTCAGAGGCCCAAGCTCCTTCTCCTCCAGGCTCATCCGTGTTCTTCCCCCTGCTGGGATGTCCCCTACCCTCTCCCCAAGCGCCCGGGTGTGCACACACACACCCAGTTCTAAATCAGTCCCATGGTTTAGGGCCTGCCACAATGGGGACCCATCCAAACACAAAGCACACCGTGAGGTGGAAGCTCGCCCCAGGGGCTGAATGTAGGGATTTCAGAGCATGGAGTCTGGAGGCAGGTGACCTGGGTCCAAATCCTGGCCCTGCCACACGCCAGCTGTGTGAGTCGGGCAAGCTGCCCATGTAACTTATGAGGAGTACGTTAGACCATGCCTGCAAAGCACTTAGAGCAGTGTCTGGCACGGAGTAAGTGACCAAGAAATGTCTGCTTCTACTATTAGCATTCTTATGGATTCCCCGCACAGCTTCCAGCCCCCAGCCTTCATTCAGAACCTTCCCAACTATCGTGGGCCCCTGGACCAGGTGACTCACCGTGGCGGACAAGGAGAGTTTGTCCCCACAATACAGGCAGACCCATTCCAACACCAGGGGCCCTGTGCAAAAGCGAGACTTGTCTCAGCGAGGTGGAAATTCAGAGTCATGGTGAAGACCAGTCATCTTGGTCTTTTACCCTGTGAGCTGCACAAGCTTCTCTGCCCTCTCTCTTTAGGAACGTTATAAACGAGCGTGATTTCTAACAGGCCTCTCATGTTCTCCGCCCGCGGCCCATCGATTGCAGTGGCCACTCTGGGAAGGGCCTATGGCTCTCGGCCTTGGAGAGAGCCGTCACCGTTCGTCCACCTGCTCCCACTGGGAGGGGAGGTTGCTCCTGACCAGAGAGCAGGGTCTCAACTGCAGGAAAGGGCTTTGCTCAGGGTCTCCCCAACACTCTTTCACCCCACACTCAGTCTGCAGTTATACATTTCTCCAGGGCTGCTTCTGCCTGTGTCCATCCTGGAATCTCACTCTCCTCTGTCTCCCGGGACCTCCCTCCTGACTGGGTCGGGTTGTAGCCCAGCTCAGCTGCTACTCCCTGTGTGACCCTGATCAGTTTCCCCTCCCTGGGTCTCCATTTTCCGTCTATAAATTAGGGTGAGGACTCTTGCTCTGCAGCACGCCCCTCCTCCCCTTTTCCCCAGTATCCATCCAACACCTACTTTCGCCACTCCTGGGGCTGGGCACTGGCAATATTGCAAAGAACAAGACAAGCAAGCTCGTGCCCTCAGGGAGGCTGGACACCAACCCGGGATTCACTCAGGGAATACACATTTAAAAACTGTGATCAGAGATCTGAGTACCAGGAACGATGAGAAATCACATGGGGTGGGACAGAAGCAGGCTCTGTGCTTCCCAAAGTGCTCTCTAGCCTGTGTAACAACAGCGACGACGCCCATGGGAGTAATCATAGCTCTTAGCTTGTAAGCACACCTTGTGTGCGGACTGGGCCCCACCTCTCCAGCAGCATCTCTTTCAGGGCCTGGACCCAAGTGGAATTGTCCCGAAATGGTCAGCCCCAGGCAAGCAGCAGCCCCCCAACTCCCTTATCGCTGCAGGACCTCCACTCTGCCCTGCTTTGCATAATTGGCTTCCTGTGCGATCGCTGGCAGAGACTTGGCATACCCTGGTTTATGTCTCTGCTCTACACTAATCAGCTAGGCGCCCCGAGGCACATTACCACACTTCTCTATAAAGCAGGCCTAATCATTCCACTTTACAGGGTTGTTGGGAAACTTGGACACAATGCTCGTGGAAAGCACCTGGCCTGTGGGATGTGCCCAGAGGTGCCAGCTGCTGTCCTTCGCTGGGCCTTCCAGGGAATGGAGTGCAGGGCTCTGGGTTTGGATACATTTTAGCTTTCAGCGCTCTGCATCCAAAACTGAGTGTTAGAACAGCAGTCCATTTAAAGCCATCCTCTAACAAGGAGGTTTCCGTAAGGATATAGAGTCTTAAGGAAGCCCAGGCCTGCTTCAAGGGATAGGAGGTAGGGAGGCACTTCCTGTCCTCTTGGCTCAGCTCCTGGCTGCATGGCAGCTCAAGTCACCTGTCCCTCTCTGCAGAGGAGTGGCTTCCTCTTCTGCTCAATCAGGGGGTGCTTAACTAAGCAGTGACCCTAAGGTGGGAGCTTCGGCTCCCACAGCAACTCACTCAGCCTCCATGTTCAATTCCAAATTCCCAAGAGGAACTATGATGGGCCAGGATTAGGTCAGGTGTCCATCCTTGGTGCAGTTAGCAGAAGCAGGACCAGAAGGTAGGAAAGCCACCGCTTCCAGGCTGTGGGAGGGGCAGGCGTGTGAGTAGAGTGAAATTGATGGCTTTCCCTAGACCAGTCCTCAACTCTCACTGCACATTGGAATCGCCAGGGGAGGTTTAAAAACACGCCAATATGTAACTCCTGCTCCCAGAGATTCTGATTTCATTGATGTGGGCACTGCCTGGGAAACAGGAGATGCGAAAGTTCCCCAGGTGATGCTAATGTGCAGCCAGGTACAGCCCACTGCCTTAAAGACTTCCCGGTAACTGCGTCCACGCTGCAGGTGCTATCCATTCCTCTAATTTGGTCTCATTTCAGGCCAGGTGAGAGGTTCACCCTCCCTGGCCTAAATCAGTGTTTCCCAGGCAGTCCCAAGAGAAGATAAGGTCAGAATTCTGGTTCCCAGTCCTGGGCCATCCCTCCTAAATCATAATGCCTGGGGAGGAGCCCTGGTGAGTCTTACCACCAAGCAAGTTGGAGGACACTGGGCTAAATGGTGACTTTACCCACCATCAACACACCTGATGTGCAATGGTGGGGGGAAATAGCCCAGGTGCAATGGAAACGTCTGTGTAACAAAATGGGAATTGCAATACGTTTTCAGCCCCGCTGCACAACTGTCATCAGTTGCGGCCAACCAGTCCGGTCCTCTCTGCTTTTCCTGAGAGGAGCAGGTGGTAGGGGCAGGCCTGACTCCCCAGATCTCTGTGCCGAAGAACATTCATTGTCTTGTCTTCTTGGAAGGGCCCCTGTTTTTGCAAGGTGCTCCTCAGCCTCCCCTCCCACCCCACCTGCCATCCTATGGTGTGAATGGGAACTGCCCTATTCTTACTGGGGGCACCTGACCTGAGCTGAGCTAACCACACCCACACTTCCTTGTTGCTGAGTGGACAAGGAATCAGAATGCTTTCTAGGATATTGGAACTTGGAACTGGAGAATGTCACTATCGGTGTTTCTCTGGAGTGAGACCAGGAAAGGTGAGCCTGGGAGCTGTCCGGAGCCATGTTTCCAGGTCACAGAGGACGCAGGGAGGAGCAGAGCCCAGCTAGGCAGAGTTCCTGATTCCGGCTTTTCTCTGTGGTCCCCTCAGCAGCCCGAGGTCTGGGTCCCAACACCCCTGGGGCACAGCGATAATTAGTGGCTTCGCTGCCATATACCATGGCCCCTGACTCCCTCCTTCATTCCTTCCCAGCTAAGTCGGCATTTTATCTGAGAGTCTGGTCCTCGTCACTTCAGCCCTGCCATCCCTCCCTGTCTTAAGGCCAGTTTCAGCGGATTTCTGCGTTTTTCAAACAACGTGCCCTTTGAATATAAAGTTGCAGAGAAATTTTAAGAAACGCAATTGCAGAATGAGCTGCCAGGCCTCCCTGTCCCAAACTGAAAACCGTCCGTCTGTGTCTGTCTCTACCTAGAGCTAGAGCTGTCATCTCTTTCCCTCTGCACATCTGCTCCATTCTCCTCCATCCAAGCCTCTCCCTCACTCTCAACACACGCTTAGCAGAGCTTGACGCCCCAGAGAACGCAGCCCCTACCAGGAGCCAGCACACCTTGTATTTCAGTTCCCTGCAACTAACCTCATCTCTGTGCCCTGGTTTCAAATTCCCATGAGACACGCTGATTGGCCGGGTGTGAGTCAGGTGACTTCAGCCTGGCCCAATCAGCTGGGGCGGGGGGAGGGCCGCCATGGAGAACTAGCTCCCTCTTCCTGATGGCGGGGAGCAGAGATGACGTATGGCTAGTAGAGCCCAGGAAGTTGTGACTGCCACCCTGGAGGTGCCCCAGAGAGCAGGGACCTCAGAAGGGCCGCGTGCTATTCACTAGGCGCACGGACAGCATCGTCGGAACTCTGGGACACGAGGGAGGTTACCTTTGAGAAATGTCAGTGACGTCCTACTTGGTCCACGAGGGCGTGTTGCTCAGCAAGTCAAGAAGAGAAGGGGAGTCTCCACCCGGGGTCAGCCGGCTCTGCCAGCAGGCCTAGTGGCTGGCCAGCAGGGACGGGCAGGGGCGACCCTCACCCTCAGCCCTGAGGCAGCTGCTGCAGCCTGCTTTGCATCCTGTCCAGATATTTCCAGTAAATAAACATTGACGCTTTCGATATCATGTTAATTTCACAGGCGGCTGCTCTGCTGACAGTTTCCACACTCCGCCAGCGCCTCTTGTCAGTTTTATACTCACACGCGGACGCTAGCCCTGCTCACAGGCTGCCCAACATGCAGACATAAAAACAAATGGCTCAGAAAGCTCTGGTGAAGTGACGGAACAACATGGGTGCCCAGGCTGGGGGAGAGCAGCCCCGTCCAGGGCCTTAAAGTCAACTGGGGCAAGTACTAGGTCGCAGGGCTTAGAATCCACTAGTGTGACCTTGGTCAAGTCTCTCAACCTTCCTGGGCCACAGTTTTTGCATCTATGAAATGGGCATAATGTTACAGCACTGCTTCTTTGGTTCGCTGAGTAATCCTTGCCTTCTAAAGCCCCTTCTTAAGCTTCACAGGGGAATCCAATCCCAGTGATGGCTAGTGCCTGGCTTTGACCTTCAGCACAGCGGCCCAGAGACAGACAGACATCACCGTTGTGCAAATGGGAAAGCTGAGACCTAATGCAGAGCAATGATTTGCTCAGGGTCACAATGGGGAGGGGAGCAGAACCAAGGCAGGAAGTGGGGTTCCTGCTCCAGCTGTCAGCTGCATAAGCCAGCTAGGCCAGAGGGGTAGTGGAGCTGAGGACCTCTGCCTTGTCCCAAGCCCAGCCAAGCCAGCCGCTTGGAGCATTTAAGCTTCTTGCTAACATACAGAGTTATGAGGTCTCATGCACATCCATGGTTACTCCCATTCTAGAGTGAGCTCTCACCTCCTCCTCGCAGGGGTCCTCCTGTGCTCTAGGACCCTCACTGGTAGCCCTATTCCTGGGCCTCAGTCTCTTCTCTTACTGGCAGCCCACCAGCACTGCCCCCCACTTGATGCCAGCTCACACTGGGAGCTGAAGGGGGCTGACTCCTCTGGCCACTCCTGCAGCCCTCCCCCAGGTGGGAAGGAACAGTTGTACCAACTGGGCTAGCCCTGCCACACTTCCTCCTACCGTATCCCCAAGGGCCAGGTTGGACCCTAAGAGGGACCAGGCTGAGTCTAGGTCACAAGCAAGTACAATGACTACGCACCTCCTTATCTGCCATCTACTCCCTGAATGAAGGCTTCACTAGTCTGAAAGGACATCTAGGGGACACTACAGCCCAGGGGTGGTGACAGGGGACAGGGGCTACATCTCAGCCTCTCAGATCGCTGTCCAGGGATGCTCAGATGGCCATCTTCTCTGAGAGCAGGGTTCTGGGGCGCCCACATGGCAGCTCACACCCACGCACTCCTGGCGCCTGCTTCTGCTCAATAAAGACTCGTTAATGGACTAAAGTGAATTAGAGTCATTAACACTGATATCAGAGGCAGGCAGAGGTCGGCGTCTGCCCTCCGGACCCAGCCCGCAGTCTGGAGATCTTAGGCAAGGCCTTCAGCTCTCTGAGCCTCAGGGCCCTCACCAATAAACTGGGACACAAATGCCCCCCTCGGATGGCTTCCCATCACCTGCTGAGGTTGGCATTCAAGGCCTCTTGGTCTGGCTCTTTCCCACCTCCCAGTCCCTGCTGCCCTACATGCAGATTCATGTGCTCACACACCCAGCCGCATGCTGTGTTCCCTTCACACACCAAGCACCAACATGCCTCCAGCCTTCACACATGTTCCTTCTGACTGGAAATTCAGTCCTGTTTTCTCCCTTCCCCTCTCCCAGCCTGCTGACCTCCTCAGCAGCCCTCAAAACCCTGTACCAAAGTTACCTCCTCTAGGAAGGCTTCCCTGACCCATCCCCACTCCAGCATGGTTCGGGTGGTCTCCCTCTCTGGGGCCACCTAAGGGAACTACCCATAAAAGCGGGGTTATGTTTTGGAAAAATTTAAAAGAAGCCACACTTTCCCCGAGAGAAATTGCCCAGGAGGGCTTGTCCCTCAGCAAGGCAAGAAGAGAGCAGGGCCAACTTCCCTCAGGTGTCTGCCTCCCTCGCCAGGCTGCCAGCCCCTTGAGCGAGGCCACAGCCCTGGTCTGTCTCACCCCAGGGCTCAGCACACAGTAGGTGCTTTCCTCAGCTGGGCTCCCAGAGGGGGCAATAAGGGGTAGTTCCAGGTGCTGCGTCCAGCACTCTTTCTGCAAAGGGCATCTGGCAGGAAGGAAGGGCACGGCCCCCCTCAATCCCCTCTGTACCCCCTACGCTGTCCCTGAGTGGCACCTTTAGAATGACCTAATTTTTACAGATTTTTCCTGCTTAATTACAGCCCACGTAACAAATAATAAATAAATGAAGGCGGGAGGGAAGGAGAACAGAGAAGCTGCCAATCTCTCGCTGCCACAGTTCAGGAGCTCTGAGCTGGGGCAAGGTGGGTGGGAGGGAGGGAGGGAGGCTTTCAGGCTGGAGTATGGCGCACTCTCTGTCTCTGTCTGTGTCTCTGCTGCTCAGTGACCAGCTGCCCCCGCTCCCTCAGCGCTAAGACAGATACCCTGGGGTCTGTCCAGGCCACAGAGACCTTTTTGACCACACCAAGCAAACACAATTCCCTTCCCTGGCCCCTGGGAAGGGAATTGTCTCCTAAATAAAGATCATCAACTATAACTGGCCATTTACAGAAGGCCTTTTATGTGCCAGGCACTCTGCTCAACCAGTAATTCTGAACCTCACCCTGAGCCATTCTGTAGAGGGGGAAACTGAGGCCCGGAAGATTAAGTGGTCCTCTGCGGAGAGGAGGGTCTGATTGCAAAGCTTGCGCTGTCCATCAAACCGTACTGCCGGCCACAGGGGCAAGCCCACCTGCTCTGAGGATCAATACCCCACCCTTGTTTTGAGTATCTCCTGGGGCTTTTGCGCTGTTATCTCTGCTGCCCAGGAAGGGAAACAACTCTTTTGTCTCTCTGGGCTGCGTATGGACAAGGCGCAGCCGCAAATCCTTCCCCCTTTTCCACTGCATACACTGTGTGGGCGGAGATGGTCAGGAGGAATTTTATTGAAAGGGCTGTAAAAGCCAAACACAAAGGAGTCCCCACAAAACCCCCAAACAAACAAACAAACAAAAACTCACATTTTTTTAAAAGCATGCAATCGTGATGGCTGAGTCCTGGTTTCTTTTTTCTTTTTAATTTCAAAATATTAAGGGGATACAAATGTTTTTCTTACATGGATACCTTTTATAATGCTTAAGTCGGGGCTTTTAGCGTGCCCATCACCCGAGTAGTGTTCATTGTACCCGGTAGGTCAGTGTTTACCCCTCCTCTCCCCCCACCTCCCCCTTCTTGGTTTCCCATGACCTTTACATTTCTTTGTGCCCATGTGTACCCAGCGTTCAGCTCCCAGTTATTAGAGAACTTGTGTTTGTTTTCCATTCCCGAGATACTGCACTTGGGATAATGGTCTCCAGTTCCATTCAAGTTGCTGCAAAAGACATTATTTCATTCCTTTTTATGGCTGAGTAGTACTCCACGGTATGTAAATACCACATTTTCTTTATCTGCTCATGAATTGATGGGCACTTGGGTTGATTCCTCATCTTTGTGATTGTGAATTGTGCTGCAATAAACATTCGAGTGCAGGTGTGTTTTTGATAAAATGATTTCTTTTCCTTTGGGTCGATGCCCAGTAGTGGGATTGCTGGGTCGAATGGTAAGTCTATATTTATTTCTTCGAGGAACCTGCATACCGTTTTCCACAGCCAAGTCCGGGTTTCTAGTCTGTGGAAGTTGCGGCATCCGGTGTGGGACAGGCAGCACCAGCGTTTGCTGGGGCTCTGAGTCACCTTGCCTTCCATTCACAGACTCCGTGGGGAAGAACTGGGCCCTGAAGAAGAAGTCATCCCAATCCCAGCTCCTCGGGCCAGGGCTGATTTCCTCTCTCTGTCAAGAGCCCTGTCCCTTAGAGGAATCTGGATTTCTCTGATTTTAGGGGTGGATGAATTCCTGTCCACCTCCCCCACCCCCAAGGCTCTCGGCCACAGGAATGGAGAGTGGCAGCTTTGGCCTCTAGAAGGGTGGGAGGAGGTGGCACGCTGCCCTGAGTGTGTCATTCCTGTCCCTGCCCCAACCCAGGGGCTCAGCCCCACGTCCAGCCGTGCGGTGGGGCTCTCAGGAGCACCCAGGCCGGCTGGGGAGGCAGCATCCAGGCAGGGACAGAAGGCAGCCATGTAAGGTTTGGCAACTCATTCATTCATTCACTGAATGTTAGTGAGCACCCAGTGTGTGCCCAGCCATGCACCTACTGTTGCCGGCATTGGGGACACAGCGAAGAACAAAACTGACACGCGTTCCTGCCTTTGCCGATCTTGTGGTCTTGGACAGCAGTAGCAAACATTTTCTGTAAAAGGCAGATAGTAAATACTGTAGGCTTTGTGGGTCACATAGAGCCTCTGTTGCATATTTATCTTTATTTTCTTACAAACTTTGAGAACGAAATAACTATTCTTCGTTCATGGGCTACACAAAAACAGGGTGCTGTGTGAATTTGGCCCACAGACCATAATTTGCCAACCCTGGTCCAGTGCAACGCTGTCCAATAGAAAAATACTGTGAGCCACGTATGAGCCATGTATTAAATTTTAAATTTCCAGTAGCCAAATTTAAAAAGCAAAATCGAACAGGTGAAATGGATTACAATAACATCATTTATTTAAGCCAATGTATCCATAATATTGTCATTTCAACATGTATTCAATAATTTAAAATTAATGAGATAGTTTACATTCTTTTTTCGTACTAAGTCTTCAAAATCTGGTGTGTATTTTTTACTTACAGCTTATCCTAATTCGGACTAGCCACATTTCAAGCGATCGAACAGTCACGTGGAGCTAGTGGCCACGATATTGGACAGCACAGGTCTAGTGGAAGGAACAAACAGTAAACAAGATAAGTAAGTAACATGGGCCAAATATTTGAGGGTGGTCAGCGCTATGGAGGAAGATATAGCAGGGAAGGGGATAGGGAGCGTTGGGTGAGAGTCCCTCTGATTCCTGGGCCGCTCCTAGGTCTGGGAATGTCACTCGGGCCAAGGATCCTGTAATTCCCAGGGGAGCAGGGACGTCGTCTGCAGCATTGTTGAATCTTCCAGTGGACAAGACCTGAGAGGCAGCATCACGCCCAGCCCCTGCCCGGGGAGGGGACGTCTTTCCAGCCCCTTGGCAGACTCCAGTCCGGCCTCTACTTATTCACCTCCCTCCTGGGGACTAGGTTGCCTCCCTAGGCAGCCTCTTCCTCCCAGCTGGTGTCTCTGATGTCACCCCTTCCTCCTTCTTGACTTTGTACCCAGAGTAATATATTTTTTCTAAATTTTCTTTATTGTAAATGGTAAAATACCCATAAACATAAAATGTACTATCTTAATATTTTTAAGTGTACAGTTCAGTGGTATTAAGGACCGTCACTGTTGGAGTGATATTTTTAAAAAGAAAATATTTTTATGTTAAAATTTTTCAGTAGCTTCCCACTGCTCTTAAGTCAAAGTCCAAAGTCCTTACCTGGTCTACACAGATGTATCGGCCAGGGTACTTTTGGCTGCAAGTAACAAAATATCCAGTGAGCACTGGCTTCCACCATAAAGAAACGTACTGGCTTGCAGAACGTAGACTTAAGTAGGTGGGCCTCAGAGGTGGTTGGTTCACAACTCAAAGATATAATTCCTTCTCTCACCTTTCATTGGCCAGAATTGAGTCACATGCCCATTCCTGAACCAATCACTAGACCCTTGATCTGAGGTCACTGCCCTGCTGGGGAAAGGGTGGGGAGGAGGTTGTGCCGCCCCGCTGTGTCCACACACTACGCCTCCAGCTCTACCGCAGCCTAACCCTCCCAGATCCAGCCTCCTCCAGCCCTGTAAAGTGCCCCCTTTGCCTCTGAGTCTTCACACGTGCTGTTCCTTCTCCTTGGAATGCTTTTCCCATGCTGTGCCTGCATTCCCTGCCTTTGCCTGGCCACCTTCTCTTGTCCTCTAATCCTCAGGCCGGATGTCATCTCAGGAAGACCATGCCTGGTCTCCCAACCAGGTCAAGGGCTCTGTGAAGAAGGGCAGGGACCACAGCCGACTCACTTCCCAGTGTCCAGAGCAGAAACTTTATGAAGTAGGTGCTCAAGAAGTACTTGTCGAATAGGCACAAGTCCCAGATCTGCCTCTGACCTTGGGCATGACCTTGGCCAGGTCATGGGCACTTCTCTGGGCCTGGCCTGGGTTTGGGGATGGTAGGAGGATGGGAGTGCTGGGGGCTGAGGCGGGGAAGCAAATCCAGCGCTGTGTGGCCAAGGGCCACCTGCTGCCACCCTGTTCAAGGCAGGGCCTCTGATGCCTGCGGAGCTCATGTTGAGCCGGCTCCTCAGCAGCGACAGCTCGGAGGCTCTAAGAGGGTGGGAGGCAGGGAAAAGCAGGATTGAAATTCCATCAGACGCTCACAGAGCCTGCTCCCTGGAGCCCCCACGCCTTTGTTCCATTTAATCAATATGTAATTAAACTGAAATCCCAGCTTAAGAATTTCTAGCGGTGCTAAGACCAGGCTTTCAGAGGGTCTGGCAGAGCCGAGGCTCCTGGGTCCTGCAGCCATTAGCCCCTCGCCAGCCGGGCCTGCCCCCGCCCTGCTGGGCCTCAAGGTCACCTTCCCCAGCCAGCCAGGCCAGTGTGGGACTCTGGTCTTCCGCACAGCCTTCTGGGGGTGATGGCAGGACATCTCAGGAGCAGGTGCATGTTCATTGGATCCCCAGCCCTACCCGGGGCCATTGGGGTTCTGGTCACCCTCATGTGACAGGGGGAAACTGAAGAGAGTATGGGCGTGGCAGAACTGGGACTCAAGCCCGCCTGTTCCGCTGCCACCTCCTGTCTCCTCCCTCCTCTGAGTGACCCAGACAAGGGCACCCACACCACCCGCTGTGTGTGCTGAGCACCTACTGTGTGCCAGAGGCTATTCTGACATCTTTGTGTGCATGAACCCATTTAGTCCTCACAGCAGCCCCGTGAAGGAGGTACTATTAACTCCATTTTAAGATGAGGAAACTGAGGCACAGAGTGCCTGGTGTCACCAGCTAGTTGATGGCAGGGCTAGGACTTGACCCCAGGCTGTGCTTGCTCCAGAGCCCTTACACACGAAGGGCTCTAGTGTGCTGGGACCTTGCTAAGGTCTGCCTGGGAGGACACAGACTCCGTGACGCCCTGTCACCACGAGCAGGCAGAGCCCCCACCCGCCTCCTTCCCTGCCACACGGCCTCCATGAGCCCCAGAATTTGCTCTCAGAAAAGAGGCCGAAACTCCTTCCGGGGCTCACACCATCAACACCTAGGGGTCCCAGTACTCCCACGTGGACAGTTCCGTGTTCAGGGAAGTCTCAAACTCTGCCCTCGGGCCAACCCTGGCCCACAGAAATACGATATGAGCCACAAACACAAGGCACATATGGAATTTAAACTTCCCGATAACCACATTAAAAAAAAGAAAGAGTGGAAATGAATTTTAAGATGTATTTTATTTAACCCAATGCATCCAAAATAAGATCATTTTAACATGTAGTTAGTATCAAAAATTATTAACGAGATATTTCACATTCTTTCATTGTTCTAAGTCTCTGGAATCCAGGGCGTGTTTGCGCAGTTTACGTTCAAGGCACATCTGAATTCACACGAGCCACACTTGAAGTGCTCAGTAGCCACATATGGCTGGTGACTCTTGTATTGGACAGGGCAGACGTGGACAATCACACCCCGTGTTCTGTTAAAATGCCCTAAGAATGGAGCAGTTGGGATTCCTGCTTTCAGGGCCGTCTGAACTCGCTCAAGCAGGGGGCCCGTGGGAGAAAGGCCTCAGGGAGGACTGACAAGTAACAGGTGCACCCCTGCCTTCGGGGTTTGGGGGAGGGGGAGGAGCCAGACCCTGCAAAATCCAACCTTGGGCGTCTAGTCGGGTGAGGGCACGGGGAGCATTACCACACAGGAGGAGGCCGCTCTCCGGCCAACCCAGTTCCCTGCTCAGTCCTCTCTCCCCGCCCCGCCCCCGCAGCTGCCACTCTGACACTTGGGGGTCTCCTGGGGGAGGAGAAGAGGGAGCCAACCCAGAGGCAGCCCTGTCTTTCCAGAGGGTTGGAGAGCCCAAGCCCAGGTGCACAACGGATCGGTGTCCCTGGGATCCAGGCCCGTCTCACCCCTCCTGCCCCTGCCCCTGCCCCTGCCCCTGCCTCCTGGGCAGGCGGGGCGACCCCACAGGGCTGAGTCGCTCCTCACTTCTCCTAAGAGCGTGCTGCTGCCGTAATCTCTGGTAGACAGCACAAACCCACGGCCAGGTCCCCAACAGGCCTGGCCCAGCCCAGTGAGGGAGGAAAACGGCTCTGTCTCTTTGGAAAGCAGAGGCCACCTTTTCCAAACAAATCAGTGCTTTGCCTTCAGAAACACAGGAAGCTCAAAGCCAACAACAACAGAAACATGTACGGTTACTCCCCGGGCCCTGACTCAAGCCTGGGGAAGTGCGGTCCCCCACGCACATACCGGCAAGGCAGGGACACGGAGGCCTCAAGAGTTGGGAAGCTTCATGCCTGGGAGTCTTGGAATCTGCTCTTGGAATCTTTCACTCCTTAGAATTATCATCACATCTTCGATTCTTCCAGGGTAGGTGTTGCAAAGACGCCTGGAACCAAAGCGTGTGAGACTCCGCTGCTGCTCATACCGCAGCTCCCACACCGCCTCCGTCCGGGGCGCGCCGGAGCATCTCCCCACCCTGGCCGCTTGGCTTTGGTGCGCCCCAATTCCTCAGGGCAGGGTGCTCCTGAGAACTCTCCTTGTCCTCCCTGATATTCAGGGAGGGCTACTCCAGAACACCTCAGAAATTTGACAGACTGTCTCCCAGCTCTTCCAGAAGAGGAGGACACCAGAGCAATCAGGCCCTTCAGCCAGTGCCCAGAAGAGGCTGGCAGCCAGGTACCCACGCTCCAAGAGTGAAGGTCACGTGGTCAGCAGGACAGCCTCTCTCACCCACCTGTTCCCTGCTGACCCAGCCTCCTAGGTCAAGTTCTAGGACCAGGAAGGCACAGCGCCCCTCCTCTTCCACCTGTCCGCCAGAATCTGGGTAAGAAGCATTCTAGGGAGCCATCTGGGACCTCAGTAACCAGCCGGAACTGGCTCCAGCCCTGAGTACCTGCTGGTAAGGACCCTCTGAGGCATCAGAGGAGGGTGCGAGGGTGCTGAGGCCAGACCAGAGTCTAGGTGAAGACTAGAACAAGGTGGGCAAGGCCAGGCCAGCCAACGCTGGAGTTTCCCAGCTAACACGTCTGTTCAGCATCCATCCGTACTCCTCCCATGCCCCATGCCCCAATTAAGGTAGTAAGTCCCAGGTGCAGAGGCTCACGCCTGTAATCCCAGCACTTTAGGAGGCCAAGGCAGAAGGATCACTTGAGGCCGGGAGTTTGAGACCAGCCTGGGCAACATAGTAAGACCCCATCTTAAAAAAAAAATTAAATAGGCATGGTGGCACGTGCCTGTAGTCCCAGCTACTCAGGAGGCTGAGGCAGCAGGAGGATCGCTTGAGCCCAGGAGTTCGAGGCTACAGTGAGCTATGATCATGCCACTGCACTCCAGCAGCCTGGGCAACAGAACCAGATGCTGTCTGTAAAAAAGCCGAGGGCTGCACATCCTCTGTCCTCCTGGTGCTTCTGGAATGTTGTCCTTTCAGATGGAACTGTTTAGATCCAGGAGCAGAGTCTCAACACCACACTGGGACTGTGACCAGGAGGGAGGCTGGGGGCTGGGCCCAGGGACGATGGCCAGGACAGTGAGCATGTGCGGCAACAATGGTCTAGCCAGACCACTCCAATCTTCTCTGGCCAAAATTCCAGTGGAGGAGCCGAAACAGCCTTGGAGTTCTGGAAGAGTCTTTCAAAAAGAGCGATGTCTGTGGAAGCACCCCGAATCCTCCTTGGAGCATAGGAGGTGCTCGGTAAACCCACTCTGAATCCAAATCTGCAGGCCATCGGGGTCCCGTCCGAGTGCGCCAGCAGGAGAGTGGCCAGAATGTGACCCCTGTGAGCAAAATGTGCAGAATGGTTGGGGAGGACTGGGGGTCAGAGCTGTGATAATGACGCTGCTCAAAATGACCAGCCCCAGGCTAGGCTTGGCTGGACCATACTTGTTCTGGGCAGGGTGAGAGGGCTCCAGCAGTCCCCAGCTGGGCAGGTGGGTGGCCAGGTCCTTCCTTCTCCATTGGAGCCGCAACACAACCGCACTGGGGCCAAAACAAACCTCCTTCCTGGGGCTGTCCCCGCAGGCTGCTCCCCTCCTTGCCTCCCTCCCTTCTAGCCCATGCCAGCCTTTAAGGATGATCTATGGGCTGCGTGTGGAGAAAGGGCAAGTTGAGACTGAAGAGAGAGCTAAGAAAATGTCAGATGGTTCAGCTCCCAGGGGGCAGGCGGAGCGGGAGGCTGGCTCAGGGGCGTGACGGCCCTGGTGATTACAGTCCTCCACAGCTGCCTCCCCCACAGGCAGGACCCTCCTTTGCAGGGGGTGGCAGAGGCTGCCATGCCCCTGTTACACAGGGGTAGAGGGAGGGTCCTGGCCCTGATCCCTGAGCCAGCCTGGTCCTGCCTGGCTCCCCATCTCCCAGCTCTTAACCCATCTTTCAGCTGCCTCTGCAGCTGCTCCAGCGGTTACCAAGGCAGGCAGGACGGGAGGAGAGGTTGGCAGAACAGGGTTGGTCCCTGGAGGTGACTTTCAGATTCGAGGGCCAGCAGAGGTCTGGGAGACACCGGGAAGTGCAAAGCCTCCCTGAGAGCCACAGGGCCTTAGCATGCCAGTATCCGGGAGGCAAGGGTATCGTGTGGAGCTGAAAGCAAGCTCTCCACCTTGCCCCAGTGGGTCCAGTTCATGATTTTTGCCAAACCATCATACTATCTGTATTAGTCTTTAAATCAACTTATTTATGTGGAAATTTTATTTTAAAAGATACTTTTCTGTTAGTACATTAAGAGAAAGCCCAGTCTCAATTTTCAGAAATAGAAGGTAATGAAAACGATATAATGAAAATGATAAAAACAAAAGCCACATTCTATAAATATTAACTAGACCCAGAAGCCAAGAGTCTTGGCACCCGAGGCCTGTTGTTTTGGGTTTAGGACGAGGAGATTTGCAAGAGTTAGAGGTGCTGAAGGCACACCAGCGCCAACTAGAGACTTTCTCAATGTTTCCAGAAGGCTGGAAACCATCTGAAAGCAGAATCGCTTTCTAACCAGGTGAAGATTTAATGACATGATGACGTGTGCACGCGTGACCCAGAATTGCCCCCACCTGGTCCTCCTTCACTCGTCCATCCCACCCGAACCACTGGCATCTCCCGCCAGGATTATTGCAATGGCCACCTCATGGTACCCCCCACCCCTGTCTCTCTCCCCACAGCAGCAGTGGTCTGTTTGGACAAGTCACGTCCTGTCACTCCTCCCGCAGAAGCCCGAGTGGCTCCCCTGTCACCCAGAGTAAAAGCCGAAGTCCCTCCGTGACTGTGGGATCCTGCTACTTCTCCAGCCCCTTCTCTGGACACCTCCCACTCCCCTTTCCCGGGGTCTCCATGGCTTCCTCCCTCACCTCCTTCAGGTCTTCACTCAGATGTCACCTCCTCCTGCCACCTTTCCTGCCACCATAAAATTACGGGCCCCCCACCCCCCACCGAGACTTCCTCGTCTCTTTCCTTGGTTTATTTTTCTCCTTAGCATTTATCAACGTCTAACGGAACACATGTTTTACTTATTTATCTGATTTATTGACCATGTCCCCACTGGTCCACAAACTTCACGAGGGCAGGGAGTTTTGTCTGTTTTATTCACTGCTGTGTCCTCAGGACCTAGAAAGCACTCAGTAGGTTTTTGTTGGAGGAAAGAACGAAACTTAACCTGTCGCCAGCTGCAGGAAGCAGATTTGGCGATTACTATCCCATATTACAGAGGAGAAAATTAAGGCCAAGGTCACGAGCCAATAAGCAGAGTCAGGATTTTCAAGACAGACTTCAAATCTTGTGCTCTTTCCAAAATGTCACGTAGTTCAGGCCCCTTGTGTTACATGTAGAGTGACAAGACCTAAGGCTAGCTGGCTCCCGAGGGGGGACTTGCACCTCCGGTTCTGCATCTGAAGGAAATGACAGACTCAGTGTGGAGCTGCCTCCGTAGGTAGCAGGCCCTTGGTCTCCTCCCTCCTCTGCCTTCACCCTGGGGCAGACGTCCCCTAAGCACCTGGCATAGGCGGTCGTGCTCTGCCCCTCCCCCTGCAGCTGTTTCCCCCCAGCCCCCCCCAGCCCTGCCGTCCCCCTCCCTCCCCTAGCCTGCCCCACCATGTCCTGCACACCTGGATCCACCTCCCTGAAGCTTCTGCCACTTGGAGAGGGATGGCCCTGGGAGACCCCAAGGCCACACAGTCACAGAGCTGGGAGGCTTCCTCCTGGCAGAAAAGCTCTTCACTGAAATCGCAAAGAAGAGTGGCCCCAACACTCCAATAATCACAGTAAGCATGACATCGTTTCCACGATTCACGTCTTTTCATCTCAGCAGCTTCTTCGGGCTGGTAGTGAGAAAGCCATTCCCTCATCCCCAGCCAAATCCCCCCCAGAACCCACCGAGCCCTTGTCCTGGGCTCCCAGAGCTTGGCTAGCACCCTCATTCACTCAAGGAGCCGGTCCCAGCTCGGAGCATCTGCTGGGTGCCACACTAGCGCCAGGTCCCAGTGCCACCCCCCACCCCCGCCATGCTCACAGCCTAGGGGGGTAGAGGAGGTAACGGCAGCCCCTGGTGAGTTCTCAGATGTGGCCGCAGAGGGCCTGCACCCCACCCAGAAGTGCAGACTTCGTCCTGATGGAACGGAGAGCCCCGATCAGAGGCCAGGCTTTGCTTTTGTGGGACTGAATGTGTCTTCTCCCTGGGATCCAGTCTCAGCTGGCACTGGCCACATAAGTGACAGTCTCAGGCTGGGTTCTCCAGAGGCAGGCCCGAGTCAAGGACTCGAGTGCAGGTACTTTATTTGGGAAGTGACCCTGGGAAGTAGTGGGAGGGGAGACGGGAATGACACAGGGAAGGGAGGGACGCCAACACAGGGTGCATTCATGAGAAGGTGACTGCCACGGCCATCAGAGTTTAGTCTCACTGGGGACCTCTGAGGGACCGCATGTAGCACGCCTCAGAGCTGCCCCATGCATGGGCTGAGGAGGCCGGAGTATTTACCTATGTCTCCCTGTCCCTCCATTAAGGTTGTTCCCAGGAGTGGCAGCTTCTGGCACTGCTAGGATACCCCACCACGGGCTGAGCTCGCTCCTGGGGCTGAGGAAGCCCTCAGCAAAGAACTACAGACGCTTGCAGTGGGAAGCTGTGGGGTAGGCACGCAGACTCATGGGGTATGGGCAGGGCTACGGCGTCTGCCTCTCCCTGAATGTTGAAAAGTCATGTAACTTCGGAGCCTTAATCTCCTCGTCTATAAAATGGGGACAATGCCAACTCCCCTACAGGGTTGTTTTGAACATTAAATGAGATAATAGCACAGAGTAGGCACTGGATATAGACTGGCTTCTTTCTTTGGCAATATTGTGGACTATCCAAGGCCATTTCCGAGAGTCAGTGACGACTGCCCGGAGCACGGTCCCCACTGGAACCCCAGGCCCATAGACAGAGACATGAGTGACTACTGTTCAGTGATTCCTCTTAAATGACTATTCCACCGCCGCCGGCTGGTCCCCTTGGAGGAGCAGGCCCTCCCACGCCTCTGCACTGCAGGGACTTCAGTCTGCACCACCTGTCATGCGGGTGTCCTAGTCTGTTCCCGCTGCTGTAACAAAATCCCTCAGGCTGGGGAACTTATAAAAAAACAGGAATTTATTGCTCACAGTTCTTGAGGCTGCCAGCAGATTGGAGTCTGGCGAGGGCCCGTTCCTCCTGAATGCCTCCTCCCCACGACGTCCTTGCACGCTGGAAGGAGAAAGCAAGCTGTCGCAGGCCTTTTGCAAGGGCACTAACCCCATTCGTGAGGGCAGCCCTAACGATCTAATCACCACCTCCTGTCACCTCTTAATATTATTGCACCCGGGACCAGGTTTCAACATGTGAATTATGGGGTCACACTGACATTCAGACCATAGCACGTGGGCAGAGAGGCCTGCGAGGGATTGCCCTGCCCCTCCCCATGCCGGACCCTGATCACTGGAGAGGCCACAGGGCCGGGGCAGGGAAGGCCAAGGAGGAAGGTAGAGGGATTGTGCGGGACGTTGAGCAATCCTGGGCCCTGATTACAGAGTGAACACCCCGCGAGAAGCCGAGGGCACTGTGGCAGATGGGCTGCGGGCTCAATGCCTCTTGCCCTGGGAGGCTGGGAGGAGTCTCGGGAGGAGTCCCGGGAGGAGTCCTCCATGGAGTGGGAGCCTCCCCCAACCTCTCTGGCTCCCATCCACCGCCCCTCCCCCACCCACCCCATCAGCCTGGGCCTCTAGTCTCCTGCCCCTGGGGGTCCCTGAGGAGAGGGTCAGGCCAAACAGCTTCCTAGCCCTGCCCTCAAGACTGCGCTGCCACTGCCGCTGCCACCCAGATGGAGGCCCGGATGTCATCTGGGAGGAGAGGAGGGAGCAGCTTCTGTGACTGTCAGAGGGTGAGGGGCACTGTGGTTTACGTGGCTTCCTGAACCCAGCCAGGAACGGGGCCGGGGGCGGCCAGGGCTGGAGAAGGAGGAAGTGGGGGGTTAGTCTCCTCTGTCCCCACCCCATTCACATCAAAGATGCAGCCCCTGCAACTGTCCCAGGAAGCCCAGAGCAGCCGGTGTCACTGCCCCACTTTATGGATGGGCAGTGAATCAGAGGGAGGCGTATCTTCCTTCAGTCGCATTCAGGACTCTCATGGTAAGAGAACGACAATGGGCACCAATGGATTTGTCTTCCGAGATCCAAGTGACACTAACTGGGGTTTCTGGTAGCCTCAGGCATCCTCGAGGCAGGGCTCTGAGAGCACCCACAAAACCTCCAGGAGGGCAGTGCTGGGTCCGCCCACTGTGCACCAACCTGGACCTGTCCCCCCATGAGTGCCCTGGCTGGCGACCCTCTCCATCTGCGTCCCCACAGCCGGCTTCCACCCACACCCTGAGGGAGGAAGCTCACAGCGCTGGGCAGGTGCAGAGAAACTTCTGCCCACTTTGGAGCATGTCTGCGTGCCTATCTTGTCTCCCTGGCATGCACCCCTGAAATGCTGCACCCCCGCCGTAGAGGAAGACTGTGCAGAGAAGTCCAGGAAAGGAGGGGACTAAGGGTTGCCTTCTGGACTGGGGCCACCGGCCTTGTCAGGGCCTAGGAGTGACCTCCCCTGCTTCTCCTTCCTCTGCCGCCATGGAGGGAGGTTCGGCCAGCACCACGCTCAACCCAGGTGAGAAGGCTCCTGCCCTGAGCTCTTCTGTTTAAAGGACCCTGGAACTCTCTGCCAAAATGGGTTTCTCCCGCGGACTCACCAGTGCACACACTCAAGGCCTGAGGGGTGTCTAGGGGCTGTTTGCAGGGGTGGTGAGGGACGAGCTTGTGCACGTGTGCACGTACCCACATAAGTGAACCAGGCCCTTCTCAGGGTGGCACAGAGCTAGGGGTAGTGGGAAAGGGAGGAGGCTGGGCCAGGGCTGGGGGCTGAGGCCTGAGTGCCAGTTCTTGCCAAGAAATCTATAATTGAACCTGGCCTTTCTGGTTGCCATTTGTTAAGGTAAAAGACTAGGACATTTTTTTTAACAGTTTATTAGCCTGATGTATGACCTTTAGGTATCTAGGCACATGGTACTGAGCCTCCATCTGTACCATCGCCCAGATCTCACGAATGTGCGCGCTGGGCTGGGAGAGGGGGCTGGGGCATTGGATTCACTTCCCTGTGCTCTGAGATGGCATCTCTCAGCAGTGTGGGGCAAAGCAGCCACCTCCCGGGTGATGTGACTAGAGGCACAGCTGCCAGCAGGCACCAGACTAGAGGGTCTCCCAGCTGGCAGGGGTCTAGGTTCAGCAATCAAGGGCCCATTGTACAGATGGCAAAACTGAAGCCCAGGGGGCCGCAGGGATTTGTCCAATGACGCACACATGTCCCGTGAGCATGCACACGTGTGTGCAGGTGCAGGGCACCCGTGCTCGTCGGTGGGGGCCCGTGCACACGAGTGCGTGGACTGGTGGATTGGTGGGGTTCGTCCTTCACGTCTCTCCGCATCAGGGAAGATCCATCATTTCCTTTTCCTGTAATGATGTCGACCTGATTAAAAATTTTATTGGATTTCACAAAATAATTTCATACACAACGTTCCCTGGGGGCCCTGCTGGAGGAGGCCATGGCAGAGGATGGTGGGGATGAGGGGCTGGGGGGCTGACATGAGAAGAGGGAGTGACAAGTAGATTTAGAAAGAGGTTGAGTCAGAAAATAATTCATGTGTGGCTGAAACGGTCGGCGGGGTGCAGGCCGGGCAGAGGGAGATAACAAGCCGTCCTTTTAAGTCGCGCTCTCTGGAAGCCGTGCGTGGGAACGTTGCAAGTGGGCCGGCCGTGGGGAGACATCAGATGGCCCCGCACCAGGAGGGGTCCTCGGGCTACGGGAACAAAAGACGGACACTCAGATGTTCCTCTCAGCCCAAGGCTTCGGCCCACTTCTGGGTCAGGAATGCCAAGGTCTGCAGGCGCACTGGGGTGTCAGGGCCAAAGCCAAGGGAGCCTCCGGATGGTGACAGCCGAGGGCAGGCCACGGGAAGCCCCTTCCTACTGTAGTGGCCACACCGTGGACACATTTGAGAACCTACAGGACAACTAGCCTGGCTCAGTCAGCCCCTGGCTGAGTCACCTTGGGAAAGTCATCCACCCTATTAAGCCTCAGTTTCCCTACTCTGCGAGGTATAGAAATGTGGGGAGGATGCAAGGAAAGTACAGATGCAGGGGGCACAGATGGGTGCCCAAGCCTGGAAGCTGCTGTTTTTGTTACTACTGCTGTGATTTATTCATTCTTTCGCTTATGCTATAAGCTCTCATTCATTCTACCTGCTCTCTGCTGAGCACTAAGGATAGAGCAGTGACAAGTCCCTGACGTTACGGGCCTTACATGCCAGTGGGGAAACCAACACCAAATGAAAGAATGTAAAATATGTTGTATTTTTGATGGTGATAGGTGCTATGGAAAAAAATTAAGCAGGGACTTGGGGGTGCTGGGGAGGGGCTGCAATTTAAACGAGTGTTCAGGGAGGGCTTCACGGAGGAGGTGGCCCTCAAATACAAGTGCAGAGGGGGTGAGGCTGTGAGCCCTGTTCAGATTCTCTGAGGTCAAGAGCACAGTGAGTGCAAAGACCCTGAGGTGGGGCATGCCTGGTGTGTGGGAGGAACATGGAAAAGGCCGGGGTGGTAGAAGTGGAGGGAGCTGGCGGGCGGGGAGGTGACGGGGCCAAAGGAGTGTCTGCCCCTCCCTGCCTCTCATTCCCAGGCCCACCCTATCCTGCACAGGCCAGCCTGTCGGTTCTGACCACGGGCCTTGTTTGTATGATCTCAACAGGAGCAGGGTGAAGTCGATACAACCCCTGGGAAGAGCGCCTGCGAGGACAGACAGAGTGTCTGGCAGGCTCTGGCCAGATGCCAGGCTGGGAGCCCCTCCGAGGCGAGAGCCCCATCGCAGCAGACACAGCCGAAAGCCCCCATGACCAAGAAGAAAACATGAACCTGCCGTGGAAGCCACGATCGGCCAGGATAGAAGGCTTGGGACACGGGCTTCTGTGGGGGACATGGCCCGCTCTACCCTAACTCAGCTGGCTCCCTGGGGTGCCCACTGTGTGTCAGCCCCAAGATATAGCCAAGGTCAAGTGTGTCCAGGACCACTGTGCTGGCTGAGGGGGAAGGGGCTGAAGTCCAGCCAACACCCTACTTGCCAAGCCCTGCACCATGGCGTGGGGCTACAGCCACTCCAACAAGGGCATCTCTTTCTAAGTTGCACAAAGTGCTGTGAGGGCTAGCAGCGACCCACCTTGGTCCCTGCCTGAGGAGCCCCCCATGCAGTGGTGGATGGACAGGGCGGGTCCTGGATGGTGTGAGACAGGTCACTAAAAAGAAACTCACTGCTCGGTGTTGGGAGTGTCCTGGCTGGCGTCGGGCCAGGCGTGCCAGGAGATCGAGCCCAACCTGAGCACCATCAAAGGTGCTGGGAGTAACCAGGTGGACATTGGGAGGGTTGAGGGGAGCAGGTGGTACCCAGGGAACAGCCCCAGCAAGGCCTGGAGGTCTGGGTGAGCATGGTTTAGGCAAGCGGAAATAGCTGGAACAGGGGGGGTTTGCAGGGGAGGGGAGTGGGGGTGGGCAGGGCACGGGCACCCAGCTTAGGGGCTTGCACGTTCTCATCAAGATCTCAGGAGGGCATCAGCTTTGCTTTCTAGAGCAGGCTCTGGCTCCAGTGTGGAGGTTGAATTGGAGGGGCCAAGGGGACCACGGAGGCATCCAGGAGAGAAAAGAGGTGTTGGGGAGCGTGAGTTGGGGGCACAGCGTGAGAGCCACTGGGATGCAGAGCGCTTCCTGTGTGGGAGGGATGGCGGAGGCGGGGGCAGAATCCCGGGGCTGAGCAGGTCTGAGGGCAGCAGAAACGGGGGGCCAGCTTTGGGCACGTGTGTCTGAGCAGTCTGTGGGGGATGGGCGTCCTCACCTGCCAAAGACCCAGGAGCCAGGTGAGACCTGGGTCTTCTCAGCCCTCACTCTGCCTTCCACTGCTCCGTGCTGCCTTCCCACCTCCTCCTCTTTCTCTGTGCCCGTCCCCACCTACCCTTCCAGGTCCCCAAATAGCAAGCCCTGGACAAGGGTCAGCGGAAAGGTTTTTGCCAAGCGGAGTTATTTTTACAAAGTGCCCAGATATTTTTAAAAAACGGCAAAGCCCACAGGGGTGCATGCCTTCCAGGGTCTCACTAAATCGAGAGTGGGGACACCGACCAGCCTGGGCGGCCCAAATATTTGCCGCGTTGCTGGGTAACCACCAGTTGGCCCCGCAAGCTGGCATCTGTGGAAATGAGGACTTGGAAGGAAATTCGCACAGCCACCGGGGCCTGGCATCAGAAACCGCTAGCGAAGCCAGGAAGCGCCCCGAATGTCTCCTGAGAGGGGGCACACTGATCCTCCGGAAGCTGCCCCCCCCCCCCGGGAGACAGGAGGCGTGAGATGGGATTAGCAGCTTCCTAGGGAGACCCAGGTGGCTGCAGGAGCCAGCTCACAAATGAGCCATCACGTGGCTCCATGGCTCCGCTGTGGGGCGTGGTGGGTGAGGCCGGCTCACTGCTCCAAGCCCCCCCGGCCCCGGTGTCCATCCCCCTCTCTTGCTCTGGGCAGCTGCAGTGGTCGCGCACAAGGGAGCATCGGCTATTTCTATGAGGATCTGCCCACCTCATGTCCACTTTGGGCAGGAAGAGGCATACACAGAGAGGGGGCAACTCACCACACGGTGAAGCTGGACATGCCCCCACACCCACCCACTCCGAGCCAGGGGTCTGCCACGTAACCCACCACCAGGTGTGGGACTTCCTAAGAGTTGGGAAGGACATCCGAGGGGCCAGGACACCTCCCAGTGGGGGCAGCAATCCCGGCTGCAGTAGCCCAGGCCAGACAGCACCCGGCAAGCGCGCACCCTGCGGGGTGGCGGGGGGAGCTCACCACCTCCAGAAGCAGTTGGTCATCTTGGAGACAGCGATAACTATTAGAAAGTTCCTGAACCTGAGCTTGGCTCTTCCTTTGTGGGAGGGCAGGGGCCGCGGGAACACCAGTCACATGTGAGGCTGTGATGACCCAAGTGGGTTCCCTCCCACCCCGGGAGCCCCTGAGGTCCCCAAAGGAGGGCTTGATGCTCAAGCTCTGGGAACACAGTGTGACAACGTGCATCCCTAACCACAGAGGGCAGCAGGTGGGCAGGCAGGGAACGAACCCAGCTCCGTCCTGTGCGAACTCCAGACCCAGTACCCCCAAGCTGGGAGACCAGCAGGGCTTTGCTCCTCTGAGCCTCTGGTTTCCCCTCTGTAAGATGGGTGCGGCGCCGGTACTGTGGTGGACCATGGTGAGGAGGCCATGCTTAACGGTCACAGAGCCACCGGCAGGGGCTGTGTAACTGGGAGATGAGGTAATTGTCCCTTTTCCTCTCCAGATGGCCCCTGCTCTGACCCAAGCGTGCCCTGTTTCCTCTGCCATCAGAAGGATCAGGCCTCTCCCAGCTCTGTTCCGCCCTCCCTCTGTCCTTTCTCCCCTTCCGGCAGAATCCTCCACAGGTGTTTGGCATGAGCCGTGCCCCTTGCCTGGACAGCTGCCTTCCGCCCACCTCCACTGCTCAGCAAAGGCCCCAGTCTCAACCCCCAAAGGCCCATCCTCCTCCTCCTCTTCCTCCTCTTTGTGGCTTGAGGCACAGCTGACATCTTCTGTCACACATTCTGGCCTCCAGGCAGAAGACTCTTGCTCAAGCTCTGTCTTCTAAAATCTTTTTGGAGCCTCCTATACCTCTGGCAGCATGGCAACCGGTGGTGTTCTGCCCATTGTACAGGTGGTGGGACTGAGGCACAGAAAGAGGAAGCCACACACTCCAGTGTAAAGAACCCAGGGTCTGCAGCGGTGGATTCAGATCCCATTGCTACTTGCTGGTTGCGCCACCTTGAGCAAGTTGCTTAAGCGCTCTGGGCCTCAGACTCCTCATTTGTAAAACAGGGAGGAATATACATTGTTGAGGATTAACGAGTAAAAGCACTTGGCCCAGTGCCTGGTTCACCGTGAGTGCCTGGTAAGTGCAGCCTTCCCCTGGGGCAGAGGCCCAGCGAGGGGGAGCCTGACTGCCAGCCCCAGACAAAGCAGCAGCATGGGGTGTGGGCAGGGCGGGGGCTCTGGGCCTGAGCTGCAGCCCAGGGACCCGAGTGAGCACAGAAAGTGCTGAGCTGGTCCGAGGTGGGAGGCCAGAGGGCAGACTCAGCAGTTCCAGCCTCGAATGGGATGGGATGGGATGGGATGGAGGGCTGGGCAGTTGATGAGAGATTATGCTAAAATGGGGGTTTCTTGCATCTGTAATTACTCCCTTCCCCTGGGCCTCCCTAGCTGTAAAGGGCTGGGGCTCACTCAGCGTTTGTTGGAAGGAAACTCGGGGTCCTCCCTGCCCACCTTCCTGCAGAGCTCAATTTCAGGGCCTCCCGGTCCTCACACAGATGGCCACACCGTCTCTCCTGCTCACTGTCCCTGTTTCTCAGAGGCCGAGTGGCTCAGGCTCTGCAGCCACTGGGAGTCCTGGCACCGTGCCCCACGGGGCACCCAGGTGCCTATGGGTCTGGGTTCAGGCCTGCCCAAGCCCTGCCTTTGTTCAAGAAGAGAAGAGAATGCCCATGGCCAGACACCTACCATGCACTCCCCAGCCATAAACTCACTGGGCCTCACAAACCCCGCCTTGCCCACCTGCAGGTCCCTGTACTTGGAGTTGACATCCACATATTCCTCCCAGGAAGGCACTGCATGCCCAGCTCCGCCTCCCTGACTTCTGGGAGGGGTCCCTGATTTTCCCCAAGGAGCCTCCCCCTCCCCCACTCTCAATCCTTGCAGTGGGGCTGACTCTTTCCCTGTCCCTAGGAGTGGGCATGTGACCTAGGCCTGGCCAATGAGAGAGTCGCATGCTTCTGATGACACTGATTGGTTCAGCTTTGGGCACATGACATAAGCTAAACCAATAGTACTGCATTCTGGAGTTTAGCTGGAAGTGGTGGGAATGGAGCCAGTAGGACGTAACACTGGAGCTCCCAGGGGCCACGACAGGGAGGGAGCCAGTTTAACCACCACTGAGGAAAGCAGAGCAGAGACAGAGAAAACGTCCTCATGAAAGCATTTGGGCCTCTAGATCTAGCTATGCCTGAAGCCCACATGCCCCTGGCTTTCTCAGCGACATTAGACTGTAAGTCCCCTCTCTCTTTTATTCTTTTACTTAAGCCACTTAGAGTTGAGTTAGGGTCACTTGTACCCAAGAGAGCCTTGACTAACCCAAGAATAAAGATGCTGAAAGGGCAGGGCAGAGCCCTGTGGCACTGCAGTGGGGACATCCGTCTGGGCTGACAGCAATCCACAAGTCGGTTCCCTTGGGGACAGCAGCCTGACTAGTCAGTCGCAGTGCATGCCCTGTCTTCCGGAGCCTCGGGGCACCATCCACCTCACCAACGTCAAGTGCAAAGCCTCGAAATAACCGAGGCACACCTTGCACCCTAGTGCCCTGTCAGGAAGGAGGATTTGGTCACTTTGGCCTGCCCCACTCTTGGAGAACCACATGGAGCTTTCTCGGGGTCCTCAAACCTCCTTTGTGAAGGCCTTCGGAGGGTTGGGCTGGGACGAATGTCAGGTTCACCGGCAGCTCCAGTTGGCAGCTGCGGAAGGGCTCTCTCTGGGGACCCGCGAGAGCCTGCGAGGCCCGTCCACCAGCCCCGGAAAGGTAGGCAGATGCAACAGGATCTGACAGGCCAGAGTCGGAGCAAAGGCAAGCAGGGGGGGAGCGGGCAGGAGAAGAAAGGGCTGCTTCAAAGCTCATAAAATCACAGCGAACTGGACTGCCCAAGATGAGCACTAGCTGTTTCCCAAATTATGCAGATTTGTGCAAATTTTATGCAAATTAGCCACGCTAAGGTGGCAGGGGGCACTTGCTGACAGCCTGGTTCTGGAGACTTCTCATCAGTCAGCCTCAGCCTCATTCAGGGAGTGAAGGAGCTGTCACCCTCCAGGCAGCAAGAAGGGGAGGGACAGGGTCTGCCCTATCCCAGCCGCCTGCCCACCCTTCCCCTCTAGGGGGCCCTCTGCAAAGCCAGACCCTCCAGCCCACCCTCCACATCTGGCTCCCGTCCTAGGCTGCCGACTCAGAGATAGCCACTCTGGTCACCTGGTCCAGCCAGGTCTTCCCATGGCACAGATGAGGAAATAGAGGCCCAGACCTGGAAAGGGACCCGCCCTGTCCCTTGAGGCCTCGTTGATGGACTCAGTCTGATGCACTCACCTACCACGCCCCAGGAGAGTTGATCTTCTGTGTGGTCAACGTAGGCAGCCATCTACTGACTTCCTACCCGACCCGGCCCCAGACATTTTCCCTAATCCCATCCCTGTACGAGAACTCTACCGTTTATGCTCTGGGTCTTTGGGATGGGGTCAGTCATCAGAGCCTGGGGCTAAAAGCTGGCAAAGTTTGGTCCCCAAGGTGTGGGTGCTGAGGCCTGGGCCTAGGTGATCCAGCGACTTGTGCTGGGAGAGCTGAGCCTCCTCTGAGCTCATCCCAGCCTTGGAGCTCTCAGCCCACCTGGGCAGCCGCCAGACTGTCCCTCCACCCGTTCATATTCTTCCCACCCTCCAGCCGCAAAGACGGAAACAGTAACACAAACGGCTCGTCTCTGTTGCACGGTTGCTTTGCACCAGGCACCATTATAGACATTTGGGACCTCACCGCAGCCCTCTGGGTTAGAGTCTGTTACTGCCCCTGCCTCACAGACAAGGGACCGTGGAGCACAGAGGCAAAGTCAGTTGTTCGTGGTTGCACATCCTCGAAGTGATACAGTGGGGGCTCACCCAGGTTGCCTGGCGCCAGGGCACAACTTAGGAGACCTGCTCAGAGCAGTCTCCCTCTTCCTCCTCCAGGAAGCCTGCCCTGATTTGTGACGCTAAAGCCATCTGCCCGTGTCAAGGCTGCATTCACGCGAATGCACGATTGACCCTGCAGCCCCAGAGTCCAAACCTAGGGCTAGGCCTGGCAAGAGCTCACTGAGGACAGGGCAGGGCTCGCCTCCCCTGTCCCCACCAGAATGTTTCCCCATGGTGGCCAGCACACAGCCAGGCCCCCGCAGGGGCCCTAATCAGAGCTGGGGCCTGAGGGAGGGCTGCAGAGGGGTCGAGGGCCCCCCCACCTAGACAGGGTTCCAGCACCTGCCATGCGGAGCCCAGCTCTCCACGTCTGGGTGCTCCCTCCCTGCCAAGCTCCCCTGGCGGAAGAAAAAGAGAGAAAGGGCAGAGGTGGGTCTGAGCCGGGGCTCCTGCCTGCCTCCTCCCTGCCCTGGACCCTATGCCTTTGTCCACAGAGGTGGAACTTCCTTTCGGGTCACAGACAATTGTGAGGATCGGAAGGCAGCCCTGCATCCTGCCCTAACAGGGGACGAAGGCACGAGCAAGGGACAGCCTTGGTTACTCACGGCCACAGGGCCTCTGGCCGTCCTGCTTGCCCTGCCACCCCAAAGCCGGACGTGGCCTGCCGGCCCAGCATTCCTGAGCCCCACCGGCCCTCCCCAGTGCCAGTCCAGGGTCTGGGGGCTGCTGCTTGTGGAGCCGAGTGACATGGCTATGGGATGAGTTTGGGCAGTCTCTGTCCACCCAGTGGTGACCCTGCTCCTCTTGGAAGAGCCCCTGGTCCCTCTGTCACCACTAGCCGCTTACCTGACAGCCCCCAGGTAGCAGGAGGTCTGTGGGGCCCTGGGCCTCCCTCACTGGGCAGGGGCCAAAAGGCCAGAGGGAGGCCCAGGGACGATGGGAGGACGTGGGCTGTGTAGTCAGCTGTGCCACCTGGGGCAAGTCACCTCACCTCTCTGAGCTGTGTGACCAATGTCTGTGAAGGGACTCATTGCTGCTGCCCAGGATTGACGTCAAATAGCATCCAAACGCCCTGGCACGGTGCCGGGCGCACAGGAAGCACTCAGAGGAAGTGAGGCCCTGCTCCTCAGCCTGGCTTGCGGGTGGCGCCCACCCTACCCCAGTCAAGCCCGGCTCCCTATGACCACCGTGGTCACAGCCGGCAGTGCCACCTCCACCCACCGATCCTTCAATTCCCACCCCATCCCCCACCCCCCGCCCCACCCCGAGGCCGCCTTGGGCCAGAACCGGAGAGAGTGAGCAGAGACGTGGCAGGATATGAGGGGTGACAAGATGAACCCCACCACTGCTGGCTCACCGCCCGCAACCCCTCCCCACTGCCCAGTGTCTGCTCCTCCCACGGGAGACCAGGGAGCCATGCGGATCTGGCACCTTCGTCCCCTGCGCACCTGGCTAGACCGAATCATCAGGATGTTCCCTATAGCAAAAATCAGAAACTGCCCGCACGCCCCCGTCAGCAGGGAAATTGTGAAAAGAACTAAGGCTCATCCTTTACAAAAGAAAATACCTTGAAACATTTAAAAGGAGTCAGGCAGATCTATATATAACAGGGAAGGTTCTCCCAAACATGTGGGGGAAGAGCAATTTCCAGAGCAAGATCTATCCAGTGGGATCCCATGGATGTTAGCAGAAACGCCACGTTTGTGCGCATGTAGCTATTTTGTACGTTAACATGTTGCGTGGCGGAGTCCCCAAGGCGCCCCTCAGACTGTTAGCGGCGGGAGACGTGGAGGGTGCTCGGGGAGCAGAGGAAGCCCGGCCCCCCCTTCCCCCCCCACCCCCCCTTCCCCCCCCCCCCGCCCCGTGATGTGCCGCTGCACTGTTTGAGGTTTTGTGGTGAAATGTATTCGTGGATTACTTGGATGCACATGTAAATATTTTTAAGATCATGAGATCATGAGAGTGAATTCACGCACACACATTGCAGCGGGCCCCCCTCACCACAGCTCCCCTGGCCCGGGTGGGCCCCGCCCGGCTCCTCCTGGCTGCCCCCTCCCACCACCACTCCCCCCACAGCCCACCCTCCTGAGCGCTGTGTTCCAACCTCAGGGTCATGGAACCGTCAGCTCTGTTTTCACAACTGTCCCTCAGCCACTCTTGGTGCCATCCTTGCCCCTGATCAGGCTCCGGGTCCCATCAGCTTTGTCACGGCTGCTCCCGCGGGCCCAGCAAGAAAGCATGAGCCAGGGACAGGTTGGGGTGCGGCCCGGGAGTCCTGGCTCTCACTCAGGACACAGCCCCCTTGGGTCCCGTGGTAACAGCTTCTTTGCAGAATCACGGGGCCATGAGTCTGCTGTGCTCTGCGGAAGAAAGAGCCTGAACCCCAGCTCTGTCCTGTGTCTGGCGGTGTTGGGGGCGACAAGGGAGGAGAGGACCTGGTCCTGCACGTAGGCAGCCCCTGGCCTGGAGGCCCTTGGAGGCTCCCCTTGCGCAAGAAGCGGCGCTGGAGCCCAGAGACTGGCCGGACTGCTTACTGCGCACACTGGGAGCCTCAGGGAGGGATACTGGCCTGCCGAGGCCCGAGTGAGGCTGCACAGACCTTCTGCCCAACCCCAACCTCCCACCCCAGCCTGAGGTCTGGCTTCTCCGAGTCCTTCCTGAGCGGCTCCCAGTGGCAGAAGAAAGTCCAGAGGCACCAGGAGAAGGCGACCAGGCAGGGCACAGAGCCGGAGGAAAGGCGGAGTGCGTGCGTCCTGGTGGGGGCCCAGGGAAAATATTGACTTTCTGGCCAATAAAGCCAAATTCCATGAAAGCTGCAACTCCAGACTGAGAAAATCCATCAGTGTTTCATAAATATTTGAAAGTGTCCGGTTGATGATCGTCCTGCGTTGGCTGCGGCCCTGGGTCTGAGGGGCAGGGACAGAGGCCCGGCTCTCAGCAACCCACCAAAGCCCCAGAGCCACGTAGCCACCCATGCCAAGCTGTCGTGTTTGGGTTCACTTCTGAAAGGACTCACAGGAAACCAAAAGCAGGGCTGGCCGCGTAGGAGGGGAGGGAAGGCCTTTTACTTTGTACTGCGTTATCTTGTTGGAATTTTGAAAGGTGAATGTGTTCCCTTTTCAAAATAATCAATGAAATGTTAAAGCTGTCCTGGGGCCGTTGCCTCCCTGGTCCTGTTCCAGTGCGGTGGGGACATGAGGAAGGTATAGGCTCAGGCCCGGCCTGGGGCAGCCCGTGTGGCAGGGGAGAACCAGCTGTCCCTGCCGACTTCACAACAGCTTCTGGCTGGCGATGGTTTGTGCGTCTCTCTCCCTGAAGACCTGTGACCTCTGGAGGGCGCTAGGATGAGTGTCTCGTTGTTAAACAACCCTGAGTGTTTGGGGGAGAGGCTCTCTGTACCACAGATGTGGAACAATGACAGGCTCATCCGAGTACATTCGTGACAGACTGTGCCCCTGGATGTCCTGCCCGTGCCCCCCACCCACGCTGCTGGGTTGGTCTTCAGTGGCCAAAGGTTGCTTACCTCCACCTCGATTATGCAACAAGTGACTCTTCTGCCACTGGGAGCCGGTTGAGAAGGACAAGCCCCCGAGGGCATTCAGTCCTGGGCAGAGAGGGTTGTCCTGCATCAAAGGACAGTCAGTGGCAGGTCAGTGGCAGGGCTGGTCCTGGAGCCCAGACCAGTTTATGGTGTCTAAGCCAAACTTCATTCCACAAAGCATGGCAAGACCTCCTTTGTGCAGATGTCCTTGGTTCCGAGAAGGTCACTCAGCCTGCAGCCTGTCCTCCCCAGGCCCCTGCCAACAGACAAGGAGCTGGAGCCAGACCCTGTGCAGGGTCCTCGGGGCCTGGCTCGGTGTTGCTGAAGAACACAGCACCTTCAGCAGCCTCGGGGCCGTGTGGACATTCGTCCCAAAGCACTAGCAGCTTCCCCTCAGGAGGTCCTGGAACCCTTGGGCCTCTGTCCCCACATAACTCAGTTTCCCAATCACAGCTGTGTGCAGTGGGCTTGCTAGCGCCGGCCCAACAAAGACAGGGGAGTTTCGACTTCTTCCCGGGCAGCCGGCGGTCAGTCTGCAGTCCCCAGAGAGTGCCGGTGGCTCAGCCCCAGGACAGCGGCTGCAATTCCAGCTGCAGGAGCACAAGGACAGAGGACTCTCATGTACTATGGGCAGAAGGGTGGGTGTTCCCTGGGGGAGTGGACTGAGCTGGGCCTTAGGAGGCTGCTACTCACCATATCACATGTGCACACACATGTGCAGGCCTGGGCAGCACATGTGTGTGCTAGAGCCGGTTCCCCTCGGCCCCAGGAACAGAGAGGCAGAGTCACCGAGGCTGCAAAAGGCAAAGGAGTTTATTGGCTAGCTCGAGCTAGGGTCCAAGTCCCAGAGCGCCAACGCAGTGGCCTCTCCACGAACCAGGACCCCGCCCTGGGGTAAAGGTTAAGTTTTTATACTTTTCTGTATGCTAGTTTTCACACGACACGCTAGTCTGCACACGACACACTAGTCTGCACACGACACACTGGTCTGCACACGACACACTGGTCTGCACACGACATACTGGTCTGCACTCCATCCCCCTTTAGTTTATTTGTTCTTTTAGAAGTGACTGATCGTGTTGGCTCCTGATTGGTTGACTCTAAGCTTCGGGCTTTTCGCGCCGGCGCCAGTTGTAGTTAATGTCATTTAGGGGAAGAGGAGGGTCTCCGACGGGGGCGGGGGCTGTTGTTGCATACCTTCTAGTTTTGGGTTACAAGCGATACTGGGAACACACGCCCTGCACAAGCCGTTCATGTGCTGATCATGTCTTGCCCTTCTTATCTACTTAGTTGGTTGGAGGCCCCTGGACTCTCCAGCCCTTTATCAGGAAGTAACTTGCGGTCACCTCCCCTGGGCCTTGTTTTCCTTTACTTTAGTGAAGCCTGCCATGGCTCCACTTATGCTAAGCACCAAGCCAGCAAGCCATATATACAGAAGCAGAACTAGGCTGTTAGCTTCTCACATCCAGGAAGCCTAGCCTATCATGGAGTTACCCTTGCTCTTATACCTGTTTTTCATTCTGATTAACTATATTTGTCAAACAACTAAAAGCAAGCACAGTCACAGAAGCGAATAGCATCAGTTAGAATCAAAGAGAGCACACATTTTCCTACTATCAATTCCTGTTCTTCATGTGCACATAAGCATATCATGCATGTTTGTATGTCTTTATATATGCCCAATTACACGCAGGACCATAGAAAATACATGCACGTGAGCAGAATGTCCTCTAACACACTCAGGTGGACAAGCAGCGGGTGCAATGGAGCTTGGAGGGTCCTTGAGTCCTCAGGCAGGGAGCCCGGGGCCAGGCAGAGGAGGGGACTCTGGCAAACAAGGGTCCCCCACCATCTTCCCAGCTCAGGGTCCCCCACCCATCCCCAGGTTTTCAAGGGGAGGGGAGGAGGAAGGGGGAGGGCCTGCACCCCTGCCTCTAGCACTCGTGCACGTGCTCACGCTTCATTACACCACACGGTGTGGGCGTAGGTCCGAGGGAGGGCCTTGTTAGACATTGTTCTGTGCCAATGAATTAGTCCCTGCAGCCCAGACCCGCCTGCTGGAGATAGGAGCCCCCCTGGTGGCCCTGGCCCAGCTCCCTGGTCCTTGCCTGCTGCCTTGGCCATGCCCCTGCCCGCCTTGGCCATGCTCTCTGCTCCCCTCCTGCTCCCACACCGTCCACCCTCAGCCCTCAGCTCTCCCGCCTCTGGGGTGAGTTCTGGGGGTCCCCCTGGGTTCCCATTTGCGATGTGGGGCACCCCTCCCCCAACCTTCCAGGCCACAGACTCTCGGCTTTGAGCAGATCAAGGAGGTATCACAGCCTCTGTCTCTGCCCCTCCGAGGACCGGATCGCTGTCCCACAGTGTGTGCACCGGGCAGAGTTCAGAGGGGTGACTCGGCACCCCCCATTCCACACTCTGAACAGACTGCGGTTGGAAGTTTTATTCCCTTCATTAGCAATGGTGGGGTGGGAAGGGACATCTGGTCACAGAAAGTCCAGGCTGGGAGTCATATTATCCACATCTCTCTCGTTCTCTCTTGGCCTCCATCACCCTCTCTACGTGCCTCAGACACATGTCCCAAACCTGCCCCTCCTGCAGTGTCCGCCACCCCAGGAACCCTCTTGACTCCTTCTCCCAAGTCCTGTCTGCCTTCAGCTCTCTCCACCTCTCCCTTTCTCTCTGTCCCCGTTGCCACTGTCCTGTCCCAAGCCACTATTATGTCTCCCCAGGGTGACTGCAACAGCCCCCCGCTGGCCGCTCGGAGGGTCCCCCACTCCTCTGCAAACCTCTTCCAGCCAAGCAGCAAGAGCTTTCAAAGCCATGAATCAGACTTCATTGCACTACCACCTCTTCCTTAGAAACCTACGCTCCCTCCCAGCTCCTAAGGCAGCTTATAGCACCTGTGAGGTCTCTCCAGGGCAGTTCACCCCACAGTCCCTCCAGCTCCCTGCTTCCAGCCACACTGGCCACCTGGCCTCAGGGCCTTTGTCCAGCTGTGCCCGCCACCTGGAGTACTCCCTGCTCTGCACATGGTAAGCGCCCACTGTAGGCCTCAACTGAGAGAGGCCCTGCCTTTCCCCTGAAAGAAGTCTCTCTGGAACCCCCAATCTGGAAAGGTCTTCTATTTCTTTCTCATTCTACACTGTTCCTTTAGAGCACTTATCCTAACTTATTATATATATTTAGTTATGCATTTATTTTTCTAATATCTGTCTCTTGCACCACATATTAGTCCTGAGAAAGAGCCAATGTCTGTTTCACTGACTACTAGAGCACAGTGCCTGGCACAAAGTAGTTGCTCAAGAAACGCATGAATGACTGAATGGACGGTGAGCTGGTTGTTAGAGCCTCTTTAGCCGGAAGAGAGAGGAACACGGGCACCCACGAAAGAAGGGATTCAGGACAGGGAGGGTAGCCTGGATCTGCAAAGACAAGGACCCTGGCTCTGGGCTGGAGGGGGAGGAGCAGTGGAAAGACCCCCCTCGGGCAGCCCTGTGGGCCCCAGGGACCACGTGCAGAGGGAGTGGGGAGGGCTGCGCGTGTGGGCATGCGTGTGTGGCTGCGGGAAGGGGGAGGCAGCCTCATTGCTGCAGATTTGTATTCCTGCCGACTTTTATTTCAGGCCTTGTTTATTTCTCCTTAAAACGCGGCTGCTATGCCAAGAGTCGTACCCGAATTAGCTGCGAGTGTGTAATTTTACAGCTATTACCCGGTGTTTCTGTGACTTGGGTAATAATGAGGGAAATATAAACAAACATAGGCAAAGGCAGTTTAGCGAGGAGGCCTCCTCGATGTCTCACTTTCCACGTGGAACAAGTCCCATCCCTGCCCTGTCCCCATTCCTAGCCCATCCCCAGTCCCGTCAGGCCCAGGAACCCGGCTCGCCACCCCTCTCTCAGCGAGCAGACAGGCATCCGGAGGCACAGCCCACCCGCACCCAGGCCCCTCGGCTCCCTCCACAAAGGCAAACAAAGGCGACCTAATTATGTGGTATTTCCCTTCTCTGGTGGCTAATGGCACCGGAGCATGTGTGACATTTCGCTCTCTCTCCTCCATTATTCTTGCTTATTATCTGGCTGCTGCTGAGCTCTGGGCTGAGGCTGGCACTGACCGCACCCCCCCCCACTTTGCCTCTCTGTCCCTTTCCTCTCCCCGTGGCCAGCCCCCCTCCATCTCCTGGGAGGGGCAGCAAGCTTGTCCCTGATCCCCTGGGCCCTCCCGGGGAAGCAGGACCTAGCAGAGGTCTGGGCTGGGTGGGGCTGCCTCGGTCCTCAGGACCCCTGCATCTTGCCTCAGCTCAGCCGCAGCCTCGCAGAAGAGGCCTCCGAAGTGTCCCTGTCCGCTCTGTGCCTCAGTTTCCCTATAGCTGTACCATGATGGGGTGGGACTCAATCCCCAAAGGTTCCCCCTGGTCTAACATCGAAGGTGAAGGCTTGGGGGAGAGGTAGTGACGGCGGAGTGGGGAGGGGCTTATGCGGGTGGGGGAGCAGGCTGTGTGTATTCCCCACCAGAGGGGGTGGGCTTGGGCCAGGGTCGCTGCAGGGCCAGGGCGGGGGCAGACGGGAACACGCTGGAGTGTCATAGGGGGGCAGCGGGGCCTTGACTTCAACACACAGTCTTTGAAAACGCCAACTCTGTTTTTCTTCCAAATAATCTTCATTTTTAAAAAAAATTACAAGAAAGAAAGCAAAAAACATCAAACTTCCTCTTGTCTCCCCTAGAGGCAGCTCTGTGAATAGTTTGCTGTGTACCGTTGCCAACTTTTTGTGAGGCGCATTTGTTCTATATATTCTTATACACAGGCTTTTTTAAAACACAAAAATGGGGTCACGGCACACATATCGACCGGCCCCTCGCTTTTCCCCTCACTGACATCTCCCAGGTCGGCACATAAGGGCCCATCTCATCGCTAAGTGCCCGCAGGACGTTCCGTTGTCCTGCCGGACCACCAGCCCCGTGCACAGGGACATGCACTGTCTCCACTTCGGGGCTGTGGGAGTTTTTCGTACTATAAATAATGGTTACCTGACAACCCCAAAGCATAGTGTCTTAAAACAGCGTCCACTATGTCCCGAGCCTGCAAGGGAGCCAGAGGACTGGCTGGGGGCTGCAGGTCCCGGGTGGCCCGGCCTGCGATGACTCGGGCCTTTCCCCGGTGGTCTCGCCCGGCAGCAGGCTGGCCTGGGCTCATCCTCATGGGGGTGGCAGGCTGTCCAGAGAGCAGATGGCAACATGCCAGAGCTCTTTAGGTCTACACGTGCGACTGGCACACGGTCACGTCCGCCACATCCCACTGGCCAAGGCTAGTCCAAGGCCAGTCCAGATTCAAGGGGTGGAGAAACTGATGCCACCTCTTAATGGACTGAGCTGCAAAGCGACATTGGAAAGGGACAGATACGGGGAGGTGCGGCGGGTTGGGGCCGTCTTTGTGATTGATCTGCCAACGAGGCCGTCACAAGCATTCCACAACGAACAACCCACTTCCGTCCGTTCCACCAGGCTGGTGTTTCTGCAGATGCCAAAGCGGGGCTTAGGGGGTGCTAAGGCTCTTGCATTCTTGAGGGACAGTGTTATTAACTGCAAAATTATTCCCAAAAATTGTCACTGGGAGTGAACTTCCAAAGCAGATAAATTGGAGGAGGGATGGAAAATCTTTACAGAGCCTTCCAGGATCTGTTACTGACACCTGCCAACCTCAAAAGTCCAGGGAAAGAATAATGATAATGGTCACTATAGAAGACTCAGGGGGCCTGACTAGGTGGCAACCAGCACCCCTGCCTCTGGGCCCAGCAGCTCGGCCTTCCCAGCCTCAGTCCTGACATTTAGGTCTTTAATCCATGTTGAGATCATTTTTGTGTATGGTGTGAGGAAAGGGGTTCGACTTCATTATTTTGCATGTGGATACCCAGCTGTCGCAGCGTCATTTATCAAAAAGACTGTCCTTTCCCCCACCGAATGGTATTGGCTCTCTTTTTGAAAATCAGTTGATCATAGATGTGATGGTTTCTTTCTGAATTCTCCTGTCTATTCCATTGATCTATGTCTGTCCTTATGCCAGTAGGACAAAGTCCCCTATGCTCCACCTATTCACCCTCCCTCCTCTCAACCCCGGCAACCACTGGTCTTTTAATGTCTCTATAGTTTTGCCTTTTTCAGAATGTCATATAGTTGGAATTGTATGATATATAGCCTCTTCAGATTGGCTTCTTTCACTTAGTAATATGAATTTAACATTCCTCCATATCTTTCCATGGCTTCATCATTTGCTTGTTTTTAGTGCTGAAAATTATTCCATTGTCTGGATATACTATGGATTATTTATCTAGTCACTTGCTGAAGGACATCTTCGTTGCTTCCAAGTTTTGTCAGTTATGAAGAAAGCTGCTATAGACATCCATGTGTAGATTTTTGTGTAGACATAAGTTTTCGATTTATTTAGGTAAATACCAAGAAGCACGACTGTTGAATTGTATGGTAAGAGCATGTATAGTTTTGTAAGAAACTGCCAAACTGTCTTCCAAAATGGCTGTACCATTTTGGATTCCCACCAGCAGTCACTTGCACTTTTATATAAATTTTAGGATCATCTTGTCAGTGCCTACAAAAAGCCATGTGAGGTTCTAGTAGGGATTGCATTGAATCTGTACATCAATTTAAGGAATATTGTACTCTTAACCATGTTGTCTTCCAATCCTTGAACATAGGATGTCTTTCCATATATTTCAATCTTTTTAAATTTCTTTCAGAATGTTTTTATAGTTTTCAATGTACAAGTTTTATACCTTGTTGGTTAAATTAATTCTTATTTTATTCTTTTTGAAGGTATTATAATGGAATTGTTTTAATTTTATTGTTCCTTGCTAGTATATAGAAATACAATTGATTTTTGTATGTTGATCTTGTACCTCGTGCTCTTGATTGTTTAGTCCAATGTTTCCCAAATGTTTCCCAAATATATCTGACCAAGGGAAATCTTGTTCCACTTAACATTAATTAACATCTCTCAGAACTAATGTTCCTCAGGGCACCATTGGTGAACACTAATCCAGCCCCACACAATTGCTTTGTACTTCCCCAGTGATCCATGTGGCCCCAGGCTTTCAGGCCTTTGTTCATGCTGTGCCCTCTCTAAGGAATATCCTTCCACCTGGTCTGCTTGGAAAACTCCTATGTCTACTTCTGAAGCTCACTTGAGTCTCTCTTGCTCTGTGCCTCCTTCCCTGATGCCCACCTCCCCACCCCACCATTGGGCCACCACTTCTACGCTGGTTTGTCCTTGTCTGTTTATATATCCGTCTTCCTCTTAGAGCTGTGAGTGCCCCGCAGGCAGGCTCAGAGTAGGCAGCAATGTGCTCGTGGCATGAAGGGTTGACTAAAGGAATGACAAGAAGTGGGAGGTGGTTGCAGAGCCCCTGTCTGCTCCCTCTCCCTCTTATCCCTCTCCCTCTCCCTCTTCCCTGCCTCCCTTGCCTTCCTGGCTTGCTCTTGGTCCACTACTCCTTGCAAGGCCTAGTACAGTCCTGGGTCTGGCCCTGCCAAGCTTAGAATCCTTGTCCAAATTCACACTCAGGGCCAAACATCCAGCTGCTCTTTGGCCTGATACCACCTGTCCTTCTAGCCACCCCCAGCTCTAGCCAGAAGAAACCTCCTGGGAGGGCTCAAGGGACTTGCTTTCCCATGGATAACGGTGGCAGACCTGGGAATTTTGTTCTATCCTCCTTTGCTTCTTGGAGCCTGTCCATGGCCACTGTCTGCTAGCGTCATCCTGGCCAGTCCTGAAAGTCTGGAAGGGAATGTAGGGCATGGCAGGTCGTCCCCTGCGTTTATCGGAGGTGGCATTCAGTGGGCCAGAGATAGAAACCTCAAGGCACGGGGGGCAGGTAATGTGCTAGCCGTATACCTGGCATGCAACTCTCGTGGGGTATTAGTGCCAAAAGCCCATTCTGAGCTGGTCTGGGAACCACCCTGGGGAAGTCACAGGCCATGTGGCCACTGACCACCCCCTCCACTCCGGCCAGGCCAGGCTTCTCCCTCCCCTCTCTCCATCCTCCCTCTCCTTCAGGGCTCCTTCTCCTGGAGCCTGCCCAGGTGAGCTGAGCCTGCTCTGTGCACAGCCTCTCTGTCCGGCTGGCCCGTGAGCCCCCAGATGACAGAGCTCAGCTCCCTGCAGCCTTCTCTCTATCATGGCCTCCATGCTGGGCGCACTGGAACAGCTAGGGGTTACTGGGGCGCTTTAGTATTCCCATCGCTGTACACAGCAAATGATAAGACCTCTTGTTTAGTGTGTCAGATAGCAAAGTCTTTATACTGTATTCATCACCTCAGGTGATCCCTACCACCATATGAAGTTAGTACCACCAATATCCCATTTTACAAAAGAAGAAATGGAGGCTCATCCTTGGGAGTCATTTGCCTAAAGTCTCGCAGCCATGACTCACTTGTGGGGGTGTCCTCTCACCCACCGTGCCACACCACCTTGGGACAGCCCGCCCAGGCCCAGAGTGCAGGGGCTGCGCCGGGAGGGCGTGAAGGACGGGTCTCTGGAGGTACTCGAGGAGGAGGGACCAAAGGACCAGTTAGGCGAGGCAATCTCTGTAAGTTCCCCTGCCCCTGAACACTGACGATCCTGGCACACAGTGGGTGCTCAATAAATGCTGACCAGGGAATGACAGCATGTACAAAACCCGAGGGTCTGAGGTTACACGGTCAGCTGCAAGCCCAGCATGGAGACGTGGCATCTGGCGGTGCAGGGAGGGTGCAGCGCTGGCACCGGGCGGCCTTATCAGGAAGGACGCTGGGCACCTGCGCCACCTTCCCAAGCCCCGCCCCGGCAGATTAGCCCCCAGCCGGCCAGCCGGGAGCTTGGCAGCCGCAGAGGCCGCCCGCTATCTCCCTGCACTGCTCGGGAAGCAAGCCTTTATCAGCAAACGCTGCCTCTGAAAGCCCTGATTGTCAAGCACCGTCCCATCAAAGGGACGGAAAGACAGGCGGCCCCCACCCCGCTTCGCCCCAGCAGGCTCGGCTGGCTCCCCACGAGGACGGGCGGGTGTATATTTTAAAATATCTAAATGCAGCTGAAAATAAAAATTATTTACACTCCCCAGCCAAGCTGGCAGGCCGCTTTAAAGTATGCGCTGCCAGCGTCCCTCCCCCAGTCCCTCCCTCGCTGATACAGGGCCATAAACACGGCTGACACGTTTATAATAACCTTTCCTCCCTCTCCTTCCTCCCTCTCCCGGGCTCCCGTCTTGGCCTCTCACTCACGCGCCGTGAGGGATAATTTTTTATTATTCTGCCATTAGCAGAGAATAGAGAGTTTGATGGGGGGAATAAAACGTCAAAGCATTTAGAAATAGAGGACAAAAAAACAAGCTGGCAACTTTTATTTTTCCACGTCAGCAACGGCTGTATGGATGTCACCATCGAGCACAGGCTTTGGAAATTTCTTTTCCAATATCTCCCCCTCCCCCACCTCCATTTTGTTTCCCACCTTCTGTCTCAAAGGGTCAGAGCCAAGTCCCCGGGGCTGGCCGCGCCCACGTGGGAGGCCGTGCGGCATTCCTCCAGACGGATGTGACACGGGGGCTCTGCTGGGGCTCTGCCGCCGGGCCCGGGCATGCCTGATGAGCAGGTGCGGACGCTGCAGTCTACGAGCTTCTGTTTACGTGAGGAGGTGAGGGCAGCCAGGGGTCTTTGGAACAGCTTGGCCTCATGGACACATGGGGACAGGCTGTGTGCAGAGCCGGGAGGAGTGGTGGCACACAGGCTGGAGTCCCAGAAGCAGGTGCCAAAGCACAGCAGAGCTGGGGTGAGGGGCCTGTGGATGCCCACAGACCGCCCACCCCAGCAGAACCTTGGCAGCAGGGAGGGGAGAAGGACACTGTGGGGCAAAGGAAATCTGCCTTTCCACGTGGTGTGGGCAGAAGGGGGCAGTGAGGCGTCCCCTCTATATGAAAAGGGCTTTGGCTAGGCGCAGTGGCTCACGCCTGTAATCCTAGCACTCTGGGAGGCCAAGGTGGGAGGATCGCTCGAGGTCAGGAATTCGAGACCAGCCTGAGCAAGAGCAAGACCCTGTCTCTACTAAAAATAGAAAAAATTAGCCAGGTGTGGTGGCACACACCTGTAGTCCCAGCTACTCGGGCGGCTGAGGCAGGAGGATCATTTGAGCCCAGGAGTTTGAGGTTGCTGTGAGCTAGGCTGACGCCATGGCACTCTAGCCCAGGCAACAGAGTGAGACTCTGTCTCAAAAAAAAAAAAAAAAAAAGAAAGAAAGAAAGGGCTTTCCAAAGAGCATGGATTAAGAAGGCTGCAGGAGCCCTGTGGCTTTCAGAGCCTGCTGAGCTACACCAGAGACCTTCCTAAGACATTTTCTCCTGGTCCTCGAGCTGGAACCGTGAACCAAGCCCTCATTCACCTAGATGCTGGCTGGGCGGATGTTCTTCCCACCCTCACATGGCCTGAAATCCATCTTCTGGACCTGCCCGTGGCCTAGCTGCTGCTCACACCCCTGGACGCTTCAGGCACTGGTGGAGACGTGGCTGAGATGCCCTCTCTGGCTTGTGACAGTGGGGTGAAGGAGGCTGGCACCCCGTGGGAGGAAGCTGAGCCCTCTCCTAGGAGGTGTCCTGCGCTGTCAAACCTGGGCTCTTAGGCAGAACGCTTAAGGCCACCCCTGCTCTCACCTTCATACTAGGCCTGCGGAGGCCCCCGGCTGAGTGATCAGAGAGCTTCCTGCAGGGGTTTGGGCTGCCGAGGGGAGGGGCAGGAAGAGGTTCAAGGCCCTCACCTCATGCCTCCAGAGGCACCACTCACAATGTGGCCATCCTAGATGTGTACCTTTTAGCATGAGAATTTTTGGCAGATGGCAGAAAAGCATCTGGAGGAGGGGACGCCTTTCGCTGATTCTTACAAAGGCAGCCTATGGCCTCGGGGGGGGGGGGCGGGGTGCTGCAGGGGTGTCAGGCAGGGGACTGTGTGAGCCAGGGGTAGGTGGGACTCAGAGAAGCCCAGGGCCTGCAAGGAAGCGTGCCTCAGTCTTGCTGGAGCGAAGGGCCAGCTGGGGCCGGAGGGGCAGGCCCTGCACACAGCGCGCTCCTGAGGCTGACACGTATGCACACGCACATGGAGGCACAGTGAGACGCCCTACCAAGGTGGCTACAGGGAGGTGTGACGTGGCCCGTGGGCATTGAGCCTACACTGCTCTAGCTGCCACAGTATGCGCCATCCTGCCACGGCACCCCCGATGAGCCAGCAGGACGGTGGCCCCACTTTGCTGCAGGTGCCGGGACGTGGCCAGTGGTTGATCCCTAGCTAGACCTCTGACCCCCGTGCAGCTGCCGTTCCTTTGGCAGAAGACCTAGTGACAGGTCTGGCTTCACAGTTCGTTGGAAGTGGAGGATGTGACATTTGTGATGGACTCTCCACTGTCTGGGTGGCCGTGGGGAGGAGACATGATCTCCCTGCTCCCCTCCCCACCCTTGCTGTACAACATCCTTTCTTCTCACCATCAAAGGGACATCTGTCTCTCCCTGGGAGGGAGACCAGCATCCTGGGAACACACTCTGGGCTTTGATGTCCAGCTCAGCTGACTTGGCCAGGCCAGCAGCACCCGCTCTGCCCTCCCCACTGCCGCAGGGCTGCAGACCCCCCCCCCACCCCTGCAGCACCTCCGCCTGTCTCACTGCCCATCGGCCCTCCCCTGAGCTCCCTCCCCCAGCTCTCTCCCACTCGCTCACCTCTGCATCTGCCCTGCCCTGTCCCCTCCCCAGCCCATGCCTGGGCCCAGCCCCGGCCAGGAAGCTCTACCTCCCCAACCCCTGGATCTGGAAGAAGGCTCTTTCCTAGCGCTCCCTCCCCAAGGGCTGAGTGTGCCCCCACCCGAGATCTCCACTGTGCATGTGTGTGCATGTGTGTGTGTGTGTGTGTGCATACGTGTGTTATCTGCTGGCCTCTTACCCACCCAAAGTCAGGGCCTGGGCCCTCCATCTACCCCTCAGGCAGGTCCCCAGGTGTGAGCCTCCTCTGCTTTCTTGCTTGCCCTAGCAGGGCGGGCCAGGGCCAGGCACCAGGAATGAATAAGGGGTGACAGAAGCTTACAGAGTCTCAGCACCCAGAAGAGCAGGGGGAAGAAGGGGATATTACAGCCAGGAGGAACCCCCGGCAGCTGGCAGTGGGACCTCAGGGAAGGGGCAGAGTCACAAGAGGGCCTCCACCAACCTGCTTCTCAGCCCAGACCCCAAGGCACCCCCGGAATGGAGGTGGCTGCCCACCAGGCAGGCGGGAGCGAGCTGACCTCTGTCACTTATTCCCCATCCTTCCCATGAGGCAGTGGCAAGTGGCAAGCCTTGAGCATAACTAACAGAAGGGCTGGAGGGGACAGGCAGTCACTTGAAGGGCAGTGGGCCCCAGGAGGACAGGCCCACGCTCCCTGAGATGGGCCTGAAACTGGTTTTACTCTGAGTCAGGGACGGCAACCTCCCTGGAGACCCTTTTCCGCTGCTGGATGCGGGTCATTCCCGAATCCTCTCTGCCCGCTCTCGCTGTTTCTCTTTCTGGCACTAGGACAGGGCTCCTCCCAGAGAGGGGGTTGGAGTGAGAGGGCTGTGCGGGGCCTGGGATGGGGGGCAGAAGTAGGGGAGGGCGGGCTACCCCAGTGGCCTACGGTGTGGAAATTTCAGGCTTTGTTAAGAGAAGTGGAGCATCCAGAGGGAGGGACCTCGGGTTCTGGGCTCAGCCAGGACCAGTCAAGGAGGGACCATGGGAGGGACAGGCTGCTCTCCCAGGAGAACAGTGGCTCCAGGAGAAAGGTGGGGGGCAGTGGGTGGTCTCTCTCTCTGCACATGTTCAGGGCAACTGTGAGATCTGGGAGGCCTAGGGACAGGACCAGGGTCAAGGGTGTTGGGCAAGGAGACTTGGTGCTCACAGGCAGAAGGACATGCACCACACTGTGTACACACACACACACTGCTTGCACACACTCTGCACAATACCATGAGAGTCACATGTACACACATCATATACACTTGCATACTCATTCGGCACACATACACACCACACGCATAGACACAGACACACAGACACACAGGGGTACACATGCATGCTGGTATTTGCATACCACACATTTAACTGCCTCACAACACACATGTACACACAGCCCCTGCCCGCTCCCCCAGGCACTGGCCGCAGGGTTTGTACCTCCTTGCCTTTGCCTACAACCCCCCACCATTCACAGGCCCTAAAGCAGAGAGAACCCCCCTCTTCTCCCCTCTAACCCTGCAGTTTGCTCCCAAGCCGGTCGTGACTCAGCCAGGCCCCTCCCTGCCCTCCCCTCCGTTCTGAACTCCATCCTCCTGCACCCTCTGCCCCAGGCTGCCCCCTCCCAGGCTGACTCCTTTTTTTTAAGCCTGAGGACCCCAGTGGACAGGGTCAGAGTGCAGGGACTTTGAGCAGGGCTGTTCTCCCCGTTTTAGAGGCCACTGAGGATCCGTCAGGGCAGGATGGGCCTTTTGTCTGTACTCAGCCCAGATCGGCCTCCTTTCACCTGAAGGGAAAGCCCAGGACCTGGGATGGGGCAGGTGAGGACCAGACGCTCTCCAGGGCTGAGCAACACGATGCAGCCCACCTGGCTGGGCCCTGTGGATGGAGACCACCGAACAGGCAGGGAGGGTGGGTGGGGCGGGCAGGTCCTCCAGGAGGCGGTAACAGCTTGAGCAAAGGCTGGGAGGTGGGAAAGTGCAAGGCACGGTGACACCACAAGCCCTTGAGCTTGTGTATGCTGAGGAGCGGAGGGATGAGGGTTTGGAAGGGCTGGCTCGGGCTTGAGCCTGCAGGGACCAGGAGCCAGGCTGAGGCCTTGCTCTGGTGACAGGGAGCCCCTCCTGGCCTTCCTGACAGCTTTGCCCTCCAGCAGAGAATCCGAGAGGGACTTGCAGCCTCAAGGCCTCAGAGAGCCAGGACAGGCAGGAGCCTGTCTGGGGCAGGGTGTGGCCTCGACTTCGGCTGCTCTTGGTGGGCACAGGCCAGGCACTCTCTGGGGCCCAAAGGCTTCCCTGCAGGTGGGGCCCACGCAGACAGCCCTCCTGAGAGGTGGGTAACACTCCCCAGAGCCACCAATGCTCAAGGATATCTTTGCGCCGACTATGACTTTATAATTTGAGTGGTGGTCATTAGCCACCCACAATTCATTTTTTCCACTGATTAATGTGACTTAAGGGGGTCCCGGCAATGAGCACCAGGGAAGGGGCAAGGCCTCCTCTCTGGCTTGGTCATGAATCTGTCAAGAGCCCAGGGTTGGGGGCAAAGTGGGTGCGTCGCCCTTCTGGACTCACATTAGTTGAAATCACATGTGGACCCGGGGATTCAAGGAACAGATTAGTCCAAGGATGCTTTGGGGTTCCAAGTCCCACATGTTTCATGTATTGATTCTCTATTGACTTGACTATTATTGAGGTTCTATTTGTTCCAAGGAAACATCTGACAACGTCCGTGTCAGTGGGTTCTGCAGATGAAATGCTCCAAGCACAGTGTCTCAGCCTAAAATGACCTGCAATGCCCGCATATTCGTGTTGCTGCCCCAAACTCAGCTTGTGTGCAGGCACGTGACCCCGCCTTCTGCTCTGTCACCACGAGCTAGACTCTAGGAGAGAAGGAAGCCTAAGGGGCAGGGGCTAGAAGGACACCACCTGTCCCAAGCAGCTTGGGAGAAGGCAAGGGAACACGGTAGGTGGCACGGGCAACGTGAGGGGCTGGGCCCAGGCCAAGCCAGGGCCTCAGAGGCTGCGGGCCCGGCCAGAATCCTGAAGAGAGGAGTGTGGGTGCATCGTTTGGGAGCCTGAGACAAACCAGACCCCGCGTGGCCTCACGCTCCTCTTCCGAGGACCACGGCAGCAGTGGTGTGGCTCTAGGGTCCCAGTGCCAGAGGGCCCCCCATTCCTGTGGCCCAGGCACAGCAGCCCCAGCCGGCTCCCTGACACGGGAGGGGCTCCTGGCGGCAGAGAAGGGGCCTCCCTGGGGCAGGCAGGGTGCTGGGGAGGGCCCAGGCTGGCCGGGTGCTTAGTGGGGCAGGGAGGCCATAAATCCCAGCTCAGGAAACCTGCCCCGCCTGGCTCTGAGACAGCCACTTAATTTAACCACTGCTGTCACAACGGTTCTGTGGGCCTGCTCGCCTGGGCCGGTGGGATTTACGGCCCCAGAGAGGCCGCTCATGCTCCAGGCACTGGCTGAATGCCCGGCCCCACCCAGCCCCGGCCAGACCCAGGGTTAGGGCAAGCAGTCCTGCCAATGAGGGTGCCTCCGCAGGAGCAGCCCCTCCACCCACTCCCGGGCACCCCCAGCATCCCACTCCGCTCTTAAACACGTCCCTTCTGCTAGCAGGGCAAGACTCAGGGTCTCTAAGACAGGGCGCGGAGAGAGGGCTCTGCCGGATTCCCACTCTGGAACGCAGTGGGGGGTCCTCCCTCACCCCGTGATCCCGAGTGGGCTGCCCGCCCCGCCCTCCTGCCCCTCCCCTTTAATGTGGGCGGGGGGGGGGGCAGCACATTCCGGCTCAGCCAGGTCAGGGGACAGGGCGTTCATTGACTGCCTCAGCCCAGGGCTGCCTCCTCCAGCATCCAGATGAAGTTCCGCCAGGTCTGGTGATCAGGCTGGATTACCCAGGTAATCCTCCCCGCCCCGAGGCTCTTTGCCTGCTTCTAAATGAGGAATGATGATGTCTCCTGACCTTGGGGGCCACGGGAGAGTGAGCAGAAACACTGATACCTTGCCCATCTCTCCCCAAAGCCGCATAGCCTCCCTCTGGGCTCCCTGAGGCCCCCCAGCTGGAGCCACAAGACATCCTACCATACTGGCTTTGTGTCCTAAAATAATCGTCGGGTCCCTTAACCAGTGCCATCCATGGGGCCGGGCCATGCAGGGCTTCTATTTGGAACACAGCAAGTGTGGGTTTAAATTCCAGCTATGTTGGTCTCTCACTGTGTGACTTTGGGCAAGATGCTCAGCTTCTCTTAGACTATTTTCTCATTCATGAAGTGGCGGCATATAAGCTCGCTGGAAAGATTCTGTGAGTGAAGACGACTAAAGCCTCTGGCCCGGGGGCTGGCCCATGGCAGGTGCTCCATCTGAGTCTGATGGAGTTGCCAGGTGGGCCACTCCGCAGCGAGGGCCACCTAGGGCAGTAGAAAGCCACTGAGCCTCATCCCCACTCCCCTCCCGTAGCCAGCCTGGCAGGACGGGCACTGCCACTGCTTTCCAGCTTGGGTGGCAGAAACTGAGTGGGGCTGGGGCTGGGGCTGTCCCACCCTGCTGAGCGGGTCCAGGATCCGGAGGCCTCTAGCAGCCAAGCCCCTCCTGGCCTTGCTGTCCACACTCCCAGCCCCAGCAACTGGGCCGGGTCAAGTTGGCCTCAACGACTCGGCTGGCCCAAAAGAGGCCCCCAGACACTACCAAGGCCACCCCATCCAGCCTCCTCCAGCCCCAAGCCCCAGACCAGCAATCCCAAGCTTACCCAAGAGCAAGACTGGAATCGGCAGAGACGCCAGAGACCTCCCAGCCCAGCCCCTGTTACATGGATGGGGAGGTCGAGGCAAACCTGACTCCCATGAGAACTTGTCCTGCCTGTCCTCTACCCCAGGGGGGTGAGACCCTCGTGGGTGGGGACCTGCCTCTCTTTTAGCCAACCTCGCCATCTGTCACCTGGATCCATGTCCTGAGTCCCTCCTGCCTGTGTGCCCAGCCCTGTGTAGGCTGCTGTGGGAGAGAGTGGGAGGAGTGGACAGTCCCTGTCCTATACCCTGGGGCAGCGGGAGCAGCATGGCCCTGTGTGGGCCCCCCGTCAGGGCTAGAGGAGCCCGAGGACGGGCACCCAGCGATGCTCCCTGGTGGAGGTGGGAAGGTAGGTGGCCTGAGAGAAGCAGAGAGCTGACAGCTAGAGGGAAGCAAAGTGCGCTGGTTCCATTTCACGGATGAGGCCACTGAGGTTTGGAGGGGCAAGCAGCTTGCTGAAGATCACCGGGCAGATGTCAGGCAGGATTAGGCTATCTGAAGCACAGCCCCGGCAACAGCATCAGGCCAGGAGTGGGGGGCCGGGGAAGGGGCGCCCTGGGAGACGGGGCTGTGGGAGGGGCAGAAATGAGGCCTCGAAACCCAAGCAGGGAGTCTGGATTCAGATCAGGAAGGCTTGGGGAAGACTTTAGGGTAACAAAAGGGCCCCGTGAGGCCTGGTCTCCAACCCTCTGGCTCTGGGAGGCTGGGAAGGAGGGGCCACACCAACCCCTCTAATAGATTCCTCTTTGATCATGTTTTTGTGACCTTTGTAAAAGGCAATTTAAATTCTAATTGTCCTGTGAGTACCAGAGGAATCAATTAGAGACAAGAACCGCTAATTGTGCTGGGGAGGTTAGCGGGGGCAGGAGGCACAGGGAGATTCGTCCCACGCCCCCAGCGCCTGCTGGCAGCCTCCAGTGGGCCTCTCTCGTCCCCAGCCTGAGGATGGAGCTTGTCAGGGTCCTCGGGCCACAGCGCTGGGAGGAAGCTCCTGGGGCCAGGGCCGAGAGCTGAGCGGGAGGTCCCCCCACCCCACAGGCCGCCTGCTGTGCCTCTAGGCCCACCCGTGGCCCGGGAAGGTGGCACCACCACCGTGGCAGCACCTCCTGTCCAGCCCTTCTGCTGGGCCTGCCCACCCCCAAGGAGCTGGGGCTGCCCCTCCCAGCCAGCGGTGCCCTCTGTCCTGACCCGCCTGGGTCTGCGGGGTGGGACCTCTGGGTGGGATCCCGGAGTGGGACCCCTGAGGACAGAAGCAGCCTCACTCACGCTGGCACACCTGCGTGTGCACACCGGGACACACACTCGGCGCGGAACTCTCCGTGCTGTGGGACACGTCCACAACTGGGCCCAGGGGAGGGGGAGGTCCCTGCCCTGCTGTCCCATGCTGGAGCCTTGGATTCCACTGCAAAGTGACCACTGAGCAGAGCACCTCAGCCACACCCGGGCCTCGCACAGGCCCCCGCCAGGAAGCGCCTCTGCTCACACCATTCCCCGGCACAGAGAAGCCTCCGGCCTCTCCAGTCTCCTGTTCTGAGCCTCAGAGGTATTTAGAGGATGGGGTGATAATTGTTATGTTGTCGTATATCATCCTCTTGTGAGGATGACATGAAATGTGTAAAGCCCCCAGAGTAGGGCCTGGTACACAGTAGGCACTCAACACACGTTATTCATGATGAACATCCACCATCCCCCACGGGTCCATCTCGCCCACTTGCCCCCAACTCTGCACACCCAGCATGAGTTGGGACAGTCTCCCCACAGACAGGGTGTCCCCTGAGAGCAGGAGTGCGGGACTTCCTCCCTGTGTCACTAGTGCTGGGCACAGAGTAGACAGCAATCAATTGTCATTGAACTATACTGGTCCCCAGGGTCTTGCCACAGGCCTCTGGAGTGTTGCGATCACTCGGCGTAAGCCCAGTGTGCACCAACGGGCAAAATAACCACACCTGACCCAAACAGAGCACCCACGCGCCAGGCACTAGCACTGCATGTGAACAGACTCATGTTAATCCTTAGGACAGCTCTGTGGGGTAAGTGCTATTATCACCCCCATTGTACAGAAGAAGAAACTGAGGCACAGAGAGGTGAAGTAGCTTGCCCGTGATCCCACAGCTGGGATGGGTAGACTCAGGATTTGAATTCCAGGCAGAGTCTGGAACCCTTACCTACCGCGGTGGACCCCACACAGAGCCTGCTCTGTCTACCTCGGTAGATCAAGTTGAGCTGAGGTCACAGGACAAAGTGATAGAGGCAACAGTAGTGTAGCCAGGACAGTAAATAGCTCCACTCAAAGGCCACTCTGTCCTGAACCCAGAGGGCCCCGTAGTATCTGGTGAGCTCTGCAAGGATGTGAAGCCCCTGATGCCACAGTGGTGACTGCAAGAACATTGCTGCTGGCTCCTTTAGGGGCGGTTCAAATCTTTCTTCAACTGAGCCACTAGAAGTCCCAGTATTCACACACATGCCATGAACTCCCAAAAGCTGAGAATTCCTGGGCCTGCACATTGGAAGTGGTTTATCTTCATTAGTCCGGACCTGCCCTTCTTGGCACTACTGAGCTCCCTCTCCCTGATCCCCATCCCAGGGAGAGGAAGGAGAATGGGAAAAAAGAAGGGCCACCTAAGAGCCTACAGCTGCAGAGGCCAGTAAAACCTGTTTTCTTGGACTGTGACAAGGACCAGGCTCAGTATATGACCAGGATCAAGGCTCAGTCTGTGACCAGTATCAAGGTTTGGTGTGTGACCAGGGTCAGGGCTCAGTGTGTGACCAGGATCAAGGCTCAGTCTGTGACAAGGACCAGGGCTCAGTATGTGACCAGGATAAAGGCTCAGTCTGTGACCAGGATCAGGGCTCAGTATGTGACCAGGGTCAGGGCTTGGTGTGTGACCAGGATCAGGGCTCAGTGTGTGACCCAGCCCAGGACTCCGTGTATTATCAAGGTTAAGGTTCATATAGAGTCTCTGATCCTTGATGGCCACACTTCTTTCCTTATCTGATGAGGCAGGGCACATGGCCTGGCTCCCAGATTTCACTGGGCAGATTAGGTGTGAATTCCTGGGCTTGCACGCGGTGTCTTCCTCTCCCCTACACCCTCCTGGCTGTGCACGAAGTCACTGCCAGGCTCCTGGCAGCGCAGATGACCTGTGCTCCAAGTGGCGGGGCCACAAGCTGGCTGCAGCAATTTGGGCAAGTCACTTCCTTTCCCTGAGCCTCCCTTTCTCCTTCTTCATGTCCCTGTAGGTACTCAAACTCACCCCTATGAGCTGAACACTCCCCAGGAACCTGCTTCTCCTTGATGTCACCAGTGTCAGCCAAAGACACTCAGTGGCCTAACTTAAAAATGGGACATTGGCCTGGGACCCTCCCCTCCCCCCGCCAAAGCCCCTCATCCCATGGTGCCCGCCCCCCCCCCCACCAGCCCCTCGGCAGCCCTTCTGCCTTGGCCTGAATATTTTCCTGCCTAGACTTAAAACAGCCACCCAGCAGGTTCCCTTGTCTCCACCACAGCCCTCTCCTGCCATTCTCCAAACTGCAGTCAGAGTGGCTTTCTATAGAGTGAATCTGACGAGTCACTCTCTGGCTGGACCTACCCGGAGCTCAGGGCAGAGGACAGGGCTAGGACAGCAATGTGGGATAGATCACTTTACAACCATGAGAGAGGGGGGTGCAGCAGGAGAGGGCGTGTGCAGCGAGAGGAAGAGAGAAGGGGCTAAGGCCAACCTTGACATGCTTCAGGGACAGGGAGGGAGACACCCTGTCCTGAGAGGGGGGAGGGAGGAGGAAACCAGGAGCCAGCGAGTCACTTCACGGAGGCTGCAGGAAGCACGTGCAGTCTCCAGGCAGGTCTGTGCCACGGATCCCCTGGGTTCTAGCGCTCACTTCGTTTGGCAACTCGGAAGTTGTGGGTGACCTCAGTGAGAATCGTTTGAAGGGGAGACATCAAATACAGATGACAGAGGAGGGGTAGGAAGTCGGGGAGAGGAGCAGTGAATGCAGACAGCTCTCAAGAAGTGGGAGTGGGGCAGGCCTGGCCCTGGCAGAGGGAGCCAAGGCCGAGGGAGGGAGCAGACCCACGCTCAGCCCCATCCTCGGGCCATGCCTGTCCCGCCTGCTCTGCCCCACTGGCCCTCACGCCCGGCCCAGCCGGGTAGGAGGGGATGACATAAGACAGATTGTCAAGTTCAGAGGAGAGAGGCCCAGAGAAAGGCCGGACTAGCTCAAGGTCACCCGTGTGTCAGCAGGAGGTGCAGGGCAGGAGTGCTGGCCTCCTGCCCCTTGCTCACCTCCCTTGTGTCCCTCCTTCTTCCAGCCTTGGCTCCACACAGCCTAAGAAGGAGGGGAGAGCAGGAGGGAGCCGGAGGCAGCGTGGAGGGCCCGGGGAAGTGAGTGGGGAGGGGCAGAGAGCAGTGTCCATTCAGCCAGGGAGCCATCAAGGTCCAGAGCTGGGGCCGTGACAGTATGCGGTCCCAGCCCTGCTCCCAGCTTGTCAAGTGATGCTGGGCCCTGCCCTGTCACATCCGAGCCTCCGAGCCCCCCTTGGTCAGCAGGGGAGGCTGAACTAGCTGACCCCAGAGGCCTTCCTGCCACATCTTCCTGAGAGGCCGGTGGCAAGGGTCAGCCCGTGCAGCTCCGAACAGGGCCTGGAGCTGGGGCCAGGGCGGGGCTGGGGCTGGCCGGTGGAGGAAATGTAAGTAAAGCCCGAGGCTAATTTCCTCGGTCAGGAGGAGGAGGAGGCACTACAGCCTTCTCAAACCCTAATTAAACCCGCTTGGGCGGTGTAACACCAAAATCAGTTCCAAGATCAATATTGCTATTCATTTAGAAGTGTAACGAGGTTAGAGAGGTGAGCAAAGGAAATAATTAACTCATTTGCAGCCTTTTTAAACAGAAGCAGTCATTTTAATCTCCAGGGTAATTAGCTATGCTCTGTCCATCAATCACGACCCCGGCCATTATTTTAAGTATCTGATTAATCAAGGAGGAAGGGGGTTGAGCCACCCCTGCCAGCCCCAAACACCGGCCCAGGAATCGGGGGTGACCCCTGGGCAGGCACGGGGACACTTCTCAGAGGCACAGGCCAGGCCAGCATTGCGAGTGGCAGGCAGGGCGGGGCCCACCGCACAGGGGCTGTCCCCAGCTGAGGCGGTCGGCAGGTGGGGGAACAGCTCCCTCTCCTCCTGGTCTCCTGCAAGAGGACGAGCCCCGCCCTGGGCTTGGAATGTTCTGGTCCAGGCAATGCCCCTCTCTCCATCTGTCCTGGGTTGGGGCAGATGCCAGTGGAACCAGCCAGAAGCTCACTGGTTCTAAGTGCCCAGGGGCCTCTGGCCACTGGAGGGCAGCAGAGCCCCAGGGACCCCCGAGCCGAGGGCTGGGCCGTCTAGGCGCGGCGGTGGCCGAGCCAGAGCTGTTCCCTTTGGAAACCTGGGTTCTGGCTGCTCCTGAGGGAGACGTCTGGTGTGGCTGCCATCTCCACGGCCTCCCTGCAGCCTCAGAGGCAGGTGGCAGCGATTATTCGCCCCATTTAACAGATGAGACTGAGGCCTCAGAGAGGGTTGGGTGGGACCTTCATACCCAGGTCCCCTTTAAGGGTCATTCCTGAAACCTTGGGGGGCGGGGCACACTTGGGGGACGAGGAAGACAAGGGTGATCCAGAGCGTCCTCTGTCTCTCTGACAGCCCAGGCTCAGTCACCCTCACCAGCCACCAGGATCCTCAAAGACCACTAGCCTGTCTCCATCACATCACACACGGGGGAAACTGAGGCCCGGAGAGAGTCAGGGACACTGCTAGACTGATGTTTTCACCCAGTATTTACTGACAAACGTGGGGCACAGAATCACCGCCCCAAAGACCTTATGATGCACTCGGGAGAAAAATGTGCAGGTAGGTGGTGACCACCCGGGTGGGGTGAGAGAGCAGTGGAGGCAAGCACAGGGCTGCAGGAGCCCAGCACAGGCACCGAGCATGGCCTGGCAGTCAGGGAAGGCTTCCTGAGGGAGGTGGCCTCTGAGCTGCGCCAGAGGGAAAGGCAGTGAAGAGCATTCCAGACAGGCAGGGCAGCGGTGCAGGGGCAGAGAGCAGTGAGGGTGGGCTGCGTAGGGAGCGAGTGAGGCACGGCTGGACCACGGCCTGGCAGGAGGGCAGGGAGGTGATGCAGGGACAGGGTCTGGGGAGGGCGCCATGAGTGTGAGCTGAGTCTGGATGGGGGCCATCGGGGTGGTCAGAGTGTCTCCTCTGAAACAGCTGTGCTGAGCAGGACTTGCCCAGTGGGTGGATGATGCCGCTGTGCCTGAGAACCCCTCATTAGTGCTGTCCTCTCTCTAGAGCCCAGCTGAGAAATGAGGGGCCTCTGGGAGGGCAGGGGTAGGGGAGGGGTGTTGCTAAAGGTTCCGGAAATTTAGGGCTTGGGGAAAAGGAGATGAGGGCTAAGGGGACAGCCAGGGAGACAGAGGCCAAGCCCTCACTGACCACCTTTGCAAGGCTACCTGAGTCCAGGTTGTCGGCCCCTCACTGCCCTGTGCCATGCCAGCACCAGCACCATCATCACTGGAAAGTTCTCTCCTTGCATATCTCCAGCTCTGGGGAGCTCATCACCTCAAATGGTTCTGATTGGGAGAAATTCCCTTTGGCTCCTGAGTCTCCTTTCTTCTCCATAGCTGCTGGCTCTGTGCCTAGGGTGCCCTGAGAGCCCTGCCTGGGAGTCTTCCCAGGACATCCCTTGGGTCCCCAAGACTGCAGCGCCCAGTCCCTGGGGCAGGAGAGAGTATTGACGACAATCATCACCTGGGGAGTGACCCAGAAAGGCCAGAAGGTGTGGCTGGGTCGCCCAGATGCCATAGGGTTTGGGGGAAGCCTTCCAGGCCCGAGCACCGCCTCTGCAGGTTGGAGGAGGGCAGGATGGGAATAAGGAAACAGAAGGAGAAGAAGGGAAAAAAGGGAAGGAGGAGGGAGGAGGACCAAGATCTGGCCCGGAGCTCGGTTGCTAGGGGCAACAGCATTGCATTCCGAGGAGGAACCAGATGCTGAGCAGGGTGGTGGAGGAGAGGAGCTGGGGTCCAGGTATCAGATCCAGGGCTTGGGGGTGGGGGGCCCATGCAGCAAGGACCCCAGGAGCCCTGGCGGGAGCTTCTGGGTGGCTATTCTGACCCCAGTGCTTGGAGGCAGACACTTCGACTGGGAGGAGGTGCGGGGAGGGCTGGGCCAGCCGCATTTGTAAGCTCCCCACAGCTACAGTTTGTCTGGGACTCTGGAGCTCAAGCAGTTGCCCGGGCTGGGGCTGGGGCAGGACTGTGGCGGTCACACCCAGGCCCCCCACCTGCGGGGGCACCAGCCTGCCCTGTCCCTTCCATCTAGGGGAAGAATAGGCAGATTCAGAAAAAGTGCAAGCTGAAGACTGCAGTGCTCTGAGGCCTGGGGACACTCCCCGCCTGTCCCGGCTTCATTTTCCGTGTCTATGAGATGGCACAAATGCCTTGCCCTTGAATATATTCATCAACAGTGAAGTCCACACACATGTGAGGGACCCTAGTTAAGACAACAAGAGATAAAGGAGAAAAAGTGATAAAAGAAAGGGAAGTCACGTGCCCCTTGCATTTATTTAGTATTATGTGCCAGGGAGAGCTTCGTACCCCCATTTGACGGATCAGCACACTGAGGCTCAGGGAGAGCGAGTTAGTGAACGTGCTGGGAACTAAACATAACACGGGGAGATTCCAAGGCCCTTCCCTGCCTTGGTGTTGCTACCATCAGGATCTCCACGACGCTGGCCCTGCTCACCTGCTCAGCCTCCTCTGTCCCCTCCCCCACGCGTCTGAGGCCCCCTACGTGGGCCAGTTATCCCACATCGCTGCCACACACCCACGGCCTGGCCTGCGTGGCCCACGACAGTGACCACTTTGTTATGTTCTGGGATTCTGCAGGCCGGGCACTGGGCAGGGCACAGAAGGAGCAGCTTACATCTGCTGCATGATGGCTGGGGCGACTCGATGCCTGGGTTCTGGGACCATCCAGAGTCTCACTTATGTCTCTGGCAGTCAATGCTGCCCCCGGGCTATGGCCAGGCTGGGGCTGCTGACCAGGGCGTTGACATGGGGCCCGTTCACTCGGCCTGGGCTTCCTCAAACCTGGTGGCCTCGGTCCTAGGAGGACGTCTTACACGGTGGCTCAGGGCTCCCAGGGCGAGGGTCTCAGCAGACAAGGTGGAAGCTGTGTTTTATGATCCAACTTCAGAAGTCCCCGAATGTCACTTCTGCCACATTCTATTGGTCAAAGCAGTCATGAGCCTGCCCAGGTTTAAGAGGAGGGGCACAGACCTTCAGCTCCAGGAGTGGGTGACGGGGTCGCACTGTAGAAGGGCCGGCGGGCTGGGGGAGATTGGCGCAGCCATCTTTAGAAAACACAAGCTGCCCTCTTGCCTCTGTCACTGCTGCCATGAAAGCCACCCCCATTCCCTCCCTCTCCGAGTCCTGTCCCCTCAGTGCCCAGACCCTGCCCTGTCTCCTGCGGGAGCCCTGCCTGGATTGAGAGCTACAGCTCCCACACCCAAGGGACAGAACCACGACCACATGCGTGATGCCTCCGAGGGGCATCTGGTCTCCCTCACTCCTCTCTGGCACTCTGGCCTCCCCGGCTCCTTCTCTCTTGGCCACTAGCTCACCTGTGCTTCCCAGGGCTCCAGTGCTGTCCCGCTGAGGACGCCCTTGAGACCTGGCCCCTGTAGGACTTGCATCCCATCCATTTGCTGCCCACCAGCCAGTCAGCAGCTCCAGCCCCACTTTCCCCCAGAGGGCCGGGTGCCCTCACCTACCTGCCCAGCTCAGGGGTCTCCCTCTCCCCTTACACTACGCACAGCCCCAGCTGAGCTCCTCCCCTCCCCCCCACCGCCCCTCCCACCCCCAGCTTCCCTCTCCTCTCCACAAAACATGGCCCCAGCCACCCCGGCAGAAGCCAGAAGCTCCTCTCTCTGGTTTCCGCCCTCGGCCAATTCACCTCCAGGTCCTCTCAGCTAAACTCCCAGGTCAGGCCCCTCCTGTCACCTGGCTCTCACCTGGAGGCTGGCCACGTGACTGCCCCCTCCCTGTGGGGTCCAGTCCTCCAGGCTCTCTCCCCTCTAGTCTGTTCTGCAAGCAGCTCCTCTGCACGAAACCTGACCTTGCCACTCCCCGCTGAAACCCTTCCAAAGGCTCCTGAAATGTTCAGGACCAAATCCCAGCTCCCTGCCAACACACGCAGAGCCTTTGGCTACCATTCGAACTCTTCCCTCCTCCCTAGTTTCATTTGTCGCTGCTCTCTCCTCCTCACACCTGTGCTCGGATGGAAGCCCTGGGAGGCTGCATTTCTCTTAAAGGCCTTTGCACAAGCTGCCGCCTGGACTTGGCAAACTCTCCATGGCCCTCACCTGAGGGGTCTGTTCATCCTCAGCGCCATCCAGTAGAATTTCCTGTGATGATGGAAATGCTGTCTCTGCACTATCCAATATGGTAGCCACTGGCCCCTTGGAATGTGGCCGGTGTGACTGAGGAACTGAATTTTTAATTTCTTAATTAACTTGAATCTGGTGAGTGGCTACCATATTGAATAGTGCACAGCTCCAAGGTCACACCTCTTCCAGGAAGCCTTCCCTGACGTCCCAGACCTGGGCTACCCATCGCCATAATGCTCTGTTCTCTAAGGTTTTTATCTATTTACCTGTCTCCCCAACTGGCCTATATGTTCTTTTAGGAGTTACCTCTTATTCATCATGGTATCCCCAGCTCCATGCTCTTAGTAGGTGCTCAATAGCTGTGCAGAGTAAATGAACTTTTTGAACCCAGATCTAGGCACAGACTGGACCTTCCATAATGATCAAATCCAAACTGACTCTGCCAAAGGTCTGAGTACGTATGTGCGTACGTGCGTGTGCAGTTAGTTCACATATGGGAACACGTGCACATCCCCCTGACCTTGGCAGGACCGTGCAGGCCCACCCCCACCCCAGCTGGGGACAGATGCCTCACACACACAGATGCTGGCGCCCTGGGCTGGACAGGAAGCGCGCCTCTGAGTTGGCCTTTGTGAAAATCAAACCCTGTTTTCATTCCTGTTTCTTAGATGCTTCATCTGCATTGCAGATGAGTCTTGGGGAGTTTGAAAAGAAGAGCTTCCAGTCCTCTGTGTGGGACCACCTGCACTCCCAGCCCCTGTTCTATAAACAAGCCCCTGCAGGCACGAGGGGGGTTTGCCATTTAAATGATCCTTCACCTCCTAAGTCAAAGGCTCATTTCTTGGTTTATGAAGCCCTTGTTTTAAGTTTTGACGTTGGGTTTTCTTCAGAGGGGTCTCAGGCTTCTGTTTTCCCCCACCCCGTCCCCTCTCTTCCAGTTCCTACTGCGGCTCCTTCCTCTCCCCCCACCCCTGCCAGGCCCCCCCACTCTGGGAGCCGTCTGGGGTCAGGTGCTGGGCTAGTGAGAGGAAGCGTGTTTCCTGCCCTCGGGGAGTTCCCATCTTTCTGTTCTGCCCTCAATTCCTTACAATCAATTCCCTGCAAGCGCCTTAGAAAGCAGAACCTTAGAATTCTGGCACAAGACAGGTTCTCAGGCCTGATTCAATTCCCCGTTGCATAGCTAGAGACTGAGGTCGGGGGGTGGACTGGACACAGCCACGACGGAACAGGAGAGGGAGCCCCCAGCCCCCATCCTCAGCCTGGAATTCTGGGCACCACGTGCCCCCACCGTAGCCCGTCCACCTGGGCTGCCACGCTGGGGTCCCTGCCTCCTCCTGGGCGCAGGCTGGTGACTAACCACCCTCAGCTATGGCTGTGCTCTCCAAGGAGGACTCTTATTTAAGAAGCCATGGGGGACTTCACCCCTTTGCTTCGCAAGGCAGTAAACAGTCCCCCCAGTAGCGATGCGATAATGACCCAGCCAGGCAGCAGGGGCCTCTGTCACTGCTACTGTGTTCTGAGTCTCTTAAAATGGTGTTGAAAGGGTGTGTCAAGATTGTGTGGCCTGCAATGGGACCCCCACAGAGGACCGAAAGGCGGCCACTGCAGTGGAGGGAGAAGCTGGGCGTCAGGCATATGACTCAGCCAGAGCCTTCCAGAAAACTGAGGGGCAGAGGTAGACTGGGGAGAGGGCAAGGAGTATGGCTGGGCAGAGCCCCGGCCCAGGCACTGGGACAGTTGGCTCCAGATCCCGTTCTGCCACCCACTCTTTCTGTGGACCCGGCCTAGCCCTTTCCGTTCTCTGTGGCTCCATGTGCCTCCATTTCTGTCTGTGCCTTGAGGGTGGGGGAAGGGGAGGAACGGGGCTGCTAATGCCCTGCACATGGTCTGACAGGCCGGGGCCCTCTTCCCCCTGTAGCAGCCCCCACACCTGGGGGCCAAGCCCCAGTCCACGATGGCACCAGCAGCCACAAGGAGGCCCTCTTATCCCAAACAGCTCTCAGAGTGTCGTCAGCAGTTAGCCCTAGACACTCAGGAGCTGGAATCGTAACTAGCTGAAGGTAAAGAAAATCGGAAAAGAAAGAGCCAGTGACTTCGCTTGTTTTAATAATGATAGCATCGAGCAAAGTACTTTCCAGCCCCTGTTGGGCATCAGGAAGTAGTCCCCCAGCACCCAGACCCACAGCCGTGCACACTCGCTCACACACACACACGCAGTGTGCCACACCAGCCACACCAAGGGAGCTTGCAAAGTGTGACATAGTACATCCCTGCTTGGTGGCTCCCAGGACTCACTAGCATTTAAAGGCTTTGGGAAGTCCTGCAAGAAAGATTCTGTTTACCTCGGTATTTCCCAAGCTTATGTGACCGTACTTTTTTTCCAAGGTAACATTTGGAATCAGTTAGACATTGCATTTGCCTGCAGGTACCAGAGGTCCAACCATAGCAGCCTAAACACTAATGCCTTTTACTCCCCCATAGCTGGAGGTCGGCAGCCCAGGGTTGCAGGGTGGCTCCACCGCGCCATCAATGTCCCAAGCACCTTCTCCCTTTGGGCTTCATCATCCTTGGCACTGCTGTCTCTCTTCAGTGTCACCTCGTGGTCCAAAAGGGCTGCTGGGTTCTGTCCCATCTGCATTCCAGGCAGCAAGCATGAGAGGAGGAAGGGGGAGAGCACATGCTCTCGGCCTGTCTTGCTATTACAGAACTCTCCCAGGAGTTTCACCCATCAGTCTCCTGCTCATACCTCATTGGCCACCCCTGGCTGCAAGGGAACCTGGGAAATGTAGTCTTTTGCCCCCTCCCCCCATAGATAGAATAAGGTCTGTTACCATAGGAAAGGGGGACCGTGAGTGCTGGGTAGACAGGTGAAGAAGTCTCAGTCACTGCTTCTTTGTGTTACTATATTCTAGGAATTGGTTGGAGTCAGGAAGAGCTGCCCCCAACCTCTACTTCCTTGCCTGTGTGGAAGGAAGGCTGTGTGGCCTTGGATAAGTTTCCTAACCTCTCTGAGCCTGTATTCTTTAGAATAGTGGTTATCATGAGCATCAAATAAGATAAAGTATGTGCAAGCATTTTATAAGCTGTGAACTGTTACAGAAATGAAAGTTACTCTTGTTTTCACTTATTTCTCTAAATAGCCTTGTGCAGCGGGCAGGGCAATACCCATCTCCGCATTTGACTGAAGGAGAGACTGAGGCTCAGAGATATGAACTGACTTCTGTGATGATGAGGTCGGAGCCCTGTTTTTGTCAATTGAATGAACCCTGATTGCAGCCTGAGTTTGAGCCCTGACCTTGGTTACAGGCTGAGCCTTGATCCTGGCCTGAGTTCAAGTTCTGAGCTTAGTTTTAGACTGCACCCTAATGCTGGTTATAGGCTGAACCTTGATCCCCCTTGAGTCTAGGCCCGGATCTCCGAGTTCTGATAACCAGAGGGGCCCTTTGAACCATCTGCCGGCCCCCAAAGGTGCTCACTGGGCTCCAGAGAGGTGCGAATGGGTGATGCTGACTCCCAGGCCAGGGTCACTGTCACTGCAGTGGACAGGGCTTTCTCCCACAAATGCCCGGTTGTGGTTCCTCCAGACCTCGCCAAGCAGGGGCGAGGACAAGCAAACCTGTGGACCCCAGCAGCCAGAGCCAAGAGGATGTCAGAGAACTAGGAGGAGCGCACGGCCTGCTTCCCCCTAGTAATTTTCCCAGCCCAGACAGCTGTAATGGGGAAGGTATTGAAATTTAAATCAGAGCCCAGCCTAACCTCTCTGCCCGCCTCTTGCTGCCGCCTGTAATCTCGGGCTGGCTATCTCCTCCTGGGGAGAATGACAAACCAACTCAGGGAAAGTGATAAATTTTCAATTTTATTTTAAAATATACCAGATGGGAGATTTTATTGGAGCCATAAATATGTCAAGAGCAATGTTGGTGTGTGATGGGCGATGCCCCCTCCTTGGGGCCTCTCTCCCTGTTTAGAAATTCCATCAGATTCTTAATAAGAGGCTCCAGTTCGACTGGAGCAGCAAAATAGTCTCTATATTAAAGCAATTGAATTTCCATTTGCCAGACATCTTGTGCTTTAAGCTTCCAGGTTCCAGGGGTGTGGGGTTGCTAAGCCGATTTTAAATGAACCTAAACTAATAACTGCACAGCACGCTGGGGGCTGTGGAAGAGTGGGAGGGGAAGACAGGGGGAGGGAGGGGAGGGGAGGGAAGGGACAGAAAGAAGGGGGGGCGGACAGGAGGGGAAGGGAGGAAGAGGCGCCACCAATCGCAGACCTAGGGCAGGGGAAGGACCTCCCTTACCTCTCCTGCACCTGCTGCCAGCCCGAGATGAAAATCCCTCAAATGACCCAAGGGCCAGCTCCCTCTGTTCATGAAGGGGAAACTAAGGCCCAGAAGGAGGGGCGCCGTGGCTGGCTGGAAATCTGGTCCCTCTTCCCTCATCATGGCTCTTGTTACTGCCTTCATTGATTTGATGTTATGTTGGCCTGGGGCGGGATCAGCGCTGCAGAGACTCCGGGCTTGCTGAGGGTGGGGCTTGCTGAGGGTGGGGCTGCCGAGGAACCCTGACCTCCCCCCTCAAGCCGCCCTGCACGAGCACTCACCTGCAGGAGCACTCACCTGCAGGAGCACTCACCTGCAGAAGGCTCTGCTCCTGCCCTGGGTCCTCCACATTCTCTCCGGCCTGTGCCATCTTCTCACCCCCCCGCATCCGCCCCCCCCCCCGCCCCCCGCCTCTGTCAAGTCCTTCTCTGCTCCTGCAGGGACTCCACCCTCGCTCAGCCTCAGGTATCTAACTCCAGAGAATGGCTCAGATCGTGGGCTCAAGGACATTAGAGGTGAGAGGACCCAAAGGTGGGGATACCAAGGCCCATAGAGGGCATGAATATAAGGAATACAATTCTTCTAGAACAATCCCTGGATTGCAGGTGTGGGTAGGTGATGCCTGCCCACCACCTATCCACTCACTGTGCCCCAGCCAACTTCAGCCAGGTCTGGGTGGCACCTGCCCAGGTTTGACACAGATGATGCCCAGGTGGTGTGGGATAGAGCCTCAGCAAGAGTACCACCTTCACTGAGAGCAAGCCTCCCTTCTCAAAAGCCAGGATGCCCTTCTCAATACCAACAACAAACAAAAATAACGGTTACACTGCTACTTACACTCCAAAATGAGATGATCCATGAAAATTGTTTAGCATAGTTCTGGCCCCTAGTAAGTGCTCCAAAAAATGTTAGCTATTATCATTTCTTTGTTATTATGATTATCGTCTCTGCTCTGGCTGCTTCCCGGAGGGTACGATACCTCCCCGGATCTGCTATATGGCAGAGTAGATTCAAATCCTGGTTTTCACTTCCTGGCTCTGTGTGCTCTATCACCTCTCTGAGCCTCAGTTTCCTTATCTGCAAAACGGGTGAATGATCCTTTCCCTGCCTCCCTTGCAGGACTGTTGCGTGAACCGGAGCTGGAGAACACGCTTTCAGACTGAACTCTTCCTGCTTCCTCCTGCCTGGCTCATCAAACTCCCGACCCTGTCAACCTGGGTCTTTCTTAGTGGCCCAACTGCCTGAGGCCCAGGCAGGTCCTGAGAGAGGCGGGGACAGCGCTCACCACCTGCCCTGCCTCCCCCATCTCCAACCTGATCGCAAATGCTCAGGGAGCCGAGTGCCGCCTCCCAGGGGCAGCTGCGACATGAGGTCAATGATAGCCCTTCTTTACTGGGTTGCTTCCAAGATTAAATGAGTCCACCTAGCTAACGCACTTAGGCCAATGCGACTCAGGGTAAGGAATAACTACCACTGTGCAGGTTGATCCTGCACAACTCCAGGGGGCGCCTTTCACGGAGACACGCAGTGCATAACCTCTCCACCCTGACTGTTTTGTGTTCCTCCTACTGCTGTCTCTTGAGGGAGAGTGGATGGGTGGGAAGCTGCCAGGCGATGCCTGGGGCCTGGGTCCCCAGGTCAGACCCGCTAGGGACTCGTCCCTGAACAGAGAGACGCTGCCTCCTCACCATTGATCGCGGGGCTCGGAGGCAGCCAACCAGACAGGCGCTTTTAACAGCTTTTTAATGTGATGGAGCTCAGTGAGCTTGCAGAGTGGAGCACTGTCAGGGGCTTGCCTGGAGAGGCTTTCAAGGTCAGCCGGTAGCAGCCTGACCTTGAAGCCTGTCCCCTCCCAGGGAACTGCCCGGGGGCTGCCAAGACCGTGGCCAGCACTGAGGCCCTGGGAGGCTGAGCTGCGGAGAAACAGCGAGGAAGAGGCGTTAAATGGATTAAAGAGGCAGGTGGCCAGAGGGGACGGCAAAGCCAGGGACAGCAGCAGCAGAGACCTCCTCCTCCAGGAGGCTTCGAATTGGCTTCTCCGTCCCACACATGCCAGAACACTCTCCCGAGTGGAAAGGCTGGGAAGATAAACGACTTCCCCTTCCTCTCATCTCCCTCTCAGTCTGCTGGGCAGGATGGCTCCGCTTTCTTTGTCCTGCAGATTAATAAAAATCCGGGTCGTCTCCCTGAGAGATGGCTCAATCATCCGCTCCCCTCACAGCGGGTGCAGGCCCACAGCAGTAGGGTGGGCCTTGCGAAGTGGGGCCACCCACCGGGCCAGCCCACACCCCAAAACACGGCCTCAGCACTCCCTAGAGAGGACAGGGATTCTCCAGGGAGGGCTCAGGGCCTCCGCCGCCCTCCTCACGGCCCCTGCCACAGCCCCGGTGGCTCAGGCCTGTCTAGGCAAGCTGGGACCTCAGCCCCATCCCAGCTGCTGCTTTGAGCAGGTCGACGGCCAACAGCCTCGGCTCCCATGTGTGCGCTGAGCACCTTACAGCCCACACAGCCCTTCTGCTCCCACTGCCTTCTGGAACGGGGGATAAGTCTGTTTACAGACTGGGAAACTGAGGCACAGGGAGCTGGGATGACTTGTCTGAGGTTGCTCAGCCAGTAGGCAGGGGAGCTGGAATTCGAACCCAAGTTCGGGTTCCCAGACCTGGGCACACCAGAGCCAGCGTGGGGAGGAGTCTTGAAGCCCCCTCAGCAGCCGGTCAGGTTCTCAGGGACTGGCTGGGCTCCTCCAGCAGCCAGGCCACCAAGGGGACCCCAGGGAGAACAAGAGCAGGAGGCGGCCCCTTCCCAACTGCCCTCTGCTCAGAGCCTGGGCTGTGGCCAGGCCCCTTCCATTCCACGCACCCTGCCCCAGCCCAAAGTCATGGGAAACGCAGGGCTTTGGGCCTCCCTGGGTATCCGCCCCCCCGACCCCAGAGAACCCAAAGGGATGAGGGGATTTTAAGCCCACTAACAATGCCCTGAGCTGGGAACCAGATGGCTTCGTTCCAGTCCCAGCACTACCATGGGCTAGGAGTGGCCTTGGACTAGTTCCTGCCCCCTCTGCCCTCAGTCTCCCCATTTGTGAAAAAACGGACCATGAGTCTGGACTCGAAGCTCCCTCTGGCTCACACCCTAGGGGATCTGGCCACATGCTCACTCTAAACTGGCCCAGGTAGAGGCTGGAGAAGCCAGAGCTGAGCCTCCAGCCCATGCGTGGGAACTCGGGGACGGGGCTGCCGAACTCCCAGCGTCCGCTGCAGGGCGGCTGCAGAACTCAGACTTTCCCACAGACCAGCCCGGCCCCCGAGCAGGCCCCACAGTTCCCACTGCAGCCCTTCCAAGTGGAAACCACAATGCATGCAGAAGCCAGGCAGAAAGTAAACAGAAAGCAATGTCCCCGGGACCTCGAGGCCCTGGGCCCAGCCTGGGGCAGCTCTCAGGAAGGCGTCTCTGACCAGAGCGGATTCCTGCTGAGCCTGTCTGGACTGGCCCGGAGCCCCCAGGGAGGAGCCGGCTGCCTCGCTGCCCTGCTCAGATCAGAGAAAAGGCTGTGCTCTGTGCTGTGCTGAGAAGTGCCAGGGGCAGGGGGAGCAGGCTGGGCCCCAGGAGGGGCGGGCTGTGGTCCTAGCCCCGATGCTAACTCCCTGGGTAGGGCAAATCCCATCCCTTCCTGGGCCTCACTGTCCCACCCGGACAATGGACAGGGCACACCGGCTGCTCTCTGAGGTCCTTCCCAGGGATAGCGAGTTTGATTCTAGAACACGGCACAAGGTGGTCAGCTGAAGGAGGGGAAAGGGAAGGGGCCGTCTATGGGGGACCCACGTGGCATTTTAGCCTGTCCTCCCGGTCCCCTTCCACATACTCTTCCCAGGCCGGCCTGGCAGAGGCGGAGAGCCGGGCTCCGGAGCTGCAGGGTCTGAGCCCAGGGCCTGGGGGCGGCTCAGGCAGGCCCCGGCAGGTGCCAGCCAGGCTGGGCTGGGGAGGGCAGTGTGGTGTGGGCCAGTCTCTCCCGACCCCCACCCCCACTGCTCTGCTCCAGCTTTTCTCCACGGCCAACCAGGGCCCTGGCAGGGGTCTGTCTCCTGGCAGGTGGAGGGAAGAGAAGGGGGGGACGGGGAGTGGCAGACTTGCAGGACTCGTTCCTCTCCCTCTCTGGCCCCTTTATGACGTTCCCTTTCCCACTTCCTCCAAAGTTACACAGGTTCCCTGTCATCCGCACTGTGCTAAAGCCATGCTGGCTCTGCCAGATGGGTGCAAGCCTCTCTCTTTCCTGGGACCCACGGTCCACCCAGGAGTCAAAGCCCCACTGGCTGGGCTCCAAGCCTCCTTCTGCCCCGGCCCCTCTCTACACAGGGCTTGCACACATGTCCCTGAGACTGGTCAAGGGCCAATCACGCCCCTGACAGACCCAGAAGACCCATCCCCCATGCCAGGTTGCTCTTCTGAGGGGCTGTAAAAAGCCCACCTGTCGTGTAGCAAAGGATCCTCATGCAAAGAGACTCCTATGGGTGGCCTTGATGGCCCATGGCACATGTCCAGACCTGTTGGAATGCCCCTGTGGGCTCTAGCTGAGACCTGCCCCACCCTCCCCCTCATCTCTGTCCACATGAAAAGGCCCTTGGGAAGTGTCCCGCCCAAGGCTCCCCTCAGCAGGGCCTTCTCCTGGAGTAGGAAGGCAGGAGCAAGAGGCCCTGTGGGGAGTGAACAGGCCAGGCTTGGCGGCTGATCCCTGAACCAGGAGCCAGCGTCCTCGTCCCAGCCCTGCTGGGGACTTGCTATGTGATAGTTGGCAAGAGGTGTCTTCTCTGAGCTTCAGGTGCCTGTCTGTAAAGTGGCAGTATGGCCTGTTCCTCCTTTGGCTTAGGAGGTCCACCAGACCCCAGTGTCACTCCCACCTGGGCTCAGATCTTTCCCTGCCTACCTCCCCACTCGCCACAGCCCTAAAGCCCTCCTCCTTGGGACCCTCAGTAGGCACAGGCAGCCCGGCCCACACACCTGCCTTCCAAGAGAGGCTGCCCGCAGCGCCTATCTCCAGCCGGAATCCCTGCTGCCCGTGAGTCGGGGCCTACAGCAGCTCGCATAGCCACGTGGACACATGGAAACGTGGCCACAATGCCACAGAGCCAAGGGCCCTTCTCCCTGCTGAGCAGGCTAACACCTTAATCCCTTTACACAAAGCCCACTGATCCCTTCCTTGGAGGGAGGGAGGTGGCGGCACAAATTGGCTTATTCCACTGATCTAGAGAGAGGCTTGCCCCCACGGGGACCGGGGACCGGCAGATCCTTCCCTGTGCCCGGCTGCCAGCGCACTGTAGCCACACTCACACCCCTTGCTACCCCCAGCCCCCAGACCTCCAGGGACCCTCGTAGATTCAAGGATATGGAGATCCCCACGGTCCTCTCTCTGTCCTCCTGAACTGCTGACTGCCTGGGGACAGACAGGCCCGAGCTCCTAAACCAACCTGATGGTTTCGTCCAGGGATGGGGTGTCTGGTCCCAAGTGTGAGCTGCCAGGCAGGACACAGTCAGAGAAGGCGGGAGAGTGTATACACCACCCAGGAAAGGGTAGGATGGGAGAAGTTTCTCTGCATTCCCTTCACTCACTTTCCACACCTCTATCCAGGGCGGGCCCCTTCTGGCCAGGAGAAAGATGTTTAGCCAACTCCCTTCCAGTGAAAGTCCAGACCAGCCCGGCTAGTGTAGCTTAAAAAGAAGAGACAGCTAATGGTCCAACTTCAGGCATCACAGAAAAGACCATCTGGGTCAGGAAGCTTTTCTAGCCCCCACAAAAGGCCAGGGCTCTGTGTCTACCCACGCGTGTGCGTGAGGTCAGGGCAGAGCTGGTGTCCCCAGCGGGAGGAGGGCGTGGCGGTGAAAGCCAGTCCACACACGAACTCACCGGAACGCCCGCAGCAGACTGATTCGCCGTAACGCGAGGCCGCAGACAGCCGAGCCGTCCATCACCAGGTGCCTGGATCCGTGCGTACACTCGCCAGCGCGATACTACTCAGCCAGAAGTCGGAACGAACCCTCCATACGCGCAACCACCCGGATGGATCTCAAAGTCACTGCACCGCGTGAGCGAAGCCAGGCAGGAAGAATCACAGGGTGTGATTCCACCCAAGCAAAAAGCTAGAACCGGCAAAACTAATCTTGGTGCTAGAAATCAGATTGGTGGTTGCTTCCAGGTAGGGGCCGGAGGGGGCGACAGGAAGGAGGCAGGAGAGAACTTTCTGGAGTGACAGGAGAGAAGCATTCTGCATCTGGCTTTGGGGGGGTGGGCACATGGACGATTATCAAAATCCATCAAACTGTACACTCAAGGGTGCGTGTAAATTTTACATCGATAAATATGTAAATAACGAATATAAGCATGGCATCTGTTTAGTCAGTTCGTTAAGTCTTCCTTTGAAATAATTGCAAACTTACAAAAAATTGCAAGACTAGCACAAAGAATTTACTTTTCACCCAAATTCCCCAACAGTTAGCGTTTTACTACATTGCTCTATCATCCTCTCTCCTTGTCTCCCTGTCTCTATGTATGTAAATATATATAAATTATCTGTGTTATATATAATTTTTTTCTGAGCCATTTGAAAGTAAGTTACAGATATCATACCCCTTTACCCCAAAATAGTTCAGTGTGTCTTTCCTAAGAATAAGGATATTTTCTTGTCCTTGTTATCAAAATCGGGACATTAACATTAATAAAATATTATTTTCTAATCTATATAGCTTCTTGTTCAGATTTTGCCAGTTGTCCCAATAATATTCTTTATTACATTTTTTTTTTCTGGTCCAGGATTTGATCCAGGGTCCTGAGTTGCATTTAGTTGCTGTGTCTTTTTAGTCATATTTAATTTGGAATGAGTCCTCAGCCTTTTTTGTCTTTCATGAACTTGGTATTTTTGAAGAGTTCAGGCTAGTTATTTTATTGAATGTTCTTCAGTTTGGGTTTGTCTGATATTTCCTCATGATCAAATTCAGGTCATTGGTTTTTGGCAGGATTATCGCAGAAGTGACACTGTGTCTTTCCCGGTGCATCATCTCAGGAGGTACGGGATGTCCATTCGTCCCATCACTAGTGATACTAACTTAGATCACTGGTTAAGGTGGAGTCTACCACTGTAAAGTTACTGGTTTTCCACTTGTATTTAATAAGTATTTGTGGGGTATTCCCTGAAGAGTGTAAATAGCCTATTCGTTATCAAATTTTTCATGCATTCATGCCAGCATCCATCAATGATTCTTGCCTGACTCAATTGTTACTACAATGGTAATCAAATGTAATTTTCTAACTCCAGAATTTCCTCTTTGTTAATTTGAAGTCTACTCTAAGGAAGAAATTTTTCTCTTCCCTGTGTATTTATTAATATTGATACTCATTATATTCTATCTGTATGGACTTGTGGATTCTTACTTTATTCAGTGGGTTATAATTCATCCCTATTGTTATTCATTTTGGTGCTCAGATTGTCCCCAGTTTGGCTAGAGGGAGCCCCTTCAAGCTGACCCCTGTGCCTTTTGACACTCACCCATCATCCTTTGACCATTTCCCTACTTTCAGACTCATCGCATACTTGTCCCGGAAATGAGCCGTTTTTCCAAGGAGCCCTTGTTTACCATAGCAGGGAATGATCTGGGAAGTAGAATACCCATGACCAAATCTACATTAACATGTATGTTTAAAACCATGAGCTCTAGGCCGGGCGTGGTGGCTCACGCCTGTAATCCTAGCTCTCTGGGAGGCCAAGGCGGGAGGATTGTTTGAGCTCAGGAGTTCGAGACCAGCCTGAGCAAGAGCAAGACCCCATCTCTACTAAAAAAAAAAAAATAGAAAGAAATTAGCTGGACAACTAAAAAAAAAAATATATATATATATATGAAAAATTAGCTGGGCATGGTGGCACATGCCTGTAGTCCCAGCTACTTGGGACGCTAAGGCAGAAGGATTGTTTGAGCCCAGGAGTTGGAGGTTGCTGTGAGCTAGGCTGACGCCATGGCACTCTAGCCTGGGCAACAGAGTGAGACTTTGTCTCAAAAAAAAAAAAAACCCCCCAAAAAAACCCATGAACTCTTGCCGGCAATTCCAATCCAATACCTAAGGGTACATTTTTGTCTTTCTCCTTCCAATATTTGTAACTCCTGCAACAGTGAGAGACCAGGATCCCATGATTTTTATTGTATATACTCATTTGCCCATGCCTCAAACACTCGGGAAGTTTTAGAACTGCTAACCCACACCACTGCAAAAAGCAGTCCTACTAATTAGAGTTCATTTTGCAGGCCTTTTTGCCCTCCGTCCAGGTGTATGTAGTCAGAATACTACTAATATGCTCAGAACTCCCTTGGGTCAGGCTTTCCGCCTTTCAGTGTGGTTATGTTATTCATTTTGAAATTGTTTCTGTTTGTATTACATTTTAGGGATTTCTCTCGTCTTTTGTTGTTGTTGTTGTAGCTGTTATTTGAGTATGAAAACCACTGATGTGGTTCCCAAAGTCAATACTACACGAAAAATTTATACTCAGAGAAATCTCTCTCTTCTCACATCCTTTCCACCCTATTCCCACCCAACCTCTGTAGGGAATGGATCTCACTGATTTATCCTACCTGTGTTTCTTTCTGCAGAAAAACTATATACAAATGCATATTACACATAATTATATATATATATATATATATAATTTCTTATTTCCTCTTCTTTCTTACACAAAAAGTAGGATTCTATAGTTCTGTGCTGTGATTTTTTTAAGCATAACCCACCCTGGAATCCCTCTGCATCAGTTCCTAGAGATCGTCATGCTTTTTAAGTTTACATTTTTATTGAAGAAATAGCATACGTGCAGAAATCATATGTGCACAAATCGTAAGTGTATGACTTGATGACTTTTCACAAAATGAAAACCCTCAAGTAACCAGCACCACAGAAGTCCCTTTCTTGTCCCTGTAGTCACTACCCGCCTAAGGAAAGAGCTATCTCTCCTTCTAACACCGCTGATTACTGTTGCCCGGTCTGAATGCTGTACAGACGAGTTCATAGAACATTTACACTTTGGTGTCTGGCTTCTTTTGCTCAGCATTATGTTTGTGACATTTGTCCACGTGGCAGTACTTACTTGTAGTTTGTTCATTCATATCATATAAATATATCCCAATATTTTTATTTACTATATTGTTGCTGGGAATTTGGATATTTCCAGTTCGTGGCTTTACGGGTAGTGGTACTAGGGCCATTTTAGTACCTAGAATGTGTTTGGTACCTAGGAATGGAGTTGCTGGGTTACAGGGTGTGCGTATGTTTAGCTTTGGTAGATGTTGTTAGACACTTTGCTGAAGTGTTAAGATACCAATTCTCACCAGTCACATGAAGCAGTTCCAGCCGCTGCACATCCGCACTTACGCTGGACTTTTCATCTGTCTCACTCGTTTTGGCCATGCCGGGGCTATGTGCTCTACTGGGTTTTTAATCTGCATTTCCTTGATGAGCAAATAGCACTTTCCCCAGCACCTCCACCAGCCTAGCCCCCTTGGCTCCGGCCTTGGTATGAGAACACCTCATTCTGCCCACCCTGATTGGATGAGTTGTGTGACACTGACCTTAGTCCATTCCTGCTACTAGGACAAAATACCTTAGACTGGGTAACTTATAAACAATAGAAATTTGGTGCTCGCAGTTCTGGAGGCTGGGAAGTGCAAGATCAAGGTGCCAGCAGATCTGGTATCTGGTGAGGGCTCCCTCTCTGCTCCACAGAAGGCATCTTGTCGCTGTGTCCTCACACAGCGGAAGAGGCAAGGGAGCTCACGCCAGCCTCTTTCACAGGGGCACTAATCCCATTCGTGAGGGCAGAGCCCAGCTCTCGCGACTTAATCACTGCTCCCGAAGCCCCACCTCGTCATACTGTCGCACCGGGGATTAGGTTCCCATACGAATTTTGGAGGGACACAAACATTCAGACCACAGCAGGCCCTCTCTAAGTTCTCTCCTGTGCGCAGTGAGGATGCTGACCTCGTTCTGCTTTGGCAGCAGGTGCACACTGCTGTTTGGAGGCGGTGGGGATCCAGGACTCTTCCTTCCAGGCCTGTCTCCCTGCTTCATGGGCACAGGTCTGAGCGGAAGACAGGATTCATCACCCACGTGCCAGTCTTCTCCCTGCTTCTGCCCTGGGTCTTCTCCTTGGACAGCGTCTCAAGCCTTCCTCTTCCAGATCACGTTCATCTTCCTCCCACATCACTGACGCAAGCCCAGGCCAGAAAGGGCAACGAATGGGCCCAGGAGGGCAGCCGTCTGCTTTGGGCTTGCTCCATTGCCGTGTGACCTGGGCTGGTTTCTAGAAGGATGTGGGGTGTGGGCATGGCCTACAGCATCCCTGGGGCACTTTAGTGCTCTTGTACGCCGTGCTAGAGGAGCCCATCTGAGCCGGTGAGCAGAGGAAAATAGACAAACTATCTTTGTGTACTTAGCATGGCCACATAGACCTGCGACCACCGCCACATGCCTGTGTGCCAATGAGGAAAGCACAGCAGGGACTCTCCGATCCCCTCAGGGAGCCGCAGGAGGAGGGTGCTCCCCGCTTCCCATCCTTCAGTGCGCCTGGGCCGTTCTGAGCTGGGCATGACTTGGGTGTAGAAGCCCAGGCCCTCGTTCACTCCCAGGCGACATTGAGTCATGCAGACCTTGGGATGAGGCCCCGCATGAATGTCCTCAGAGTGGCTCAGGCATGGACCCTGACTCCAGATGCCCAGAGCTAAGGGGACGCTAAGACACTGGCACAAACAACTGGGGACTATGCTCTGGGAGAGCACAGATGGCCTCTTGCGAGCAGGGCGGGTGCGTGATGTGGGTACGCTGGGAGTGAGGGAAGGCGTTCCAGCCCAGGGGACAGCCTGGGTGCGCATGTTCAGTGCATCAAGGCAGATGGGGCTGGATCGCCAAGGCCCTGAGAGCCTGGCTGAAGGGCTGGGATGTTATCCCACGGGTAATGGCCACGGGCGCTTATGAGAAGGGTTGGTGCAAGGGTGACACAGTCACCTCTGATCACAGACACTCACCTGCAGAAGGTCCCCAGCCCACAGAGTCTCCCCAACTGGCCCCCACCATTTGAACTCCCTTCCTTAGTGACACAAGACTTTTCCTGCTCCAAGAGACCCTTCCAAAGTGAAAGCTCTGGGTGCCAGTCCAAACCTTGATGGGCTCAGCTGCTCAGCCCAAGATCCTTAGGGAGATCTGATTCCAGAGGCAACAGCCAGACGGGTTGGTGAGGGTGGGCACAGAGGTGGGTGGGAAGGGAATATTTTTTAACACTTACTAGTGCCAGACATTATATTAAGTGCGCTACATTCAATATTTCTTTTACCATTTGTCAACAACATTATTAGGACGGTATTAGCTCCATTTTACGGATGACGAAGTTGAGGCAGGGGGCAGGCTAAATTATCCACATAGTAAGCGAGCTGTCTGCAAAGCCTGAGCCTTTTCTGCTGCCCCAGGCAGTGCGTGCAGTGTTGCTAGAACCCTGGTTGGGAGGGGAAGGGTCATCTGGGCCCAGTGCCCACTTGGCCCGTGACATGCAGCTCTGAGGCTCAGGCCTGCAAATGTCCTCGCCCACAGAGCTGCCTGAGTCACCTCCTCCACTGGGCGTTCCTGGCCAAAGGTGCAGGATTGCTGTCTTTTCAAAGCACACCAGGAGACGTCAACAGAAAGAGAGAAATTGCGCTCAAATTAGATGACAATTTTCTTGAATCTTCTGTTTTCCTCCTCCTAAGGGAGCACACGTGTGGCATTCATCCGGCAGCATTTGTGTTTTTCAAAAAATACTGCCACAGACTCCCTCAAAGTGCCATTTGTGAAATAATATTCTCGTCACTATCTCCAAGTCACAGATCACTAGATGCCATGTCACGCAAGGGGTTGATCCCTTCCCCACTCACTCAGCGAATATTCACTGAGTATCTGCTACAGGCCTCGCTCTGTGCCGGGCGCTGGAACACAGAGGTGGCCCCACGAGATGCTCAGTGGCTGCAAAGAAAGACACCGTGCAGGGTTAGGACCTTAGCGAGACAGGCTTAGCGCAAACAGGGCAGACTCCGCGGGGGCAGGGGTGGGCAGGGTGGTAAGAAGACACGTGGCCCCCGTGGGGGTGCAACAGGGAAGTGGCCCGGGCTAGGCCATCAAGGAGCGCACGGTCTTCTAGGACCAAGCACGCACTGGGGCAGGCGCGAGCTCCAGGTGCAGCCTGGCTCGAGCAAGGGTGTGGACAGGGACTGGCACGTGTGGGACGGTGAGGCCACTATGCTGAGGGAGGCGGAGACAGATGGTGAGCGGTCGCCTGGCCCTGCCGGTCCTCCAGTAGTGCCCCTGCCACCCGGCCTCAGGGCCCCACACACGCCCGTGGCCACACTGCTTGTTCTTCCCCACAGTCTCACCTCCGCCTCTGCCCGTGCTGTCCCCTCTCGCTGGAACGCCCTCCTCCTGCACCCCACTTCCCCTGGTGAACTCTGCTGCATGCTCAGCGGGGACCCCGCCTCCTCCCGGGCCTGGCCCCTCCCGCCCTGCAGCTGCCCTGTCACAGCGCTGCGGTTTTCCTGTCTCCGGGTGAGGCGCTGGGCCTTGCAGCCACAGGGAGACACGAGTGGAGGGGGTGGTATGGCAGGACGTGTGACCCCATAACATCCTAAAGGGGAAAAATACCTGCAGTGTGGGAGAGAGCAACGAGCTGGCAGAAGTTCACAGCACCCGCCACGCAGCCGTGGCCACACGAGAGAAAATAAAATCGGACACCATCAATTTCTCTAACCTGTACCACTCGAGCAGAATTTATACTTTGCCCCCAGTGCCTAGGGAGTCCTAAGTGTGTGCCCTTAGTGTGTGAGGCCACCTCCTCCCTGAAGCCTCCCAGGATGGTCCAACCCCACATCTCCGACCCACAGAAGGCCAAGGGCCCCAGGAGGTTCTTGTGGCGCATCCATGCGCCCCTCTCCTCCCCCACACCCTTGAATTAGACCTGGTGTCCCCAGAGCTCCACTCGTCTCCTTCCTCGCACTCCCACGGGCTCTTTCTGCCTCACCTGCAGCCCCGACCCCACGCCGGCCAGGTTCCTTCTCGACCTCTACTGCAGGCTTCTCAAGGGGTGGCCCGGGTCCGTGCGTGGGTTCTGTTTGCCATGCGGGGTTCAGTGTTTTGAAAATCGGCAGATTCCCAGATTTCCAGAACTCATGAGTGAGTTCACTCTGTGATCACTTTCCAAGCTGTATGCTTAGAGTTTCAGTATGCCGACTTCAATAAAAAATATTCTTTAAATCAGCATATTTCATATCAAAATCCAGATTTCCGTCTTCTCTTGAACACTTGGGAGGCCTGTACGGCTGGACCTTTATTCTAAATCGGCTTTGGCTCGCCACTGCCTCCTTCACAAAAGACAGGCGCTCCCCACTGCCGCAGTCTCTGCCACTCTCTGTCGTCCTCACCGGCCACTCCCCTCATCTGTGTCCCCGCCTTGCCCCAGCATAGGCAGTGGAGTCAGTTCTGTTCGTGTCCTCCAAACTTTTGTTTCCTATTGCCTCCTGGATGTTCCATGGGTACCTCGAGCCCAGCACATCCGTGATTGAAGTCACGTCCCCCTCCGCTGTCCCCTAAACCTCCTCCCCTCCAGTATTCCCAGGAAATGCACCACAATCCACCCAGTCGCCCAAGGCAAACATCTGGGCATCTCAGGGACTTCCTGTCCCCTCTTGTCCTGCCTACAATGTCTCAGCAACCTGGTGATTCTGCAAACCAGCCCACTGCTCTGCATCCCACAGTCACCGTGCTTGGCCCAGCCACGGGCCCCGCCTGGGACTCAGCAGCCCCATGACTGGTCTGCCTGCCTCTGCTCCTGCCCCTCTAAGCGGCCGCACCGCAATGTGACTGGGTCACTTCCTGTTTAGATCCCTCTATGGCTTCAGTGGCTTCCTGGGGACAAGTGCAGACTTCTTACAAGGGCCTGGTGTCAGGGCCCGTCTCCTGCCTGCGTCTTCCCACGCCCTCCCCCATGCTCCCCCCCTCCCCCGCCACCCCCGCACACACTAAACTTAGCTCATTTAACGCCACCCTCCACGATTCTTCATTTTTTAAAACAGGAGATGTAACTTTTACACAGTAAACTGTACACATATTCCATGTACAGCTTGACTGAGTTTTACATACGGAAATACCTGTGTAACCACCACTCAGACTGAGACATAGAACATTTCAGTCCCCCGGGAGACTCCCCTATGTCCCTCTCAGGAACACCTATTGCCATCATTAAGTCAACTTCACTATAGGTTAGTGTTGCCTCTTCTGACCTTCATATAAATGAAGTCATATAGTATATGTTCTTTTGTATCTGGATTCTTTTGTTTTTGAGACAGAGTCTCACTCTCTTGCCCAGGCTAGAGTGCTGTGGCATCATCACAGCTCACAGCAACTGCAAACTCCTGGGCTCAAGCAATCCTCCTGCCTCAGCCTCCTGACTAGCTGCGACTACAGGCACGTGCCACCACACCTGGCTAATTTTTCTATTTTTAATAGAGACAGGGTCTTGCTTCTTGCTCAGGCTGGTCTCGAACTCCTGACTTTGAGCGATCTGCCCGCCTCGGCCTCTCAGAGTGCTAGGATTATAGGTGTGAGCCACCATGCCCAGCCATGCCTGGATCCTTTTGCTCAAGATTATGTCTGTGAAATTCATCCACGTTGTTACATGTACTCATAGTTTGTTCATTCTCGTTGCTGTGTAGTGTTTCACTGTGTGTACCACTATTTGTGCATTCTACTGCTGATGGGCATTTGAATAGTGTTATGGGCTAAATTATGTCCCCCCCAAAATTTGTAGGATGAAGTCCTAACCCCCAGTGTAACTATATTTGGAGATACTGCCTTTAAGGAGGTAGCGAAGCTTAAATGAGGTCATAAGGGTGGGGCCCTCATCCAACAGGACTGGTGTCCTGATAAGAAGAGGAAGGGGCACGCAGAGTACATGCCCTGTGAGGACACGCTGGGCAGGCGGCCATCTGCAAGGCGGGAAGACAGGCCTCGCCAGACACCAGCCTGGCCAGCACCTTGATCTGGGACTTCCAGCCTCCAGAACTGTGAGAAAATAAATGTCTGTTGTTCAGCCACCCAGTCTGTGGGATTCTGTTAAGGTAGCCTGGGCAGACGAATACAGGTAGTTTCTACTTGAGGGCTAGGACAAAGCTGCTATAAATATTCTTCTACATGATTTTTGATGAACATAAGCACTTATTTCTGCTGGGTCTGTCCCCAGGTGTGGGTCACAGGGTAGAGGCATTGATAGAAGGTGAGAGAGAGAGGGGGAAATTATGTTTTTTGGAACCATTTGAAAGCAAATCGAAGCGCTACACTCACCCACAAAACCACACTGCAGCCAGTGAAGTCAGGGTGTTGCACTGCCGCCGTCTAACACAGACGCCATTCCGATCTCACCAATGATCCCGACAACGTCCTTTTTACTGAAATCCAATCCGGGACCACATGTTGATGTAGTCGTCAAATCTCTTTACTCTTTTCAGTCCAAAACAATGCCTCAATCTTTACTCTGGTGACCTTGATACTTGGAAAGATCATAGGCTATTCTGCAGAATGCCCTGCAATCTGCATTTATCTGATGTTATGCGTCTTTGGCGGGAATGTGCAGAAGGGATGCTGCGTCCTTGTCATCGCATCCCATCAGGGTATACGTGGTCAATTCGCCCCAGTAATGTTTGTGCCTTGGTTAAGATGGTGTCTTCCAGGCTTCACCACTGTTAAATTAGTTAATAAGTATACTGTATTTATTAGTTTATAGTTAGTTAATATTTTGTAGGCAGAGAGTTTGAAATTCTGTAAATATCCTGTTCCTCCTCAAAATTTTACCCAGTAGTTTTAGCATTCATTAATGATTCTTCCCTGAATCAAATATTTCTACAATGGTTGTAAAAACGTAATTTTCTAATTCCATTTTCCTTCTAAATGCGTTAGTAAGTAAGCGATTTCTCTTCTCCCCATTTGTTTATTCATTTATTTATTTGTATAAATATTGACTCATGGATTATTATTTACTTTGATGCTCATACTGTCCCAGATTTGGACGTTGCAAGTTCCTTTAAGTTGGCTCTTGTGTCCTTTTTTTCCTTAATTTCAATTTTTTATTTTTAAAATTGTGGTAAAATACGCATAACATAAAACTTACCAGCTCAGCCATTTGAGCGTACAGTTCAGTGGCACTAAGGACATTCACGCTGTGGTGCAACCGTCACCACCACTCATCTCGTGACCTCTTCATCTTGCAAAATTGAAACTCTGTACCCATTAAGCAATGACTCCCTGTTCCCTCTTACCCCAGCCCCTAGCAACCACCATTCTACTTTCTGTGTCTATGAATTTCACTATGCTAGATACTTCAAATAAATGGAATCATACAATATTTGTCCTTTTGTGACTGGCTTATTTCACTTGGCATAATATCTTCAAGGTTCATCCATGTTGTATCGTGTGTCAGAATTTCCTTCCTTTTTAAGGCTGCATAATATTCCACTGTGTCCAGACCGCATTTTGCTCATTCATTCATCTGTTGCTGGGACATGAGTTGCTTCCACGTTTCTGCTGTTGTCAATAATGCTGCTATGAACATGGCTGTACAGATGGTTCTTCAAGACCCTGTTTTCAGTGCTTTTACGTATATTCACAGAAGTGGATTTCTGGATCAGATGGTGATTCTATTTTTAATTTTTTGAAGGATGTCATGCTGTTTTCCACAGCAACTGCACCATTTTGCATTCCCATCAACAGTGCACAAGGGCTCGCTTTTCTCCACATCCTCACCAATACTCATTTTCTGTTGTTTTCATAGTAGCTATCCTAATGGGTACAAGGGGGCATCTCCTTTGTGGGTCCCTAACCATTAGTAATGTTGAGCATTTTCATGTGCTTATTGGCCACCTGGGTATCTTCTTTGGAGAAAGATCTATTCAAGCCCTTTTAAACTGAGTTTTTTTGTTGTTGTTGAGTGTAAGAGCTCTTTACATATTCTGGATATTGTCTTATGTGATTTCGACATGTCTCCATCATTCTTTGAGCACTTTCTGCCTGAAACAATAAGGTGTTTCAAATGGTCTACTTCTGCCCCAGCCCTGGAATCGGTCGTTTCTCCTGGAGCCCTGGTTCCTTTCAGTGGAGAGTGAGTTAGAAACAGACCTGGGTTCTAGGTTTGCTCATTGCTCATTGCTCTTGGGGGCTTGCTGCTCCCAGGCCCTCTCAGTGATCAGAGTTAGGGAATGTGTGTGTGTATACACATATTAATATTAATTTCTACATTTATATATTGAAAACCTTAGGTTCACATCAATACCTCCATTTCCAGTCCATCATCCCAGGATTCATCCTAACTTCCCCCTTTCCATCTCTGCAACTTCCTTCTCCAGCAGCAAGGAGCCTGGCTCCCACAGGCCCCATATATTTGCTGCATGTAGCCAAGCTCCTGACCCACTGGCTGCCACCCTTACTTGGCCACCTCCTTACTCCACCCGACCCCCTGCTGCCTTCACCAAGTATCAGCGAAGGAGAACAGGTCCTAAGGGCTTTTGACTGGATTGTTCGCAAGGAAGCAAGCAAGGTGCTGGGTCTTAAAGAAGGTTGCGGACAGCCTCTGTGCATTGGTGCCCTATGGAATTGGCAGAAATGTAACAAGCTCAGGGACTTGCCCTTAACAGCCTCCAGGGCTGTGACTTCCCCATCTGCTTCAGTGTTCCTGGGAAGTTCCTGGGCCAGCCTATGGCCAGGGATGCCCACCAGACCATAATGACCCGGTCTGCTCCGGCCCCACGCTGACAAGGATGGGCTACTGCCAGTGCTGCTGGAAGCTGCTGGCGGCGGCAAAGCTGCCCTGGGCCCGCCCAGAACTCGAACCCTGCCCGCCTGCCCAGAGACCCTGCGCTCAGCTGGGTCAGGCAGGAGGCTGGGACCTGGGGCCTCCCGCAGCTGGCCCGGGGGACCCGGCAAGGCCTATCCTAGGAGGTCACGCTGGAAATTAGAAGAGATTCATAACCGAAGCAGAAGCTCTTAGCTGAGTGCAGCCTCCTCTTCCCCAGCGCACTTAAGCTGCACTTTACAAATCCAAATGGTTTAGAGGTTTCCCTTTCATCCTGGCCACTGGAAATGAAAGGTTTTGCTGCCACTTTGGCTTCCAGCCCCCTTTCCACTACCACAGGGACATCCAGAAGGGAGAGAAGTGTCGCTTTCCAGAAGCCCTGGCGCAGGCCCGCCACCAGGTTTCAGCCATCCCTGGGCAGCCAGGCTGCCCCCCCACCCCGCACCCCCGTGCCCAGCCCGCCTCCCCGCCTCCTGGGGCAGGAGAGCTCACTGAGGCCTGCCGTGTGCAGAGCCTTCAGGAGGGCGTTTGGAAGAACCCCCACCCTCGGGGAGCTCACAACCCTTCTAGGGTGGGAGAGCCCCGCCCAGGACGGGGAGTAGAAGCCCCCCACACCCAGACATGTCCCTACTGGAGGCTAGGATTGACAGGGTGGTCACCCTGCAGGTGATGGAAACAGGGAAGAGAAAGATGATGGAAGACCCTGGTAGAAATCTTCTAGAAAGGCAGGTCAGGCTTTCCAACAGGCTACTGGGATGCATTCAGGTTTTAGGGGCCTGAAACGTATATAATTTGGGTAGTTCTTTAAGAAAAATAATACAGAATTCGGTGCAGGACCTTGGAAGATGTCCCAAAACTTGAACTTCCTTAGCTGACTTGGGTGCCTTCCCCCGCCACCATCGCACCCCTGCCTGGAGACCCCGGCTGCCGGACTCCTCAGGAAGCCGTCAGAGCGGCGAGGACGCTCCTCTGCATCCACGGGGTAACTGTGTTCACTTTTCTCTCTTCCCTGCGAGAGTTCTTAAGGGCAGGCGCTTTGTCCCCATTACAACCTGTCGCTAGCAGAAATCAAGCTTAGTGAGTATTAACAGAGCAAACAGAAGGAAGGAAGGAGGAAGATTGTTTTAGAGTGTAATTATGTCCCGGGCCACTGACATGCATTATTCCAATAATCCCCCAAACCGATTCTCCCAGTTTGCAGGTCGGGAAACGGAAGCTCAGAGAGGGGAAATACTTGTCTGAGTTCCCCCGTTGGTGAGTGAAGGAGCCTGGATTTGAACCTGGCCTGGCAGACTCCATGTCCTTTTCCCCGTGTGGCTGGCAGAGAGGTGCGGGGTATCAGACAGGAAGAGGGGGCTGGCGACACCACCACAGCCTGCAGAGAGGGCCTGGGCAGGACCCCCGTGTGTCTGCAGGGAAGAGTTCCTGGGGCTACGGCCATCGGGGAGCCTGGGAGCCAGGTGGGAAGGGCAAGGGTAGGTGTGGGCTGCACGCTCGGGGATAAGTCAAGTGGACCCCTCCCTTCTCTCAGACGCATATGAGCCCCTGTGTCTGTGTGGTGAGCAAGGTCAGTCCCCTTCAGAACACTGTGAGCAACCCTCCCTGGGCAGCTGCCGTGGGTGTGGGCCCGGGCACCCCGAGGGGAGTTCGGCGGGACTCCCCTGGGGAGCCTGAGCGAACTGCTGCCGCGCTCAGCCCAGGTGTCAGGAGCCATGGAGGCCCCCCAGGTGCCACACATGTTCAGAGGCGGGAGCCATCCCGTGTGGTCATGGGTGGCTTCGGGGGGAGGGGGGTGGAGAGGAAGGAGGCCTGTCACCCTGAAAATGAAGGTGACTGCTCAGCAGCAGTGCCATCCTCGGTGCCCGGCTGTCCTGGCAGGGCACTCAACTTCGCAATAGTAGCGTCAAGGGACGTGCACCGCATTTTACACTTTACAAAGCATGTCAGCATACGGGGACCATCTCCAGGAGCAGGTAGGGAAATGGAAACTGCTGTATCCGCTACTTTTTTGATAGGTCCTGGTAGGTAAAAGGTTCACAGTTCACCTTTGCTGCGATAACAAAGGGGCCAAAGAGGCCTGGGAAGGTGGCCTCCCCCTGCAGCGCCCTTGAGAGCCAGGGCTGGGCAGAGCCAGTGAAGACCTTTCTCTAAGGGCCCCAAGCCTGGAAAAGAATAAGGTATGCCCCACTTACCACATGCAAATCAAAATAAAGCTAGTTCTAAACCACAAAATAAAAGTAAGGAAGTCCTACAATGTTCTGGGTTTTTCCATTATGACTCTGCCATGACTTTATAAAATGGGTCATTTCTCCGACACTTCTCATTGGGGTGTGTCTGCTTTGCTGGTGCCAAAGCACATGCGTGGCCTTCCCCGTGACACCCCCCCGCCCTGGCTTGGCATGACCGCCTCTTATCAACTCCAGTGTGGATTCTTGGGCACAAGGTCTCTGAGATCCAGAAAGATCTCCAGTGGTGGGGGGTTCAGGGGGCCTGGATCTGAACAGGACACCACCACCGACCAGCTGTGTGCATTCGTCTCTCCGAGCCTCACCACCTTGCCCGAAAGGGCTCCTGGTAGCTACGTCGGGCTGAGCATGAGGGCCTAGCCCAGGATCTGGCGCATAGTGGTGCTCAGGAAGCACCTGGGAGGATCCACAGAGAGCTGGCGCGGCCTCAGCCTTCTGTGTTGGCTGTGCAGCGCGGGACCCCAGCGGCCATCGGGGACAAGCAGGCGCTGAGTAAGAGGTGGGGGCAGTGGCTGGGCCTGGGGGTCGGGGTCTTTCCCACACCCGACTTAGCTAGGCCGCTCAGCTGTAATTCTTGGCCTAAGACGGACCCTCAGTCCTAGAACCTGGCCCTCCCCGCTCCCAACAACACGGAGCAGGGCAGTGAGGAAGTGTGCACAATGGGCTCATTGTTATTAGGGTAAAACACAAATAGCTTTGGCCTGGAGACTGCAGGGGTGGTGCCCGAGTGCTGTCTGTTACTCAGTTTTCTAGGGAGGCTTTTTCCTGAGGGAAACTTAGCCTCACAGAGGTGTGCGTGGGGTGCGCCACCCAAAGGCAAGACCCCCCCAACCTGCGCTTCCCTGGCTCTCCGACCAAAGCCTAGCATCGTCCCCCATCCTTCCCTCCTCATCTCCCCGCCTTTGCCCACCCCTGCCCCTTCAGCCCCTCTGTGGGAGGATGGCCCCGGGCTGCCAGACCACTCTGCCTGCACCCACTGAGGACAGCAAGTGCCTGCACACTCATGTCCCCGGTGGCTGGAGTGAGAGGTGTCCCCCGAGCTCCCTGCAGTATTACACCAAACACTCTGCGGGAGGCCACCCCCTCGCTTGGCTTCTTTCTCTTTGCGGCTACGTCCCACTTCCCCGTTCCTCTACTGTCTCTTCCCGCTTAGGTCACTTCCTAATAAATCACTTTCACCTACATCCTAGAGTTACTTTGCTTCACGGGGGACCCCAAGCTAAGACAGGCTCCAACCACAGGCCCAGCGGAGGGAAGTGTCTGGGTGACAGCTGTCGTCTGGCTCCTGGGGTGTGTGTGCACGTGTTCGAAAGTGCACCGGGCTGGCTTCAGTCTTTTATAGAGGGGAGGGGCAGGAGGAGGAAGGAAGGGGCCTGCATTAGTCAGGTTCTCCAGGGAAACAGAACCCACAGGACACACAGATATTTATTAGGAGAAATTGGCCCACACGATGGCGGAGGCTGAGAAGTCCAGATCCAGGAGAGCCGATGGTGTGAGTCCCCGTCTGCGTCTGGGGGAAGGAGAAGGCTGCTGTCTGGCTCCACGGTGGTCAGACTGAGAGAGAATTCTCTCTTCCTCTGGCATTTGTCCTGGCCTGGCCTCCAGCCCATTGGATGAAGCCCACCCACACTGAGGAGTGCCTGTCCCTTTGCTCAGCCCACCCACCCAAATGTTAGTCTCATCCAGAAACACCCTGGCAGACACACTCAGAAATGTATCGTCGGGTGTCTGGGCGCCCGTGGCCCGGCCCAATGGCGCGTACAATTAACCACAACAGGGCCCTTGCCTCCCCTGGGGTGCCGTGGACGCCCAAGAGCCCTCCTCTTCGTCACGGCCCTGCTGGCACAGAACGGGCGCTGGACGAATGCCCGCGGGCAGGGGCCGGAGTTCCAGAACACTTCCTTCTTCAGCAGGGGCTCTGCCCGGGGAGCCCGTGCCGTTGGGGTGGCGCAGGTCACACCCATTCCACAGGTGTGGGAACCAGCGCGCGGCCGCAGCTCACGTCCTTGGCCTGCTTCCCACAAGCCCCACTTCGGGAGGAGAGAAAATGGACCGTGCTGGGTGCTCAGCAACAGAGGGAAGTGGCTGAGAGGAAGTAACAGGGGGCCACGGGGCGGCGCACAGCCGTGTGACAGGGGCCCAGAGACGCAAACGCGGTCGCGGAGGCCCTGTGACCTTCTTGAACCTTCTCCAGCTCTTCCCAGAGAGCGGATGCCTAGGATGGGGGTTGGGTGGGGTGGGATTGCTAGATAAAATTCAGGATGTCTAAAGTTGAATTTCATGTAAACAATAAATAATTTTTTGGTATAAGCATGTCCCAAATATTGTATAGGACATACTTTTAGTCAAAAATTGTTAGTTATCTGAAATTCAAATTTAACTGGGTGTCCTTAATTAATTAATTCATTCATTCATTATTATTTTTTGCTAAACCTACCTGGGTGGGAGGCCAAACTCCACATGAAAGAAATGGTTGAAGAAACTCAGGGAGTTTACTCCAGCAACAGGAAGACTCTGGGGACAAGGGTACTGGTTTGCAGTTCCAGAAGGGCTGGGCTGGGAGAGAGAACCAGAAGGTGGGATGGCTGTGTTTTGAAACAGCAGCTGTATGGTCTGTCCGAGAAGAGGCGGTGTGGCCGAAAGAAGGCACAGGGCTGCAGGTCCGGCCCTGCCACCTACTGCGCTGAGCCCCGGAGCAAGTTCTGCCTCTGAGCTTCCCCCTGTGAATCGAGGCTGTTCTCCACGGACATGCCTCTGGCCCTCAGCCCTGCAGCCCTGCAGCCCACGCCTGGCTGCTTTGTGTCCTTGTTCCCACCACATTTCTCTAGCTGTCGAATCCAGCAGGACTGCCCTGTGTTTCTGGAACGTGCAAAGGAGCAGGTGCTGGCCGGTGAGGATACAGAACCCAGTGTGTCCCGCTGGCTCTGCTGCCTGGGGACGTGGGACATGGGAGCAGAGAGGGGGAGGCAGGCAGAGCCCTACGACCAAACTCACTAAGCCCGGTGTGCACCCTGACATGGCCTTGCAAGGCTCTTGCTCCACCCAGCTGGGCGTCTGGGTGCAGTGCACGATACGCCTCAGGGAAGAGGCTTCTGGGCAGCCACTGGCTCGGGGAACCTGCCCCAGGCTGAGGCCCTTCACCTTGAACTGGAAGGCTCTGCCTGCTTCAGCCTTGTTGACAAGGGCAAAGCCTCAGGCCTTGCTGGCCAGAACCTGCAGCCACCTGGAGCACAGGCCCAGGCCCGGCAGGGCGCTGCGGGCATCCACTCCCCCGCTTCCTACTGTTGGCGTGAGGAAACCAAGGCCCCAGGAGAAGAAGGCATCTGACCCCGGCCAGTCCAGGCCTCTGTGGCCAAGCACGGGTTCACATCCGCTGCTCAGTGCTCGGGAGTCTGCCATATAGGACCCCGAGCCTCAGAGGGTCAACTCGCACATACTGTGTCAGGCACCCCCAAGGACACTTAAGCCCCGCAGTAACCCAGCAGTGTTGCCCGTGGTCACAGGAGGCCGTGGAGACTGCAGAGAGCTGCAGAAACTCGCCTGAAGTTGGTGAGTGGTGGGGCGGGCGATTAAGCCCCGTTCTCTGCTGCCCAGTTTGCTGCCTGTCCGCCCCCCTCTCCTTGTCTGTAGTACCCAGCTCTCTGCTGCCGGGTCCCCCCAGGGCCTCCCAGGCTGCTCCAACAGAAGCCCTCCTTTCAGTGCTGCCCCTCACCGCGGGCCCTCCTTCTACCCCAGGGCTGCTGGCATTTGCACAGCTCTCTACAGCCTACAAAGCTTTCCCCAGCGTATTATGTCAGGTTGATTTCCCTAACGGAGACTTCAGCCCCGGCGGGGAGCACCTGCGCCTCTTGGGCAATTACCCTTGAGAGGCCAGAAGGTGCACACTGCGCAAAGGGTTCCTTGCAAAATGTCAGACTGTTCTGAGCAAACAGAAACAGGCCCTGAGCCAGCTCAGCTGCGGCAGGGAGGATGGCGGGAATTAAGGCCTCCCAGGCTGCAGCTGGGCACTCTCTCCCCTTGCAAGCACCATCCCACTTGCAGCACCTGCGAGGAAGAACACCCTGCTCATTAGCCACCCTGTGAGCTGCAGGCCAGGAGCCCAGCTCCCTCTCCTCATTCCTCTGGGCCCCAGGTTGCCATGAGTGGAGGTCCCTTGGCTCCATCTTGTTCCCACGGGGCTCCCAACCTGTGCAGACATCTACCTATGCCTGCCCCAGAGGGCCTCGGCTGAGGACTGCTGGCCAGTAGGGCAGGACTTTGCGTCTCTTTGGCAAATTTTCCTTATCAAACTTCCCCCGATCTCCAGGGACCCACATGTCCGGAGTGGAAGTGTTTTTTGCAATGTCTCCGCAAAGAATAGAGGGCACTGGATTTTTAGTCCCAAGACCTAAATTTGAGTCCTGGCTCTGCTGCTTTTGAGCTGCGTGGCTAGCAGGGCTGTCGTGTACAGTTGCACAGGTTGTATGCTACCTTGCTATTCAAAGCGAGGTCCAGACACCAGCAGCATCCATATTACATGGGAGCTTGTTAGAAATGCAGATTCTCGTGCCCTACCCCAGAGTGACTGACTCAAAAGCTGTTTTAACAAGATTCAAACATCAAAGTTTGAGAATCGCTGATGTATATGATCCTAGGGAGCATCACTCACACAGGCCATGATGTGGCACCCCTGGCATCGTGTGACATGTTGCCCCTGCTTGGGAAAAGCACGTCTCCTCTTTGGGTCTCATTTTCCTGGTCTGCCAGATGGAGGTGGTGATGCCTGTCCCCCGGGGCTGCTGTGTCGTGTCAGTGAGTGAGGCCAGAGCTCAGGGAGGGCCAGCAAGGGCGGACAAGGCTGCCTCTCCTGGGAGTGAGCTTGGCAATTGTCACCACCTTGAGAACTTACAGCAAAAACACGATCCTTAGGTTTGGAGCTGGACTGGCTCTCAGGGAATCCCCTGCTCAAGCAGATATCCGATTTTTAGTCAACGGTTTTACAGATGATGAAACCAAGGAAGGACAGGTGAAATGACAAAACCGATAGCAAGCCCAGGCCCTGTTCCACCTCATTGCCCCGCAAGCCCAGGGAGTCTTACAAAGCTGTTCTGGCAACTCATCTGTCTGTGCCTGTCTTCAGTGCCTCATGGGGCTAAGCTAGAGGGAAACTGGGTAAAACTCGCATCTTCCTCACAATACCTAAGTAAATAAACGGACAGCTCCTTCTCAGACTTACATAGGGAATCTCAGAAAAGATGAAATCGCTTAGAAAGGGGTATAGCAAAGCCCACTTTCTAAGCACTACGGTGTTGCCAGGCATTGTGCTGTGCCCCGGGATACAAGAGGAACAGGAGACACCATCGCTGTCTTCCTGTGGCTCCTAATCTGAAAGGACACATGACAAATGCACCGGAAATGCTGACGCTCAGTACCCTGGGTGGAAGTCCACCAACTTCACGGCGTATCAGAGGGGCTTAGGGAAGGATGAGAAACTGTTGAGTGGAGTAGACGTGGAAGATTCTAGAAGATACTGGATTGATAAGGGCTGAAGGGAGGTAGGATTTAGATAGAGGAACAGAGATCAGTGTGTGCAAAACTGGAAGTCTGCAAGGTATATTTAGGGAACGGGACTGGCCTAGAGCAGGGCCTGGGAAATTTTTCTGGCAGAAGGCCAGAGCGTGAATATTTTAGGCTTTGCGGGTCATAAGTTCTCTGTTCCAACTACTCAATTCTGCCTTTGTAGCTGGGAAGCAGAGACAGATAATAAGCAAATAAGTTAACATGGCCGTGCTTCCTACAACTTTACTTACAGACACTGAAATTTGAATTTTATGTAATTTTTATGCGTCAAAATATTATTCTTCTTTTAATTTTTTTTTTTTTTTTTTTTTTTTACCATTTAAAGATACAAAAATCATTCTTTGCGTATAGGCTGTATAAGGACATGCCGTGGGCCAGATCTGGCTAACACACCATAGTCTGCCCATTTCTGATCTAGGGGCAAGACGAAGGCTGGGGCTGGAGAGGCAGGCTGGGGCCAGGGCATGCTGGGCATCGAGTGCCAGGCTGAAGAGCCCGGTTCTTTTCCAAACCCGAGTCAGACATAGGAATCCGTGATATTCAGGTATCCCTAGGTTGGACGCCACTTCCAGGGCGCTTCTCTCCTAGAGAGTGGCTCCCACGATCCTAAGAAGGGGTCCTTTATGGTTGTGCCTTTCACTGAAAGGGGAAAGCCCAAGGGAGGGCAAGCTGGGGGGGATAAAACTGAGAGTCAACTGTTAGGCTGTCCAGCCAGAGGCTCCTAAGAATCGTTTAAGTGAGGTGTCAAGCAGGTCATTACATATTTGAATCCGGAGCTGAGAGCTGAAGATGGAGACAGCGAATTTAGACCCCAGGAAGAGACGAGTCCACGCAGAAGGCATGCAGAGAGAAGGGACGGAAGCCGAACAGAGCCTAGGTGCTCCATTTCCGGGTAAGGTGGAGGGAGGACCCAGAGGGCCTCGGAGGCAAGAGAAAGCAGGCGACTGTGACGGCAGAAGCCAAGAGAAAGGGGTAACTTAGCAGGCAGCTGTGCCCAGTGCTGCCGAGACCTTGGGGAGAGGAGGACACGAAGGTCAGTTTGGGGATCTGGTGATGTGGAGGTCTCCGGGGACCTGCCGAGGGCAGCTTCGATGGGGAGGGGGTGTGGAAGCCAGAGAGAGCGCAGGAGATGCAAACAGTCTTCAGAGACATCCTCACCCTTGCAGGTGGAGGAAATGCAGTATTAGTCAGCCATAGGGAAGACAAGAGATTGACTGAACTCCATGGACCGCTACTGAGCGCCTGTTCGTCCCAGACACAATGCCAGCTCCAACGATACGCAGGTGGGAAGAGACAGGCCTGAGTAACCACACGCCAACGCCATCAGTACAGAAACAGGCATAAGTAATACGTGGTGTTGGCCAAAAGGATGCTGGAGCCATGAATTCTGTGTTTGGGGATCGAGAAAGACATCACAGAGTAGGTGCTGGCTGATCTGGCGCTTGCACGGTGGGGGGGGGGAGGACAAAGGAAGAAAAGGCTTGGCAAGCAGTGGGGAAGACAGAGGTAGAAAAGGACAGGGAGGGTTTGGCGGACAGCAAGCAGCGTGATGTGGCCTAATGGGCAGTGGTGATGAAGGGCTGCAGGGGTGACAGGCGATGCACTTGGAGAGACACACCACCCACCGTGCGATAGGCCTTTGCTCCTTGCTGTAGAGACTGAAGTTTGTAAAAACGGGGAATGTAAGAAGAATAATAACATTGGTCCACCTGCTGTGTGCCAGGTACCAAGCTAGCTGCCTCCAATACATTAGAACATGGGTATTGTAGTATAAGGCAAACCTGAGTTCCAATTCTGGTTCTGCAAAGTGTGACAGCTGTGTGGCCTTGGGTCCCTTTACCTAGCCCTGTGTCAGTATTATCTGTTAAATGGGGATAATTCTTATCCTATAGAATTCTCACAAGGTTTAAATGAGATAATAAAAAAATAAAAGCACCTACCACAACTATTATCTCATTTAACAGAGAGATTTGAGATTGATTATCTCATTTGCAAATAGTGATATTTGCAAAACTAGTCTTGCATTTTAGAAAGATTGCCCTTGTAGTGGTGCCCAGGACAAATTGGTAGAGGGGACAATTGAGAAATTGGGGGTGCTAAGGCCAGTTCAGAGCCTATTGCAGACTAGTTAATACAGAAGAAGCAGCAAAACCGAACAATGGGTTGTTAGGGGAGCCCAGGGCCGAGCTGAACGCTGAGGACGCACAAAGCCCTGCTGGGGAGGGCTGGTTGCTGGGCACTGCGGGGCTGAGCAGGGGTTCTGTGACAGGGCCTGGCAGCAGGGTGGAGAGCAGAGGTGCGTGGAAGGACTCTAGGTCTCCAGCCTCAGCAGCAGTGGAGGTCGTGAGCTGGAGAGTGCTGGAGAAAGTGTGGGTTTGGAGAGAATGGGTACTTAATTTCGGACAAATGGACTTGAAGGTTCGCAGGGTGCCCTGTGGAGAGGCCTGAGGGGCCGGAAGGAGAGATCAGGGACTCCGGAGGGAGACTGGGGTCTAAGCTGTGTCATGCAGGAGGGAAAGCCTGCTCCGGAGAAAGACTGCCAAGGTCCGGATGATGTCGGAGCAGTGGGAACCCTGGAAGGTCCCTGAGAAGCAGGTTTGTAGATCAGGTGGGAATAATGGAAGGCGTAGTTCGCCCAGAACGGTATGATTTATTAGAACAGCATGTGCATATTTGATTGAGACTCAGAGATTCAGAGCTAGAAAGGCCCACCTAGTCTTTTAGGTAGCATTTAGCACCTTTTTAGGGCCAGGCCCTGTGAGTAAGTGGAGAGACAAGAAAGTCTTCCAGGCAGTAGAATGCTAACTGGCAAATGTCGAAGGAATAATGGCATCAGAAGACGGTGCAGATACAGTCTTATCAGTGGGCGTGGCAGTCCCACCCACATGGTCCAGGTCTCAGTGGAGACACAGAGGTCTGGGGGGTTAAATGGCTGCCCAGATGATGCAAAAGTGGCCCAGCTGGCAAAACAGAATGGTGTCTTTGTAGAACCCGGCAGAATGTTTTTCCACTGTGAGATTGTTGTATGTCAACAGCCTTTCAAGGTACACAGGGCAGATTAAAAATCCCTATTTAATAGGGGTGGAGAGACCTGCTTCAGGTCACGCCAGTGCTAGCCGGCAGCAGAAACGGTGTAAAGGCTGGGTTCCCCAGCTCCCGTCACGTAGAGGCCTTCCTCGGCTAAGAGCTAGAGCTGCAGTCCCCAACCCCTGGGCCATGGACCAGGACCGGTCCGTGGCTTGTTAGGGACCGGACCGCAGAGCTCCACACTCCCCAGCCCTTCTGTCTGTGGAAAAATCGTCTTCCATGAAACCGGTCCCTGATGCCAGAAAGGTTGGGGACCGCTGAGCTAGAGGAACACTGGAGGGCAGGGCCGGAGATCCCGGGAGACTGCGGCTCACCGGGGTGGGGATGGGGAGGAGGGACACCACCACTTCAGGTTCAAGTTGCTAGTTTTGCAGAGAGTAAAATTACTGCACACGTCCCGGAGAATAAACAGACTTAACACCCCATTAAATACAATGGACTTCCAACGTGGGCTTCAGACGCGCCTGGACTGAAACGACAGGAGCAGGAGCTGGCCCGTGAGCCAAATGTATCACACGCGCTGCCTTTCATGCTTCCAAAAAGAAAAACCCAGCGCAGGGAGAAGAAAGCGCCGGCAGCAGCTCTGCAGGCTCAGGGCTGAGGATCCGGTAATGAAGTCTTTCTGGAAGGTAAGAAAGGCCTGTGTGCTGTGTGCTATTTTTAAACATGCTGGAGCAGCACACGTATTCCTGCCCCGCGCACTTTCTCCAGCAGAGGACGGGCCCCGGGGAATGCAGCCAGGAATTTAGATGCTATTTATTGTATTTCCTTTTATCAGTCAAATGATTTTCCTATTTCCCACATAGATAAAGATCTTCCGCTTACAGCTCCAGCTTGTTGACCTTGTCAGGACTGCGGTGCAGTCTGGAAATTGGTCCCAGAGAGAGAAGGGCATTGTAGTGAGGGGGTTGGTTTGGTGGGTTGGGTTTTTCTTTTCCCAGCAGGGAGGAGATTGGTTTACCAAAAAAGAAATACATAAAAATCTTCCGAAAAACAAAAAGTGATTGTTTTGTGCCTTTTTTTTTTTTTTTTTTGCAAAATTGAAAGGTTGTCCAAGAAGTCTGTTTCACCAGTCTCCCCCCTCTTCACTCCCCCGCTGTCTCCACCTCACCTTTCACCAACACACACTCTCCCTCCCTCCCTCCCTCTCCCTCCTGCTGCAGCAAGCCCGGCCCTGGCCCCACTGCTGTGCTGCTGTCTTGGCAGGAAGTGGGGCAGAGGGGGCGGCAGCACAGTCTAAGCTTGTAAGCTGAGCCAGTCTCTCGGCTGTGCCAGCTCTGGGGCCCCTTGGCGATGCCAGGATGCCTGAGTGGGAGTAGCTGCAGCTTCCACTCGGCTGGAAGCCTTGGAGCCGGCCAGGCCTCCAGAAGCCGCATTCCCGGGGGAGGGTGTGGCCCGAGGGCTGCTGATCAGAGGAGGCCTCCTCTTGGCCAAGTCTCCCTCATTGTCTCGCCCTGCCTGGGCCTGCTGGCCAGGGTCACAGGCAGGAGACAGCGCCACCGTTCCTCACCTTCTCGGGAACAGGACCCCAGATGGTGGGGGAGGCTTGGGTTTCATTGTAAATCCTCCTCATTTCTGGCTCATTCACAGCCACAAAACATAAAGGGAGCCAGCTAGGAGGAGGGAGTCCAGCCCCTTGCAGGCTTTCCATTTGAATAGCGAGGAGCTGCAGGCCCCTCCGTACCAGCAGGGGCTGGCTATGGATTTTGACAGAGCTGCCAGCTTTCCGGAACCCCCCGGGTTCTTCCCTGCCGCTCCGGTGCTTCCTGGCCGGGACAGCAGAGGGCGCCAGCTCTCCTGCCGGCACGCTGTCCTGGGCCGCCCTCCCACACATCTGGAAATGGGCTCCATCGCTCTTACGAAATACTGCCCGGGTTCTGTCTGTGTCAGATGAACTGGCACCGAGCGAGCACGCACACACATCAAGAATTCCACTTCCCCACTAGTTACAGTTCCCCCTCAAGAGCACTTGTGGAATGCGGGGAATCTGCCTTGCCAAGGCCGCCAGCACTTCTGAGTCTTGGGCTTGGCCGGGCCTGGGTGGAATGCCTGCGGGGACCACCTCTGGTCTGAAGCCTTTGCCCTCCCCTCCCACGTGGAGGGGGAGAAAGAAAGCAGGAGAACGGGACCTCCCAGATCCTTTCCCCAGGGGAAGAAAACTAAGAATGCTTGGCCCTGACCTTCCGGGCCCTCCTGAAGAAAGCAAATGCCCCACATTTCCAGGTCCTGAGAAACAAGATGGAATTCCAAGAAAGCAGTGATTAGAAATGCCAAAGCCATATGCAAACAATGGAGATGGAAGAGGAGAAACTGGATGGAGGAGAGCAGAACCACAGCCAACCGAGGGGCCTGGTTGCTATTCTGAAACTGCTCCCTAGACTTCCGAAAGCTGCATGCATTTAAATGTCCACATTTTCCCTCAGAAGCCAGCAATCTGTACTTCTCTTGGCCAAACAACACATCAGTCTAATATGGTGTGGGAGAAATATGTTACATTCTTTTATGAACAGAATGTTAACAGCACCTAGAATCAATATTTATGTCCAAGAACACAATGAACTGGCCTGTTTTGTGCTGCACGGGTTTAAGACAGGGACATTTGGAGGGAGCTAGGAGGTCCCCCTCCTCCTGCCCAGAAAGGCAGACCATGGCAAGCCAGCCGAGGCTCAGGCATCCCAAAGGGTCTCTGCCTGGGAGACCACGCTCGCTGCCCTTCCTGCCCCTGCAGTCCTCTGCCTCTTGGGATTGCAAGAGGAAGCCAGGAGCAGCAATGGGGCAGGAATTGTGGCGAGGTCCGGGACGGGAAGAGCATCCTGTCTGCAGGACAGCCACCTCCGTCAGTGAGGCTGCAGTGGGAGAAAGGAGGGTCAGGGTTGAGTCCCAGCATTTCCTATCACATATCAAAGTGGGTGCTGACGCAACTTCACATGAAACCTTGGATGAGGGACTGAAAAACAAGGAATAGGGTGAGATGACACTTCTCTTTCATGCCGGTGATATTTTTTGGCCAGACTATTAAATTACCCTCATCTGAGGCAGCCACTGTGACAGAGAGGGAAGTCGAGGTCTCCTGGCCTCAGAATGCTGTATATTCTTCTAGAGGCTTTTGGGAAATTCCATCCAGCTCCTCAGGCTGGTTTGTTCCTTGATGCTGTTTTTTACTTTACTGCCTTTAGAAGCTACCGGGCCTGCAGCCTGGAGTCAGTGCTTGCTCCTTGCATGTAGAATCCTTACTTAATTAGAAAAATAAAAACAAACAAAAACCTTTCCCCCGTCCCCCGGAGACTTAAGGTTTGCCTGTAACACAGCATCTAAAAATGTGAGGCTCCTTTTCATCTGGCGGACGGAACCGGGGCCTCATTTTGCAGCGCAAGCAAGGCCCGCTTCATTTTCAGACTCCATGCTGAAGGTTACCACTGCCAGCAGCAGCACTTGTCTCTCATTAAATGCCTGCTGGAAAGTCTTTACAGCTTTAATAGGCATGATCTTTAGAAAAGATCCTTTGGCTTATGTATAAGATCAAAACATGATTAATCTTGGCCCCACTTAGCTGTAGGTCAAGTCTTCAGGCTACAGTGAAAGGCCTCTTTGCATGATCACAATTAATCATTTTCTATAATCTGTTTCTCTTTCTTCTATGTTGTTAGCATGTTTAGTTGCCGTGATTCACTTGGTCTGTCCTGTTACTTTCATCCGGCGCTAAGAAACAATCGGTAAATATCCCAATCACATTTGCTATAAAATCAGCCAAGATAAACAGATATTATTTCCCTGTAAGCTGCTAGGATGTTTAGCATCTTCTTTACAGATGCAAAGCTCCCCCTGCAGAAATCTCATGCAGGAAATCTAAGTTAAATAAATGCTCTGAATATGTTTAGAAATATTGCTTGATTTAAGCCAACGGAATAGTTGCACCACTGGTTTTTCAAGTTTCATTTTAAGTGCCACTTCCTCCAAGGGGCCCTCCCTGATGCCACCATCCAAAAAAAATAGTTCCCTCCTCCCTGCCAATACCCTCTTGTATACTGCCGCTCTTCCTGCGTTTGATACCATATGGCAATATTATTCCAACTTAAGTTTTTGTAATCATGTTTCTCCCATTAGATGGTAAGCTCCCCGAAAGCAAGAACTGTGTCTGCTTTGCTGCATTCCTATGCTTGCCACAGAGTGTAACAAATATTAATATTAGTTGAACAAATTAATGAAACTAGACTGCACTACATGTGGAGAGCTGCATTCCTGGTGCACCTGCTCGGCCAGACCCCCTTTACCCAAAATCCTCCTTGAGGAATCCCGATTGAGGGTCGGGAGAAACCAAGTCAAACTCCCAAGTGTTTCTCTAATCTGCTTCTGTACTCCATCCCCACTGCAGGCTCTTCTTGCCTGTGTCCCGGCTGTTTCAATAGTCTCCTGACCAGTCTAGCTCCACACGACCTTCAATTCAGGAGTGCTTTGCCCTAAGGTCCACAAGCATGGTTGGTGGGAAATTACTTCTTGATTTTCACAAACCTCTACCTGAAAATTTGCATTTCCCTTGATTTTAAATGTTGGCAACAAACCCCAGTAGTATTGGCAGGACCTGTGTTTTCACCACCAAGAAGATCACAGATATCTTCATGCTACATTACAGCTGTTGCAGATGTTGAAATATTACCATCGATGATCATTACTACTTTAAACTTATGGCTGTTATTGGAGCTAGCTCGTGTTATGTAATGCTTTATTAAGAAGCACAAATATTCTTATATAGCACATTTTTATATTTTGATAGCTATATTTCAAGATAGTAGATTTCCTTTGTAACTGTATTTGTATTTCATGTACTTAAAAACATTATTCTTAGAAGGGTCCACAAGGCCTTCTCAGATTGCCAAAGGGGTTCATGGCAGAAAAAAGGTTAAGAACTGCTGGTGTCGTTTTTTCTAAATCTCATGTCATTGTCTTACGAAAACAGCCTTGATGCCTTCTCTCTGCCTGCAAAATAAAAGCTAAATCCCTTGGCATGACATTCAAGGCCCATTTACAATCCATTTTCAAAACACCTCACTATCTTTATTTTTTTTTTTTTAAATCAAACCCTGCCTATAACCTGTGTTTCAATCACACAGAATTACTTGAGTAAACCAAAAATGCACTCACAACTCTAGGTCCATTTCTAGCTTCTCTTAAAGAACTACTCTTTTTCTAAGGCCCAGCTCAAAATGTTATCCCGGTAAAGCTCTCTTTTGACCTCCCCCAAACGCAAACACTGAATCCTTCCTTTGTATTTTCCAGAATACTTTGCTCACAGCTGTTCGATCATTTATCAGACCCTATTGTAGTAAGCTTTTATATCTATTTTTTGTTACATTGTGAGCTTCCTGAGGAGAGGGACTTCCTCAACTTTATGCCCAAAACACACAGTAAGTACTCGGAAATCTTTGAATAAATCAATATATCTAAAATATTCATTCTCTTGGGGGATGAGTAAAATCCATAATGACCACGATAGTTTGTCCATTAAAAAAAAACCCTTTTGATAAATATAACATAAGTCCACTTCAAAAATCCACCAGCCCCAGGGAAAATAGAAGGTCTTGCATTCCACTGCCTGGACCCAGCTGCCTTTATTTGATTTCTACCCCTGAAGATAGCACAAGCACCCTCACAGGAACCTCGGACTGTATCACAGATGTCTTCTCACATTACCCTTCTTTGACTGATGCCAAATATATTTTCGGCCAGTCTCCTTTAAGCAGACACTTTCCATTACTTGCTTTGGGATTTTCTAACCATCAGGTTATGGTATGATTTTTATATCCTAGAACATTCAGCTGTTTTATGCCAATCTTAAACAAATGCAGATGCAAGGTTTTAAAAATTCTTTTCCTAAGGAGATTGAAGAATTAAAAAGACCATTCCTTAATTTCATAGTTCAATGAACAGCAAGAGTAACTGTATCTACTACATAAGTGCGCACGTTCTGAGGATAGACGGAATGTTCCAAATACTGACTTGGAGTTAGAATCTTGTGAAGCCACAAACTTAACAGCTGAAAGGAACTTTTTAACCCATAGCAGAGGGATGTAAGTGTCTTGCCCAGGGGCCAATCTGCTGCTGGAATCTCAAATTTAGCCAGTCTCAAGCAGACGATTTTTTCTCCATGATGCTTCATCCTTAAGGCCACGTCATCTCAGGCAGTGGCATCTCTATCTCTACCCAGTTGCTCAAGCCAAAAAAACGAGCAGTTGTTTTTGATTCTTATTCTCTCACTGTCCACATCCAGTCCCTCAGCAATTTCGGTCGGTTTCAGGATACACTTCCAAACAGTAACCTGAATTCATTTGCCTTTCTCCACCCCCACGGCCGCCACTCTAGGCCAAGCTACTGTCACTTCTCACCTGGACTAGCTAGTCTCTCTGTTTCTACTCTTGCCTCCCCACAATGCCCTACACAGCAGCCAGAGCGATCCTTTAAAAATATACATCAGATCTTGTCACTTATGTAGAGCTGTCTTCCCACTGCACTTACAGGAAGCGTAAACTCTGCATCACGACTTACAAGTGCTCCATGACCTGGCTGCCGGCCTTGCCGCTTCCAAGCCACTCTCCTCTCACGTCCTCTGTCCCGGCCTCACCTGCTTCCTCCTGCTCCTTGAAATTCCAGAGCTGGTTCCTTCCTCAGAACTTTGGCCTTTCTATTCCCTCAGCCTGTCGCAGGGCTGGCTCCTTTAATTCAATCTGGTCTTTCTTCAAAAGATACTTTTTCAGAAAGGCCTTTCTTCTATCCTAGTTTGTATCATTTTTTCTTCTTGTCTTGGCAACTAGGTGAGCTGAGTCTGTTAGGTTACTTGTTTATAGTCTCTTTCCCCCCAGCAGGATATAAGCTCTGTGGGGACTGGGACCCAGAACAGCTCCTGACACAAGAAAGATACTCAACAAATACCGTTCAGTGAATAGGTTCAACCCACGAACCTATGTTGCTGCTTTGAACTCATGTCAGTTTCATTATATATCTCTAAGAGAGAATGGCCACAGTAGAATGTAGAACCAGAACTATCTGGGTATAAACCCATTCCTAGCTGTATAACTGCGCAAGTTACTTCTCATCCCTGAGTCTTAACTTCCTTACCTGTAAAATGGATTTAGTAGTCCTGCTCTGTAAAGCTGTGGTAGGAATTAAATGACATAATTTATATAAAAAGAACAGAGCGGTCGGCCTATTATATGTGTCTGATTGTTCTCTTTTTCACTGAGAATTTTTCTCCATAAATTTTAAGTTTTTTTTTGGAGACAGAGTCTCGCTTTGTTGCCCAGGCTAGAGTGAGTGCCGTGGCGTCAGCCTAGCTCACAGCAACCTCAAACTCCTGGACTTAAGCGATCCTACTGCCTCAGCCTCCCGAGTAGCTGGGACTACAGGCATGCGCCACCATGCCCGGCTAATTTTTTGTATATATATATATATTTTAGTTGTCCATATAATTTCTTTCTATTTTTAGTAGAGACGGGGTCTCACTCTTGCTCAGGCTGGTCTTGAACTCCTGACCTTGAGCGATCCACCCGCCTCGGCCTCCCAGAGTGCTAGGATTACAGGCGTGAGCCACCACGCCCGGCCTTAAGTTTATATTTAAGTATCTTTTACTCTGTGACAGGCACTATTCTAAGTGTTTTATAACTTGCCTAAGATCACACAAGTGGGAAGCAGCAGAGCCCAGACTAAACCCAGTGGTTCCATCTGATTTCAGAGGTAGTGAAACAGTTATAGACTGTTTTTATTGTGATTCTGTGGTAAGAAACACATTGTACATTATAACCCAGCACATGTGGATGTATACATATTAATGTATCTAAAGCATCAACAAAACATTCACAAAATACTCTACTACATGCAGTGCATTCTGATAGTTTCTCTTCCTTTTAATTTTTAAAAATGGTTTTGTATTAACAAGTCGAAAACACACTTTGAAAAACTTCTAGTCTAAATTACAAGTAATCCAATTGCTCTTACCTTCCAGCTACTTTAATTTCTACCAGAGACTACGATGGCTATCAATTAAGACTTTTATATTTAATTTACATTCCAGATGAAGTTCTTATTAGTTAAGATACTGATTCCCCAAGACTCACATCTACTCCACTTACACTTATGGAAAAACCATCCTCTCTCTTGTCAGGTGAGATTCAAGTAATTCTTTCACTCTTCGAAAATTATTTATCACTATTGAAACTCAATACAAGCTGCCCTACGTTAAAGCTATTTATGTACACGTCTCTTTCCCACTAGACTATCAGACACCATGGAGGGCAGAAACCATGTTTTATGAACACTTTTGTCGTCCCAAATAGTGAACTGAAGTGAAATGGAAGGAGCTGGTTACAAATAACTCTAGTTCTCAAGTGTTGGATGGGGTGTGTGAGACTCAGACAAGAGAACACTGTACACTCAGTCCTATGTATTCCCATGTGAACATCTAAGGCATCTTCCCACTGATCCAGTGCTGCAGGTGGGTTATAAAAATCCTTCTGTCTGGAAAATCTGCATTGCCGTTGCCCTTGATTTCCCAGTGCCATTCCTATCCCCTTGTGGCTCCTCCTTTCATGCATTTCTCTAGGCTAAGAGAATGCACATTTCTACCTCTGGCAAAAGTTTGTCCCTGTAGACACGTATTCCCATGAAAACTAAACTGAAATGGTTTCTGGATAACTGGAAGTACATTAACATTTTTACCCGATGTGACTCCCAGTCCTGATCTCTGGGCTGGCACGTGAGCTAGTGTTTATAGATATTCTAAGGTATGTATCTGCACGCAGCCTATGTGTCAAGGGTAAACAAAACAAAGAAAAAGCCCCTGACTTAGAACTCTCAGTTGCAAGGCAGGAAATTCTTTCAGAGGGCAGGAAGTAGCTACGAGCTTGTCCGCCAAGCAGTACTTCAATCTCCCCACCCTTAGGGAAAGATTATCCTGGTGTTGTTTTAATCCAGCAGATGCTGAGCAGTTTGAGAAAGGGAACAAACAACTGGGGGAAGTATTACCACCTGTTTGTGTTGACTTTTACCAAACAAGACTGGCCACCAGCTGTTGAGGGGTAGGAGAGCAGCTAAGATGGGAACAGGAAATGCCAACTCAGATTGAAGCTAGTATTTAGCTTTCTGGCTCTTTGGGAAAAGAAGCGCCAAGGAAGTACATGGTCATTCTCAAATGGCCAAGAGGAAAGGCAAGGTAATGCACCCCATTCACTAATGGAGCAGGGCTGGGCTCAGTGCATACGCGGAGTCAAACATGTGAGTTATGACCCCGACGTAAGTGGCCTCCCTACATTCATTTTCTCCTTCTTCCTCACTGAAACCTGTATGTCACTGGGGGCAATGATGTCCACGCAAGATGACGTTTCTCAGCCTCCCTCATAGCTAGCTATCCTCACACGACTGAGTTCTGGCCAAATGAAGTGCAAAGCGTTGAGTATGATTTCCAGGAAGACTCTTTGAAGGGTGCTGACTCAGCTAGCTTTGCCCATTTTTGTCCCTACCCTCTTTTGTTCATGCTGCCAGGAACTTAAAGGCGATGGCTGATGGTCCAGCAGCTATTCTGGACCATGAGGTGACCCTGAGAATGGAACAATGCTGCGGTGCAGACAGGAGCCTCCATACCAGTCTTGGACTGCCTTCACTTTTCTATGGGAAAGATACCTTCTTATTTAAGCTGTTGCTGCTCTGGGTTTGTTATATGTAGTCAAACCCAACCTTAACTGAGATACTGTGACACTCTGACAAGCATGTAACAGACACTTCCTATCCCCCTATCCTCTAAAGTGCAGTGGACTGTGTTAGCTAATATGACCCTTCTAACAACAGCATGGGAGAGCAGAGGCATGTATTATGTCAGAAGAGAAAAATGGAGTTGAAACAAAGCAAGACTTGCCCAATGCCACCCAACTGGCTACGCGGAGAGCAGCCGGATCTGGAAGCCAGATTACCTCACCCCTGAGATTTTAAAAGCATAGTGGAAATAGGTGGCAAATTTCCTTAAAAAGATTTTGATTGGTTAAGTAATGGTTATTTTTTTTAAAAAACAAGAATTTAAGCACAACTCATCCCTTCTGTCAAACGATTTCCTATCAAGGGGACTTCAGAGTCACTGACTTTGAAAAACCCTTCAAGTTGCTTCCACAGTATGACTGCTACATTAAAATGAATTAGAACTCATTGTATTGTTATAACATACATTAAAAGCTGAATTCTCAAACAAGTGAAGATACATTTTGAAGAGGCAATTAGTAAAATGGATGTGTTACTGTTTTAAAAGCATAACAGACTTGATGGTTAATGGAGAGTTGACAGTCTTTAAGAGGTAGGACTTTTTTTCATTACAATGCAAGTAAAATTGAATCTGGTGAATTCAACAGAAAAGTTTTAATGGGACAAATGTCAAGCAAGCATATCAATTTCTTAAAAAACAAAGAAAATCTAGAAGTTTAATTACAGAAACATTTGTACAGAAAACTTGGCATTTCAACAGTTCCAAACACACGTACACGAGTTTTTTCTAAAATTTGTCAGAAACAAAACACCTTGTCTCCCTTTCCTCAGCTGCTCCTTGTTTTAATAAAAAAGAAAGAAATCTGTAACACTGAATAGGCAACAGCTTATTTCTTGAGAAGAACATGTAAGTGCAGCAACATCTACGAGTGTATTGGGAAACATGAGTTAGGTGTTGTGCTAGTCTGTAACCTCAGTGCCACCCCCTCACTGAGCACAGAGAGAGGGGGCAGCACAGACCTGCTCTATAGACCCTGATGGTCTTGTGGCAGCTGACTCCCAGCCACCAGAGAGTCAGATGTGTAGCTACTGGGCGAGCCAGCATTTCAAAAGCAAGCTGCTATTTTGTGAAAATGATTTCATATTGTAGGCTCTCTTGAGATCTTGTGCATTGCTGAATATGCAAATGATTCAAGTCATTGTCAGGTGTCCTACCTAGAGACAGGAGAATGATTATCTTGGACCAAGTTACAGCTTTTCCCGGTCACAAAAGCAGTGCTAACAAAGCTGCACAAAATTGAACACAAAGAAGAAACAGAGAGAAATATTAAGGGGAAGGACAAAAGGACAGGAAGCATCTGGCAGAAGGCAGACACAAACTTCCAGAGCTGGCTTTGGATGTCCTTCTGCCATAGACAGTGAGTTCTAGCTAGGCCTTAGCAGGCAAGGAGTCTAAAAGAAGTGGCAGAAACAGTGGATGAAAGCAGGAAAACAGGAAAATACAGAAGAGTGGGAGAGTTGGGTAGGCTTATAGCAATAGGTAATGATGGGGCCTTATTCTAAAAAATTGCCAAGTGGTTGTAAATGGGCATGGAAATTTGATGTGTGTTCACATAAGGCATTAAAAAAAAGATTTTTTTTCCCTTTTTGGACTAATAAAGAAAATAGGTAAGGAGATACTGAGAAGATAGGATGGTGCAGAAACACGACAGGGAGCTTCTGCCTCACACCCTGACTTTTGCGCATATTGTGAGAAGGGTCACACTTCTATCTACCTGCCTGCAGTGGCATGGTGCCTGGACAATGGGCTCAGCATGCTCTGCTTTGGTTCCAAAGATCTCAGGGGCAACCTTCAGCTTTGTGCTCTAGGGCATCAAAAAATCCCCAAAACCCAAAAACAAAAAAAACCCCAGAACCGAAATAACCCCACAACAACCCTGAGGTGAGAATCAGAACCCACTTCCCTTTTGGTGTTAAAAGAACCAGAAACTGCTGGGTGTGGCGGTGCACACCTGTAGTCCCAGATACTCAAGAGGCTGAGGCAGGTGGACCACTGGAGCCCAGTTCAAGGCTGTGGTGTGCCAGCATCGTGCCTGTGAATAGCCACTGCACTCCAGCCTGGGCAACACAGAGAGATCCCGTCTCAAAACAAAACAAACAGAAAGAACCAGAAACCCCTCTTCACTTTGCTGTTTTAAAAAAATCACTTACTAAGGAGAGAGAAGGAAGGGATACCTATCTTTTCCACGTAGATTCAGGAGTTAATGGCTACAGAAGGAAGACAAAAGATACCAGAATTCTTCTGTGACCTTTCTGTGAGCTCAAGAGACTATTCTGGGTGATGTTTCTACCTATCCATGAATCATTAACCCTGAAGAAGACAGGGATTCCCTCAGTTTTCACTTACATTAAACTTCGGGCTTTTTAAAAATCCCAAATGAGAAACTACCCTTTCCTTTTCTCCTCTGTTTACTAGTGACCTTTTCCTCGGCAAAAATGCTCCACAAGCCAGTGCCAACAGATGGGAACAGAAGAGCCTTGCTGGGGCTGGGACTCCGTGTCTGTGCAGGAGCGATGCTTAGCAAACAGCAGGCAGTACCAGGGAGGAAGGAAAGAGCATTCTCCTTCAGGGCAGCAATCACAAAGCCACTCAGAGGGCTAGCACCCCCTGAGCACCGCGTGGATAGGAAACACAGCCTTCCTCCACAGGGCACTGTCAACAAGAGGCTCCTTTCTTTGGAGTCACAGCAGGACAATGATGGGAGAAGACTGGGCCTGTCCAATGAGAGAGACTCTCCTTCAGAACCCTGCTGAGCAACAAAGCCCAGAGGTCAGAAAAATGGAGATGTATAACTTGGTGGGGGCTAGCAAAAAATAAGCCCCAAAGGCATTTAAAAAAAATGACAGCTAGGTAAGAAAACTGGAGCTCCGCTGATAAAAGGGTCCAATCGAAACTGCAACCATGAGAAGTCTTCCTTTCTGCAGTGGATGTCAGCCTCAGGGTCACCTAGTCAGCTGTTATATGCAGATCCACTTTAAGAGACGTGGAAATGACAGGAAACCGAAGACCTGGGAGAGTGGCGGTACACTTTCAAAGCTTCACACAGGGACAGTTCCATAGGAAGTTCATATACCATATATGTGTCCCTTCTGCTCTCCCTCATACGGCTTCCTGGGGTGCAGGCATGTCACTCACTGATAATTCTTTCACAGGCAAAGGGATCTGTACTCTGTCACTGCCCCCACTCAGTTCCAATTTCCATGGATGGCTTCTCATTCCTCACAAATAAAAACACTTACAGAACATCTTGGAGCTCTAAGACCTGTAGAATTAGGGAGAAAAAAAAAGTTGATGACACCAAAAAGGTAAGTAGTGATCAGAAGGGGTTAGGGCTATGGATTCATGAAATGCTTCATTTTCATAAGGGTTAAGGCGAGGAGCAGGGTGTATGTAAACTAAAGAGTTTATAAAGCTGCAGACAGCCAACCTCATTGAGATGTTTCAGATAACATTTCAGTGAGAATGTGGCCCTGCTCCAGCTCAGCAACAATGGGAGGCAGGAAAATCATCAGCTAAACACAGAAAAGCAACGGACCAGGGACAAATCTGATGAGGGAAAATTAGTATCCTACTTTAGTCCAAAGACTGTAGGTCAGTCAAAACCAATTTTCTTCAAGTATTAATCTAAGGATATGTGCATGTATAGGAATGTATTATGTGCATATGATCAAGAAATTTTCTCATATTGATGAAAATGAAGTCACATAAGAAAGATTTTTTTTCAGTCCTCAGCCAAATATTTATTATTGGTTCAATTGAAATCAGGCAACATACAGATTTTAATAGCTCATATAAAGTGGTCCCCTCTCAACTTAAAGTCACCCCATGGCTTCCTCCCAGCTCCACTTGTCTCTAGGTACTACTTAGCCACAAGAAAGGTGACAGCTGGAGCAACTGTTCTATTGTATATCTATAAAAATAATTTTTATTAGGTTTGGTTTTTTTTTTTTTTTTTTGAGACAGGGTCTCACTATATCACCCAGGTTGGTCTTAAACTCCTGGGCTCAAATGATCCTTCTGTTTCAGCCTCCTGAGTACCTGGGACTATAAGCATGTACCACCATGCATGGCTACAAATAAATTTTAAATTTTGTAATTTTATAATTACTAGATTGTAATTTCTTTTTCTATTATATTTACTTCCTATTTATCTTAATGCTCTATTCCAAGATTTTTTAGTGCTTTCTCCCTCCTCCAGTACCTCCCCCACCCTGCCTCATAGCAGTATTTTAGAAATTCCACTGAATGAGAGTTTAGATATCTGCGTTCTAATCCTGTATTCTGTGCTCACCTACTCAGGTATTTTTAGGCAAGATGGCTCACCTCCTTGGATTCAGCTTCTTCATATATAAAATTTTAGATTTCTAAAGTTCCCTTCCAGCTCTAATATATTCCTTTAAAAGTTGTGAACCATTAGCTTCCCTTCACTCATTGGCTCCTGACAATGGATGAAACCTTTGCCAAACTCACGTCAGAGTAATTAATTGCACCACGAGTGCTGGGACTTCAGGCCTAGCTGTCTGTACATATTTGTATAATGAGGCCAAGCTAGTATTAATCACAGCCTTTGTAATTGTTTCATTTGACAGTTTTGGGGGGTATAGGGAGCTATCTATTCTTAGTTATGTTTGCATGGTAGATTGTAAGAATCTGTAGTAATATAACAGTTCACATTTTCACAGGCAAAATATTTGTAGGTTAAAATCAAGGATAATGATAATATTCTAGGTTTTCAAAGACACTTCAGAAAGCAGATACTACAGTTTATATCCTTGAGATGGAAAAAGCTTTAAGAGAGTCTTACTGGTAAAATGCTCAAAATGGAAAACTCCTCTTGGCTCAATACTTGAGTTAACTGCCCTATACCTATGTGAGGAGACACCGTTTTATCAATTACTGTTTTCTTTCACAATCATCCACACTGTTTTTCCCAGCTCTCTCTTTTGAAGCCTACAAGAGTGCTAATTGAAAACACTATGTGAAAATGAGAAGGGTGATGAGCTCCTGAAAATCCCAGGCCCAGATTTACAAGCTGTTCCCTTCCTAAGTAGCAGCAGTAATGCCACTTCTTTATGCTGCAGGGAGTCCAGCCATCTCTTAGAAGTACAGTCCGTTCCATCTGGCTACTCACTAGAAGGGCAGTAATCCTTTCCCCATTGGAGCATGGCTGAGGCTAAAATATAATAAATTGCCTCGTACAGTTACCATCCAAGGGCATGACCAAGAAGGATGAAGGCTTCTGCTGTTGTCTCTGCTAGCAGATGTTGCCTCATTAAAGAATCATGGATTTTATTTATCCTTATATATGTTGCTCAAAGTCCAAACCAAGCTAGAATGTGAATTATGTATATGAGTGTGTTCATGGACCTGTAGGACAAATAAAGATTCGAACCCATGACCAGCCATTCTAAGGAACATATCTTGCTGTTGACTGTTGTTTCAGTATGCTTACATGTCCACCTCGTCGTATGGTCCAACCCTGAAATTTCCACTCAGCTTGTATGTGTACAGGCACGAAATAATGTAATAGACAGACCAAAGAACTGCCAATTTTGTGGACGGCCTATTAAAAGGGCACCCTATGTCTAGGAATTTGAGTGAACAAATACCAATTCCATTTAAGAAATGATATCTGATGGATGACCATTTGTACCAAAAAGTTTGCATGCGTAGATCCTTTCTGGAAATGTACTTTCCCCCCCAAAAGGATATATAACACATACTACCACTCATTTGTTAAATATATTTTTAAAAAGCTTATTTTCTCTCCCCTTTCTCTTTTGCTTATTGAGAGTTTTTTTTAATCTATTAAAACCAGGGCATTAACTGTTTCACTGTTTGGTCAGTCCACATCCACATTTAATATACAAGCGGTGAATGAAAAAGCTTCCTACTTATATGGGCTCATGTGTACACAATGCCTTATTAACTACTTCTAAATTATCATTAGTATTTTCCAGGGAAAAGGAATATTAACAATTAAGTCATATTTATTTTGTTCTGAGTATTGTTGTGGGGGTGATTTTCTCCAAGTTTCCCACTCTTTAAAACCCTTTGGGAAACTAATGCCCAAGAATATAGCCTTAAATAAGTGACAAAGCTGGAACTGAGGTCTAACCACAGAAATCATACTTTTTCCATTAAACCATTCTGAAACATGTATGAATGAGAAGAAACTGTCTTGATTGTGTTTTCTTTTCCTTCTTTCTTATATTTTTAGAGACAGGGTCTCAATACATTGCCAGGCTGGACCAAACGCCTGGGCTCAAGCGATCCTGCTGCTTTAGCCTCCTGAGCAGCTGGGAACAATGGTTCTGGTTTCTAACATTATTTACTACATTTAGCAGCCATGCAACAGGAATCTTAATCAAGACCCCAGTTCATTCACTCAGTGTAATTCCAGGGCTCTAGTAGTATTGCTACAGATTGAAGACATCTTATTTTGGATGATGTACTGGCATATAAGTATCTTGTCAGTGAGCACTCACCATTCACTAACGATCAAGCCTGTTGACAACTTCTCGAACTGTAGCTATGAAGTTTTCATTGTCTTGGGGATTAGCTAAAATAATACTGTGCAGTCTGTTCATATATGAGTCAATGGTGTCCACTGTCGGTGTCTCTCCACTTCCTGAAGGGAGATAATCAGAGAAAGAGTAAGAAAATCCTCCCCTTTCAGTTCAACCATAACACAGTTAAGTGAATACCCAGCAAAAGAAATTGTGACTCTAATGTGGTCTCCTCCACAAATAAGATAGAGAGGCTTTTAGACCTCAAAGAAACGAAATTAGTCCACATACTCTAAATAAACAGATGGGCTAAATACCTGCTGTACAGTATATATGAGTAGCTGCATATAACAGAGGGTTAGAGATTCTCCCAGCTTTCTGCTGTGACTGTCCTCAAAATGAGAGCGTGTATAAGAAATACTCGTGTTTGTTTTCTTTTCCTTCCCATTAAAACAAAAACAAAAACAAAGGAAGCAAGCATACATAATAGAAAGCGCTCTCCTAGGGATCTATTACTCACTTTCCATTGTTCTGAATATCGAATTAAGCTTAACAGAAAGGAAAATAGATTATATTAAAATATAAGTAGACAAAAATTTAAATGACCAGAGAGCCTGAAATTTTGGAGGATTTTAGCCAATACTGACATTCTATTATATGACCTACAGAAAACCGAGGGGAAAAACTTACTTTATTAATTTTCCTCTGGGGGAGATTACAGCCTCCCCACACCAATACCAACATAAATAGTGCAGTCCTCTCCCCCAGACCCGCCCCCTGGGAAGTATTCAGACAGGATGACATTACCAGGCAAGGGCATGCTGGCAAAGCTGCTGGTCAACACCTGCCGTAGGGTCTCCAGGTGCTGCTGTAAGACCGTGTTGCGGCTCCGCTCCTGGATCACATCCACCTCCAGCTTCTCCACCGCTGTGCGCATGCTCTCCACATGCTTCTGCAGGGCTGCATTCCTCTCCTCAAACTCCATGTTGGATTTGCGAAGCTGGCGGAGCTCTGCCTCGCGAGCTGAGGACACATACCCCACAGAACACATGCAGCACTAGGAGGAGTCTCTGAGGAATCCCGATGGCTCTCCTAGGGAAGCTCTGTTCAGCTGCCTGTAATTTAGCTACCCCACCTCATCTCCCGATTCTCATTATGGCATTCCACATAACAGTCTCAGCAATGAAACGCCTGGCTCCCCAGAGCTGTTTTAATTCTTAAAGCTAGTCATATTCTATACATAAGATTGCAATGAGCCGTTGCAATTCCCAGTATTTTTGTTGCCGTTGTTAGTTTTTGCTTTTTAAAATTGTACAATGAGAAGCCTGAGGGGCTTCATAGGGGGATCCTGGGAGACTGGCCAAGCACAACTGTGGGTACCCATCTTTACTACAACAGGATCAGCTTTGCTCTTATTTATTTTATTTGCACCCCCATGTAAGCTTTACTGGTACAAAAGGTTCCAGGCTATGAGTCTGAAAGCAAATGACCTAGTGATTTACATTTATGTTCTTAGATTCAGAGATCAAAGCAGCTTTCACGACACTGGCCGAGCCTACTTCACTGGTCTCTAAGTAGGTACCTTTACCACAGAGGGAAACAGAAGCAGGTATTCTTCTTCTGGACCAGTCCTAAGGAGGAATATCAATATCTTTGCTTTTGAGCAATGAACTCCTCATGAGAACTAAATCCCCTGGCAAAAACCTGAGGAACACAAAAAGAAGCTTCAGTGATCACCTTTGCTGTGGTTCAGGAATTCCTCCGTAAATATAGGGATGTCAAAAACAGACCGTTCCTTTACCTCTGTTTCTTTCTGTGAATCAAGAGTAACAAAACAGTTAATTCTTACACAGAAGCTAAATTAATTAATAGTGCCTGAAAGCACAATGATCATATTTTGCTTAAAGAAATAGTAGAGTGAGCAGGAAGCAGTCCAGGTGAGTCTGAGGGAAATGTATTCACCTTTTCATTGGAATCAAACTTGCATAGAGCTTAAGCAGGTTAAGTATTCAGTTCTCTCAGGTGCACAACTGCTGTGCAATGAGAAACCTTAAAACGAACCTATATAAATTTCCTTAATGGAGAATTTGAAGCCATTTCTTAGCTTTGTGTTTTGAATAGTCACCAGTATACAGCTGTCAAAGTGATTGAGGTGAGAACTGAGAAAGAGTGTTTCTTCAGTCACTTCTGTCGGTTATACATGTAAAATGCTCTCTGAGACAGGATTATGCAATGTAAATTTGCAGAGTGGACAAGAATTTTTTTTTTTTTTTTTTTTTTGAGACAGAGTCTCGCTCTTTTGCCCTGGCTAGAGTGCCGTGGTGTCAGCCTAGCTCATAGCAACCTCAGACCCCTGGGCTCAAGCAATCCTTCTGCCTCAGCCTCCCGAGTCACTGGGACTACAGGCATGCGCAACCATGCCTGGCTAATTTTTTCTATATATTTTTAGTTGTCCAGATAATTTCTTTCTATTTTTTAGTAGAGACGGGGGTCTCGTTCTTGCTCAGGCTGGTCTCGAACTCCTGACCTAGAGCGATCCTCCCGCCTCGGCCTCCCAGAGTGCTAGGCTTATAGGTGTGAGCCACCGCACCCGGCCGACAACAAGAATTTTAAGCAGAGATTGCCAGCCATGAGCAAAAATAATAATATTCCATTGGTACTTCATTTATTTATGAGAGGCAGCCTATCTTTTGGGATCTTTTACTTTCTTCAGACACAGGAAAAACAAAGAAACAAACAAACGAACAAACAAACAAACATATAAAACCAAGAAGTTAGAAATAACCAGACTCTAAAAATGAGAAAGCTAAGGATTATGTGAGATAGAAATAACAAAGCCTAAAATTAATTTATCAATAAGCTATTAAAGTCTAACAAAACCACTGCAAAATATATTCCACAACGATCCTTAAGTATAAAGTCAATAATTCAAAATGCTGTTGCTTCTGCAATGAACTTGAAGTTAAAAGCATTATGAATATTAATTACACGTGTCTTGGCATAGTGTTGAAAATCTTACATTACATAAGATGGTAAAGAGAATGTCAGGAAGTGAGAACTGAAGAAATTGCTAGTGAAATCTGAAGATTCCAAAACCTTTATAACATGAAAAATAGTAAACAAAATACCTAGGAATCATTCCCATGAAAACATTTTTAAAGCTAGAGATGGAATGTATTTTTCCTACTTTTGTCACTACTAGTTTTTTATCTTTGAACACAAAAATGATTTGGTGCCCAGTAGAAAAGCCAAGCAGTTAATAGCCTATAAGGAAATTCTGACAGCCAAGCTCCTGTTTTCACACTGGTTTCTGCCTCTAAGGGGACTGGGCTGAGCGAACTGCCTGCCAATGGCAGTTCATCAAGAAGGACATTTAAAATGGAAGTCTGGAAAACTACGTATTTATCTGAGGAAAATTTTAGAGCTCTTAATTTTTACCCTATCTTTTTCTTTAGAACAATTTAAAAATAAACAACAAAATTATCATTGAAAGTCCCAAGTTTCAACAGCAAAAGCTCTACCTCAAGCCAATTCCTTGTGGATTTCAAGGAGAACTAACGTATGGATAAGAAAGGCTGCTTCCAGAAGAAATCTTAGACACATTTTTGCAGTGGCTTTCTCTCAACACTGCTGACTTAAGGTAGCTTTAAGTCTGTTACTGGGTTGCTGAAGGAAAACAGAAAACTTAGGACACACAATCCCTATATATATATATAAGGCACAACAGATACAAGCACAAGTCCACAAATGACTTAGGATAAAGTCTTATGACTTTATCACCATATCTTGTTCAATATCCTACTTCACTGCATAGTTACATGAGATTAGTTACCTAGCTATACATCTCAGTATCTGCCAGTTAGGTGGGTAAGTGGAGATGATTAGCTCCCATTACGACGGTCCAAAAAAACCCTCCATAAGGCCTTGACTCTCCTTAGACTGGTAATTCTGTTGTCTTCTTTGCCAGAGTAATCCAAACCAAGTTATTATGTACAGGCACAGGATAGCACCATATAGGTGTATTAACACACCGCCCCTTGGTACAGATTCTTAGAGCACAAAATAAGAAACATTAAAGCAATTAAATGAAACTGTTCAGTCTCTGAAAGGCAACAGAGAAATTCTACTTAACAGAAGAGTGGTAATAAAAACCATCAGCACTCTTCCATCACTAAGTACATTACTCGGCACGGAGACGATCCTCCTGGGGGCTCGGATATACTTAAGCTGCTCCAGGCATCACTCGAGGGATTAAAATCATAAGGATTTGATTACCTCTTCATTGAAAGGGTCTAATTTGTTCAGGCTGAGTGTCATTTTGTCATGTCTCATAAATTAAAGGAGAAACAAAATTATTGTTTCTGTCTTAGTTCTCACATGAGAAGCAGACACTTTCTTGAGAGCCATACTATCGACTCCTGGGTCTAGGGGGCTGCCTTAGGATTTGAGAGGAGCAAGAATACTCTTCAGTGGTTTTTCCTTCTATATACTGAGTGGAGGTTAGGAGAACAAAGGCCTTTTTGAACTAAACCTATTTTACTGTATCTAGGCTCTGGGCCAGAACTTCAGAGAGTGGATGTGCTTCTCTTAAGAGCCCTTTTCTTTGGGGAACGCTCTTAATATAGTGTACCAGGCTGAAGTGCCCCACTGCTATGCAGAATGGCTTTCAGGTCAGCATTTCTTTAGCTCCAATATGTACTCTCCAGTACTTGCCTTGGTAACAATGTCTTAGGGATCCACATTCCATTTAGGAATATAACAGGCTTCTTTACTGTACACAAACCAAATAATTTCTGCCTTAACTGGCAACAAATTTTGCTGCCATCTCAGGCAACCAGGCCCATTTTAACTTTCAACGCTATTTAGTTTATTCTATATAGCATGGCATTGTGCTGCCAAGAATGCTAGACTATGGTAAAGAAGGACTGGGTTTTAATCACACTTTTGCCTCTAACTTAATTTAGTAAGTGATCCTGGGTAAGTCCTTTCATGTCTTAGGCAAGTCACTTCCTTTACTGGCCAACTGAAGTGGTCAGTTGAGAGGATCTCTGAGGTTTTAGTATTGTAAGATGAGCTCGAAGACTATTCTATCACATTTCTCATTTTACCCCTCATAGGGTAAGTAAAGGGAAACAATTATGTGTTTAGGATCCATGATGTTTAAACACTTGGCAAGATACTTGCTCTTTTATTAACTCACTCATACCTCTGCTCAAGCCATTTTACCCACCCTGAAGTGCCCTACAAAACCTGGCTCATCTTTGAGGCCTGATTCTGTTCCTCCTTTCCATGGGCTCCTCTGTGGCTGCTTTTCACCTTAGTGCTTTCCATTTTTCTGAACTCTTATTATAATGAGTAACAGTTTAAAAACAGTTCTAAAACTTCAAACCAGTTCTTTTATACTGCAATCATTCTGAAATTACCTAGTTTAGGAAATATATTATTCAATGAAAAACACTGTTAAAGTAAGGGAAAGGGACACTGGGTCCCTCATGAGAACTTTATCCTGATATGTGTATAACGACAGATAGATTTATAAAACCTACATGTTTGAGAAACTAACTGCTGGCTTTCCACCTACCCACTCCTCTTTGTTTGGTTTAATGTGTCTAAATCTTTTTTTTTTTTTTTTGAGACAGAAACTTATTCTGTCACTCAGGCTAGAGTGCAGCGGCATCATCATACCTCACTGCAAACTCAAACTCCTGGGCTCAAGTGATCCTCCGGCCTCAGCCTCCCTGGTAGCTGGGACTACAGACGCACACCACCATGCCTGGCTAATTTTTCTATTTTTTGTAGAGATGGGGTCTAGATCTTGCTCAGGCTGGTCTCAAACTCCCGGCCTCAAGCAATCATCCCTTCTCAGTCTCCCAAAGTGCTAGGATTATAGGCATGAGCTGCTGCAACTGGCCATGTGTCTAAATCTTGAAATAGGAAAATCACACAGAGACTCATTCCTTTTCATAAATCATAGAAGTTATAGAAATTCCTATCACACCAATGTATTTTAATAAAAAGTTTCATTTCTTAAATCAGCAGCAGCTTCTATGATTAAATCTACATCTTTTCTGACTACAACTATCAACTTTACTGAAGACAAAAATACCACATATAGTTTGGCCAGCAAAATCCACAGTGATGAAATGAGTCAGTGACTGACTTTATAAAATGTGAGATCTAATGTTTCCAATTACTGTCCAAATTCTCTTTTGTAACCATTCAGGACAGAGAAGCTATAAAGTAGGGAAGACAAGAAGTACAGAAATTTCATGATACTGGTAGGTGGGCACACAGACAAAGGAAGAGAGAAATAAGTAATTATGTAAGTAACTGGTAATATGGAAAGCTTACAACATTATTCAGTTATGATTTAAAATACAAAGTATATGTACCAAGTTTCTCAAGCAAAAAGTATTTATAACATTTCATCGGCCGGGTGCGGTGGCTCACGCCTGTAATCCTAGCACTCTGGGAGGCCGAGGTGGGCGGATCGTTTGAGCTCAGGAGTTCGAGACCAGCCTGAGCAAGAGCGAGACCCCATCTCTACTAAAAATAGAAAGAAATTATATGGACAGCTAAAATATATATATAGACAAAATTAGCCGGGCATGGTGGTGCATGCCTGTAGTCCCAGCTACTCGGGAGGCTGAGACAGGAGGATCGCTTGAGCTCAGGAGTTTGAGGTTGCTGTGAGCTAGGCTGACGCCACGGCACTCACTCTAGCCAGGGCAACAGAGTGAGACTCTGTCTCAAAAAAAAAAAACACACCACCACAACAACAAAAAAAAACAACAAAAAAAACATTTCATCCTAATTAGAACACAGAGATGTCATATATAACTACATTTATATAGGATTAATCTAATGAATAAAATCCTAATATTTTCTATGCCTCTCACTTTACAATTCATAGACAGTAATACAGTTATTTAACCTGCGAATTTGGATCTTTACATTTCGAAAGTCACCAGCATCAAATTAGGTATAACTATGACCGAAAGATAAATAAGTTAATATTTTGAAGAAATGATTTCCCTGATTTAGTAAAAAATCAAATACATGACACCACTGCACTCTACTTGGGGTGACAGAGTGAGACTCTGTCTCAAAAACAAAAACAATAAAAACCCCAAATACATGTAAAAGAGTAAATCAGAAAATTCTTTTTGTTCAAATTCCCACTGTTATTTCAAGTCAACTTTGAATGGATTCTTGTATAAAATAATTGTATCATGCTGGGTGGTATGGGGTTGGATACAAACACAGAAACTAGATTGTGCATGCCTTCAAAGAGATGACAGCCAAAGAGTGTGAATTACAGAAGTACTTGAATGACCTCGACATCAGGCCAGATCAGCTAAGTGCCTAAGAGAAGTATAGAGAGCCATGAGGGTTAAAGGAAGTTGGGGGAAACAAGAAAAGTTTAAAGGAGGAAACAGAACTTGAAATAGTCATGTGACAACTAGAATTTTGAGAGGCAGAAATAGGAGGATGGGGAAAGTGAAAAAAAAAAAAGTGTGAGGGAGAAAAAGTATTCTTATGAAAGGAATAATATGAGCACAGGCATGCAGCAGAGAAGAAAGGGGCTCCTGGGAGACAGTGAGTAGTAAAGGTTTTAGGCATATAAGATATATAGGGGGAAATGGGAGTTAAGGTATTTGGAAAGAGAAGTTGGGATTTAATTATAGAAGAACTTGATTGCTGAGTTTGAATATGATGTGGTAAGGAATGAGGAGTCACTGAGTGTTTTAAAGCATGAAATTACCACAGGTTTTATTTTTTTACAACCATGTATTTAACAGGCTACATATATTTAAGGCTGTCTATGCAGCACAGCCAGCACACACAGGCCTAAATCCTGTATACATACAGACACACAAAACCAAATGGGAGGAAAGAGGCCAGTACACAAACTTGTGTCAGTGACATGAGGGACTAGGAGAGGAGGTATAGGAACTGAGACACTGTCACTTGTGCTCTACTGACAATGAGCTATTGAACAGTTGATTTTAACTGAACACTGGATTCTTTAAATAACAACTTTTTGAGAGTCAGACTAAGGTATGTAGTGATGATAAACTATGGTCAAGTTATAGCTTTCAGCTGGCCCTCATTTCTATACTTCATTCGGAATTCCAGCCAGCTTTGGCATTTAAAGCCAATTAAATTCTTAGACCACAGGAAAGGATTGGGGTTAGGGACTGTAGTTCAAGGACAGACATACAATGTAAGTGTTTGCCATATGCTAAGAAGCCCTGATCTAAAGTAACTCACTCAATCTGAATTATGGGGTAGGAAATATTCTGCCATTCATTAAAAAAAAATCTAATAGCACTTCAAACAGCATTATTATAAACATGTATATATTTTATATATATATGTGTGCATATATATATATGTATATATATATATATGAAATGTAGACAGATGGCTAATTACCTCGTGATCGTGAGTGGCCTGTCGAGCTGCATCTAAAAATATGAAAGAATAAGAGAACATTAAAATGAAAAACAAAACAATAACAAAATCCAAGTATGTGACCATGCCAAACTATAAAATCTGCTGGTATATACAGACTCTCACAACATACGATATTTTTCCTTAAGGCTTTATTAATCGGTCAGTCAACAAAAGTTAAAGGGAACCGCATACCTACAGAGTACGTAATTACGCACAAGAGAAAAAGCAGACACAGTTCTTACCCTTTTTTATTTTTTTAAATTTTTATTTGGGTGATAGGGTCTCACTTTGTCACCCAGGCTGGAGTGCAGTGGCATGCATGATCATAGCTCACTATAACCTCAAACTCCCGGGCTCAAGTTAGGGTCTCACTCTGTCACTCTGGCTAGAATGGAGTGGTGTCCTCATAGCTCACAGCAACCTCAAACTCCTGGGCTCAAGTGATCTTCCTGCCTCAGCCTTCCGAGTAGCTGGGACTACAGGCACCTGGCACCACGCCTAGCTAATTTTTTCTATTTTTTGGTAGAGACAGGGTCTCACTCTTGTTCAGGTTGGTCTTGAACTCCTAATCTTAAGCAATCCTCCCACCTTGGCTTCCCAGAGTGCTAGGATTACAGGTGTGAGCCACCACGGCCAGTCTAATTTTTAAAAATTTTTTTATAGAGACAAGGTCTTGCTATGTTGCCTATGATGGACTCGAACTCCTGGCCACAAGTGATCATCCCGCCCCAGCCTCTCAAAGTGCTAGGATCACAGGTGTGAGCCGCTGCACCCAGTCATACAGTTTTTACCTTTGAGGAGATTCAGGTGGGAGGGTGGACACGAAACATATACCAATGGCTGTTTGTACAACATCATAGTTTTAGCAGGCAAGATGCCCAAATGTGGAGAAGCAGCAATGGCTAAGAAACAAAGACTAGTAGTGGGTGGTGCTTCTTTGGCAGTGTTTCCTGAAGAAGCGGAGTTTGAAGCAATACTTTTGATAGTGTAATGAACAATTTTAACAGAAAACAAAAGAAAACAAGATAAGAGATAGTACTTATCTTGTTCACTGTTGCATTCTTGATGCCTAGAAGAGAGCCTGATATCTAAGTTGCTCAATAAATATATTTTGAATGCATGCATATGTGAATGAATGAATGAAAAGAAGGATCATTGGAGGCTGGAGGAAATAGTAGGGAAAGGCTTAGAAGTGTTAAAGGCAAGTCAGTTTAGTAGACAGATTTGCTTATAGTCAGAGAAATGCCTAAACTGGGAATTAGGAAAAGAAGGGGAGGCAACTAAATAATAGGGGTCTTGGAGCACAAGCCAAATTGTTGATAATGAATATGGCAACCCAACTGAAATTTCTAAATGAGTACAATGTGATTTTAATAAAATTCCAAGATGATGCTTGCAAGTGAATATTGGGTAGAAGAGAGATGACAGAAACATCTTTTATAGTTATCACTTTAACAGTTGGCTTTATGACATTCCATCATGCATGACCAACTTTAATACAAATACATTTGGTTCTGGTTCTGATTCTGATACCTTGCCTATGAGATTTGCCTTTCTGGCGGTCCTGGGTTTTCCTACTGAAGACCTTATAGGCCTCAGTTTTCTGATACTGCTCCAGTTCCTTCATGTAACGCTCCTTATCTCTGTCTGCTTCATCAAGATAGCGCTAGGAAAGAAATACAGAATTATTTCAAGAAACCAAGATCTTATTTAGGTAAAATATCAATTACCTCTTTGAGGAAAACAGAGGACAACTGGAATATGGAAAAAAAGAACACAGGGAATATGCTTTAAGGGAGACTCAGAAAATAAGAGTTGTATAAACAGAACAAAATATAATTTCTCAATTATAAAAGAAATAAGTAATTCTGACTTTTTAGACTACTTATTGCTTTTTCTAACTTAATGAAGACAAGTTCTATCGAGATTATTCTTATAAAAAATTCATGAAGATGATTACAGTTATTCCTCTAACCCTACAGATAGAACTCCAGGTGGCCACTAGAGTCCTTAAGAGGTCTGCACACCATATAGGCATACTTAGTCTTCCCGGGGGGAAGAAATAGAATATTACTTTGTTTCTCTATTCCCAGCCCATTTTGAAGGAATGATCTCATATGGCAATTGGCCCTCTAAGAAAGAATGGAGCACTAAAGCTGGGAGACACAAAGAACATAGAAAGAATGACCTCATCCTATGGACCTAAAAATGGACTACTTTTGAGAGAGCCTATATCTATCTACACGCTTTGATTGCTTTGTGCTATTAATTATTTAAACAAAGTTCATTGATCTACCAGGATTATTTTAATGCTCTGCCCTTTTCATTCATCAAATTATGTATAAGAAACTATAAAAATACTGCTTCTAAATGAACAGAAACCAGAGTCAGAAATTATGTTAAAAACCTTGTCCCACATAAGAGCCAGATGTAGGGGATACTCGGCTGGACAAATCTGAGACAATTTAAGCACCAAAATAATTAAGTATAGTGATAAATTATAAACCATTGGAAAAAAAGGAAATTTATACTAATAATAATAGACACACCACCAATTATTTATCATACCAATAATAAATAGGTAACAAACAAATACATAAATGAGAGGGAGGAGGAGGGCTCTTGCTTAGATTAGAATCCTGAGGGCCAAATGTGGAAGGGCTGCCGGAGCTGGAAGAATCACCTTGCGTCCACAATGATAAAGACTAGCTCAGGCAAAAATCATAAATGAATACTAAATCTAGGGAAAAATTTTGATGTGGAACAGGCTGTTTCATAAATTATCTCCCCAAAGACTGCTTATTCATGATAAAGGAGAATAAAAAAAATTTCCCAGGTGAGCAAAATTAACATTACTAATGAAGAACAAAAGGGCATTGTGTGTCTGCATATGTGAGACCCCGAGAAGGACATACCACCACCTGTGCAGTACTCTGACCAAGAACGCATAACCTCAATCTAATCATAGGGAAACGTCACAGACAAATACACAATGAGGAATGTTCTGTTAAAAGTAAAAGAAATGGGGAAAAGAGAGAGGGATTGTATTCTTAAAAAATAGCAATGTTATAAAAGACAAAGAAAGGTTGTGGAAATATCCCAGCTTAACAGAAGCTAAAGAGATTTGACTACTAAACACAAAACCTGACCCAAGACTGGAATCTGTACTGGAGGGGAAAAATGTTATAAACGAACAATATTAGGCTTCAACTAATCACTTGATTACTCCTATTATCATATAAATATGATTGATAAATATGATTCAATAAAAATAAAAAAGTCAAGCAAACAAAAGGAACGATGTTAGGTCAACATATGGATGGTAGATTAAATAAAAGCACTGTATTAATATACAATTATGAAATTGATAACTGTACTATGGTTATATAAAAGAATATCTCTATTCTTAGAAAATACACATGCAAAAGAATGAGTGCACATGCAAACAAAGAAATGGGATAAAATGTGTTAACAATAGGTGAATCTGGGTAAAGGGTGCTTGGATGTTATTTGTATTATTTTTATGTATGTAACTTTTTGTACATTTGAAATTATTTTCAAATAAAAAGTTAAAAAGAACAAGAACAAATACAAAACCCTTGCCCTACATAACCAACAGTGGTTATCCCCAAAGATAATTACTGTTACTTTTGCTTTTTTTGGTAATACACTTCCATATTTTCTGAAAAAAATCTGAACAATGAGCATGTATTAAATTTAAAGAAAAATAAAGAAGAAAAGAGTAACCTAGTATGTACAGTTCACTATCCCTTTACACAGCAGAGCCAAAATAATGAATGATATACGCTGCTTTCAACTAGCTTGCTACCACAAACACAGAGCTTCAAGTTGCAACTTAATCTGATCTTTTTGAAAATTTTTGAATTCAATTAATTCCCAAGAGAGTATTTTTCGATTTGGTTTTAGTCTGGGAATCTTTTTTAAAGAGTGTAAGTCATAAAAGAGTTTAAAACATAAAAGAAATACAGATATCTTTCAGATGCTGGGGATGCTGGGAACTTTTAACCCGAAGCAACTCCCACAATCATTACCAGCACTCTGCTTTAGTGGCATTGCAACCAGCTCATGGCTATCTTGTCCTTAATTCCCCTCAGATCTGTCTAACAAATGGATTCATTTCAGTTTGGCAGTAGGGTTAGTTTATGTCTTAGAGGAGAAAGAATTCAAGTAGTTCTTGCTTTATTTCCCATAGTAGGTTAATTTGCCAGAGCTCTAGTTAAAAAAATTTATTAAAGCAGTAAAATCTCTTTCTTAAAAATCCTGTGTGAACTGCAGAATTTTATCAAATGACTTTTTCTCATTTAATTCATGATTTTTAACTCTGTGGAATAAATTATGCTAATAGATTTATTCATTTCTTAATATTGAACCACTTAAAAAAATCTTACATGAACTCTCAGTATATATATGTTAAAATAAAAGTGGAGCTGCTTTGGTTGAGGGGAGTCCTAGACTCCCTCCTGCTCATACCCCTGCGGCAAACCCTGAAATAATTTTAAAATCACTGGGCTAGAGAAAAGAGCTATGAAGGACAGAGCTATTCTGGTGTCCTAGGCACTGTGACAAAATTGAAGAATCAACTGTTCATCCTCTCTGCTTTTCCTACAGAAGTTATTGTTGAGATATAATCAAAACCAAACAAAAGATCAGGAATAAGAATAATTACTTGTTTTTCCTCAGGAGGCAGTTTACTCCATTCATTGCCTAACATCCTTGTGATCTCTGGAAATGGGACTTCTGGTCTCTTTGCACGAAGCTGTTCACGACGCTCGTTCATGAACCGAACATATCCTGTAAGGGGGGATTTGGGTGCATTGCTGTCTCGAAGAGGTTTCTTTCTCTTTCTTCCCTTGGACCAACCTCCTCGTTTACTTCTTTGCTATAAAACAAAAACAAAATAAAAAACCAAAAACCAAACAACAATTCCTCCAAATAACCCAACAACAACAATAAATATCAACAAACAAAATAGGATAAGAGTTGCATTTTCCTATGAATAAGGCCCTGGATATTCAAAGCTTTCTAAATGTGTCAAAGGTACAAATAACTGCAATGCAGTTTTCAGGAAGGGACTCCAGATGGTTTATTTGTAGACCCTTTTGTGTACCATACTACCAACTGTTGCACTAAAGTGCTAATTTTGTGCTAATCTCAACATATAAGAATAAGGGATACCATTATCACTCAAGCTTTGACCTTTATATGCACTTAGTAGGTCCTGATTCCTGACAGGGGAATATCCTAAATGAGAAATGCAGTATTACACACAGCACTATGCCAGGGAGGCAGACAATGTCACAGAAGGTCAGAATAAGATGTTGTCACATGCATGGACAAAAGAAGGGACAAGATGTAGAACAGGGATTAAAAATAATTCATGAAGGGTATTTCTCATTAATAACATTCAAAGACCTGTTTATTTCCCGTAACAGCATATAGATTTTTAAGTTTATTTATTGTTTGAGACAAGGTTTTGCTCTGTTTCCTGGGCTAGAGTGTATTGGTGCCATTATATCTCACTGTAACCTCAAACTCGTAGGTTCAAAAGATCCTCCTGCCTCAGCCTCCTGAGTAGCTAAGACTATAGGCGCGTGCCACCACATCTGGCTGATTTTTAAATTTTTTGTAGACACAGGGTCTCGTTATGTTGCTCAGGCTGGTCTCAAACACCTGGCTTCAAGCAACCCTCCTCCCTTGGATTCTCAAAGTGCTAGAATTACACGTGTGAGCCACCATGCCCCACCAAGATTTTTCTTTTTTTTTCTGAGACAGGGTCTTGCTCTATTGCCCAGGTTGGAGTACAATGGTGAGATCACAGCTCACAGCAACCTCCAACTCCCAGGCTGAAGCGATCCTCCTGCCTCAGTCTCTGAGTAGCTAGGACTATAGGCATGTGTCACCATATCTGGCTAATTTTTTTATTTTTTGTAGAGATGGGGTCTGTCTATATTGTCCAGGCTTGTCTCGAACTCCTGGGCTCAAGTAATCTTCCCGCCTTGGCCTTTCAAAGTTCTGGGATTATTGGCATAAGTCACTATGCCCAGCCTGAGATTTTTAAATTAGTATCTAAATCTCAAAAAAATTTCAGTAAATATAATATAACCAAAATGAAGACTAGCTCTTTGGCTTGACAATCTGATCCTTAAGATATGGTCAAAGGTCTTTATATGTTGAGTTATTAGTTAAATCAGAAGCTTAAATCACCTTTTAAAAAAACAAAAAGGACTGAGGTACTACTGATGTTTTACCACAGCCTTTTTTCTTGGCCCTTTCCATGAGATATAAAATACACCATATTTTTGCTTCATAATTTTACAAATACAGCCTATCAGTTAATGTCTTATGGATATAATAATTTTTTTTTCAGATAAGAGAAAGATAAATAAAAAGGGACAAAAACATCTAAATACTATTTGTAGTACTCCACTCTTCCAAATATGTATATAATGATGCAATGACTCACTACTGGGCAAATGGTGTATTTGGTATTAGTTGGTTTTTTTTTTTTTTAAAATATATTAACATCAAAGCTACTACAGCATTTAAGATGTTTAAGAAGCTTTAAGCAGTCATTATAATCTTCAAAAATGCCAACAGGATAGATGAAAAAATTACCTCTTTTAAAATAAGAAAAAACCCAAAACCCAATGGCAGATATCTTTTCTGGCTTAAAAAAGAAGAGTACCTTAAAACATAGATAATGTATCAGTTATTTGTAAGAAACACTGAAAGTCCAAAAAGGGCATGACTGCCTAGGCCCATATAGAACCTTTGTGTGAGTTTGCAGCAGTCCCCAACCTTTTTGGCACCAGGGACCAGTTTCATGGAAGACAATTTTTCCATGGACTGGGCGTGGGGCAGGGATGGTGACTGATGGCAAGCGGCTGTAAATACAGATGAAGCTTCCCTCATTCCCGGCTGCTTACCTGCTACTGTGTGGCCAGTTCCTAACAGGACACAGACCAACACTGGTCTGTGGCCTGGGGGTTAGGGACTGCAGAGTTAAAGAAAGGTGTTCCCTCTGGGAGGGTGACGGACTTGGTAAATAGTGTGAATTCTTTGGGCACATATGGCTCCATGCTGCAGGGCTTGGTGAACACAGTGTGGCCCTAATATACACCTCTCATCACTCACTTATTAATGATTAAATCATTCACTCATTCAACCACCATTTGTTGAGCATCTAATATGAGGCAGGTATATTTCTTAGGCAGAGGGAAAAAGAGTCTACCTGTTTCTATGTTACTAAAAGCATTAATATGGATTCTATATAAAACAAGAAATATGAAACAGAAAACTGTACAGGTTATCAGCCCAAGAATGTAAGAAGGCCAGATAATGAACATTTTCATCAATACCTCCCTTACCAAATGCTGTTTTAGAAGCTTCAGAGGACACTAACAGGAGGAGATACTTCAGCTTACCTCATCTTCATGCCTCTGTTCATTGCCTTCTGCTGTATTTGAAGACTCATTCTGAAGCAGCTGACCTTGGGAGAGATCCTCCACAAACTCCGGATTGTTGGTGGATGATGCAGTGCCACTACTGTACGGAACCTCTGGGTGGGTTAACCTGAATAACAGGCAGAAACGCAAAAGTTCAGCATTGACAGCATCAAAAACTCCTCCTATTTACCAAGGTTCAAGAGAAATTTCCCTGCCAGCAAGAGCACCTGCCATTTCTTGAATTAATTTCGCAACTACAGTCTGTGTAAATGTAACCAATGTCTCCATAGAAGTTACAGAGTGTTTTTAAAAATGGTTTCAGTGCTTGCTTGAACTAGGTCAGTTCCATGAAGAAGCCTACCAAAAACAACTATAATCTTTTCCAAAAAAAGACCTCTCACCTCAACATAGACCTCATATTTTAGCTCTGAGCATGTAACAGAGACTGACTTTTATATACTACTTTTCAATTATCTCCAATGTAAAGGGAAAACACTATTAATGGAGAAGGTGAATAGAAATGAGAGTTGTAGAGGCCGTTTGCCACGTATCACAAAAGAGAGAGTTCTTAAAGACCCTAATGGTACATTCCATAGGCTATTTCTTCTTGGATTATAGCGTTTCTTGACAATCCGATGATTTCAAACAATATTATCAAGTTCAGTAAGTTTAAGTATAAATGTTAGTAAGTTGGACAGACTTCTTTCCTGATCCCACTGTTCTGTTCCAGATAAGTTAGCAAATCAGATCTCATCCTTCTAAAAAATGAACATAAGTATGTACAGGTGATGGTAGAATCTCAGATTGACTTACCCTATCACATGTGGATATGAGAATGGAAGAAAAGGCAACATCATGTGCTTGGAAGTTTGTTTTGTTTTTGTGTGTGTGTGTGTGGGGGAGGAGTTGGGAAGGTAAGGTGGCAGAAGATGGATAATAGAGTAATATTCAGTCATTATTCTGAAAGAATGCATACTCCGCAGGGTTATGGGCAATAATTACAATGCAATAGAAGTACTAAAACAGAGGTTTGTAAAAAGTGCCATAGAGGCATGGTAGAGGGGATGATGAATTATATATGTATGGAGAAGATGTAAAGAAAGATTTTAGGTCTGTCCTTAGCACACCCCACCTCTATACCCAGTCTGAAAAAAAAAGATTTTACAGAGGAGGTCTTAAAAGACTAATATGTATTCATCAGGGTAAAAACCATCATTCCAGGCAGAATGAACTGGATATAACAGGGAAAAGGGAGACCTATTATGAGGCTACAGCAATAAACCAAGAGACAAGGGCAGGCAGGATTGAGAGTAGGGGAAGGAAAGCTAAGAGATACTTAAGGGGTAGAATGGAGAGAACTTAATGACCGATTGAATATAAATAGTGAAGGAAAAAGAAGAGTCATGGGGTAAGTCTAAAGCTTTCAAATTGATGATTACACACTTAATATTAACCAAGGTAAGAACTGCATGCAAATGTGTGTGTGCGTGTGTGTTATGACATGACAGATGAGAAAATAGCAAGTTTGAAATCCGTGTAAGTGGAAATGTCCCAAAGACAACTGGAAACATGTCCTGAGAGAACACAGGTGAAGAAAAGGCATGAGATAGATTTGAGAGCCACTAGCCCATGAAAATAATGGGCATTGCTAGATATTTTCCAGAAAACAGATGCTGAGTGTCCCGGGAATTAAAGAGATCACTTATTTGACCCTTTTAGGAAACATAATAGATGATTTTAAGCAGGAAGTTCCTACATTTTTGAGGTCTTTTAAAAAAGGGTAAGTAAAAGAAGCTATGAAACCAATGCCAATCATGTTCTCTGAAGAGAGGTACCATCAGAGATCCAGTTTGATTTCAGCAGTGTTATTTTCCAAATATTTCAATCATTTTGGATGTGTTAGGCAACTTGTTCTTTCACTGTCATTCTCATTTCAACTATGCCATCAATTTTCACGTTACTAACTCTTGTACATTCTTATTTCAGTAAAATACAAGAACTAGGTTTGGGAAAGAGTATTAATCCCACGAATCCCTGACTGAAGTGGAAGGAATAGGAAGGGAGTGGTCAAAGGTGTCAAATGCCTTTTTGAAAAGTTGGATAAAGACCGAAAAAACAAGGCTCTTTTGTTATCATGAATGAGTTGTTCATGTTCCTAGCTAAAGCCAACAACCCTTCCATTTTTGCACTGGGTCCCAGACCCTCTTGCCTATTCAAGGATAGGTTTTCAGCAATTCTGTCCTTTCTGGCAACACCAATTCTTTTACCTCTACAGGATCAGCCTAATAATCAGCATGTAAGTTTGATATTAGTCCTGTTAAAACAAAATGAAAAACAAAACACTCTTTCAATCCCACTTCTAGTTAAGGTCCTTATTTTTCTCCTTTCTTTCATAGCAAAACTCCCAAAAAGAACTTGTTTATACTGACTGACCTCAATTTCTCTCCTTCCATTTTCTCTTAAACCTGTTCCAGAAGAGATATGTGCTTATAACTCTTGTCAAGGCCACCAATGACCTCCATGCTAAATCCAATGTCATTTCTCAGTCCTCATCTTACCTGATATACCAGAAGCATCTGACACAGTTGATCTCTTCCCCTCTCTTGAAATATCTTTTTTTTTTTTTTTTAACTTGGTTTCCAGGATCCTATACTTCTCTGTTTTCTTCTGCCACCTTTTTAGCTACTCACTGTAGTCTTTGTTGACCCTTGTTCTTCTGCCTGACTTCTAAATGCTGGGATATCTCAAAGCTCAGGCTTTAGATCTCTTCTCTCTTCTACTATACAGTTCTCATTTCTTTGGTGATCTCATCCAGTCTCATGGCTGTAAATATCAGTTACATGCTGATGACTCCCAACTTTTACTTTCTAGCCTAAACTTCCCTTAACTTCAGAATCTGACATTAAACTGCCTATTTGACATCTCTGCTTAGGTATCTAATAAGCATTCCCAATTTAAAATTTCCAAAATTGAGCTCCTACAATTAATTCCCTCTCCAACCTGTTCAGTTTTCCTCACCTAAGTTAATGGCAACTCCATCCCTCCACTTGCTTAGGCTAAAACTTTGGAGTTGTCTTTGACTGCTTTTTTTCTCTCTTCTCACACTGCTTACCCGGTCTCTCAGTCAAATCTTGCTTGGAATACCTTCAAAATATATCAAGAATTCTCTACTTCTCACTATCCCCCATTCTCGTTATCTATGAAACACACTCCGTGAGGTTTTTGCCCCTACCACTCCAGCAGAAATACTGCTGCAAAGTCACCAGTGATGCTTTTCAGGTCCTCATCTCTCTCCCGAATTACTCCAAGAGCCTCTTAACGGGTCTCCTTGGTCCCGCCCCTGATCCCTTCACTCTCTACTCAACACAGTCAGGGAAATCTTATTAAAAAACAAGTCAGATCATATCATTCTGCTTGAAACCCACCAATGCTTTCACACTTCATTCAGAGTAAAAGTTATTTATTCTGACCTCTGAAGTCCTGCATGATCTAGTCCCTTATTACTCAAAGTATGGGCCTCATACCAGCAGCACAGGCATTATCTAGGATCCTGCTTGTTAGAAATGTAGAATCTGTGGCCCTAAGTCAGAAGTCAGACTTTCTAAACCAGAATTTGCATTTTAATAAGCTCTGTAGGCAATTCATATACACACTAAAGCCTGAGTAGCACTGATGTAAGCCTTCTATTGTCCCTTCCCCTGGTATGTATGACTCCAGTCACACTGGCCTCACGGTTATTTTTTTTTTTCCCCTTTCTTAAAAAAATTTTAATAGTATTGGGGGGTACAAGCTGAATTCTGATACATGTATATATTGTATGATGGTGAAGTCTGGGCTTATGTATTCATCATCACTAATAGTGTACACTGCATGTACTCTACAGTTAATTTTTCATCCCTTATCCCCTCCTCCTAGCTATTTCTACAAGGTGGAAACATCCTACCTCAGGGCTTTTGCACTGACGGCTCTCTCTGCCTAGAATAATCTTCCCCAGATAACTGCATGCTATTAATAGTTACCTTACTTCTTTCAGGTATTTATTCAAGTCACTTTCTCATTAAACACTTTCCGGGCCATCCTGTCTAAAACCGTTATGCCAAACCCTTCCTAATCCTCTTCCCCTTTATTTTTTTATCCATAGTTCTTATTACCATAGTACGTATTTTACTTATTTATCCTGCTTATTGTCTGACTTCCCCAGTAGAATTTGAGCTCTAAAGCGGCTAGGATTTTTGTCTGTTTTGATCATTGCTTTATATCTAATGCCTGGAACACTGGCACGGAGTAGATATTCAGAAAATTTTTACTGAATTAACTGGATTTATTAACTCTGTAGCCTTTAGAAAAGTCTTGGAGAATAGTTTCAGCTGAGTAGTGAGGTCAAAGCAGATATTAAAGAGGTGAGAAATGAGTGTGAGAGAAGGAGACAGAATTACAAAATATAGTCTGTTTTTTAAAGTACTCTAAAGAATATTAGAATAATTCATCTTAGGGATTAGTTAGCACTTCAACCTATTAGTGAATATATTTCCTCTTTGGTAAAAACTTCTAAATATCTAGAAAAGATAAAAATTCAAGAGGAACAGAGATTTTCAGGGGAAGAAGTAGACTACTGCTATTAATCCTTTTCTATATTACTGTACATATTTGTCTAAAGATTCCACAGAAAGGAAATGGGGAGGAATAAAAGGAACAGAAGTCAGCCAAAGCTCCTAAGCATCTTGAATAAAGAACCGTATTAAAAAATGTGATCTTTGGGAAAAACTCATTTTAATATCTGCAACAATTTGAACAGAAAATGCATTTGTTTTTTCAGAGCTAGCTCTGTGACAGGTATTTCCTTAATGGTGACTAGGTCACTAGATCCCACATATTGCTATACCAGTTCACAGGAACCAGAGCACTGCAAAGGACAACCAAATGCAGATTGCAAAGCAGTTTAGGTTTATGATGGCTCTTACTCTCTTTGCAAAGTGCAACAAATGTACCTTCTAGTCTTATGATATAAAACTGCCTCTTTAGCACCTCATACTTTGTTAGAAGCTTTGTTTTGAAGCCTATGTAGAGGCCCAACATCCCAAAGCAGCTGCTTACCCAGTTGTAGCCAAGTCATTACTCTCCTTGGAGCCATCTTCATCTGCAAAAAGGGGTGGCAGGGTAGAACTAGTCATCAAGCTTTCCATCTCTCTGGAGGGAAGAGAGAATTAAAAAAAAAAAAAATGGCTTACTTACTTTCTGTCAAGTTCCACTAATTTAACAGCCAGCTTTCCTTAACTTTATCGCATCAGCAACAGAATAGAAACTGACCTAAATATTTATTTTCCTGACTTGGACACATCAATTTAAACTCCATGGCTTTTTAATCCTGGTCTTTTTTTTTTTTTTTTTTCAGACAGAGTCTCACTTTGTTGCCTGGGCTAGATAGAGTGAGTGCTGTGGCGTCAGCCTAGCTCACAGCAACCTCAAACTCCTGGGCTCAAGCAATCTTTCTGCTTCAGCCTTCCGAGTAACTGGGACTACAGGCATATGCCACCATGCCCGGCTAGTTTTTTCTATATATTTTTAGTTGTCCAGCTAATTTCTTTCTATTTTTTTAGTAGAGACAGGGTCTTGCTCTTGCTCAGGCTGGTCTCGAACTCCTGAGCTCAAATGATCCTCCCACCTCGGCCTCCCAGAGTGCTAGGATTATAGGCGTGAGCCACCACTCCCGGCCTTAATCCTGGTCTTATCAACTGACCAGACTAAAAACAAGTTAACTTTAACAACTAGGGCACAGTTTGGAAAATTCTTTTTTATTCATCTACAATGTCTTGAAAAGTATTATTCATTTCCTGTAGAAATTGTTAAACAGAATAACTCAGAAGCACTACAACCGTGAGCAAGTTATTTAACCTTTTTGAGCTACAATTTTACCATTTTAGACACAGACAAAATTGCTGACTTAAACCCACAGGTTTATTGTGAGGGATTAAAACTGAAAGTGGTTCATAAACAGAGAAAGGCTAAGATAGTGCTTTGAGTATTACTACATAAAGAAAGGTATTGTTGTTACAGCACTACCAGTTTCCAGTCCCAGATGAATCATCTTTAGATTAAATGGTGACAAACTGAGCCCTCCAAAAGGAAATAATGCAAAGGAAGTTGAGGATGGAGGGCATACATGTGGTTCTGAGTCAAAGAAACCACACTTCCAGGTCAGAAATGTGCTCCACATCACCATCATAACCCAGAGCAGAAATAGCATGCACCTGGGTACAGCAAACAGCTAAGCTTAATCGAAGAAAACAAATCACAAGAACTTGAGGTTATCAGACTGAAAGGATAAAAGGACAAAGTGACAAAGAGAGTAATTTCATTTAGCATATCACTACAAAGAAAGATTTTCCCTTTCAAGGCTTACCACCAAGGGCTTCACCCCACATAGCTAAAAGCAGCAGCCTTCCATTTATCATGAAAGTGATATTCAAACAAAACATTCAGTAGTGACCCCAAACATCAGCCACTTAAGTGGAAATGCAAAGCACTCAAGAGAGTGCTTCAATTAACCGGCAGAACGGAACGGAGAAGCAAATCATGAATTCACTTAGGCACTTCCTCAGCAGTTATTTCAGGTGCTGCTGCTAAGGAGACCTAGTGAAACAGCAATTAAAAGGAAAGCACAGCAGTTAAAGCAGAGATAGGATTCATTCCACTGAGGTGGAAATATGAAGAAAATCCAGAAGACACTGACAACCATGTTCTCCATGTTCAATGCAGTAATTTATTTCCAAAAAATAACACTAATGTTTTATTTCTTATTCTTACTTATTTCACTCTAAATTTATTAGCAGACCAAGTTACATAAATAGCTTAATGTGAAAAAAATGCATCTCTGTATATATATTACCTATTTTAGTAGGTAGAGCACGGAAGGCAGAGAGAGGAACTTCCCACTCAGTCACAGAGTAAGGAGTTTATTTTCCACTGCAGAGATGCTTGCTAACTCTTTTCAGTTCCTTCAAGATGGGTTGTTTACAAATGGAATGGCTCTAATAAATGCCACAAAATTCCGTTCTACGTGTTTTCTAGAATAATCCTGACTCAAGTGTATGTAATTTTTTTTTTTTTTGAGACAAGGTATCTCTGTCGCCAGGGCTAGAGTGTAGTGGCCTCATCATAGCTCACTGCAACCTCAAATTCCTGGGCTTCAGCAATTCTCCTCTTGCCTCAGCCCCCTGAGTAGCTGGGACTACGCGCACATACCACCATGCCTAAGTTTTTTATTTTTTGTGGAGACGGGGGTCTCGCTCTTGCTCAGGCAGGTCTCGAACTCCTGGCCTCAAGCAATCCTCCTGCCTCGGCCTCCCAGAGTGCTAGGATTACAGGCATGAGCCACCATGCCTGACCTTTAAGTTTTAATTCACACTATACGAAAACCAGATTAGAGCCTGGGCTGTAAGGGCTGCTAACATCACCTTACACTAGGGCCAATGTTCATTTTACCAAAAGAAAACTGTTGATTAGATACCATAGAGACAATGTAATGAGCAAACATTCAAATGGCCAGATACATACCCCCAGGCTTTATAAGGACTCAAGTGTTTTCCTATGGTTGTCCCTAGAAATCAATGGCCTTTCAAGAACCTCAACATTCAGTATTTGAAGCTCTTGGCACTGCTCCCATAACCTCAAAAGGAGATATATTATCTGGTGGAGAACAAATGAAGTGTCTTTTCATTTACTATGCCAACGTGACCCTGTTAGAGTGTTTCCCAGATATCTTTAGTCATTTTTGAGATGTGGGGAGGCAGCTGGATAACATAACCTTAACAACATATAAATAGATCATATAAACAAAGGAAGTTCAGAGAACACACATTTCTTCCTTTTTGTCCTCTCTATCTTAAGTTTATTTTACTCAACCCATATGGCTTCAGATATATTTTCTCAGTGGTACTGAGTAGTCAGATCCCCAAGAAATGAGTAATAAAGTGGGTGGAAGGTTAAGGGGCCAAGATCAACAAAAGACGGAAATGAAGAAAAGTCCAGTGAAGCCCAAAGGCCTCTAAACTAGTCCAATAAGTTGGAAAATAAAATGATTCCCAAGAATACAGCTGGGATCCTGCAAGAATGTGTTTCATATGGTCCGTGAGGGAGTGATTCAAACTGAATCATGGCTATCAAGCCACTGATTGCCAAAAGCCCTTCACATGTAGCATCTGTGCCTGATAATATCTCAGTACAGAGGTCACAATGAACTTTGAAATTCTATGCAAAGCACTTAAGAAATGTAATGAATGCTGCTCTGCAAGGGAAAGAAGAGAAATTTGTACAAAGGCAAAGCAATATAAAAGTTTGGTTTTCCACTGCAATTTACATAAATAGGTTCATCATGCAGATGCTTCCTAGTAGAGAGGACTTATCTAGTGAAGGCTTCTACCTGGGAGCCTCACAAAAATGGTATCTCCTTGGGTTTATACTTTGAACCAGGGTCTGGACCTTAGCTTTGGAAATCCTAAAATTCTCTGTAACACTACCCACTCACTGAAAAAAAAAATTGATGCATAAAACAGAGTGCCAATTTAAAATATTTTAATGGTGATTATAGAAATTATAATGAGAAATATATTAAGCATACTAGACACTTATTGACCAATGAACACATTCTCTCTCTGTAGTAATATGCAGAGTCAAATCATAATCAGAACGTTGCTTTGGTCAACATAGGGACAGAACAAAGGAAATTAGGTGGAACTTAACAAATGTTCCTCACCTAGGATTGTTATGGTAAACTTTCCCAAGGATAATCGCACCAATAAGACTATGTTATTTCAAGTGTGTTGGATAGTGCTGGAAGCGTAATTTGTACTTCTAGTTTCTGGGACTGGCTCTTTTCAAGTGCCCTTGCTTTACGTATGTTAACCCCACTTCATTAAGTCCACTCGTGGAGATGCATCATATTCCTTCCCCACTACCCTCTCCCCATACACTTCGGAGTTGAGAGGTGGGATTCTGCATTCCTCATTTTCCACACTATTATACAATCTTTATGCAAAATCCCTAGCTCCTTTAAAAATCAGTTCACTTGGTTATATCAACCTCATATTCAAAAATCTCTGGACATGATCTCCTATCATTTCAGCTCTCTTAATTACTCCTATTACGACTGACCTTTAACCACACAATCCCCTATTCAGTGACCCTAGAATTTCCCTTCTCTGCCCAGCTTAGATTCCATGGCTACATTTCAAATGTTCCTTTGCCAACACTCTGAAGTCCCTTGCCTTGCTATCTTTCTATAAACCAAAAGTATATCAATTCTGAGTTTTGGCTCAAGATGGTAGAAACAAAAAAATCACAAAATACAGAGTGCTAAATTTATGGCATCTAATCATAACTGGGCCCTCAATGCTCTCAGTAATCTTTCTACATGTTCTTAAGATATTTCCCAACTGCCATATCATCTCTGCCAAACTTTTTCAACCCAATTCAAACCCAACTCACTCAAATCCTCAAACTCAGCCTCATCTTTTCACACTCCCCAACCCACACTAAAAGGCATACTAAATTGCTTTTTAAAAAATATATAAATCATATATCATATACCATAAAATTCACCCCTTTAAAGCATACAATTTGGTGGGTTTTAGTATATTCACAAGGTTGTGCAACCAACACCATAACCAATTTTAGAACATTTCAGTCACCCCAAAAAGAAACCCAATACCCATGAGCAGTCAGTCCCCATTCTCCCCTGCTCCTAACCCTAGGCAACATTAAGCTTTCTGTCTTTATAAATTTACCTATTCTGGACATTCTTCTGGACATTTCATATAAATGAAATTACACAATATGTGTCCTTTTGGTGGCTACTTTTACTTAGCATAAAGTTTTCAAGGTTCATTACATTATAGGATGTATGAGTATTTCATTTCTTTTTATGGCCAAATAATATTCTATTGTATGGTTATTCCACATTTTGTTTATCTGTTCATCAGGTGATAGATTTGGTTGTTTTTATCTTTTGGCTATTGTGAATGCTGCTGCTTATGCACATTTGTGCGTGTTTCTTTGTGGATGTGTTTTCAATTCTCTTGGGTATATACCTAAACATGGAGCTGGAACTCCATGTCTAACATTTTGAGGAATGATCAAACTTTTTCAAAGCACTTGCATCATTTTACATTCCCACTAACAATGCATTAGGGTTCCGATTTCTCCATTTCCTCACCACACTTGTTAGTGTCTATCTTTTTTATTATAGCCATCCCAGTAGATGTGAAGTAGTATCTCACTGTGATTTTGGTATGTACTTCCCTGATGAGTAAATAGTTTATTTTCTTTGGAGAGCTGTCTATCCAAGTCCTTTGTCCATTTTTTTTTTTTTTTTTTTTTTTGAGACAGAGTCTTGGTCTGTTGCCTGGGCTAGAGTGCCATGGCATCAGCTTAGCTCACAGCAAGCTCAAACTCCTGGGCTCAAGTGATCCTCTTGCCTCAGCCTCCCGAGTAGCTGGGACTACAGGCATGCGCCACCACACCCGGCTAATGTTTTTTTTTTTCTATTTTTAGTTGGCTGGCTAATTTATTTCTATTTTTAGTAGAGACAGGGTCTTGCTCTTGCTGAAGCTGGTCTTTTTTTTTTTTTTTTTTTTTGAGACAGAGTCTCACTCTGTTGCCCAGGCTAGAGTGAGTGCCGTGGCGTCAGCCTAGCTCACAGCAACCTCAAACTCCTGGGCTCAAGCAATCCTCCTGTCTCAGCCTCCCGAGTAGCTGGGACTACAGGCATGCACCACCATGCCCGGCTAATTTTTTTCTATATATATATTTTTAGCTGTCCATATAATTTCTTTCTATTTTTAGTAGAGATGGGGTCTCGCTCTTGCTCAGGCTGGTCTCGAACTCCTGAGCTCAAACGATCCGCCCACCTCGGCCTCCCAGAGAGCTAGGATTACAGGCGTGAGCCACCGCGCCCGGCCTTTGAAGCTGGTCTTGAAATCCTGACCTCAAGTGATCCTCCCACCTCGGTCTCCCACAGTGCTAGGATTACAGGCGTGAGCCACCACACTCGTCCATTTGCCCATGTTTTAATTGGGTTAATTGTCTTTTCATTGTTGAATTGTAAGAGTTCTTTTATATTCTGGATATTGGATCCTTATCAGATATATTATTTGCAAATATTTTTCTCTCATTTGTGGGTTGTCTTTTTACTTTCTTAATAGTGTTCTTGGAAGCACACAAGTTTTTAATTTTGAAGTCCAAATTATCTATTTTTTTCTTTGGTTGCTTAGCTTTCTGTGTCATATCTAAGAAATTATTACCTAATCCAAGTTTGTAAACATTTACCCCTATGTGTTCTTCTAAGAGTTTTAGCTCTTACATTATATTGTTGCTCCATTTTTTGAGTTAATTTTTTTTTATTGACATGAGGTAGGGGTCCAAATTCGTTCTTTTGTATGTGGATATCCAGTTGTCCCAGCACTATCTGTTGAAAAGACTATTTTTTCCTCATTGAATCGTCTTGGCATTCCTAAATTGCTTTCTACTTACAAAGGCACCACATTCTCTTACCTCTACAGCTCTCTGTCAACTGGTGTCTGGTTGGAATACTTCCTTAGTAACTCAGTCCTTCTTGTTTGGCTAATTATTATACTTACTCATCCTCTAAGTCTCACCTTACATGGGTCTTCTTTCAGCATGTTCTCTTGGATAAATCAAGAATGTATCAGGCATACCCTTACACACTATCAGACCATCCTACACTAAATCCCCATCATGTTTCACTAACTGTACTGTACTCACCTTTTCTAACATTTAACTATATGTTTTGTTAGGTCAGGAACAGTGCCTTACTTACCTTTCAATTCCTCCAGCCCTAACCCTGGTTTTCGGCTTATCATAGGTGTTTGTTTAATATATATTTGAGGAATAAATATAATTATGTATTTCACAGCTTTATCATACTATTATGACCAGATTTTGCTTAAAGCCACATCATATCCCTCAACTTAAGGAAGCTCTTCAGTTATTCAATTATTATTTATTTATTACACAGGCAGGCGCTTCTGCAGATGGCCAACCTCATACGTATTTCTTTCTTTTTTTTTTTTTTTGAGATAGGGTCTCACTCTGTTGCCCGGGCTAGAGTGCCGTGGCGTCAGCCTAGCTCACAGCAACCTCAAACTCCTGGGCTCAAGCAATCCTCCTGTCTCAGCCTCCCGAGTAGCTGGGACTACAGGCATGCGCCACCATGCCCGGCTAATTTTTTCTATATGTTTTTAGTTGTCCAGCTAATTTCTTTCTATTTTTTTTTTTTTTTTTTTTTTTTAGTAGAGACAGGGTCTCGCTCTTGCTCAGGCTGGTCTCGAACTCCTGACCTTGAGTGATCCTCCTGCCTCAGTCTCCCAGAGTGCTAGGATTACAGGAGTGAGCCACCGTGCCCGGCCATCATTATGTATTTCTTAATTGAATTAACTCTGAATCTGGGGGACCTTCAGTTCATTTTCTAAGTATATCCTCATATATGCATTCTCCTTTACTACTTGCAAGGAGTGTGAATGTCTCCAAACAATGGAGTCAGTCTTCATGTCAATTGTAGTGAACACTGCTGATGGATATATATTCTGTAGTGGAATTTTCAACTTTACATTTATGCTAGGCTAGATATTCATGTCTAAGCATTTGATCTTAACATCAATTTTGCTCAAGATTTACTCAACGTGACTTTAATCTGTCACCCAGTAAACAAAGGAGAACTCACAAATGTGCCTGCTTGTTCATTCACTCAAACACTTATCAAACATCAACCAAATGCCAGGCATTATACTAGGGCTGGGGATTTAAATATGAATAATATGTTGTCCACATGGATCCTACCCTCAAGGTATAATTTACTTCCAGTAGACAGAAAAAAAAAAACATAAAAAGAAATAATCACAACAAAACATGTTGAGTACAATACTGATATATGCAAATACTATGATAGGAAAAAGCTTTCTGGAAGTGCTTCAAAAAGTAGAGTCTGTAAACTGGAAGCCCAGAGGCCAAATTCAACATGTAGACATTTTTTAGTCTGCAATGTATTTTTAAAATATTTGAATAAGTTGCCAATATATAAAAATGGGGCAGTTAGAAAAAAACTGGTTTATCTAAATTCTTTTATTAAAAAAAAAAAATCTGCCAACACCTAGCCTATATCCAATGAGGGCAACATTCAGTTGGTAACAGCTGTCTCCATTACAGTCTCCACTCTGCTCAGCTCACTCATTTACATTACTGCCTTGTTTTATAGGCATATAACGTTGGGATATCTTTTAAGAGGAAGGAAGAAGTATGGCTGGATGCAGTGGCTCACGCCTATAATCCTAGCACTGTGGGAATTAGAGGCAGGGAGGACTGCTTGAGGCCAGGAGTTTGAGACCAGCCTGAGCAAAAGCGAGACCCGACTTCTATAAAAAATAGAAAAATTAGCTGGGCAAGGTGGTGTGTGCCTGTAGTCCCAGCTACTCGGGAGGATTGCTTTGAGACCAGGAGTTTGAGGTTGCAGTGAGCTATGATGACACCACTGCACTCTAAGGCCACAGAGAGAGACCCTGTCTCAAACAAAACATAACAAAACAAAACAAACAAAAAACAAGAATAGGAAGTAGCAGGTTAAGCAAAAAGGACTGGTTGGGGACAGGAGAAGGACACTCTAAGCAGAAAAAGTAAAGAGAGACTTTTATGACAGACTGTTAGACAAGGCAGGTGTTCTCAATGAATCCCCAGAATCTTTCCCCTCCAGTTTTTCCTTTTAGTCAATAGTTTTCTTTTCATTTTTGATACTACCTAAAAATTTCATCAACTAGAGATGTGACTAGTTTAACAATCTCTTTGAAAGCAAAAACCTCCTAGAAGCTCAACCAGGCAGACTCCTTTCAGTATCAGAGATCCAGCTGCACAGAAGGAAGTAAAGTAAAAGTTCACTTAGCCAACACAATCAACTAGCTGCTGGTTAACTGAAAAAGTTGATTAAAATGAGGAATCAGAAAAAAAACATGCACTTATCTTAAACATTTTAATTTAAAACATATATTAACATTTGTCCATTCACCAACATTTTGATGTAGGTCCAGGGCCTTTCCTTTGAGTATTCATCCACTAATTGGAGTTCTATAATGTTTTCTTGCAGTTTCCACATCCATAATAACCTGCCTATATTTTCTAGTTTCAGATTCTTTTAAATATAACAAGAGTTCAAAAGATACTTAAAAAGCAATCAGTGCAGGATCCTTCTAGGATTTTTTCCTGTAACATTTTACAGTTCCATTGATGTAATCTATTATGTCAATATGCTAAAGAAAAAAGGTTGCATGATTGTATCGACAGATACAGAAAAAACATTTGACAGAAATCAACTCCCATTCATGATAAAAACTCTGAGCAAACTAGGAATAGAGGGGAACTTCCTCAATTTGATAAAGAATATCTACAAAAACCCTACAGCTAACATCATACTTAATGGAGAAAAAATCAAAGCTTTCCTACTGAGATCAAGAACAAGGCAGGGATATCCCCTCACACCACTGCTTTTCAACACTGTACTTGAAGTCCCAGCTAATCCAATAGGACAAGAAAAGGAAATTAAAAATATACAGATTGGAAAGGAAGAAATAAAATCATCTTTGCAGATGACATGATTGTCTATGTAGAAAATCTGAACCAATTGACAAAAACCCCAAAATAACCAAAAAACAAACAAAAAATCCCTCCCAGAATTAATAAGCAATTGATAGCAATGTTGCAGGAGACAAGGTTAATACACAAAAGTTAAATGCTTTCCTATGCACCAGCAATGAACAAGGAGAATTTGAAATTAAAAACGTTACAATTTATATTAGCATCCCCCAAAATGAAATACTTAGCTATATATAAGCTAACAAAATATGTACAAAATCTGCATGACAAAAACTACAAAACTCTGATGAAAGACACCAAAGAAGAACTAAATAAATGGAGAGATATTCCCTGTTCACGGAGAAGACGACCAATATTGTCAAGATGTCAGTTCTTCCCAGTATAATCTATCAATTCCATGCAATCTCAATCAAAATCCCAGCAAGTTATTTCGTGGCTATCGATAAACAGATGCTAAAGTTTACAGGGAGAGGCAAAAGACTCAGTTTAGCCAATTTAATACTGAAGGAAATGAGCTAAGTTAGAGGACTGACATCACCTGATTACAGATATATGAAACTACTATAATCAAAGACAGTGTAGTAATGGTGAAAGAACAAGCAAATAGATTAATGGAACAGAATAGAGAGCCCAGAAATAGACCTACATATGTACAGCCAACTGATCTTTGACAAGGGAGCAAATATAAAAGCAATACAATTTAGCAAACACAGTCTTTTCAACAAGTGGTGCTAGAACAACTGGACATCTACATGCAAAAAAATGAATCTAGATAAAGACCTTATGCCCTTCACAGAAATTAACTCAAAATTTCTAGTTTGTTTTCAAAGAGATTGCTAGTTAAACTAATCAATTTTCTAGTTGATGAAATTTTTAGGCAGTGAAAAGAAAAAAAAAAGTAAAATGAAAACTATTGACAAAAAAGAAAATTAAGGCAGATCTAAATGTAAGCCACGAAACTATAAAACGCCTAGATGATACCATGATAATACAGGAAATAACCTAGATGACCTTGGGTATGCAGATGTTATTTTAGATATGACAAGAAAGGCCTGATCCATGAAAGAAATAACTGATAAGCTGGGATTAAAACAATTAAAAAATTTGCTTTATGAAAGTGTCAAGAGAATGAGAAAATAAGCCACATACTGAAGGAAAAATATTTGTAAAAGACACATCTCATATAGAACTGTTATCTAAAGTATACAAAGGATGCTTAAAACTCAATAATAAGAAAATGAATAACCCAATTTTAAAAATGGGGCAAAGACCTGAACAGATCACTTTACCAAAGAAGATACACAGATAACAATTATGCATATGAAAAGATGTTCAACATCATATGTCATTAGGTATAGCTGTTCCTTCCTATGAGTGGGGGATTGGTTCTAGGACCCCCAAGGATGCCAAAATCTGAAGATGCTTAAGTCCCGTAGTTGGCCTTACAAAACTCATGGATATGAGAAGTCCACCCTGTATCTACCAAATACTGTATTTCTGATCCCAGATTGATTGAATCTGTAGATACGGAACCCAAGGATACAGAGGGCCAACTGCAACTGCAAATTAAAACAATAAAGGGCTACCAGTACCCACCTGTTAGAATGGCCAAAATCCAAAACAGATACCACCAAATGCTGACAAGGATGTGGAACAACAGGAATTTTCCTTCATTGTTGGTGGGAATACAAAATAGTACAGATACTTTAAAACAGCGGTCCCCAACCTTTTTGGCACCAGTGACCGGTTCATGGAATTTTTCCATGGACAGGGTGGATGGGGGGAGAGACAGAGCTTAGGTGGTGATGCGAGCGATTGGCAGCTATAAATACAGATGAAGCTTTGTAGGTTGCCCACTGCTCATCTCCTGCTGTGCGGCCTGGTTCCTAAGTTTCATGGAAGACAGTTTTTCCACAGACTGGATGGGGGTGTGTGTGGGGAGGTGGAGTTCAGGTGGTGATTCGAGGCCCATTTCCTCATAGGCCACTGACTGGTACTGGGCTGCAGCCTGGGGGGTTGGGGACCACAGCTTTAAAAGATAGTCTGGCAGTTTCTCAGAAAACTACAGATACTCTTGCCATACAATCCAGCAATTGCACTTCTTAGTATTTACCCAAATGAATGAAAAACTTATGTCTACACAAAAACCTGCATATGGCTGTTTATTCATAATTGCCAACACCTGGGCACAACCAAGATATCCTTCAGAAAGTGAGCGGGTAAACTGTGGTACGTAAAGATAACAGAATATTATCCAGCACTAAAAGGAAATGAGCTATCAAGCCATGAAAAGACATAGAGGAAACTTAAGTACATATTACTATGTGAAAGAAGCCAATCTGAAAAGATTATGTGGGTTGAGCATCCCTAATCTGAAAATCTGAAATGCTCCAAAATCTGAAACTTTTTGAGCACCAACTTGATGCCACAAGTGGAAAATTCCATACTTGATCTCATATGATGGGTCACAGTCAAAACACAGGCACATGACACAGTTTGAGCCTGCCATTTTTGTTACTGCTGTTGTCTAACAGCTAATATAGATGTTCTGATACTAATGCCTGTGCTGCTTAGTTATTCTGAACACATTATTTTTTCACTGTATTAGTGGTATGTCATATTTTTTACTGGTAAATACTTATGTGTGAATAAGTATAGGAAAATGATTGCTTATCAGTAGCATAAAAATTCAGTGAGGATTAATGGTGATGCTAAACAACCAAACATTGTACACATGTGCGGCTGAGACAGTGATACTTTTGCTTTCTGATGGTTTAACGTATACAAACTTTGTTTTGTAATTATTAAAAATATTGTATAAAAGTACCCATGTGTATATGGTATATGTAAAACATAAATGAATTTCATGTTTAGATTTGGGTCCCATCTCCAAGATAGCTTATTATGTATATGCAAATATCCCAAAGTCCAAAATAAATCTGAAACCTGCAACACTTCTGTCCCAAGCATTTTGGATAAGGGATATTCAACCTGTATACTGTGAATTCATCTATTTGACACCCTGGATAAGGCAAAACTACAGAGACAGTAAAAAGATTAGTGATTGCCAGGGTTTGTAGGGTGGGCAGTGGGATGAATAGGTAGAACACAGAGGATTTTCAGGGCAATGAAACTATCCTGTATGATAATAACATGGTAGATTCATTTCCTTATGCATTTGTCAAAACCCATAGAATGTCCAACACCAAGAGTGAACCCTAATATAAACTGTGATGACATCACTGATTGTAACCAATGTACCATTGTGGTGCAGAATGTTGACAGTGGGGGAGACTGTGCCTGTGTGGGGACAAGAGGTATACGGAAAGTCTCTGTACTTTTCGTTCATTTTGGCTGTAAACCTGAAACTGTGCTCAAAAATAACATTTATTCATTTAAAAAATACTGTATTACATAATACATTATAATTATATAATTTATTACACCATAGTACTGCATAAACAGGTTTGGGAATAAATACAACTGACTTTGACATGCATACAATGTAACTAGAGGGAGTAAAAGCACAAAGGCTTACTAGAGAGTAGTCAACCAGCTGTGAACTTATAGCTAAGAGCAATCAGTTGACTGTGGACATTAATCAATGTTTTACAGCAGGAATGAGAACACTCACTAATCCTGCCAGGCAGTTAACTGGGGTTCAGTTAAGTGAAATTCAGTTAAGAACTCTTTTACCTTAGGTTTTTTATATGAGAGATAAGGGGGAAAATGATGAGGAGACAGAAGAGATAATTTGGGAGTAACTAAGTACCTATGTTTTGGGAGGAGGGATGGGATAGGGGCAGGCACCTAGGGTATAAATATAAGGCTTTAGGCTGCTTCAAGAGAAGGGCCTGAGGAGGCGTGTGTTTGGCTGGGAGCTGGGTGGGTGGGCAGAAAATACAGCTCTATTCCTAGAATCTTTAGCCCAGGCTCCCATAACTATTATCCATCTTTAATTTTAAAATTTATCTACTTATTTGGAGACAGAGTCTTACTCTGTTGCCCAGGCTAGAGTACAATGGTGTCAGCATAGCTCACCTCAGACTCCCAGGCTCGAGTGATCCTCCTGCCTCAGCCTCTTAAGTAGCTAGGACTACCAGCGTGCGGCACCACGCCCAGCTAAGTTAGAGATGGGTCTTGCTATGTTGTTCAGGCTGGTCTTGAATTCCTGGCCTCAAGTGATCCTCCTGCTTTGGCCTCCCACATGTTAGGATTACAGGGGTGAGTCGCCATGCCTAGCCTATTATTGATTTTTTAAAAATGTTGGTAGGCTAGTCTAGGAACCAACTATAAGAAAACTGATTCATTCATTCAACAAAAATTTATTATCCACCATACTAGGAATTTTTTATGCAATGGGGATATAGTAGTGATCAAAATAGGCAAAAATTCCTGCCCTCATGGAGTTCATGTTATACTAGAAAAGACAAAAAAATAACATAAAGTAAAATGAATGACACCTAGTGATAAGTACTAAGGAAAAAAACTGAGGAGAGTTAAGAAGAGAAGAGTTCAAGGCCTGGCGCGGTGGCTCACACCTGTAATCCTAGCACTCTGGGAGGCCAAGGCGGGTGGATCGTTTGAGCTCAGGAGTTCGAGACCAGCCTGAGCAAGAGTGAGACCCCCATCTCTACGAAAAATAGAAAGAAATTATATGGACAACTAAAATATATATATATATATATATATATATGTAAAAAAAAATTAGCCAGGCATGGTGGCGCATGCCTGTAGTCCCAGCTACTTGGGAGGCTGAGGCAGGAGGATCGCTTGAGCCCAGGAGTTTGAGGTTGCTGTGAGCTAGGCTGACGCCACATCACTCTAGCCTGGGCAACAGAGTGAGACTTTGTCTCAAAAAAAAAAAAAATTTCAAGGGAAGATGTCTGTAATTTTATACACCAAGGCCAGGAAAGGCTTCATTAAGGCAATCTTTGGAGAAAGACCTGAAGGTGATGAAAGAGAGAACTAATACATATGTGGGGAAAGAATAGTATAAAGAGAAGAAACAACTAGTGCAAAGGAGTTTTGGTGTGATTGAAGGAGGTGGCAAATGTGGCTGGACTGATCAAGTGGCAAAGGAGTAGATGAGGTCTGAGGGTAACTGGGAAACCAGACCATATATGGCTTTATAGCTTGTATAAGGATTTTGGCTTTTAGTATGAGATGGGAAGCTACTAGACGGTTTTGAGTAGGTAAGGCATAGAATCTAACATTTTTATAGGATCACTGTGGCTGTTTTGAAAATAGACTGAAGAGTAGAGAGAGAAAAGGGAAATAAATAATTTGGGAAACTACTGCAATAATACAGCTGAAAGACGGTGGCTTGGATTGGAGTGGCAGTAGCGCAGGTGGTGAGAAGTGGTCAGCTTCTTAACATATTTTGAAGGTAGAGCTAATTTTTAAGTTCAAAATAACTGAAAAAAAAATTAGGAATAGAATCTCTAAACTGTGGCTGTAAATACTTTAACTGTTGACTTATAACCAGTTTAGTGATAAAGGGTGGGCTGTACTGACAATATACAACTTGCAAATTTTTTGAAGCTAAATACAGTGGGGTATTTTTTTTGTTATAAAAGAAATAACCCAGCCTCCACATAATGCAATGCCTATAGTTTATATTTCAACAACAAACATTTGTTGACCACCTTCATTATGTGACCAAGATTATGTGATGCGATGTATAGCTTTGCTTTACAGAATTTTACAATCTGTTATCTTCCTTGTTTTAGAGACACTGTTCTCACAAAAACTAGAAGTGGGAAGAAGAGGTCAGAGTTAGAAATAAGCAAAAATCTTCCATCTTTATTTATGATCCCCACCCCCCAATTCCCTATGTGGTGGTATATGATTGCTTGAAGTAAAAGTTTTAGAAACTTGAATCAGATATTTTCTTAAACATCATAGAAGTACCAGATCATCAAAAGAAACTGGGCAGTTTAGATTTCTTTCTAGACAGCTGGATCACTGTACATGCCTTTTTACCCCCTCAATGGAACTTTGATGGAGAATTGTTACTCTTAAAACACAAAATGGGTTGTGAGGAAAAAATCTCCACAAAACCAAAACATCTAGAAACAGTATTTTGTATCACCTTTTCTAGAGCACAGTGATAACACAGGGAAAATAAAAAGTGCTGCCTCTGCCACAGTAAAATTTGTCATTTTATAAGCAGGGTGTTGCCTTTTGAGGTCACAGTCCACCTATTTGGCTTTTTCATGGTACCTGTTGGTCCCAAGTTGCTCTTCCTTCACAGGCTATCTAATATCTAAGCACCGCTTTTACTTTTAGTAAACAAGGAGATGATTGCCTGAGACAACTTCTGGATCAGTGCCAGAAATAACAGTTAAAGCAATCCAATAAAACTTGGCATTACATCCTTAGTCTAAAGTTCTTCCCCAATTTTCTGGGACAATGGTGTACTATGGTGTACAGAGGTGGGTGTGTATGAGCCAGCACAGGGAATACCAATATAGCCGCCGTACTCCCTCTGGGAGGCCATGTGATATATGAACAGGCATTTCAATGACATTCAATTTTATATTTGGAAAAAAACCCAAGCTTGTTTTAATTATACAAAGTACAAAATGTTAATGTTCTTGCTTGGTAAAGATATATATGCATATTTTCACTCACTTCTTAGTGATTCGCACGTAGAGTACAACAGAATAGGGGAATTTATGTTTATCAAGAGGGGACATGAGTTTTTAAAAACTTTATCATATGTCACTGTGTTAGGCATCAAACATACAGAAGTAAACAAGCCAAAAAAAAAAAAAAAATCAAAAAACCAAAAAACCTTGTCCTTTTACAATTCACAATCTCATAGGGGACAGATGGCAAAGACTTAAAAAAGGATGTGGAAAGGAGGTAGTGACTGATGTGCAGAAAGGTATTTATTTATTTATTTAAATATATGAGAAAACAGAGAAGAGGTACAGATGAAGGGGTGGGGTAACTGACTAAGATAACTGCTAATTATCATAATAAATTCACAGATGTATTGCAGATCTGAAGGAAACAGAAAACACCAGCTGAATAAACACCTGAGAAGGAACACTTAGCTCAGAGTACTTACCTGTTTGGAAACCCAGACTCATAGCAAGGTAGACAGCTCTAGAACAACAGGATTCAAGGGTGGAGTCCGAGGAAAGCAATATATAGTACATCCCCTTATCTGTGGGTTTGCTTTCCTAGGTTTTGGTTACCTGTGGTCAACTGCAGTCCAAAAATAATAAAGGGAAAATTTCAGAAATAAACAATTCTTAAGTTTTAAACTGTGCACCATTCTGAGTAGTGCGATGAAACCTTGTGCCGTCCTGCTCCGTCCCACCCAGGATGTGAATCCACACTGTACATGTTACCTGCCCATTAGTTATTTAGTGGCCATCTGGGTTATCAGATAGACTGTCACAGTATTGCAGTGCTTATGTTCAGGTAACCCTTATTTTACTTCATAATGGCCCCAAAGCCTAAGAGTAGTGATGCTGGTGATTCAGATACTCCAAGGAGAAGCTGAGAAGTGCTTCCTTAAGTGAAAAAGTGAAAGTTCTTGAATTAAGGGGAAAAACCCACATGCTGAGGAGGTTGCTAAGATCTATAGTAAGAATGAATCTTCTATCTGTGAAACTGTGAAGAAAGAAAAAGGAGTTCATGCATAGTTTCTACAGGGTTCAGTACTATCTGCGGTTTCAGGCATCCACTGGGGGTCTTGGGACATACCCCCACTGATAAGGGAAGACTATATGAGAAAGCGGAAGCAACAAAAGTCCCTAGTATCTGGACCCAAACAAAAAAATCAATAGCTAATTCTAGGGCAAAGGTCCTTACTGGTCCTTAAGGAACACTTGCTCCCCTATTTTCTTATATTTTATACTACTTTCTTCAGCTCCAACCTGTAGCTGTGAAACAACTCTGAAGAGGTGGATAGAATGTTTCTTTCTTTTACAGGCAATAAATCCTAAATCTTTTATCCTCTCAAAAACCAATGGAGACTGCAAGTAAAGGATGACATATTTGAGAAGGAAACTCTAAGAACGTTTATAAAAACTATAGTGTAATAAAAGGAAATGGATCCCCACAAAGTGTTCTTCCTTTTAATCAACTGACTTACAAATTACATTCTCTTCCTAGGAAGAGTTCACAAAAGAAAAGCAGAGGACATTGGATAGTAGGGGAATTTCCTTAGCCAAAAGTTGAAGATAGAAAACTTTAGTTACAGGGAGGCAAAGCAGTTAGTGGTCTTAACTACTTCATACAGTAAAATGAAATTTAGAGTTTTCCTCACAGAATGAAAAGGCATAATTGTAATATGCTTTAACAGTTTAAACTGAAAGAAATTAAAAAACTCAGAACTATTTTGCTGTATTTTGCCTTTGAATCCTAAAGCTGACAATGCTCAGAACTTCAGAAAGTTACCACATAGCCACAGACTTCAAATTTGACATACTAAAAGCTCTAGAAGACCAGTCTCTCAGGAACATTTCTCCTCTAGTAACCCACTCAATATGATAAAGCTTTATCCATCATACGCAGAGCTTCTTGGCTCTTACCCTACGACAGCAATTCAGAAAAAGTGGTTAGATAATAATCTTCCTGGTTTATAAACTACTGAGTTTGTGTCCTTTTTTTCCAGGTGAAAGTAAAAACTCCCAAGTTTAACCATATTAGCTGTAACACTAACAGAAGAGTAACCAGACTAATTAAATCACTTCAAGATTCTTTCTTTGAGTTTAGTTTATTTTCCAAAATCTGTATTTTCAGAGCTGGTTATTGCTGTTCAAACGTTTACTAAATCCAGTAAGGCAGGACTAGTTCTCAGGGAGCAAGAATTTGCAGAATGATGTGTTTTGCTTTTTCCCCCCACACTAAATCACCCACGTGCCTGTATTAGCAAGTACTTCTGTCATGATCAGAAGTCTTCTGTCATGATCAGAAGTCTAGGTATTATGATTATCTGCTTTCAATACCCTCAAATGTAAAATGGAGCTAATACCTATTCTATTTACCTCAAAAGGATATTGTGAGGATCAAATAATATATTTCTTTACATGCTCCGCAACCAATAAAAAATGCGAAAGCTATTTTTATTGATTATGTTACAAAGTTTTCAATGAAATATTTATGAAAAAGCATATTATACAGATTATAAGAATATTAAAGAACAGATACATAAGAAAAAAGATTGGAAGGAAACACACCAAAATGTTCAATGAAGTTATATTAGGGCGGTAAGATCATGGGTAATTACTTTCCAATCTTTGTTTTAAATCCCCACCTTTCAGTAATGTGGTTATCTTACTTTAAAGAAAGAGGAAAGTACCATCAAGAATCACAGATGTTTTAAAATTAAATTTTAAATACATGAATAAACTTTCTCTTAAAAAAAATATGACTACACAAAGAGCTAAAATTCCCTTTGACCAGATTCTTCTCACTCTCCTTTCCAGAGAAAAACACAATTAGAGGATTTTCTAGCTTACTGTTGAAAGATACCTTAGATATAATTTCTAGTGATATATTTTCTCTCTCTTTCATCAGAATTAGTCCTACAGGGCAGGAAAGAGTAAATATGTCTAGCAGAGAGTACAAGGGCACAGCTTATAAATTTCACATTTTATATTAAAATTTACTTAAATTCTGCATTTAGTTTTATAAAGCAGTATTTAACACAAAAATTAATGTTTTAAATTACAGGAGGCCAGGAAAAGTATCATGTACCCTCAAAACAATAATATATTTCCCCATGAGTGCAATACCACACACAGCACAGATTAAGTTCATCTTGACAGGTAACTAACATATTTTGATAACGAGGGGAATAAAGTGTTATGATTTCCTTATTCCTTCTCCATTCTACAGCAACAGATTGAGAAATCCTACTATTGGTTAGAAGTACATGGTTAACTCAATATATATCCTGTTAACTTTCCAGATAAAATCACATGAAAATATACTAAAAGTATCAAACAAAAATACCATTTAATTATGGGGGAAAAGACCATGACAATGAGTGTGGCATTTCCTTAAAAGGTTTAACTTTGAAAACTACAAAACCTCTGAGGTTGACAGACATACTTCTTATATCACTAATATGAAAAGTAACATGTTTTTGATAAATAAGTTGTTGTTTTACTTCTTGCTAATATACCTTAAGATAAACCTCAAACTTGACTCATCTCTAATCCCACTGTCATGTCTTTGCCTTCAGAAATTTGACTCCAAATTGCCTTATATGAAAAAGAAAAATATCGGTACTCTAAAGCTCATCATTACAATGTTTTTCTACAGAAGCATCTTCTCTAGAGGCATTTATTCTTGCTACATAGTCTCTCCAAATATCTAATTTGGCCCTGAGTGTGTAGTAAAATTAGAATATTTAAAAGACAAAACTGATAAATTACAGTCAAGATGTTATCAATGTGAGCTATGAGGAAGAAAGCATAATTGTGGTTTTCTACAACAAATTCACTCAAATTCTGGGGAGAAAAACAAAGCACCTCAAATTTTTGGTAAAGGATTATGTGCAACATAAACAGCTCTGAACTAAAGTCAGGAAATATGATTCTGAGTTCAAGCTATGCCACCAACTAGCTGTGGCTTCTGGGATCACTAAACCACTCCTGCTGAAGTTTCTTCATATGTCAATAAAGAACAAAATCTATTCTACATTTGTTTAGGTGTCAGAACATACAGAATACATGAAATAGTGCATTTAATTTAATGATATGAACTAGAAACATTTACAAATGAGCAGAAAATAGGAATATATTAAAAATTCAATAAAATCACAACCATAAACATGTATGTACATGTACACAAAGTTCTCTAAGCATGGTATGCATTTCTGAATTCTTTTGTTAATATTTATTTCCTATCTGGGGGGCACAGTTAATATTGAAGGCCCCGGAATCAGACTGCCTAGATTCAAATTTCATCTTTTATTTATTAGCTGTGGAACTTGGGCAAGTTAGTTAAAATCTCTGAAGCAAAGTTTTCTCATCTATATATGAGAACAGTAATAGCACATATCACAGGAGTTGTTGGAAGAATTAATCTCTGTGAATAAAGCAAGTAGTACGGCATCATCACATAGTGAGGGCCTAACAACAATCATGATAGCAGTAATAGCAGTAAACATTTATTATTTACTAAGAACCCTCCCAGAGTTTTACGTGCATTATTCCACTTAATTCTCAGAACCACTGTATGAGGTAGATGCTATCTATCATTAGCCTCTATTTTATAGTGAACAAACTGATCCACAGAGAGGGCAAGTAACTTGTCCATGTTTACTGTGATAGCTATTATGGCTATTCATAAATATTTTCAATTCTCCTTTCAGGAACACAGTAGGACTGCACTCCTCACTGCCTCTAAGATTAGGCAAGGTCCACGTAACTCTTATTGGTCAATGAATGTGAGTGTCACATGATTCCTCTGGGCAGAAAATTTGAGTTTATAAGCAATTTGCCATGTTTCCCTCCCCTGAATACAGTGATTGGGGAAGTATATATTACAATAGACTTTATGTCAGTCTGGTTGCCTAAGTGACCACAAGTAACCTAGTCTATCCTAACTGACATCTTCACAGTTAATAAATTTCAGATTTAGTATCATCATTATCTACTTATTCCACAGCTAGCATTTACAGTTTAAGAATAAATTATGAGAGAAAATAAATACAATTCTATCCATTTATTTCTTCATGTGTGTGTGAAACAATGAAGGTACACTATGATCTAGTTTAGTACTACAATTTAAGAATTATTGGTCTAAACATCTTCATTTTCTTGGCCTAGGCAAAGACTTCTTAAAGAGGACAATGCATTAACCACAAAAGTGAAAAATGATATATTGGAGTTCACTAAAATTAAGAATATCTGTTCATCAAAAGACCCTGTTAAAACAGTGAAAAGGCCATGGACTGGAAAATAATAGTTGTAATCCATGTATCCACTAAAGACTTCTATTCAGAATATATAAAGAATTCCTACAAATCAGTAAGAGAAAAATAAATGACCCAATTTTTAAAAAGAGGCCAAATAGAAAATAAAAGAGGCTATCCAAATTGTCGATAACTATAAAAAAAAGAGATACTTCTATATAAACACTAGAATGGCTAAAATAGAAAAGAATGACAACACACAGTGTTGGCAACAATGAGAAGGAAATGAAATTCTCTTATGTTGCTACTGGGAATTTAAATGGGTACAGTCACTTTGGAAAACTGTTTAGCTATACCTGCTAAACTATACCCATTTATGAACTAGCGACTCTATTCCTAGTAATATATCCTAGAGAAATGAGTGCATATGCTCAACAAAAGACACATATGACAATATTCATAGCAGCTTTGTTAATAACAGCCTCAAAGTGGAACCAACCCATGTGTCTATCAACTGTGACATGGATATATTATGATACATTCCTGCTATGAAATCAGTGGAATACTATACAGATTGAACTACTGCCATACGAAACATGGATGAATCTCAAAGACATAATGATGAGCAAAAAAAGCCAGACCCACAAGAGTAAACATTCTATGAATCCATTTATATGAAGTTTAATAACAAATAAAACAAGTCTAGAGTGATAGAAACCAGAACAGTGGTTATCTCTGGTAGGGTGAGAGAGCTAGAGAGGATAGGGTGACTAGAGAGCTTCCTAAAGTGATGGACATATTCACAGGTGCATATATGTATATATTCATTGATCCATACAATGAATTTGTGGATTCTTGCACTTTACTGTATGTACCACAGTTTAAAAAAGTTTAAAGAAAAGAAAGACACATTGGTTTAGATAAGAATTTCAAGACTGGAACGCCTCACAAAGGTCACTGGGTGTAAACACACATCCAGGGCTAGCTCAGCCCCCAATCTGAATGTCTTTCTTGGGAATGTCTACTCCCACTTCTGAATAGCTCTGACAATTAGAAAGTTTTTCTAATTGGGTTCTCATTCTACCTTTTGGAGACGTGTAAAACAAGTGTGCTCCCTCTTTGATATATATCCCCTCAATTATCCTAAGACTTATCTCATGACTGCTGATACTCCTTTCAGCTCTAAAAATTCTAGGAGTCTACATTTTTATTAGTCCATGTTTCTTTCATAGACCTCTTTCTCTACATCTTTGCTGAACTTTACTCTTTCAACTGAAGTATTCTAAAGTTTGCTTTTCAACCTGAGTAGATAGCCAACTTGTAGAGTTTTATTCAAAATATGAATTTTAAATGTCAATATTTACAGTACATATCTGGCCACATCTGTATGCTTAAGAAAGCAGGAAGAGAAATCTCTCAATGTTTCATACATCAGAATTCCTCATGAAAGATATGTAGCTCACTTGCATTTGGAGAATGCTCATCATTACATGTTTAGATTGAGAAGATGAGACAAAAAGTAAGTAAAACGGTTACTTTGACCTATACAATGGGAATAAGGATGAATATATGGAAAGTACTGGTTATGCCTAAAGCAATAAATCAAAATGGACTCCATGAGCAAATGGAAAAACATTTCCCTAACCTCAAAGAGCCAAAGTGAAGAATTCATGGAATTGTGTTATTTTTAAGGCATTCAAAAATCTCTCCAGAGTCAAAGTTTAGGAGCTAAAAGCAAAAGCTGAGCTGTGTGAGATGTTTTTCATATAGACGATATGTGTTTGAGTAGTACTCAAGCCTTGTGTTTAAAAAGCCAAATCCTAACAGTTTGCCCATACTATCATTTCCTATCTACGACTGCCCTTTTGCTGTTACAACCTCACATTCTTACTGTTTTGTTCTTTACTGCACAGATTAGAACAATAATCGAGACAGAATTAACTCAAGATCGTCTACAGGTAGATTATCTGCAGTATGAATTATACAAAGTAAATCTTGATTCCAAACATGAAATGTATTCATTTCATGACTCCGGGGAAATTTTGAGGCAGAATATATACTAAGAATGAGGAGGAAAATCTACTTATGGTAGTGATTTACTGTAATCTGAGGAAGAAGTTCTTGTATGGCTGTGCTCTCCAATTTTTATGCCATAAAACATAAAAATTCTGTGGAGTTGGCATACAAATATGGACTTACAAAATGTCTGAAACAATGAAGGTCATGCATCAGACTGAACCAGGGAAATTCTATATACAACTAGAGGGTCTCATCAGCAATACTAAACTGAAGGCTTATACTGCACACTGTTCAATGGCGCACTGATTTACAAAGTAGAAACTAAATATGAGAGGATATCCTACTCAGTTTATATAGTATTTGACATCAAACTATCAAACTTTTCTCAATTCCCTCAGAGCTACTGGCCCTCTCTGTTTAGTCATTTCACACTTGGCGCTTAAACTCTAGTATGAGACAATCTTATCACTTTGTGCTATAATTTCTTGTGTACATAACTGTCTTCTCCACAGGACATCATGCTCTGAATACCATTCTAGCTTTTTCAAGGACTTCAGTTCTCTTGCTATCACTTTAACCTCTTTTGCATCAATGACTATTCCTTTTTCTTTCAGATATAAACATACTCTGGTTCTAAAAAAAGGACAAAACTAAACAAAACTCATTAAAAAACCCTCCGTTAATTTATCTCTTCCTTCTAGCGATGGCTCATTCACTTACCTTTTCTTTACAACCGAGCTACTTGAAAGATTATTCTAGTTATTGCTGCTACTCACTCAATCTGAAACCTACAGTAATCTGGTTTCTATCCCTAACTCACTCTACTGACTGTACTCACATACTAGTAACCTTCATTGCTAATTTCAATGGACACTGTTTAATCAATCTTCACCCTATATGGTTTCTAACTGGCATGTGATGTTGCAAATGACTCTTTTCTTCTTCAAACTCTTCTCCACCTACTGCTTCTTGTATAACACACTCTTATTTTTCTCCTATTTATTTAGCCATTCCTTGAGCCTTTGGTCCTCTTCTTGCTCTACATGTTTTCCTAGTGATCTCAGTTTCAATGTTTCAACATTATACTGACATCTAAACCCACCTCTTTTAAATTCTAGGCCTGTATCTCAAATGGCTAAGAGGGCATCTTTCTCTGGTGTGTCATAGGCAACTGACACTTAACATGTGTAAAACTGAATCCATAATCTTTTCCTCAAAATCTATTCCATTTCCCGTGTTCTGTATGTCAGTTGACGGTAGGTACTCCACCCTGTCACTCAGGCTAAAACCATTCCCATCACATTTAATCCCTTACCAAGCCCAGTGATTCTGCCCCCTTTTCTAAGTTCTCATTGTCTCAGTTAAAGCCTTTTTTTTGGCCCTGATTACTCTAATAGCCCCCTACCCATCCTGCCTGTCTCCAATCTGCCTCCACACAGCTGCCAATGAACTTTCTAATTATGCATGTCATTCCTTGTTTACAATCATTCAAAGGGTTATCTATTGCCTTTAGGTGATTTTTCATTTTTTCTTTTTAAACTTCTCTATGCTTTTAAGCATAAACATTATGCTTGTTTTGCATGTTTTAACTTTAAATATTTTACAGTAAGGATATTATTTTATCATTAGAATAAACAATAAAACTTGGTTTCATAATAGTGAATGACCACCCTTAAATCAGTTCTGGGATCAGAAAAAGGAATTTTTTTTTTTTTTTTTTTTTTTTTTTGAGACACAGTAGCACTCTGTCGTCCAGGTAGAGTGCAGTGGCATCACCATAGCTCACAGCAACCTCAAACTCCTGGTCTCAAGGGATCCTCCTGCCTCAGCCTCCTGAGTAGCTGGGACTAGAGGCGCCTCCACCACGCCTGGCTACTTTTTTCCTATTTTTTGTAGAGATGGGGTCTCACTCTTGCAGGCTGAAAATGAAATCTTAACATGTTTAAATGAAACAGAACATAAAAAGTTTCCGCTGGGTGTATACCTAGGTCCAATATACTGAAAAAAACTAAATGTTTTTTCTCATACTCCATTCACATTTTTGGTACCCTCTATTTGTGCTTGCATGAAATATCTTATAAATTTACCTCTTAGGGCAATATGATCCAGCTGGCTTGCTAATGAGACTATATATATACATATATGCACTGACATAAGTATAGAAAGATTGTAAAAAATGCATCTACTCTTTGCCAACGATGTTGCTGTTAGATAAAACTGGGAAAATAAGAGAAGACACATAATTCTTAATAAGGCTGAAAGCTAGAAAGATATAGTTGACCCAAGTCTTTCTTGGCACAATAAATAAATCTGTATACTACCCTCAGTATCAAGTATTGCTACAGAAAGATTTTAATTAAACGCCAGGGAGAAGAAATCTATCAGTTAGAATTTTGCAAGTAGTTTGTTTTACCAGAAAATAAATGGCTAGCAGCTGACATTGTCTTTCTGACAAAATAAAGCTGCTCTTTCCCCTTTTAAGAAATAAACATAAAACCACTTCATCACACTTATTTAATATTGTCCCTAAACTGGCAACTAGCTTGAGAAGACTTTTTACATATGGCAGAGTTCTCTGCACTTAAACCTCCCTTAAACTCTCCATAACCAAAATGTACCATATTTGTATAGTAATATAGAAAGAACTGCAATATTCCCTAAATTCTTTCACTAACTCGAGTCAGTGATCTACATTTCAAAAACCCAAAGAAAGAGCCTGCAGTAGCAACCAGAGGATTATGAAATTTAGGAACTTATTTAGTCATACCCAGAAGCAGACATTTATAAACTCTTATGAGCTCTCAGTTTTATTGACCTGAGAATAGTTATGAAACTCTGGTAAATCTGCAAGCATCAATAAATAAATGAAGCTTTAAAAATGATTTCACTCAGAGAGAATAACAAATTTGCTAAAGGTAGAATAAATAATAACTTGGCCTTTTCTAAGCATTCAAAAGTTTCATTCTTCTTGTTCCATCCCCCACTTCTCCATCAGGGTCCGAAGCCTGCTAATATGCATGTAAATATTCAGCATGTTTTTTCAGTTTATAGCAAGTTTCTAAGTATGGTATCTAGACTTTAGGAATAAATAAGAATACCTTATTTATTATACATTAAGAAATATGATAAATCTCTAAAACATTTCCCCTTGAAATTTATCTGGTCTAAAATGGGTAGTAAACAGGCATTTTTTTCATGGGTTTTGAGAAATGCTAGTAGCCTAAAAGTTGTTTCAAATTGTTGGACTTATAATTACACCTCATTTTACTAAAATTAGCTTTAAAAAACAATTTAATCAAGAACTAGGTCTAAGATGAAGAAAGCAAACACAAGCTATCTAAAAACATGCACAGTATCTTCTAATATCAAATCATAACAGATCTGTATATCTTATAAAACATTTATGAGACATGTCATATACTTACTATGGTAGCATTATGGCATATTTATGTGACTAAAATAGCTAATAATATCTACACAAACAATACTGTCACTCTCAGTAGCAAGCAAATGCAATTAGACTACCTTTCCTTTGTAAGGCCCTAATTTTTCTTTTTAATTGCAATTGTAGAAAAGAAGATAAGTTGTTTAGCCAAGACTGCTCCTGAGAACTCTTTGTCTTTACTTTTCAAGAGTTCCAATCTAAGAAATGTGGGCAGGTGCATTCCTCTGTGGATGCTTAAATAAAATCTGCACACACTGTCAATTTAGCTTAGCACTGAGAAGAATGGCTAATCACCAAAAACTGTCTCCAGGCATTACAATGATTACTTGGTTCCTTTCTCAGAGCAATTTTGAAGAAATAAAGGACCAATGCAGAGGAAACAAGCAACCCCTTCATTCTCTGAGGGTACAGAACACACCTATGAAACAGTTCCTCACCTACAGTTTACCTAGGGTAGCATGATAGATTTTCTTATTCATCACGTTTTCTAAATATAATATGTACCAGGTATATGGTAAAGACACCAGCATTACAATGGTGAACAAACTGTCTCTGCTCTCATGAAAAATTACAGTTTGAGGTGAAAGACACTGAGCAAATACACCAATAAACGAACTTTAAAATTGTGAAAAATGCTATGAAGCTACAGAATTAACAGTGAGAGATGTCATTTAGACAGGGGACCTCTCTGAAGAAATAACACATAAACTGAGACCTGAATGTTAAGTAGGTGCATTGCATGCTGAGGAACTAGCTTATTAGGCCTTGAGGTGAGAAAGAACTTGGTGCTTTGGAGGAAGTGAAAGGCCAGTGGGTTGGAGAAAAATGAGCAGGGGAGAAGAGCAACAAAGACAGGCAGTTAGGAACCAAATCCTACACAGATTTGGGGCTGTGTTAGAAATCTGGGTTTTTCCTAAAGCATGAGAGTAAACCTCTGAGCAATTTTAAGGAGGAGCATGATGTGATATTTATGCTTTTAAAGGATCATTCTGACTTCTGTGTAAATAATGGATACTGAAGAATGTCTAAGAATGGCTCATGAAAAGCCAGTAGGGAAGCTGCTGCAATAGTCCACCATAGCATGACGGTGGCTTAGAAAAGGGTAAACAACAGTGGAGATGTAGGAAAGAGAGTGGATTTGAGATATATTTAGGAGGTACAACCAATAGAATCTTGCAGTGGCCTGGATGTGTATGTGTGTGTGTGGGAGGGGAGGTTGGGTAGTGAGAGGTCTCAAGGAATGACCCCAAGCTTTTTAACTGAGAAATTAGTAGATTGAGATGCTATTTATGGAGATGAGGAGGACTGGAGATATAGAATTAGGGAAAAGATCCAGTTTAAGATTAGACATGTTCATTTTAAGATACCTTTGAGACAAAATATCAAGTTGGATGCTATACACAGGAACTCAGAAGAGAAGTCTGGGATGGAGAGAGCAGTTTAGGAGTTTTCAACAAGCATGGTAGATAGTATTTTAAATCATGAATGTAAGGCATAACCTGGGGAGATATGGTAGTGGTACACCCATATGTTGCTGAGACATTAAATGAGAATGTGAAAGATGTCCAGGTTTTCTGACAATATGGAATTTATTAGTGACCTAGCAAGAGCCCTTTTGATGGAGTGGTGGGAGTAGAAGCATACCATTTACATGGTTTGTGTGTCAGGATGTTCAGAGAAATAAGATAGTCTTTAAAGTCATTTGGAGAGTGAGGGGCTTAAGTAAACTTAAATGTAAAACAAAAAATTATAAAAATTGTAAGTATATAGCTTGATGACTTTTCACAAAGTATACACATTTGTATCACCTGTAGAACCATCAGGATAAACAGAATATTACTCCAAGCCAGAAGTCCCCCACCTTATGCCCCCTCCTATTCACTATCCCCATAAAAACAACCACTATGACTTCTAACACGATAGATTTGTTCTGCTTGTTTTTGAACTTTACTCAGACACTATGTACTTACTTGTATCTGGCTTCTTCTTCTCAATATTATGCTTGATGATCAACCATGTTGTTATAGGAAGCATTTATTTAACCATTCTAGCTTGATAGACATTTAGGCTATTAAGAATAATGCTATCATGAACATTCTTGTTCATTTTTCTCTTTTGGTGAGCATATGTATAGATTTCTGTTGGGTGTATACCTAGGAACAGCTGGGTTAGAGGATATCTGTATGGTCATCTTTTAGAATAGATAGTCAAACTGATTTCCAAAATGGTTGCAATAATTTACACACCTACCAAAAGCATACGAGTTTCAGCTGCTCCACATCATCAATACTTGATATTATCACTTTTTAATTTTAGCCATTTCAGTGGGTATGTAGTGGTATCTTACTGTGGTTTTAATTTGTATTTATCTGACATAAATATGATCATTGGATACATACTGGCCTTTGGATAGTTTCTTTTGTGGGTTGCCCGTTCATTATTTTGTCCTTTATAAAATCTGATTGTCATTTTTTCCCTACTGATTTCTAAGAGTTTTGCAAGTCCTATGTTGGATACATGCATCACACATACGTATTCTCATTCTGTGACTGGTCTTTTCATTCTCATAATGATGTCTTTTTTTTTTTTTTGAGACAGAGTCTCACTCTACTGCCAAGGGTAGAGTGCAATGGCATCATCATAGCTTACTGCAACCTCAAACTCCTGGGCTCAAGTGATTCTCCTGTCTCAGCCTCCCGAGTAGCTGGGACTACAGGTGTGCGTTAGGACACCTTGCTAATTTTTCTATTTTTAGTAGAGACAGGGTCTCACTCTTGCTCAGGCTGGTCTTGAACTCCTGAGCTCAAATAATCTTCCTCCTTGGCCTCCCAAGAGTGGTAGGATTACAGGCTTGAGCCACTGCGCCCAGCCTCAGATGTCAGTGTTGTTATTGCTCCTTTGAAGATGCTATGTCTTTTTTCTTCTGGCTACTTTCAGCAGTTTTACTATGAAGTGCCTAAGCATGGTACTCCTTGCATTTATTCTACTTGAGGTTTCTTGCACTTTTCAAATCCATGGCTTGTTATCTTTCATCAATTTTGGAAAATTCTCAATCACTATCTCTTCAAATATTGTCTCCTAATTTTCTCTTTTTCAGTTACATGTATGTTAGACTTTTTCATCATTTCCCCTGTGTCTCTGTAATAGTGTAATATTGCTGCTATAATAAATTATCTAAAACTGTTGGCCTAAAGCAATACAAATTTTCTTATATTGTGGGACCCTGTGTAGCAAATATCTTGAGGGAAAAATAAGTTTTAAAAAATGGTTTCTGGGTGCCGTCCTTCTCTCTTGGATCTCGGTCCCTTAAGTCCTGGTTACCTGGGGATCCCTAAACTCCAATTTTTGTCTATCCAGCTCCATGAAATGGCGTCTCTGCTTTCAGGAGAAACTCTCTGCTAAGTTTCCCAGCCTTTTGCCATGCTCTAAGAATTAGCAAATTCCTGGAGGGGAAAAGAGAAGCAGAGAATATCAGCCCACTTCTTTGAAGTTCCTTTGGTTACATGATTTTGGTTTCTTAAGTCTTGGCTGCCTCAGCAGGTCTATGATACCTTCACTTTTCTATTCTTTTCTTTTTAAATCTGGCCTTTCATGTTTTCAACAAAAGCATTAGTTTGTAGCAACCTAGTCTCTCAAGAGTCAGAAGTGGAAGTCACAGTTTGGGTTCTGAATCAAAAGTCTACTGCTTATTAGCTGAGTGACTCTGGCAAGTTTTCTTAACCTAGGTATTTAAACATTCTGAGTTTTAATTTTCTCTCATTTAAAATGAAAAGAATACTATCTCACAAAGTTATTATGAGGCTGTGAAGATTAAATGAGATACATCTGTAAGACATCTAATAAAAATACTTATTGAGCACTTACTATGTGCCAAGCACTTTATATAGATTTAATAATTTAATGTAGATATAATTATTATCCCCCATTTCCTTTCCAGATCACATACTAGTGAGTGAGAAAGCTAGGATTTGACTCTAGAGAACTATTTTTTAAAATAACTACTCAATAATACTGTTTCTATAATATTGCTTTAGTATTGTTCCTAACACCACTAAGTGGTCAATAAATGTCAGTTATTAACATACAGAAAATATAAGTGCTTCAAAAATATACACTAATCACATCAGGTTTTCTATTTTGTTTTCTTCTGATTTATGTTTCTCATTTTCATTTTTGTAAAAACATTCTTATAACATCTTTCAATGCATTTTAAAAGAAGCTATTGTGAAAAATTAATGTCTAATAGGCTACTGAGTAGATAGGTAATACTTTGCTTAAGCATTATTCTACTGTTGAATATTTAGAAGGTTTCAATTTTTTAGATAGTATAGATATAAGTGATATTAACATCTTGTACCTTTAACCATTTTTCTTATTTGAAGTATTTTCTCAGAATAAAGTCCTATAAGTGGAATTACTGGCTCAAGAGTATGAACATTTTATTACTGTTGATACAACAGCTACGTTGTTTCCCCAAACAGTTCTAGTAACTATGATGCCACCAGTAACTCCCTCTTTCTCTCACCAGCAACAAAAAGGAAAGGTGTCAAGAGAATAGGAATTAAAGCTACGGAGTATAGGAATAAAGGATGTGTGGAGATGGGAAAGAAAAAGGAGATATGAATTTTGAGGCTGGAAAAGAAAAAATGGAGCAGCTGGATGCTATTTCTTGTGAAGCAGGGGGACTATTTTCACTTAAAGGGGAAGAGATGGAAGAGTAGGACTGGATTTGTTGAAAATTCAAATGCGTAAAGATAAATACATACATAAGTCTACCGCATCATCTTTCAAGAAAAATGTTTCTATGACAGTTTTCAAAGATCTGTGTTCTCCCTACCTCCATCAATGCAATCTTCCATATGATAAAATATTATTTAGGTGTAGGTTACAGACTATCTGGTATATCAGGGCTCAATCTGATCTTCAGTATCACTTGTTATTCTAACCTATCACCAAACTTTTAGTAATATGGTATGTAAACCTTTATTATTGTTGTTTAAGATACACAGAGAAATTATCTCTTTTAATAACATTAAATCATAAAAAATTATACATATAAATTACAAAACCACCACAAAGACTGTTGTTTTTATTTAGTTCAATTTAGTAAAATGTACTGGAAAGCAGGAGGCCTATGTTTTAGTGCCCATTCTGTCACTTCTTTGGTGTGTAATCTTGGGCCTTGACTGCTTTATCTATATAAATTAGGATCATATTTTATCTGACTAAAGTCAGAATTAGAACATGGCATCTCCTGTTTCATATTCCTGATATTAAATTTGTTTGGTGAGTATACTATATTTGAATAAAAATGAAGGAATCTCCCTTCCTTTGCTATCACATGCTATGCTTTGAATATCTTATCTTGTTATGAATATCTTGTTAGGAATCTTGTTACCACGTTAGACTTGAAGTAACAATTTTAACAGGTTACTTTGTGGGATTCTCTTAGGGCCAAACCACTTGTCTGCCCTTTTCACAATCAGAATCTCACAGCGGAAACCCAAAGGCAGTTGCTTTTCTGCCACTGCCTTCCTCCTCCTACTTTGTTTCCATCATAGATTTTGGGGCAGTATCATCATCAGACAGAAACAGAGAAGGCCTTGAAAATGTGAGCGTAACTCTACCAACACCTTCCTCTCTTTGTCTGTGTACTACAGTCTCCTCAGTAAACAAATAAAACAAACATCTCTGCTAACTGCTTGATTATTTACATAGGTAAGTCAGTGCCTGATTGTCCAAGTTCCATTTCAGATTTCTTTTCCAATTTCCATTATCTCTTAGTAAATTTTAGTAGTGATACTGAGAGTTCATGCAGTATAAGAATGATCACTGGCCTGAGAGAATCTGCATTCAAATTCTACTTCTACCACTTACTGGTCAAGTGATTTGGGGCAAGTGACAATCTCTCTAAGCCTCAATTTTCTCCTATGCAAAATGCCAAATTATTAGAATTAAGACAACCTGTCAAAGTGCTTAGCATAGTACTAAATAAATGTTAGTCAAATGGTAATTGGAATTATGGCTAAGTGTGGTTTCAATGTATTATAAATATCCTTTATAAAATAAGGCAAGCACCACTGAATAAAAGTATTTTTTTGAGCTGACTGAAATTAGAGGATGGTTTCATTTCTAGGGTCCTTAAAAAATCCATATCCTTTAAAGAAGCCATTTCAGATAGGGGAGCAAATATAGAGACTCTGAATTCCTTCATGTTTCAACAGATGCATGTTCCATGTTATGGAAACACTTACCATGTTAAAGGCAGGAATAAGTGAAGAATAATTTTATGCCTATTGAGGAAGCCAAAAAATTTTGCTGGTAAAATTGTGGTGAAAACACCACCCTCATATATTGCTGGTGTCATCAAAAATTAGTACAACCTTTTAAGGAAATATAGCTATTGTATCAAGAACTATAAAATGCCCATACTCCTGGAAAGATTAATGTCACTCATAAGACTTTAAGCAAATAATTCAAATAAGGAAAATAGCTATAATTTTATTTAATAGTGCCTGGTACTCAAATATTTCTTCAGATGAATACCTTTATTTGTACTGACTTCCTCACATCACTGCCCTTGGTTTCTTCCCATTAAGATTTATCTATCTTCATTATCTGCAGATAGTTTTAGAATCAAATTCTAGCATCTTTGTCTAGTCTCTGTTCCCCCATCTTCTCCAGTAACTTCATGTTGGTTGCTCTTAGACTCCCTACCTTATGATACTTTCCCCTCTAAACTCAGCTGACCTTCACATAGAAACTGGTGGACCATATACCACATCCTTGACATAAGAAATCTGAAGCTTCCTTCAAGATCCTAAGGCGTATTTCTCCTTTGTTAACACCTCTGTAGTCTGCCCACTCTATTAGGACAAAAGATAACCAGAAGCTATCCTCCCATCCATCCTCACCTGATCCTTAACATAACTTTAGCCCTGTACCTAGCAGCATATATTTCCCTCTAGGATACGGGTGGGGAATCTGTGGTCTTAAGGCCACATGTGGCCTTCTAGGTCCTTGAGTGCAGCCTTTTGACTGAATCCAAGTTTTACAGAACAAATCCTTTAATCTTTATTAATACATTTTTGTTCCTCTTTTGTATTTTTATTTTTAAAATGAATATATTTAAGATACCAAAGAATAAAATGTTTCAGTGAAATAATCCTCCCAGATTGGCTGGCACAATTAGAGCATTAGCAAGCCATAGGGGCGAAATTGACAGCTGCTATGCTCATGATTTAGTTCTAACTTCCCCGGCCTGACTGGCGCCACTGACGCACAAGGATGGTTGGCCAGAGTTTACGGGAGTTGAGTACACTAGTCTGTTACCAGCTTTTGACAGCGGTGCACTGTGTTTCCGTTTGAAGTGGAATTTGTGAATAGTTGCACAGCCCAACAGTATTTTTTAATTGTCTGCTTAACAGCCCGTGATGTCAAAGAAGATCAAGAGAATGCTGAAGGAAGAAAACAGATTTTTTAATAATAAGAATTGGGATTTGCAATATTATCTTGTTTCTGCTAAAGATGATTTGCTTGCTTTGTGATACTGAAATATCAATATTAAAGAAATTGAATGCTCATCAGCATTATAACACTCATAAGGATCACAAATATTTTAAATTAGATGGAGAGGTACAAAAGATTGTATTGTAGTAATTAAAAGATGAAAAGCAAAAGCAAAGACAATTCTTTCAAGCAGCAATAAGATCTGAATATAATGCCACTGAAGCAACTTACAAAGTAGCTTATATACTCGAAAAACTGTGAAAGAATGCACTAAGTTGTAGGATGCTTAGTCCCCAATAACATTTCAAAGTACAAATAACTGTCTCTTTCACGGAACACCATAACTGATTGGCAGCATGAATTAGCCTTCAACTTAACAGAACAACTTCATGTAATACTTCAAAAGGAAAATATATATTACATAATCGCTTTGGATGAATCAACTGATACTACTGACTCAGCACGGGTTTTATACCTCATTCAGTTCATAACAGAAGATTTTCTTTGCTACGAAGAGTAACTCGCTTTGGGCACTCTTGTGAATAGAACATAGGGATTAGATATCTTTAACAACTTTCAAGATACTAATAAATGTCATGAAGTTGGACTGAATTTGGTAAATTTAGTAAGTGTATGTACAGACGATGCACCTTCCATGACAGGAAAACATGAAGGTTTATTGCACAGATATTAATTTTAAAAAGTATTAACAGATCCAGATGTTCTCATTTCTTTTCATTGTATCTTACATCAGCAGAATCTCTGTCCTAAAGCCACTATTTTAAGTGACACTTTGCAACATGTTGTAAGTATTAACTATATTCATGTAAATGCAACACGGCATTGTCAGTTTTGTAACATGTTAAAGTGGAACCATAAGATATTCAGTGTGGATTTGCCGTATTATTCTAGGTGTTAGCCAAAATTTTTATCTCTGTGAGAACAGATAGTTAAATTTTATGAAGAACAGATTCAGCAATGTGATTTATTTAAAGAAGATTTCTATAGGAATGAATGCAGCATTTCTGTGTGATATCATGTCAAACTAAAATGACCTGAATATTTCTTTGCAAGGTAAAATTAAGTCTATACATGACATGTGGCAAAAAGTTCAAGCATTTTGAAAAAAGCTATGTTTTCTCAAAGCACTTCTTCAAAAGGAAATTTCGGATGAACATTTTCCCCAGTTAGTAAAGGTCACTGATGAGCAGGATAATATATGTGAATCATTTGAAGAATACGCAGCTGTTATAGACCTATTAATTGGAAAATACAATGAAAGGTTCACTGACTTTCAAATTAGCATTTCAGCCTCACCTAGTTGATATCACCAAGGCACCTAAATAACTACAGATGGAATTGATTGAGCTCTCAGTAGATATTTTAAAAGTCATTGTTTGATGCTAAGAAAGATCAAATTGAAATATGGAAAAATGCAGTAGAATACCCATGCCTTCAGCAACCAGAAAAGTGCTTTCTTGCTTTTAAAACACTTATTGCTGCAAATCTACATTCTCCTACCTAACCCAAATCAAGATGCCCTTAAGGTCACAAATGACTGATACTCATCTAGAGGATCAACCGAAACTGCAGACCTCCATGCTGCAACCAAATATTCAAATGCTTTTCAACAAAAAGCAGACACAACAAAGTCATTGGAAGTTTAGTTAACTTTAAAATTAACAAATAGTTTTCATTTTTTGAAATTATTAAGTACACAGTAGTTAGATTTTTACAAAATAATGTATTTTTAAGTATATCTAATTGAAATTTCTTGTATGCGGCCTTATTTGATTATAGCTAAATTAATGTGGCTTCCAACATGAAAAGGTTTTCTACCTCTGCTCTAGGATCTGAGAATTATCACTTCCTTGCTTTCACATCTCTTGCTTCTCTCTTCTAGCCCCATCCAAAATTCTCCATTCTTCAAGTCTTTTTCTCTCTCACCTTTTAGATATAATTCACATATCATAAAACTTACCCCTTCAGTATGCAATTCAGGGTTTTCAGTACAGTTGACCCCTTGAACAACATGGGTTTAAATTGCACAGCCCAATTGTAGGCAGATTTTCTTCCACTTCCACTACTCATAAGACAACAAGACCAACCCCCTCTTTTCCTCCTCCTTTTCAGCCTACTCAATGTGAAGACGATGAGGATGAATACCTTTATGATGATCCACACTTCCACTTAATAAATAGTAAATATATTTTCTCTTCCTTATGATTTTCTTAATAACATTTCTTCTCTAGCTTACTTTATGGTAAGAATAGAGTATATAGTATATGTAACATACAAAATGTGTTAATCGACTGTTTATGTTATTGGTAAAGGTTCTAGTCAAGTAGACTATTAGTAAAGTTTTTGGGGAGTCAAATGTGATACATGGATTTTTAACTGCATGGGGTCCACACTTCTAACCCCTACACTGTTCAAAAGTCAACTATATATTAGTATATAAAGCATTTTAGCATACAAGGTGGTATAACCACCACTACTATCCAATTCTAGAATAATTTCATCTATCAAAAGAAACCCTATACCCGTTAGCAGTCACTCTCCATGCCCATTCACTAATGTACTTTGTCTCTATGGATTTGCCTATTCTAGACATCTCATATAAATGAAATCATATACTATGTAGCCTTTTATGTTTGGCTTCTTTCACTTTAGTATGATGTTTTTAAGGTCCATCCATGTTATGGCATGTATCTTTACTCTTTTTTTGATACAAAATAATATTCCATCATATGGCTGTGTCATATTTTGTTTATTCATTCATCAATTGATGGACATTTGAGTTTGTTTCTATGTTTTGCCTATTACGAATAATGCTGCTGTAAACCTTTCTGCATATAAGTTTTTGTGTGAATATGTTTTCAGGTCTCTTGAGTATATAACTAGGAGTGGAAATACAAATTAAGTGTCCAAATACTTGAAATCAAAACCTATTTGGTTTCTGAGTTCAGGTAGCAGGGGATAGCTCTCTATAATGCACACAACTCTATTATGACCTCCCCAACCCACTCCTGCTCAAACACCTACAGTCTTCAGAGTCTACACGTTAGTTACAATTTATTTTTTTCCAATTAAATTGAGGGCAGGGGTCAGTTCTCATAGCTCTGATCATACAGTAGGTTTTTAATATATGCTTATCTGACACCCTAAGATGCTTACAAATGACAGAATGGTGACTTATTATTTGCTCTTTCATTCTAGAGATATTTGAGTGTCTATTGTATACTGGCCACTCTGTTTGATGCTGGGCATAAATAGTGGCCATAGTTATTGGTTAGTTTCATCATACTCCAAGTACTAGTTCAACTCCACAAATATTTACTGAATACCTATTATGTGAATGGCATTGTGCCAGGTATGACAACAGACACAGAGAAGAATAAGATATAGTCTGTGGTCTCTTATGCAAGCACATAAACTCTACATCAGTGGTCCCCAACCCCCAGGCCACGGCTGGTACCTGGCTGTGCCTCACCACCTGAGCTCCACCCCATGACCCCCATCCGTGAAAAAATTGTCTTCCATGAAACTTAGGAATTGGGCTGCACAGCAGCAGGTGAGAGGCTGGCAAGCCAGTGAAGCCTCAAAGCTTCATCTGTATTTACAGCTGCTCCCTATCGCTCTCACATCACCGGCTAAGCTCCGCCCCCACCCTCCCACGCTTGCCTGTGGAAAAATTGTCTTCCATGAAACCGGTGCCAAAAAGGTTGGGGACCGCTGCTCTACATACAACAATAACAACAACAAGAACAACAGGAACACTGGATATTAAATGCCATTAAGAAAGGTACAAAATGCTCCAGAGGGTTAATGGTTAGAGCATATATGGTTTGGGAAAGTGGACAAAGAGGAAAGATATCAGAAAATACACCTTAAAGATGGCATTTTGGCTGGGCTTGGTGGCTCACACCTGTAATCTTAGCACTCTGGGAGACTCAGGAGGGAGGAATGCTTGAGCTCAGGAGTCCGAAACCAGCCTGAGCAAGATCAAGGCCCCCTCTCCACTAAAAATAGAAAAAATTAGCTGGGCGTGATGGCACACGCCTATAGTCCCAGCTACTCGGCAGGCGGAGGCAGGAGTATTGCCTGAGCCTGGGAGTTTGAGGTTGCAATGAGCTGTGACAATGCCACTGCACTTTACCTAGGGTGATAGAGCAAGACTGTCTAAAAAAAAAAAAAAAAAAAAAAGTAGGCGACATTTTGATAGATGGGGATTCTTAGGAAAAGATAGAGTGTTTTAGGTAGAGGATAACATGAGCAAAGATGGAAAGCCTGAGTACAGCACAGAATTTTTTTTGCAAAGACCACTGCACTTGAAATGCGTCAGTGTTAGGCTAAGTGTTTAAATTGGCTTAGGAGAGTGAGTTCAAAGTCTCCCTATAACAATTCAAATTACTTTTGTGATTCCTTAATCTTTTCTTGAAACTTTTCTATTATGTATATTTTCTAAAGGAATCATGGAAATTAGTGATTTATCCTTCCCACAAAGAACAAAAAATAAAATCTTGAACACTAAGTAAGCATGCTGATGGGGGAGAAGGCAGAATCTCAATAAGCCTAGCACTGTATTTCGTACTTTGGGGAATATGTAAGGCTTAAAACAGACTTATGGGCAAATCCCAATAGTCAGAATAGCTGGAGCAAGATTAGGGGTAAAATAATAGCATTTATTAAGCTCCTAGCACCAGGCACTGGGTCAAGAGATTTACATATAGTATCCTTGTTCCACCAAAGAATCCCATTTAGAATTAGGGAAACTGAGGCTCAGAGAGGTCAAGTAAATTGCTCAAAGTTGACAGGCTAGTAAGGTCAGTTAGTAACACGTAGAGATCAGTTTTGAATCCAGGCCTGTCTGATCTCCTGTTTTTCCCATTTTTTACTCTTACTTGTTTTTACAGTTCAAAGGAAGCTAGAATGGTAGGATCATGATGTGTGTGGCAATGAAAGAGGCTGAATATTTAATATAGGGGCTTATCTGGGCTGGAAAAAAATTAGGCTGAAACATTCAAATATGGCCTTAGAATGGCTTAGAGATCGAGACCAAGACACGTCAAGTTTAGGGCTGCTGCTGTTGCTTCTTTTTTTTTTTTAAAAGACAGGGTCTCACTCTGTCACCCAGGGTGGAGTGCAATGGTGAGATCATAGCTCACCATATCCTCAAATGCCTGGGCTTCAAGTGATCTTTCTGCCTCAGGCTCTTGGGTAGCTGAGACTAAGGTGCATGCCACCACGCCTGGCTAATTTTTTTTATAGAGATGGGGTCTTGTTACACTGCCCAGGCTGGTCTTGAACTCTTGGCCTCAAGCAATCCTCCCACTTTGGCCTCCCATAGTGTTGAGATTACAGGCATGAACCACTGTTCCTGGCCCTAGGGCTTCTTCTTGATTCAGTTTGAACAATGATCATAACATAGATCTAATTTAGGAATACCGAGGGAGAAAAATTGCAGTTTTAATTTGTAAACTAGAGAGTAAACTCCAAGAGAATATGGACATTTGTTTGTAATAATTGTATTTGAAGTCATGAGAACAGTGATGGGCACATGGTAGGCACTCTAAACTTTTGTTGAAATAATGAAAAGTCATGTAAAGAGGTATCTCATTTGAATACCCTTGAAGGCTCTGAAATAAAGACAGTAGAGCAATAAGTTTACAAATCATTCAAGTAGTTAGGATAATTTCTGTAACCCACAACCCCAAGGAAACAACAACAACAAAAAACACCACGACCAAAACAACAACAACAAAAAAAACAGTAGTAAAACATTAGCATGATTTTACAAAGGTAGATAAAAAAAATGAAAAGATGCTTTTGCATTATTTATATCATCTCTATGGATACTCAAATTTCAGTGAGATGGAATCCAGAATTTTGACCTAGTGTTTTAATATTTCAAACTGCTGTGAGCAGTGTATCCAATGACTGCTTTTGGAAAAGCAAATGGTTATCTAATCCAAGTACTCTAAAAAAATTTTTTTCTTTATTATAGCTGGCTAGTAATAGAATGAAAACCTCAAATTAATTAACTCAAAGAGTAACAGAGTATACTTACAAAAGTATTTTTCTAATTTTGATACTATGTTTCTATTAGAACTCACCTTTGTGTGTCTTTACAACTGCACAAAGGGTATTGAGAAAAAAACCTTTGGAAGACAGCAAGCCACTCCACAGAAACACTTTTAAAAAGAATAAAAACAAGTTCCTTGGACTCTCCCTTTCTATTTTTCACAAGCTTTTCTAATATTTCTTCTTTGATAGGACCAATGAATAACTGCCACTTATCGCAAAACATCTTCTTTCAGATATGTACTTAATATACAGCTTTCTTCTACACAGATGGTTCTTCAAGCTGCTCAAGTCTTTCAGCTACAGCAATTTTTCTTATTTCTATTATACTGCATTTCTTCCATGGAATATCATAAAGACTGATTTAATAAACTCCTTTGTTTTCCAAAGACAATTTCCCAAAGGCAGTACTACTGTATCTCAATCAATATCTTAACATCATTTTCTTTTTTTTTTTCATTTAGTTCTACAATCTTTCCATTCTTCAATAATTCCTAATACTATAGTTTGTCAGGTGACCATATCACATTTTCTTCCATATTACATTAAAATAGAAGATAGTGAATATTTTCTCTTTCACCAATTAATAATTCCTTGGGGCAGTCTACATATCCCTACCATTCTATTAATAACAATACAGACATTTTGTCTTGCCTTTTCAGTCAACTGCTGCAGCAATTTTGTGGTCTTTCAAAGATAACTCATAATTAATTTTAGGGTCTTAGACTGATTTTTAAAAAAATGTCTACAGAAGGTTAAAACATTTTTTTTCTTTAGTGCAACATTTAGTTTAAAACAGATTTTCTAACGAACTCTAAACCAAATGGCTTCTTGAACTAGAACTAATGTAAGTGCAGATTTGGAGGCTAGATTAAGTAATAATCCAAAAGGTAAAAATACACGGGCCTTATTATTTTAAAAGTTCTTGAAAGACATTAGCTTTAGGTTCACTTGACAGATACCCTAAAATTACTAAAATTGTTGAGATTTCACAAAATAAGCTCCAAATAGAGTGTTTCCTTCAGTACAGACCCCTCCCCCCAAGTATTGTGTTACTGCATTGCCAATAGAAGATAAGGAATCAAAATTGTGTTGTATTTATTACCACCTCACATACAGTTTCTTACACAAAATCGAAAACACAGGAAAACAGAAAGTTCTTTCTTATTGATCTTCAGTCCTTTGTGAGCCAGTTTTTTACTGTACTTAAAATCTGAGCTGAGTCTCATACTCCTTGCACCACGCTTTGAATCTACAAAGAACAGATACTGTTTTTCAATCAGTGCTGAACTTAATTATAAAAAGGGAAAAATGTACCCAAATACAATTTTCACAAATGCTACATGTAAGCTACATGTAAGCTACACGTAAGGGTTTTTAAGGCTTGAGGAAGTTGTTTTCAGGGCCAGGGCAAAACCTGTAGCCCAAAATCAACGGGTCTAAGAATTTAGGGTACCAATTATATCAGGTAAGGTAACATCATTGAGTACTTCAGTATGGTACTTTGATAAGATAAAAATGCCCCACAATTTATGTAAAATATTCAGTCTTCTAATAAACCACCTCGTCAACAGAGTTCCTGTTGCATGTCAAGGCAGAGAGCACTATACCTCACTCAGTCAAGGTTGGACTTGAGAAGGGAGACAATTCAAGAGTCACAACAAAATATGTCATTTTGTGGAGATGAGTAGAGAATTTTAACAAGGGGGGGTCGAATTCTTTGAGGAAAGCATGAAAGAAAACTTTGTTGCAGAGGAAATTTCCCATCTTACACGTGGAAACAAAACTCACATAAATTGACTGGAGGCTAGTGATAAGCACAACTTAGTGGAATAACCTAAGTTCCCAGAAAACACAGTCCCAAAGGTGTAAGATGCCATCTCTGCGAATGGTACCAAGCATCACCTTTTCAACCACCACCTTTTCAACCACTGGAAGCGGTTTGGACACCCCCCAACCCATCCCCATCCCCCTCTACAGGAAGTGAGTATGTTTCCCCCTCCCCCATGACGGTCTTCCTTCCCCTCCCAACCGGAAGTGAGGCGCCCCCATTCAGTCGGCCTCACACCGAGACAAACCAGTAACAGCAGCAGCGAAAGAGGGATGATCTTCAAGGGGTGAAGGGCATGTCGCCCGCCCCCGCCCCCAAGCTCGCCTTGCTTACTGACCTGCGGACGACTGGGGCAGGCAGGGTCCCGGGGCCTAAAGCAAGCCCCCTGCACAGAGGACAATTCCCTCAGCCCCTCTCAATCGCCTTCGCTCTCCGCATTTGTCGTCTCACAGCTCGACAAAAATTCCTCCGCAGCACTTCATTTTCATGTCCTTTCTTTCTCTTTACCTAGTTGCTTAGCCCCTTTCCCATAGGTAACTTCTCTTATCGTAGTAACATTTAAAATTGTTCCGGTGTGGAAAAGAATGAAATATTATTCCCAGTACCTTCAGGAAAATGAAGGGATTACTTTGCCCCAATGCGGCGAACGACTACGTGATTACGCGAGGGGAGACTTATTTTAGTGGAGGTTTCTGGGAGATGTAGTTTTCTTTTTCACTGCTAACGCCCGCAGAAAGAGGTAGGACTTAAACTGGTAATTATTATACACTGGCGTCCTTGAAAATAGGTATTTCGCATTCGACAACAGCTCGACACCCAAGTAGGCCAAGACTGCCTTGCCCTTACCTTCTGGGTTTAGTCAAGCCCCTTTTCTCCTCCCGCGGGCCCGAGGTTCTGGTCGCCCCGTCCTCTCGCTTTGGCCCCGCCCCTCAGCCAATCAGGCGCCCTCTAGATCTCTTCTTCTGGAGGTGGGAGCGCGGAGAGGCGGGGCCTCGCGCGACTCCTCCCGCGGGACGGAGGGAGGCCTGGGAGAGGTCCGAGATCCGTCCGCGCGCTCGCGTGCTCGCTCTTCAGGGAGCGCGGCGGCCGGGTGCGCGCGCGGAGGGGCGGCGCGCGGGGCTGGAAGGAGGCGGGCAGGCTGGTGGGCCGGGCGGGCGGCTGGCGGCCGGGAGCGCGCGGTGGACTCGGCGGCGGCGAGTAGTTAGTTGTTGTTAGTCAGTGTCAGTTGCTCGGCGGCGGTGGCTTAGGTCACCGGGAAGGGGACAGGACAGGCGGCGGCGGTGGTCACCGCGGCGGCGTGGGCGCCCCTCAGGTAACAGGGGCACGGCTGCCGCGTCCCCTCTATTCCCTTCTCCTCACGCGCGGGGTTGTGGGACCGGGGTCGCCGCGGGGCGAGCGCGCTGACCCGGGGAATCCCGGCGGGGCGGCGGCGCGCCGGGGCTGGGCGGCCGGTGCGTCCTGCTCGGCGCTGGCTCTCGTGCCGGGCCACCCGCGCGACCCGCCCGCGCCGCGCGCCCTGTCGCGCCCCCAGCCGCCCTGCCCCTCCCTCGGCGGCGGCCCCGGTAGCGCGGCGCCCCCCAGAGGAAGGAAAGTTGGGACCTGGCGGGAGGGACGCCCCGGGGCGCGGCTGCGAGGCTGCAGGGAAGAGTGGAGCCTGGAGGACCTGGACGGGGGGCGGCGGGGGCAGGGGGGGCTTCTCTCGCCCCTGCGGAGTCTGCACGGTCGTCCCGCTCCCAAGTCGGGGAGGATCCGTGCATCCTCGCCAGCAGTTCAGGACGAAACCTGGCGGCTCGCTGCCTGCCCACTTCGCGCTGCGGCTGGTGAGCCCCTGACGTGCGGGGCTTGCTTGATTGGGCGTTTTGGGTGGTTGGGCTGGTCAGTGTGTTTCTTCTTTGCCCTTTGACTCATCCGTTCTTGCAACTTTTCTTTCCTCCCTCGGTGGGGACTTGCCGTGTGAACCGCGTCCCCCCTCCCCCCTCCCCCCTCATGGCATGCACCATCCGTCTGAGAGCTTGATTTCGTTTTTTCCTCCTTTGACTATGTTGAAGACTGCTGAGAGCAACAGGAAAGAGCCCTCCGCCCTTTAAATGTTACTTTTTGCAATCAGTTTTTTAAAGATCCAAGTTCAGGAATTTGAGAGCCGTGGAATGGAGTTATTGGAGGGCCGGCGTTGAGGGGGTAGTGATGAGTTAGAGGAAAACTATGATTTCATCTTTATTGGCCTTGCTATAGAAAGCCTAATACATTTCTCTTCTGTCTCTGTTGAATGTGGTAAGATTACACGTTGAATTAAATACTTGGAGACTTACATAAAAGACTATTTTTAGGTCATTGGATGATGTACATGAACAGCTTTTCACCTGAATTGGGATTGCCTTGAGGATTCTATTTTGGGGCCTACCTACTGATTTTTATGCAGCCACAGCGTCCTTTTTTTCCTAATAAATGAAGTGATGTAGTAATGTGTGTACTCAGAGAACCCATATTTGCTCTCTGTAGTGTGGAATTGAAAAACGTGAATTACCCACAGGGGTAAAACTTTCCACGAGCAATCTTGGCTACTCACTTCGTGATGGCTTCTCCCGTAATCTCAGAGCATTTCTAGATAGCTCAATTCACTGACTACCCTAATTACTTTCTGACGTGCCTGGCACTTCTCTTTGGTGACTTGTTTAGTAAACTATAATGGCAGGTATGGTACATTTTCTTGGCTTCAAAGATGAGAGTTATAGCTTCAGCCCAGGGATTAACAGTTAATAGAAGCAGAATTCATACCATTGCTAGTGAGTTTTGGCTATGACCAACTCACAAACTATGTGAAAAAACAAACATCCCCTTTCCATAGCTGTCAGAAGGAAGAAGGGGAAATATTTTATCATGTCTTTATTTTGGAGACTCTAACATGACTATATTATGTGGGAAAAAATGTCAAATTGTTTTCTCTAAGTCTTTTTAATGTGTAGTCCTCCTCCCCCTCGCTCCTTGTTTAGGGGCTGAAATTTATGTTTGGCTGGGTTCTAGGGTTGGAAGAGAAGTGCTTTGGTGAAAGGAAAAGATAAGACTGCTTTGAACTATTATGATACAATGGCTATTCATTTTATCCAGTGATAGTACAGAGAAATTTCCATGATAATGTTTGTACCCCATTAACAGTCTGTCAGAATTTATTTTTAAGGGTCTACTCTGAGGCCCATAAAGAAATAATGCTACTTCATAACTGTTTTCTGACAATCACATTAAAAAATGTGTTCCTGGAATGTGTTATATATGTGTGCATATAAACATTTATCTTTGTACATTTATGATAATGTAAATATTTAAGTCTGAGAGCTGAAAAACTTTTATTTGCTTATTTGCATACATGTTTTTCAACATCTAACAGTGCCAACCATATTTGCCAAATAAGCATCAGCCATAAATTCATGCTTTGGCACATTTCAGATAATAACTCTTCTGAATTGCTCCATGGTGAAGCATCATGAGATTAGCATTTGCTTCATGAGAGAGATTTGTTGTTGTTTTTAACTGTACTGATGTGCTGTTTAAGTGGAACAGGTGCTGGGCTCTAGCTGTTTGTGTTGAAACCTGCCAAATCATACCCTTTTGTTGAATGGGTTGTTTAAGTAATTTAGGAACCAAACTGTGGCCTATGGCATGCCAAGTGTGAGTTCAAGGCTCCATATCACTATTGGAAATCCCTATTTTAACTGTAAGGGGCAGGTGTGTATGAACTTAATTTTCTTCTTTGCTGATCTCTTTACTGTGATTCCTACTCCTCCACCCTCCACCTTAGTCCTTTCATTACTGGAACTCTTGGTAAAGTCTAGGCTCCTTTGTGGCTGGTTTGTTTTCCTCGGAGAACTAGAAATTCTAGTAACCTTCAGGAATAGGTTATTCACATTTGTTTGACAAATATTTGAGTGCCTTGTAAGTGCCAGGCGTGTGGCACTTAGGATGTGAGTATATATAGAATGAGATCCTTTTGCCAGGAGCTTACAGTTAAGAGAATTACCAGTAATTATAATACAGTATTACCATATTGATGTATGTCATATTTATGTATGACAGGTGTGTGCACAAGTTCGTATGGGTGGAAGTGGAGGCGGGGTTGCTGACTCAAACTTAGGGAGAAGGTGTCCTGGAATGCATCTTTGTGGGTTACCTGAGCTAATCTTGAATAAAAGCTATAAGTTAACTAGGTTCAGAAAGAGGGAAAGTATATTTTATACTGGCACTGTTCACAAATGTCACATATATAATTTAAAATTTTCTATTAACCACATTTTAAAAAGTAAAATGTGGATTTAATTTTAATAATGTAACTTAATCCAATATATCTAAAATATTATCATTTCAACATAGAATCAATATAAAAAGTAGTATTGATGTATTTGACATTCTCTTTTTCATACTGTCTTCAGAATCTGGTGTGTAATTTACACTTATAGCACATCTCGCTTTCAGCTAGCCTCCTCATTCATATACTCAGTAGCCACAAGTAGACAATGCAGCTTTAGAACAGGAGCAGATGAAGTGATAAGAAGCCAAATCACTGATTGCCTTGTAAACCAAGCTAAGAAGAAAAAATTGAGCTATGCTGTGATGGAATCAGATTTGTGTTTTAGACCTATCATTTTGACAGTAAAGTGAATGTTGGATTAGAGTGGGGCAAAACTGAAAGCAAAGACCAGTTAGGAAGCTATCCTAGTGAGAAATAATGAGGGATGTAGAGAAGGGGGTAGCTATTAATATAGGAGAGATTTAGAAAATATTACCAACAGGATAGGATAAATAATCAGATTACAAAATTGAACAAGATTGAAGATTTAGGGTGATTCCCACATATCTGTTGTGAGCTGTTAGGTGGTTTGAGCAAGCAGTTGAAGAGAAGCCAACTATCTGTGCCAGACAGACCAAAGATGAAAAAAGGAAACTATGAGAGATTTGTCACGGAAGCTGAGGGAGAATATTTCAAGGACTAGGAGTGGTTTACACTGGATACTGCCCTGGAAAGGACAAGCGAGATAAGGACTGAATAAAGTCTCTGAGACTTGGTGATTAAGATGTCTTTTTTAACTTCAGCTAGAGCAGTTAGTTACATTGTAATGCATTAAGCGGGGTTGAAGAGTGAATGACAGCTAGAAGTGTAGCTAATTGAGAGGGATACAATGTTTTCAACGAAGGAATTGAGGGAAAGAGTGTAAGTAGAGGGAGATGATCAGGAATTAGAGAAGTTTACCTATTAAAAAAAAAATCTTGGGCATGCTTATGTGCAGCCGGAAAGAACCAGTAGAGAGAAGAAATTGAAGAAGAGAGTGTATGTATGTGTATGGTGGGGGTGGGGGAGTGGATGGTGGATGGTAGATGGAGGCAAGGATTTGGAGACAGTAGTTAGGGATAGTATCCTAGGCCTAGGTAGAACAGTTGGCCTTGAGTAGAAGGTCATCTTATTTTTCCAGGGAGCAGAAAGGAAGGAGATAAAGATGGTGGTAGTGTAAATAAGTTTATAACTGACAGAGACAGGAAGGAGAAGGAGTTGATGACTGTCTTCTGTCATTTTTGATTATCTACTAAGAGTGAAGGGAAGATGGTGGAATAGGGGTTCTTAAAAATAATATGATTTTATAACAGCTTCCAAGGGAATGTGAAAGAGGGAGGCAAACGGACACATGAGCAGGAAATTGAAGAAAGGTTGTTAGGCAGCATTGAGCACCTGTTGGTTGTACACTTTGGATTTGTAGTGGTACCAGTTTGGTTTGATTTTTCTCTAGCAGTGAGTGAGTAGTCTGAGTATATCTGAAGAAACTATTTAACACAAGAACCCTATGAGATATGTTTTGTTACTGTTACTCTCCTTGTTTGTAAATGAACATTTAGAGTTTAAATCCTGGTAGTTCAGTTCCATAGCCCAGGCTGCTACCTGCTGCTTTGCAGATGTCTGGTAGTGATACCTGAAGGACAGTTGAGAGAATTAATGATGTTGAGAATTGTGACTCTAACTGTGAAGTCCAAGCTGGATCATTAGCAGAAAGCCTCAAAGGGGTGATCCAATTGGGAGTAACTGAAGAGCATGAAAGGCTAGAGGTGTGAAGCTGAAGAGCTAGCTAGTAAGGAGGGAGTAAAAATAATAGCCCCTATTTATGGAGTATCTACTATGTATCAGCCACTTTAATACCTTATTCCAATCCTAACACTAACTCTGCAATGTGTTATTATCCTTGTTTTCTTCCCTTTGTTATTCTCCGTCAGATGAAACTGAGAATTAGGGAGATTAAATAACGTGTCCAGAGAGACACACTGTCAAGTGATGGAACCAGGATTCAAAGCTCATTCTTTCTGATCCAAACCATATCCTTCTTAAGTCAGGTGGTAAGATAGAAAATACAGTAATGAAGGGAAGTGGCGGGAAGACACTGAGATATTTAATTTAGGATTTCAGAGATGTGTCATTCATTCAACAAATGTGTATTCAGCATCAGGTATGTGCCAGACATTGTTGTAGATGCAAAGGTTATAGTGGTGAACCAAACAGACAAAAATCTGTTATTGTTATAGCATAGTAGAAGGCGTTGGTGCTGTAGAGAAAAATAAAGCAGTGCAGCTAGGACAGGAATGCAGAGGGCTGTGTACATTCTTAAAGATGGTATCTGGGACAGACTTGGTGAGAGTACAGACGTCAAGGAGATACGGGAGCAGAGAGGGTAGAAAAAACATTTTGCATAGGCTCTGAAGCAGAAATGTGCTTGGTGTATTCCCAGAATTCTAGGAGGCCAAGGTGCCTGTACTAGAGTGAGTAGGAGAAGAGTAGAACAAGGTCAAGTCAGAGGGATAACTGGGTTCAAAACGCGTAGAGCCTCTAGGCCATTGCAATGACTTGGGTTTTTACTTTGTGAGATGGGAACCATTACAGGGTTTTGAGCAAAGGAGTGACTCGATCAGATTTATGCTTTTAAAAACTTTATCATGGCTACTGGGCTGAAAGTAGTCTAAGGAAGTTTTTAAAAGTAGAAGTAAAAAGACCGGTTGTGAGGCTCTTTTAAAAAATCCAGTTGTGGCCTGATCGATGTGGTGACGTCAAAAGAAAAAAGAAAGTCCAGTTGAGAGATGGTGCTGTCTTGGACCAGGGAATTGGTAAGAAGTGATTGGATCTGGATATTTTTTAACTTTTTATTTTGAAATAATTTTAGATTTACAGAAGAGTTGCATAGATTGTACGTAGAGTTCCTTTATACTAGTGTTTCTCAACTGCAGCACTATTGACATTTTGGACTGGATAATGCTTTGTTGTGGAGGTTGTCTTGTACATTATATGATGTTAAGCAGCATCCCTCTTCTCAATCCGATAGAGGCCTGTACAACCCCCTCAGTTGTGACAATCAGAAATGTCTCCGGACATTACCAAATGCCCCTGGGGGCAAAATTGCTCCCATTAAGAACTCCTGCTATATATCCTACACTTGGCTTCCTCTAATGTTAACATCTTAACATAACCATGGTACACTTTATCAAGCTATGAAATTAATATTGGTATCATGCTTCAACCAAACTTCAGACTTCGTTTGTATTTTACTGGTTTTTCTACTAATATCCTTTTTCAATTTTCTTCTCCAACCCAGGATACAATATTGCTTTAGTTGTCAGTTGTTAGTTGTTTCTTCCAGTGCATGATAGTTTCTTGGTCTTTACTTATCTTTTATGACTTTGACACTTTTAAAGAGTACTGGTCAGGTTTTTTGTAGAATGTTCCTCAATTTAGGTTTGTCTGATGTTTTCTCATGATTAGACTGGGTTTATGGATTTTGGGGGAAAATATCACAGAAGTGAAGTGCCTTTCTTATGTACAGGAAGTACATGATATCAAATAACTTATCACTCTTGATCACTTTGTTAAGGTGGTTTCTGCAAGGTTTCTCCACTGTAGAGTTACAATTTTTCCCTTTCCATAATACATTCACTAGAAGCAAGTTACTAAGTTTAACCCACACTCAAGGGGAGGAGAAATAAATTTCACTTCCTGGAGGGGGGAGTACAAAGAATTTGTGGACATATATTAAAACCACCACAGTAATTGGTAAATATTTGCAGGGAGATACTTTGAGGCTTTGCCAGTATCCTGTTTCTGCCTACTAATTTTAGCATTCATTAGTAGATCTTGTCTGCAGCAATTATTGCAATGGTGTTCTGAAGGCACTTTTTTATTTTCCACATTCTTTCTACATTTATTAACTGGAATTCTGTAAAGAAGGTTTGTCCCTTCTCATCTATGTAATCATTTATATCAGTTCAAATCCATAGATATTTATTTTATTCTTAGTGTTCTAATTCAATGCTGCCATTATTTATTTTGTTGCTCAAATTATTCCAGCTTTGGGCACAGGGAACTCTTTTGGATTAACTTCTGTGTCCTTTTGGCCTGCTCCTGTTCTTTTTGTGTGTGTGTGTGTGTGTGTGTGTATATGTGCGTGCACACTTCTTTACTCGCAGGCACTACTAGATGCTTCAGGTTCATCTTATATTTCTCCTGCCCCAGCCCTAGAATCAGTCATTTCTGTAAGGAGCACCAGTTCCTTTTACTGGAGAATGGTATTTTGGGTTTGGATGCTAGGTGTGCTCATTGCTGCTGGAGTGTCACTGCGCCTAGGCTCTCTTGGTGGACACAGCTAGGAAATATCTGTGTGTATACTAATCCATGTATCTACGTATGATTTTATAAATCTGTATTTCTGTATATAAAAAACAGAAATGCATTCATACTGATATCTGTAACTCTCACTGGATATGCTTTGATCCAAATGAGTTTGCTGTAGCTTGGATATGGAATGTGAAAAGAGAGGAATCTCCAAAAGTTTTTGCTTGAGCAACTGGAAAGATGGAGTTTTCATTAACAGAGATGGGGAAGACTTCAGGACAGAGCAGAGCAGGGTTCTGGGGAGAGTTCAGGAGTTCTGTTCCAGACTAATTAAGTTTCTGAGATTTCTAATAGACATGCTAATAGAGATGTCAAGTCACCAATTGAATATATGAATCAAGAGTTCAGAGAAGAATGGTCCAGGCTGGATACATTTGGGAGTTGTCAATGTAGATTAGATCACCCGAGGAGTGAGTATAACTAGAGAAGAGAAGAGGTTCAAGGACTGGACCCATGGGGCATTCCAGTCAGAGATAAGGTGGAGCAGTTCTGCATAATAAGGGCTGGGATATGCTCATATCCCAGGGTGGATTTCATATCCATCATTAATAAACATTTATTTAATACCTATTATTTGCAAGACACCAAGCTGTGTTTGGGGTTAACATTGCTCCCTTCCTCCATAAATTTATAATGTAGGATGAGACAAATTACAGACTTTAAAGGAGAATAGCAGTAGAAAGCAAATACTAGATAATGGTAAAGCTATAAAGTACTAGTAAAGCTTGTTAGAGGATTTGGACGTAAGCAATGAACTCCTATGTGCCAGCTACATGCTTACACCTGTGTAAGCATGTGTCAGTCAAGAAACTTGTCAAGGTTTTATACACACACTAGTGATTATCAACCAGCAGAAGTTTCTCCATATTTTGACCTTGGCTTCTTAGGCTGTCTCTGCTCTTTCTCCCTTTCATTATGAGGTCTTCGGTTGCTAATTGTGCCTGTGGTCATTGGCCATCAATTAAGCCACTTAGTGAACTGGTTAGGAGTGTTTCTGCTGCACTTGACTTTTTAACTTTTGACTCTGCCACCGTTCACAATCAATAGGGTTTGACTTAAGACTGCATACACTCAGATGTTTCTGTGTAAAATCAAGCATAGATGGCCTTATCATCTTCCATGAATGTGCCCCTCACATATATATATGTATATAATTTTTTTTCACAGGTGGTCCTAAACATTCGCATTTATCATTTGGTTTTTAAAGTCAAACACAAAATATAATTTTAGAATTTTAAAAGTAACTTAAACACGTAGCCTAGTAAAGCAAGCTTTTAGTAAAACATTTTAATTTCAACTCCTTTGCACTAAAAATGAGTAGGCTTTCATTGCCAGCTGATAAGAGGTGGTGGTATAGCATGAGGCAGGCAAATAGCACCTATCTAGAAATTACTTAGGTGTCAGTCACCCTTTAGGAACTGTAAGAAAAATAAGGGGTTTATCTACTTTGTAGGATAGAGGCAGATAATTACAGGATTCCATTCTCAGGTCTATCACTGAATGGTTGATAAACCTGTTACCCATTTTTATGTACCAGTGTGTTGTATTTATTAGTTGTGAGAAACCTGAGCATGTTTATATGCTGAATGCAAAGAGTAGTGCAAAGACTATGTCTTATTAGCATTGTCCCTGCAAGTAGTGGATACCCAAATGTTTGTTGAATGAAGGAATTACATAGGATTCTTGACCCTTATAAAATATTAATAAAACATGAATATTTATTTAGCTTATTCAAGAAAGCTTAAGATATTAAAAACTTTGGTTGACTAAGTCAAAGTTAGGGCAAAATAAAGTAAATCTGGTAACATCCTCATTTTAGGCTAAGCCAAACAAATAATACTGCTCTGTGAAAACATGATCACTGTCTTTCAAGTAGCTCATAAACCTATACCCTCCAGGCATAGGCAAGAATTTTCTAGCTCCGAAGTCAAACTGCTTGAATTCGAATCCTGGCTCAGTTTACTAGCCATGTGACTTTAAGTTAGTTTTTAAACTATGCTGCAGTTTCCTCATGTATAAAATGGGGATAATACTTGTACCTACTTTATAGGGTTGTCAGGTGAAATTAAGAATATATGTCCTGCACATAAGTGTTTGACATACAAGTGTTCAATTAATTTTAACTGTTATTCTGAAAATGCTGAGAGACTATTAATAGTATCTTAACATTAAAGTTTTTTATTTTCTAAAAAATCATGTATGCTGAGTGTTAAAGGAAAAGAAACCCCTTTGTGAATAAGAAAAAAACACTGACAGAAGGTATACCAGTATACTCATGGTGATGTATTGGGACTATGAATAATGGGTTTTCTATTTTTTGCCATCTCCTTTTTTTCTCTATTTGTTTAACATATTCTTAATAAATGCTTAACGAGAAGCCAGACACTGGGCTTTCATGAGCATATTACTTTCTGAGGGTAAGCATAGCATGGCGATTAAGAGTGGATTCTGCACCCAGACTGCCTGGAGTTAAATCTTATCTTTGCCACTTACTAGCTGTGTGACCTTGTGAAAATTATTTTATCTGTGCCTCAGTTTTCTCATCTATAAAATGGGGATAATGATAGCATCTATCTCAGAGAGTTTTTAATGAGTTAATATTTGAAAAGAACTTAGAATAATGCCTGAGGCGTAGTATCATATTTGTTAAATAATATTGAAGAAGGGCCAGAAATATTTTTTAAAAATGAAAGATTTTAGTTCTTCAGTGTATGTACACTTTAATCCACATTAGGGTGATAGGAGTACTTTTCATTGTTTAGAGTTAGGATTCCCCCCTTAATTTTCAAAGTAGATTTAGTTCCTTTGTTATTACAAGGGAAGATGCCATGGTATAACTCTTAAATATTTTGGAAAAATGAGTTGAATATTTCAAATGCTGAAAACTATCTTTTCAGGTGTGCAACAGTACCTACGGATTTTATTTGGGTATGAAGTAGGTGTAATTGTGGGAGTTTGTGTGAAAGAAGATTTAAGGCCTTGGAAAAGCAGTAGAAAGTATTTTATTAATGCCAGTTCTTTCCTTGACTTGAAAATTGTTTTGCAGTAGTATGCCTAGACTAGTTTTCATCATTTGCCTTTTGGGGACTGGGTGCATCCACAATTCTAAACCTCACAACTAAATATTTCAATTAAACAGCCAGATTTTAATACAGCTGTAGGTCCTGAAGTTAAAAGAGCTTGTTGGTTTCTAGATTCAGTGAGGAAGTTAGTATAATCTAAGAGTGATGAGAGGGAGAGAGGAGAAACCTGTAGTTTGATAACCTTTTTCCTTCCATGCAGTAATAAGTGCAAATTTAAATGGTTTCTTATATACTCTTTTCCATACAAATGCAGCTTGTGGAATGATAGCATCAGTGAATATGTAAATCACACCATCAGCAGCATAGAAATAATTTACAGATACAGTAGTTTCTAAGTTAGGGAGTTAAACTGAGTTCTTTAATTATTGACTTAGATTTATTTTATTTCACATTTTTAAATTAAACATATACAAATAAAATTTGAATCTTGTTACAAATGCAACTTGTGGCTTTATTGTCAGTTTTGCATTCCAAATGTCTAGCAAAAAATCTTGTCATCTAGGAAAGGATATGTTTAGTATTCCTTTGTAAAAGGCAACTACAGGGCTTTACAAATGTGTGACTGCTAATCCTCTCTTATCTCCTATTGGCCCGCATGATCTGGGCTTTTATGGACTTGCTGTCTGACTTGGAAACTGAGTTCTGCTGTACAAAATGACTTCCTTCTAATTTTCTCTGACCTTTTGGGTAGAATATCTGAAGTGAAGAGTTTGCTATTACATATTATACCACACATCTTTAAAAAACTAATAGCTTTTATAATAGGAAAAAAGTGCATTTTTATCATAGAAAAATTTTAAAAATACAGAGTAAGTATAAAGAAGAAAATCTGTCATTTTACCATCCAGAAGTATCTAACGCTAATAATTTAGTGTTCTTTTACCCAGTCTTTTTGTGTGTATGTACATCTTTAACATATCTAATTGACCTCAGAATATATACAGTAGAGATACAGTGTATGTATGTATCAGTTATAATCAGTACAGTGAACTGGTCACACTGTGAGAGGCATGTAGGAGCTGCGACTGGGTGAGGAGATAGCAGATTCATGCTCACTGCAGGAGATGCTTTTTATTTAGAGGAATTTTTTTTTCATATTGCTAAATTACATTTGATAAATTAAATACACATTTGAAGCAGCTCCACCTTTAATAATCTGATAGCCTTTTTTTTTTTCCCTGATAATATATCGTGGACTTTTCTCATACCATTAAAACAATCCTGCCTCCTCCCCACTCCATGATCACTTTCTGATATACTGAGAACTGGAAATCATAAAGGATATATTAGTAGAGTAGACCATTGATAGTCTCAAAGAATGTGCTCAAATCTCTTAGGCATATTTTACAGCAGTGCCGTCTAATAGAAATAATGTAAGCCACGTATGTAATTTAAAATTTTCTAGTAGCCCCATTTTCAAAAATACAAAGGAACAGGCGAAGTTAATTTTAATGATATAATTTATTTAATTCGGTATAAATGTTATTGCAACATGTAATCATCATTTTTTGAGCTGTTTTATGTTCTTTTTTCTCTTACTGAGTCTTCTAAATCCAATGTATATTTTCCACTTAAAGCACATTTCAATTCAAACTAGCCCCATTTCAAGTGCTCAGTAGCCACGTGTGGCTACTGTTAGCACTGTCTTAGAACATAATTTTCCCCCTAAGATGAAATAAAGTATCACTTTGCAGGTACTTTGGAGGGGTATATGAGAAGAAAACAGCAAAGCCAAGTTACACTGTGGATGCTGAACACTGATTTTGGTGTCTCATGATATTTTAAACCTTTTCCTCAATAAAATTACATATTTCTGTATTTATGAAACTTCATGTCACACAACAGTGTTAAATTTATAGTTGCCTACTGGATATACTACTGGTAGTAACTCTCACAATAGTAAGATCAATGCTGCATTCCACGGATTTTAGGTAACTAAGTGTTTGCAAGTACAGCTATGTTTTAAGACCTGAAGACAAATACCTGTTATCATTCCTTGGGGAGAATACTTTATGGAACAAGTAATAAACACACACACACACACACACATATTACATATGTATATCTAAATTATAGATAACACATACGCACATTTATCATAATCCTTATCACACTTAAACAGTAGCAATTAAAATTATTTTCTTTTTAAAATGAGTTTATGGCATTATAAGAAATATGTGGCATGGATCCTAAAGATCCCTAAGGTTAGTGATCTAAACTGTGTGTGTGTATATATATATTATATAATAGAGTATTGAACAAGTTTTGCTTTTAATTTGATCTATAGTCATGTGAAAAAATTTTCTTAATATCTTTAAGCTTTATTTTGTTCTGTAAGATGTAAATAATCCTGTCCTTTTAAAATATGGTTTTGATTATCAAATGAGATAAATGGAAATTAAAGGGTTGTGTGTTATTCATCTTTATGTCCACAGGACTTAGTATAGGGTCTGACTTATGGAAACCCAATAAATATTGAATTCAGAGATTGAGTATATGTAAAAGAACTTTCTAAACTATGCCAGAGAAAGCTGTTATTATGTTTACTTGATTTTTACTGTTTCTTATTTAAATTCTTTACTGGAATATGAGGACTCATTGATTTGCTCATACAATCAATAAGTAGGTTATCCTAGAATGGTTATAATTTGACTTACCATTAATATATTTTATTCATCAGATCGTGGCTGTAAATAAGTATATTTCTAAAAGTGTGTTATATTTAAAAGATCTTTAGAACTTAAATGTCTCTATTTCTATTTACAGTAAACAGTTAAAATCTTTTTGTTGGTATAGGGAGATAGACTTGGCTGCTTTCAATGTACCTGATCTTTATCAGCTTAAAAATCATATTTGAGAGGAAGAAAAAGCTCATCAGAGGCTAAAATTGTGGAGGCAAAGTAGCAATATTTATAGGAATGTGGGTTTAATAACCAGAAAAGGCCCCTAATAAGAAAGGCTTTCTTGTTTCTATAATGATGAGAGAAACTCCATCTTTTTCCTCTGCAAAGGATGCAACACTACATAAATGCTTAGTGTGAAAGTAAAACAAAATCATAATGCAAGAGCAAATAATGTACACGCAGAACAGTATTTCAAAGTGATCTTCATGAAAACTATAGCTTTTTGTAGCATCAGCTATGAGTTTCTGTAACTGCCCACTCACTGAGTCATCAGTAGCAATTGAATATTTGGATATTTCCCATTAGTTAGGGTATTTTTTTTTATATATAAAGTAGCTTGTTTTTATCTCTCCTGAATGAAGTAAGCAAGCCTCACATAAAATAGCGTGTGCAGAGTGAAAGTCTGCTTTATTGTTTCCAGGGAGTAAATGAGGAACTTTTTAGGAAGCAGCTGAATGTTATCGGTGTAATAGGACACCATTGACTAAATGATACAGTCTGGGAGTAGCTGGTACAGTTTTCCGTTTTTATTATATTCCCCTACTTCTACTTTTACTCAAAACGTGTATCTTTCAATATTTAGTGACAGAAAGATAATCAGATTAAATTTGATTTTTTTTTCCTTTTTCTCCTCATGACAGTAAATATTAAAATTGTTAGTATGAGAAAATACAGCATGTATTATTAAAGGACATATATGCAGTGACAATATAGACCACTTGGTCAAATGAAAAATGAGTGACTTATTGATTGAGTGAAATGATTGGCCTTATTTAAAGGCAGAAAAGAAGGAACTTGCTTCTTTTCTTCCCCTGTTGATTTCTTTTTTTTTTTGAGACAGAGTCTCACTCTGTTGCCCAGGCTAGAGTGAGTGCCGTGGCATCAGCCTAGCTCACAGCAACCTCAAACTCCTGAGCTCAAGGATCCTCCTGCCTCAGCCTCCCGAGTAGCTGGGACTACAGGCATGCACCACCATGCCTGGCTCATTTTTTCTATATATATTTTTAGCTGTCCATATAATTTCTTTCTATTTTTAGTAGAGATGGGGTCTCGCTCTTGCTCAGGCTGGTCTCGAACTCCTGAGTTCAAACGATCCGCCCACCTCGGCCTCCCAGAGTGCTAGGATTACAGGCGTGAGCCACCGCGCCCGGCCTCCCCTGTTGATTTCTTACCTAGTTGATCTCCTTTTGTCCCTGATGGCTAGATATGCATTTTTAAGCAGTTCTATTACTAAAAATCTTCTCCTTGTTTCTATTCCATTCTGAACTTTACTGTTGTTTGTTGTGCTCAGGCATAAGGGAAAGAGGATTGAAATTTTGTCCTTTTTTTTTCATTCTGCAGCTTATGTATCTTGTATCTGCTCATTCTTAGCATAGAAAATGCTAATAATAATTGGTTAAAGTAAGATGTTCCTGATGACTACTTGTAATCTATTTCTTTTCTTATTAGGCCTTTAAAATTCCAATCCAAATCAGCAAAAACTCCCTAGGAAAGTAAAACTGGCACCTTTAATGTATACATGTAATTTGGTAATTGTAGCTCATGCATTTGACAATATGCTCTGCGCTAATGTTTGGTTATTTTATGTCAATGTCTGACTTATGAAGTTCAAATGAATAATCTGTGAAAAATAAAAATCTTTGTTAATAGCTGATTTGGGAATTTACTTGAGACATAGGTACAATTTTTGTGTTGAGTTTTTTAAGAAACAGAAGAAATGTGATTTTAGTTACATAGGTACTATACTTCTCATACACTTAATTATATTATGACTAGTACAGATTGACTGTCATGGTGTCTGGTCCTTGGGTATCATTTCTAGGAAAATACTGAGAGAGCAAGAAGATTATATTCTTAATTTTTAGTGCTAAAATTGAATCACTACTTGAATTGCCAGCAAATTTAACTTTAGGAAGAAAGGGAATAGTATGCATAAGCAAAACCAGAGAAGAAAAAAAAGTTGTTCATTTATATGGTGATTATTTTAGAGCTAGAAGTTTGTAGTTTGAGGATATTGTGAACTATTAATCTGTAAAATACATTTATTATAAATGAGTTACAGGGTACTATGAAAGCAGTTTTACAGTATCTAGCCTAGTTGTAGTGGCTTAGAATGTGAGTTTTGGAAGTATAAGATTCTTTTCTTCTGACCTACTTTTTTTTAATTTAAGCTTCCTGAGTTCATTCCATTTATTGTATAAGTGTTTTGTTGGAGCCAAATGCTATGTCAGTTATTCTGACATAAACAATAAACGAGATTGTTTATTCTGTAATGCTTGGACTATTAAGGACCAAATGCTAAATCTAGTTTTAGAGACAGTTTCTTTAAAAATGTTTTTAATTAAACAAGTGATAGATGGATAATATTTCAGAAGAATTTGCCAATATAGAAAAAGACAAATTCTTCCTTTAGTATCTCTCCATTTGCCTCCCAGCAGTAATCACTGCAGTCAGCTTGATATCTTTCCAAGCATTGTATTGTGTGTGTGTACAGTTTTATTTTGTGTCTATATTTTTAACATATTGTATATATTTTTCTGCATTCTACTTCCTACCCCAATATGAAATACAGATGCTCCTTAACTTACAATGGGGTTATGTCACAATAAACCCATCGTAAGTTAAAAATATTGTAAATTGAAAATACATTTAGTACAACTCATCTACTGAACATCGTATCTTAGCCTAGCCTTCCTTAAATGTGCTCAGAACACTTACATTAGCCTGCACTTGGGCAAAATCATCTGGCAACACAGTACACTGTAGGGTATTGGTTGTTTACCCTAGTGATCTCATTGCTGACTGAGAGCTGTGGCTCCTGCCACTGCCCAGCATTGTGAGAGATGATGGTACAGCATATCGCTAGCCTGGGAGAAGATCAAAATTCAAAAGTATGGTTTCTACTGAATGCATATCACTCACACCATTGTAAAGTAAAAATATTATAAGTTGAACCATTGGGGACTGTCTTTATGTCTTTCTATGTCAGCACTTATATAGTTCTAACTCATTCTTTAACTGTTACATGGTATTCCAAAGTACAGAATTATCATGGTTTATATTTATTTATTTATTTTTTTGAAACAGTGTCTCGCTCTGTTACTTTGGAGTACAGTGGCTTACAGTGGCAACATTATGGTTCACTGCAGCCTCAAAGTCTGGGCTCAAGCGATCCTGCTGCCTCAGCCTCCCAAGTAGCTGGGACTCCCAGCGTGTGCCAACACACCTGGCTAATTTTTTAATTTTTTGTAGAGACGAAGTCTCGCTATGTTGCTTAGGCTGGTCTCAAACTCCTGGCCTCAAGCATTCCTCCCACCTTGGCCTCTCAAAGTACTAGGACTACAGGCATGAGCCAATGCGCCCTGACTGTTTATTCCATTTTTAAAAAGAATTTTAAACAGTAGCAGTTGACCCATTGTGCACAAGTTTAGCAGTGTCCTAATTTGGAAATGGAAAACATTTGGTTTCAAGTTTGTTTTCTAAGTAGTTAAAACACGTTAAATTCTTTATCAAAACCGTGTGGGAGGAAGCAAAAATCAGTTGATTTTTAAAAATGCCTGATTATGTTGTACTGTTCTAGGTACGTGATTTAATGCAACTGAAACCGAGTTATGGTTGCATTGCTGAGTTCCCACTTTGAGAAGAACAAAAATGATTCCAGTTTTTCTGCAGTGAGGCAGGATGGTTATAAGCATCTTGTAGTTAGGCTGTGTGGATCCTCTTTGATGAGTGAGACTAGGAAGGAAGATCATCCATGAAGGTAGGAGCCCTGTATTCTCCTGTTCAGGGTTAGACCCCCTGTACCTCCCATTGTGTGTAGTATGACACAGACATGAAGATGTATGAATGAGTACATAAATGACATGTACACGAGGCCTGTCCATCTTTCAGCTGAGAGTTGGAAATAACTCAGGAGTTAAGTCTGCAGAGATTGCCTTGACTTTGCATTGATGTTAATAAATCTAATTCTGAGCAGTTAAACTCTTTGATAAATTACCAAAAATTTGAGTTCTCTGTTATGTTTTTACTTTCTTTTATAATGATGGTTTTTTTTTTAATGTGGATTAACATTATCTAATTTATTATCTAAGCTACTTAGGTTACTTTGGCCAAACCATTCAAAATGAACAACTACAATGACTAATTTTTAGTATGTCTCCCACCAGTGGTTCCTGTCTTTATTATTTCCATATTGAGGATGCTTGTTTTTATTTCAGCTTAGGAAACATTTTCTGAGCGCCTACTTTGTGGTAGGCCTAATGCTAGATGCTAGGCGTACAAAAATGAATGAATTGCAGTCTGGGCCTTCCTGCATCTCAATGCCGAGAGAAGAACAAAGGAGTATGTAAGAGAATGTCAGTGTTATGTATCAAGGGCAATTGTAGGGGTAAATGCAGGACCATAATTTTGTACTTTGGTATTAATTTGGCCATTCTGGGATTGAGGCGGTTTATAGGCCAAGAGCTTAAAGTATCTCTAATGCATTATCATGCTTCACATTATAGTATTATCACTTTTGGAGAACGTATGGGTGAATAACCAGATTTTAGCATGTGTGTGGTGTTCTTCCCTCCCTCGTAAAATTTCTTGGTCTGTGGACTGCTCTGTTGGAGCAAACAAAGGACTATGAACCGTCTTTGGCCTCAGCTTCCAAATGCTACTGGGAAAAAAAAACTGTCTTCCAATAATCATTAACTTTTTTGTTGTTTGTTATCCTCTTTCCTTGTATTCGTTTGAACACTGATACTAACAATTTCAAGAGGTGGCAGAATTTAGGATATTCTGCTAGTGATTTCTTTTCCTTTTTTGGGACGGGAAACTATAAAAAGGTAAGTGATCCAAGCTTCTGAATCTTTGTCCTACTTCCTCTCCGTTTGGGTACTTGCTGGTGGGCATTGTTACCTTAGCCTGAGCCAGAAACGGTGCCATCTAGCCATATTGCTTTTCATTTCAAGTGGGCAGCAGCTTTGACAGCAGTGCAGTAGTTTGGCCTGGTATTCTCAACTTGTAGATAAAAAGGTTCCGGCGTTTATGCCATCCAGTGCCCCTTTTCCCTCATACCTCCTTTTTTTTTTTTCCCCCGAATTTAGAATGGCGCCAGTATTCTTTTGCCTCATATTTGAAGCTGACCTTTATATTTCTGTTCCACTAGAATTTAAGCTTCATGAGTAAGGGAACTCTTGTTCTCAGGTGTATTCTAGCAGTTAGAATAGTGCCTAGTATATAGCAAACTTACGCCAAATATTGTTGAATGAACAGTATGTGAACAGCCCTGCCCAGAAGACTGAGTGAATCTTTAATGCATGGATCTTGTTTCGGAGCAAGGGATTGTATTCCTATTCTTCATGTGAATTATGCTTATTCCGGGTAGCCCAGCAGTAGAACTGCAGGTCTGGGCTGCCTCATAACCAGTATGATTTGCTGGGGTTACTGAGAAGATTTCTACTGCTGAGCTTACCCAGGTAGGAGAGTCATAAATGAAGTCTTCTGGGCCTGTGGGGCTGGGATACAAGGTTCCTGCGACATTAAACTGAAATCCTGGTGAAGACAGTAAACCTTTGTAGTCCTAGGGAGGTGTTTGAGCATATCCTATGGAGATAAAAGTTCTTATCTTTTTGGTTGTGGCATCTTGCAAGGAGTTCCTGGAATTCCCAGGGCATTTGTCTACTTGGTCATGCCCCGGGGAAAGCCTATAGTCAGTTTATTGTCCTGTTTAAGAGCTGGGATCTGTAACCAGACCTCCTTGTTGGAATCCTGGCACTGCTATTTTCCTTATGTGTGATCTTCAGCTAATTACTCATTTTGTTTCTCAATTACCTCATCTATAAAATGAAAATAAAATGGTATTAATACCTAATTTGTAGTGTCATTTGTGGGTTAATATAGGCAAAGGGCTTAGAATATGCCTGGTACATAGTACAAGAGTTCAATAAATGTTAACATTTACATATTTGGTACAGAGAAAATTCATTCCTCCTTTACACATTGTCATTTTAATATACTTCCCTGAGAAAGGTTAGCACAGAAGTGCAGCTGATGTTCTGGGAATTTCACATAGGCCTTGTGCTGGTGGAGTGTGTGTAGTATATGATGGCACATAGCATCAGCTTTTAATGCTCTCATCCATCACCATGTGTCAGGTGGAAAACAGGTGGAGAACCTTTGCTCTGGAGAGCTCTAATTATCCTCAAAGCAGGCCTTGCTCAATTTGACAGTGTCATGATTTTTAATATTTGGAAATTCCAGAATTGCTACTGTGGGATGTAACCCTTTCTTCTTCTACCTGCTTCCTGCTTTTACTTATACAGTTGAGTGAATATGCTGCTCCACTTCCCACACAGATACCCAAATAGCTCTGACTGTTGAAATATGAGGTATCTTATGTTCTGTCAGCACATAACTTGTTGCTATGTTATTGGATGTTTGAAATTTACACTATTATCTGGATTTGATTCCCAGTTCTGCCAAGCTTCAGTTTTTTCATTTGTCAAATGGGATAAAAGTATCCACTTCCTAGGGTTGATATGATGATTAATAATGAGAACAAAACACTCAGCATGGTATCTTGTGTGTAAAAGTCTAAAATATTAGTTTTTTTTTTTTTTTTTTTTGAGACAGAGTCTCACTCTTATCCAGGCTAGAGTGTCATGGCATCAGCCTAGTTCATAGCAACCTCAAACTCCTGGGCTCAAGCAATCCTCCTGCCTCAGCCTCCCAAGTAGCTGGGAGTACAGGCATGCGCCACCATACCCGGCTAATTTTTTCTATATATATATTTTAGTTGTCCATATAATTTCTTTCTATTTTTAGTAGAAACGGGGTCTCGCTCTTGCTCAGGCTGGTCTCGAACTCCTGAGCTCAAACAATCCGCCCGCCTCGGCCTCCCAGAGTGCTAGGATTACAGGTATGAACCACTGCGCCCAGCCTAGTTTTAAAGTTAATATATCTACTATCATCATCATGGTTGTCATGCTATGTTTCAAATCAGCAATGAAATACAAACTACAGTAATCCTCATTTCTGCTTAGAACTGTGAGTCTAAAGGGAATGTAGCAGCTCCCTGCTTGAAATGTACTATAAACCTACCTATTGCAGTCAAGATTTTACTACCTTCTAGGGTATACAGGGATGCTGGGACACAGTAAACCTTGAGACTGGGCTTTCTTGGCCTTGTATTCCAGCCTCTCTGCCCAAATGTTGTAGCCCAGGTTTCCATTTTACACTCACTCCCCTTGGTGCCTCCTCCAATAAAACTGCAGTAATGTCATTTGTACTCTGTCTTTGAACTGAGGGCAGAATTAGGAAGTACATCCAGTACTTTTGGTAGCAAAGTTCTGAAATGGCCTATGAGATAATTACTTTCATAATATGACAGAAAATTTATGTGAAACTACCAGTTATCAAATACTGTTTTCCAGTTATCCTAGATTTGTTACATTTTCTCCGTTTAATTCAAAAAACATCCCTGCATGGTAGGTGGTATTATCTCCCATTTACAAGTGAGGAAGCTAAGGCTCAGAAAGGTTCAGTAATTTGCCTGAGGTTGCACACCTCTTTAGTGACACATGCAGTTAATTCACTCCACAGCTTTTTCCTTTTTGCTCAAAATTAGTTGAATCAAAAAATTAGGGTAAAAACTTTTCCTGGAAAACTTATGAATGGTATGACTAAATCAAGAGAATAAGCAAAAGAAGGTAAACAGGTAGAAAGAAGGTGCAAAGAAAGTTAAGCTGATAAATGTGGACCCACTATAAAAGATGCATGGAAACAACAGTATATCATTCACACACCACTGGTATTGAAACAATTCATAGAAGGCCTATCTGATGCTGGATTTTTTTTTTCCTGGTAGTGTGAAGTTTTAACTTGGAGACTCAGAATTCAAACTGAAACTACTAATATAGCTAGAACAGAGGGTAAAGAGAATATTAACAGTGGAAAGGAAAATATAGCAATAGAAATGTTATGTGCATTTAACAGAAAACCGATCAAGATGAAGTGTTAAAGATATATGTGCTAAGTGGTAGTTTAATGCAGTTATGGTTCAGAGAAGGCTAATTACAAGTATTCTTTGATGCAGAGAGAGAAGATTCCGATTTCTGGAGTTTGTTGCCATAGTATTAAATTATATCTTCCTAGAAATGAGATCCCAATGTGAAGCTTCTGTCTTTTATTTGGAATGTTTAAGCATGGGGCAAGGAGGCAAACACTGAGTAACTATCTGAGGAAGTGTTTGTAATACACTAAGAGTTCAGAAATGAATTTCATTAGCTACATGTTAGTATGTCATAGCTGTCACTCTGAGGCTTTAGCTTTTCACATATTTAAAAGCCCACAAGAGGCTCAAATTCTGCACCTTCCGTTTACCCATAATCCAGCTTCATGTCCTTATACGTACTAAATATACCCACTTGCTAACATTCACTTCAGTAGGATAAAACTGACCTCACCACCCCTTCCCTCAACTAGTTGTCCTCTAACTTCTGGGTTTGTCAGGGAGGCCATTTTCCACATAGTTGCCCAGACACCAAAATGCTGAAGTCACTTTTGATTCATTGACTCTGTCATCTTTATATCTAGCCAAAATCTTCCTTTAGAATGTATAGTTTATGGGCCGGGCGTGGTGGCTCACGCCTGTAATCCTAGCACTCTGGGCGGCCGAGGCGGGTGGATCGTTTGAGCTCAGGAGTTTGAGACCAGCCTGAGCAAGAGTGAGACCCCCGTCTCTACTAAAAAGAGAAAGAAATGATCTGGCCAACTAAAATACATATATAGAAAAAATTAGCCGGGCATGGTGGTGCATGCCTGTAGTCCCAGCTACTCGGGAGGCTGAGGCAGGAGGATTGCTTGAGCCCAGGAGTTTGAGGTTGCTGTGGGCTAGGCGGATGCCACGGCACTCACTCCAGCCTGGGCAGCAAAGCGAGACTCTGTCTCAAAAAAAAAAAAAAAAGAATGTATAGTTTCTTCCTTTCAGCTTCATTACCACTATTTTATGTTTTTTATTTTAAATTTTTTTTTTTGCTATAGAAGAAAAGATAACTGTTGCTTGTTTTGGGGGAATTTCCATAAGCCTCCCTAAGTAATTTTTTAAAGACATTTTCCTGGGTAGTGCCTTTTCATTTTTGCTTAATTTAGTTATTTAACCTTAATTTTGCTGCTTTGTATGTCACTGGAGAGTTACCTCTCTTAGGAACCATGAGGCTCAGTTTGGCTAAAAGAGGCGATCCTATGTATTAGTGAGGGTTAGTATAAAAGGAGTTGGAAACATCACATGTTAACAGGTTATAAAATCACTTTCCTTATGTCAGTGGTTCCCCAATCTTTTTGGGGACCAGTTTCATGGGAGACTGTTTTTCTGTGGACTGGGGTTCCGGGGGGTGTGAAGCTCAGGTGGTGATGCGTGGCCCGTTTCCCAACAGGCCACAGTCTGGTACCGGTCGTGCCTGAGGGTTGGGGACTGCAGCCTTATGTGATTGTTTTGAATTTGAACAACAAATCCTTCTGTTTTGCCTAAAACAAAAGGTACGATAAGTTCAAAGGCAAATATTTGTAACCTCCTATGAGGGAATTCTTACCCTATAAAATTATTTTAGGAGTAAGCTAATTATGTTTACACCTGGGCAATGAACATCCAGTCTTTTGGGAGGTTAGTAAAGCATCTGATAATTTACCATTTTAAAAGTGTGTTGATATTTTTGTTTGTTTTCCTTCTATTGAAGAACACTAGAAGGAGGGAGATTATTTCTGTTGTAAACTTATTCTATGTTGAGATCACAGAAATAGTTCAGAAGAGCATTAGGAAGGATTACAAACTTATATGTCTGCATTTTATTTAGAGTTAACAAGTTTACTGTCTTGTTTAAGTAGATTCTTCAGAGATCTTTGGTAGGAGGCTCCCTCTCCATCTGCTGATTTCCAATATATTGTGCAACAACCTATATATGCCTTTCGGTTGAGGTAGTATTATACATTAATGAGGCATGATTTTTCAGTTCAGTAGGAATTTAGACAGAGAGTGTGGTGGAAAGGTCCTCTTGCACAAGATCTGACTTGATGGATGAACTAGCTGTGGAACACTGGGAAAGCCACACATTTCCCACTCTGTAAAATAAGGGAGTTAAACTGAGGACCCTCCCAGATCTGAGTTTCTAATTTGAACTGTTTTCTTGGAAAAGAGATGTTTGTTCCATAGCCCTTTCTCCTTTCCTCGTCCCTCCTCTGATGGGTGTGGACAAAGCCAGCCTCAGTGTTTTGGGGTTTCGGAAAATATTTTTCCTCTGATTAAATTAAGTGACCTAAACAGATATTGAACTTATTACCATAGTGTTATTCACTTTGTGCTACCAACAGCATTTTAACAGCAGCAGAATTATTTCCAAACTAGAAGCCTATGAAGATTCAAATGTTGATGAAGGTGGCTTTGAACACTTGTTTTACATAGAGCCATTCTTAGGAATACCTGGTATGCCCATTCTAATAATAACTGCAGCACAATGAGGTAGTTAAGAGCATGGATGCTGGAGCTGGACTACCTGAGTGAACATCTGGCTCTGCCACTTTGGTAATTTTGTGACCCTGGGCAAGTTATAATAACATCTGCCAAATAGGTTTTCTGAGGAATAAATGCCTGGCCTATAGTTCTTTGTATGTTTAGCTACTGTTATTAATTATTTTTATATTCCATGAGTCAGACCTTCCTATGATAGCTCCTTTAATGCTCATAATAATCCTGTGAAAGTAGTACCGTTTTAATCCTCATGAAGACACTGAGTCTGAGCTTAAATAACTGGCCCAAGATCACATATGAAATGGGTGCTAGAGTCATGATTCAAACTAGTTCTGTCTGACTCATTTCAAAACCCAGGCTCCTTTCTTCTTCATGTATACTACTCTAAGCCCAGTCCTTTGGAAATCCTAAGTGCTATTAACTAGTCAAGAGGCAGTTGGTGTTAAAAGACCAAAGGGCTCAGCATCTAAATAAATGCCTCTGCTGTCACTGTGATAAAATGGTGTGACTCCTCTTCCTCTGTCTTATAGATGTGCCTTTTAGGCCTCAGGGTTTTTCGTGAATTATTTTCATACAGTGTGACTTTTTTTGTCCATCATCTCAGCAGAATGAGGCAGCCTTGGTACCCAGTCCTCAAAAAGCCTTCCTTATGACAATGGTCTAGGGAGGTGTCTGGGCTGGGTTAGAAAAAAGACTCCTTTGCCAGATCTATATCCTTAACTTTGGAGAGCAAAAATTGTAACACACAAATAATTGCAATGAAGATAACAACCTGACATCCACATAACTCCCTTTATTCATTTGATATTTATTGAATATCTAGGTGTCTGACATTTTAATCTGGAGTTTAGTCCTTGGATTTTTCACTTGAAAAATTTAAAAATAGCTTTGCAGTGAAACAGCATCATTGAAAATAATAACACCAATTGTTTTCTATTTACAAAACTTGAAACTACAATTGTTTGAATCACTTCTAACCATTTTTGTTTTTTCACTTGAAAATCCTTTAGCAGAAACAATGGTATACAAATAGGCTTCTGTCATTAATCAACCTCCTTATGACAATACTATACCTACTGCTGAGTTATAGTAATTAGAGTAGTGTTTGGTGTAGACATACTACATTTTGAATTTGAAAAGGTTTAAACTTCACCTGAGTTGCTGAGTCAATTCTGCTTTGTTCAATATTTTAGGAAAGTATTGTATACATGGGTTCCACGTCATATAAATATTAAAAAGTTAATTGCATATAAGAAGTTCTGAGAAATTCTGTAAGTACTCTATCATCTTCATTTCATACATGAACAATGAAGACAATAGTGGGGTAATTTTTCCAGTTTATTTTGAAAAACTCCTGGGATTGGCAGACTTTTCCTTTAAAGAGCCAGATGGTCTCTGTCACAACTACTCAACTCTGTCGGTAGAGAGCAAGAGCAGCTATAGGCACCTTAGGTAACTTGTAACCAAATGGTTGTGACTATTTAAATAAAACTTTATTTATGCAGGCCTGGTTTAAGAACCCTAAATGGATCTGGTGGAGGGTCCAGCAAAGCTAAGTGGCACACATGTTGATGAAAACAGTTATTCCAGCTTCTGGCAAAGTTGGATGCTAACTTATAAAGTAGTCACAATAGAGGTTATATAAAAATAAAAGTGGTTGGAAATATCACAAATACTAAGGACTCTTCTCACTAGGAGTTGTTCTATTTCCAAAATGGCATAATTTTGCTCTCAGTGTATGCTTAAATGTGTCTTGCATACTGTATTATTCATTTGGAAGCTATTATTTGGCTATACATCCAGATCTTTAGTTTTCTTTGTACATTTAAAATGACAAATGGTAAATGCAGTACCATTCAAGGTAGGAACTACTTAATACTTAAGTAGTGATTTGCCAAATCACAGTTTTGGTTGAATTTCTATTTTTAACTGACATACCGACTTAAGTCTGCCAAAACCTGATTGTGTTTGGAAGGCAAATGGCATTGTTGTTATTTTCTCTGCATGAGAACATCTAAAACAGGTGGCTGGCAGCAGGGGAAGACTGAAGGTACAGAACAAAAATATAATGGTTTGTGAGTTTGTATTTTTTTGTCCTAAATTTCAAATCTAGTTAGGTGGTTTTCTTCCACTCTGATCTTTAGAGTAACCTAATTTATTTTCCACCTTCCATACCCTCCCTCAAGTGAATAAGGGAAATCTCATTGTATTATAATTAGTATTGAATTCAATGACATATTTTTATTATTGAGGTGTAATTGTACATTATTGAGGTGTAATTGTACAGAATTTAACCATCTGATTCAAATTGACTAGTGTTTGTTTAATTCTAAGTATGTTCCTGTGAATGGGTAGTTTGATTTTAGAGCTGGAGTAACTGAGTTAAGGTGCCCCAAGTGGCTTAGAAAACATTTTAAAATTGCCATGTCTTAGAACTTAAGAAGTAAACAGGGCCGGGCGCGGTGGCTCACGCCTGTAATCCTAGCACTCTGGGAGGCCGAGGTGGGCGGATCGTTTGAGCTCAGGAGTTCGAGACCAGCCTGAGCAAGAGCGAGACCTCATCTCTACTAAAAATAGAAATTATATGGACAGCTAAAAATATATATAGAAAAAATTAGCCGGGCATGGTGGTGCATGCCTGTAGTCCCAACTACTAGGGAGGCTGAGACAGGAGGATGGCTTGAGCTCAGGAGTTTGAGGTTGCTGTGAGCTAGGCTGACGCCACGGCACTCACTCTAGCCTGGGCAATAAAGTGAGACTCTGCCTCAAAAAAAAAAAAAAAAAAAAAAAAAAAAAAAGAAGTAAACAGGAAGTGACCAAAAGTGATCAAAGTCACTCTAAAAAGCTAAGCAAGACCCACATGAGTATTTTATATTAGATCACATTTCTGTGCTTTTATTAGACCCATTGATTTGGTAGAGTTCCTCAACCTAGTAAGTGTTATTATAAAAACTGTGTTGTATATGGGGTTGCAGCCAGCTGGAGGCTGTAGCTGGGTGTAGTCTTGGATGGTGTTTGCTCAAAGCTTCCTTTTTGTTTTTTACACTAATGGCATGAGGATGTCATGCAAGACCCAATCTGAATCCCTAGTAGGAAAATTTTGAACATGGTTCTGAAAAGTATGGTTCTCAGATCTTTATGTATCCTTTAACAGATATCCTATCTAAAAAGATCTAGGGAACATGAAATCATATGTTGCAAATTTTAACTCTGAAATTTCTTCTCAAGGCAGATTTCATATTGCAGTGTGGATATAATTCTCTATTTAAAATAATGATATAAACTGATTTCCTATTTCACCATCTTGATCATTCAGAAGCTGGTGTGTGAATACATTTTCCAAATAGATACAATGAACATTTTAAGAATTCTTTTTTCCCCCCTTTGTTTTAGCAGCATTATGAATAGTCATAAAAGTTCATTTTTTGGGTCAGATTGACCAGTTGAGCCCCATATGGAAAAACTTCCTTTTGTATATAATCTCAGTTGGTTTCCCCTTTAAGAAGCTACTAGGCATATTCCAAATGTGCTTAAAACTGTCAATAGGAAGAGTACTGAGGATTTTTAGACAAAATAGAAGAAGAGAAAGAAAAACAGTTGTGCTATAGGAATAACACAGAACTGGGAACCAGTGATCAATGTATACTGGTAATGTGGCTGGCACTCACTAGTTTTGGAATTGACAACACCCTCTAAGAAGTTTGTTAGAGGTGTACATAAAGAAGGGAGTCTAATTTAGACTTGGTGTGGGTTAGGGAGGGGTGTATTAATATTATAGGTTCCAAGAGGAAGGATACCAGGACATATTTCTAGGAGAAGAACTTGAGCTTAATGTAGCCACACAGACAACAGTGAAAGAATGTTCTGTGAAGAAAAGTGGAGTACACCAAGGTATGGAGGTATGAGAGGACATTAAACACTGGGGATCTATAGACATTCAGTAGACATGATGGGTGAATGAAGAAGAGGAAAGTGGTTTGGTGAAGGATGAGGTTGGAAAGGATTGTTGTGCTTCAAATGTTAAGGGCCTTATGTACCAGACAGTAGAATAAGGACTTTGCCTAGATGGTGGCAGGGAGCCTCTGAAGGAATTTTGGGTTCTTCCCCTCTTTGATTTATTAGTTGTTTCTGTTAACCACTCTTGCTCCACTAAAGTAAAAAAAAAAAGAGAGAAGGATGGAATATAGTTTGAAATTTTTATGATTTTGTTTTTTAAATTCTATAAGGAATTTTTTGTATAATGTGTCTAAAGGCATAGAAAAAACAAAGATTATCATAGAACTCTGACACTGGGAGTTTAAAACTCTTGACTCTGATTCTGGTTTTATTCCTAATTTTGGCAAAGCATCTAATTTCTTTTAGTCTCACTCCCAAGTCAGATAAAATTGGGTTCTTAGATCCTTGTTTTTGCCCTGGTCCTTTTTATCAAGGCTGGGTTCCGGGGCTATGGTTGGGTGGGTTGGTGGGGCAGGGGTGGAGGTGGGACTCCTGGAGGAGACAAGTGGGCAAACTAATTGCCATCAAAGCAGCAATAATGGTTATATGAGTTCTTCTGAAATTGCTCCTTCTAGGGCATTTTGGGAGAAAATGCTAGGAGAGTAGAGTTTTGTAATTGAAAAGGATGATTTCCTGGTGGTTGAATTTCAGGCACTCTGTAACCTGGATGGAAAAAGATGACCTTACACCTTACAAGTGAACTCTTCAAGCCCTGTTTCTTACCTCAGGCAAATTAGGAAAATAATTACTTGCATCCACTTCCAGGATAAACTGAATTTGTAATAGAAAAGATGAAGTTTGTTGGTAATGTCAGATTCAGCTCTTTCTTTACTACTCTTGGAGCCATTGCCTTATTCTTTATGGACCAATTACCATCTCATGTCGAGTTGGTTCCATTGTCTCCCAGCTGTAGCCCTAGATTGTTTTGTCATGTCATCTTCTTAAAACATGATTTTCATCACGTTACTCCCGTATCTAAAAACCCATAGTAGCATTTTGCTGTTTGGGTTCCAGTGAACCTCTGGGATATTCTCTGTGGATAGGGAGAGAAGGCTTGGGATGTACTGGGAGACTGAGGCTAGTCAGATGTTTAATTTGTATTATCTAAATAAGCCATTTTTTACTTGGCAAATATTCTTCACTCTGAAATTACCTAAGGAACAAGTCCCTCATAAAAGATTGTGAGATTAAAAGTAGATAGTCTTGGGTTAGTAAAAGTAGTATACCAGGGTTTCCAGCAACACACTTACCCATCTGCCATTTGGAAGAGCAAGAGGATGCTTGTCTTTGAGGGGCAAACAGTTGTTATGTAATAATTGTTTTTCTCTTACCTCTTTGACAGCAGACCACGTGCATGATAAACAGAAGAATAAAAAGGAATCTTGCCTTTAAAGATCAATTATGTCCTACCTCCCAACATGGCACTGGTCAGCACCACCCCATTCTGAGTGCTCACAGGGTTACTGTCTTTATTGAAGTGATGATTCTGATTGACTGACAGATTTTCAGGTACACCCGTGACATGAGCTAACCATCAGTCAGTGAGATGTATGAGCCATCCCCGCCGCTATTACTGATTGTTAGGGCAGACCATGCTATTGATTGATACTAACTCCCAGGCCAGTATTGATTTGCTTTTGGTGGAGGAAAAGGAGATGAGAGCATTCTTGAAAACTATGTCAAAGAATATAACAAAGACCAGTGGAGCTAAAAAAATAAGACAAAACAAAACTATTTATTTGCCAGGCAAGAAAACGTAGTAAAGAAATTCACTGAGTGATTGTCTAGGAAGAAAAGTCTAGTTTTGATTACTATTAATAGAAAAGAGCAGGGGTGGCAGTAGGCAGTGTAAATTGTGGTTATGCTTTAATTCTTTAATTAAGAATTAAAAACTAGCATTTTAGATAGCATGGCATGAGTTCACACATCCGTATATGATTGGTTATAATAGGTCCCATTATAGTGAAACAGCATTTAGTTTTGATATTTTGTAGGCAAGTGCTGCTTGTAAATGGGAAGGTTCCCTTTTCTGAGAGTTTTCTAGCCCCTTTTCCAAATTGATTAAATCTCTTATGAAGGTCCTGGACCTCACTAACCCTCTCAAGGATCCCTATTGGTGTGGTGTAATGCTGGATGGGCTCCTAGGTTGGCAGAAAACAGTTCTGACTCTAGACATACACTCCTAGAATATTCACAGTAAACCCCTGGATCTGTATGTGGTGGATTACGGGGAACTCCAGCCTGTTAGGCCTCCTATGTCCAGTTAGAATATGGCTTCCCTCCATGTATGCTGTTCTTTCCAGAGAGGACAGAAGGGTTTTTGATAGGTATTAGTTTTGTTAAGTTATATGCAACTTGGGATATATATATGTATTTCTAAATAGTTTCTTTAGAGGTAATTTCTCCTTATTACTTGACGTCTTTTTCATTTTATTCTTCAATGAGCTCTTTCAGAAGTGACTCACATTCTCTTACAACTTTTAGTTCCAGGGAGAATGCTTAATTCAGGGACCTCTCACAAGGACTGCTAGATAATTTTGCTCCTTATGGGAAGGTCTTGCTGTGGACATGCCCAAATCTTTTGAGTTTCCATTTAAAATACATGGTTCTCAACTACATTCACTGGAGAAAATATTTATATTACCTTGGATTTTCAGCACTATTGTAGGTTTCCTTTTTCTTCTTTCTTGTTACCTAATTGAACACATTTGTTACCAATATAATTTGTAATCCCACTGGAGGGGAACTGCAATGCTTTTGGGCAAGTCCGATTTAAGCAGATATAGCTCTTTAAAAACAAATCAGTTAAAGAGTCTCAGCTGAGCTACAATTGCTTGCAGACCAGGGAAAGGTGGGGGGGTGGGGGCAGAGCAAAACCCTTGGACTTAGACAGTCCATCTCAGCAAACGTGTTTGTCCTTGGCTAAGGACATTACCTCTTTTCTGTAAATGATATGTGAATGAATCAATGAATTTTCCTTGGTAGCAGAGATTGAGGGTCTTTTTGTAGTTTGGCCCAGATTTGGTCTTCAGGATCATTTAATAACATTTCAAATGTATCTTGATTTATTTGCTTTTCAGTTGAGTTTTTGACAAGTCTATTTTCTGGGGCCAAAGAGAATTGGCATTGTGAATTTTAAAAGGATTTATTTATTTCAACAAATAAGTATGCAATGGTATTGGCATTCCAAAAACCACTAAGACATAAAATGTTATTGTTATAAATTTTTAGTGCATAGTAAATTAAAAATATGTTAGAATATCAGCAAAAGGAATAATTTTGTTATTTTCTAGTAACTTTAAAGTGTAATAAATAACAAACTCTAATTAAATGTGATTTGTGATATATAAATAATAGCTTGAAATAGCAAGATGCCTGGCAGCCGGACTATTGAATCCATACCCAATCAGAAGCAAGAATTTCTGATGATCTCTCTTCATTTAGCCTTTGCTTATGACTTACACTGTTTATATTTGTCAAAGAAAGGGAAATCATCTTTTAATAGTTTGCTAAAGAAATGAAATGCTTCATAAAACTATTACATGGCTGGCCTTTTCACAAGTGAAATAAGAATTACAGATTGCTCAGTTGCTTTATTTTTATGGGATATACATAGCATCGCTATACAGAATCAGTGCAGTCCTTAGAAACTTTTAGGAAATATAACAGGCAGGCACGTTTTTCTTTTTAAACTCGTGTAAAATAATAGCATATTCAAATTATAGAAGAGTTGTTTGGTATAATGGGAAAAGGAAGTCACCCTTGGTCTCTACTTGCCCCATCTCATAGGCATTGTGGTGCTAGAAGAAAATACACCACGTATGGTCTTTATGTGTCAAAGCTCAGTAAATTTTATTAGGTCAAGTAAAGGAGTTGGGCTGTAAGGTGATTTTTAAATCAGCAGGTGATACAGTAGTTGAGATGTAGAAGGTTTATTCCAGGCATTCACAAAAAAGGTAAGAGTTGTAAATACAGTCATGTACTGCATACCAAAGTTTTGGTCAACAAGGGCCACATATATGATGGTGGTCCCATATGATTATAATACTATATTTTTACTGTATCTTTTCTATCTTTAGATATCTTTAGATATACAAATACTTAGTGTGTTACAATCACCTACGGTATTCAGTACAGTAAAATACTGTACAAGTTTGTAACCTATGAACAATAGGCTATACCATATAGCCTAGGTGTGTAGTAGGTTATACCATGTAGGTTTGTGTAAGTATACTCTATGATCACACAAGGATGAAATTGCCTAACAATGCATTTCTCAGAATGTATCCCTGTTTTAAGTAATGCATAACTGTAATGCAGTTTTTGTTAAAGGTATGGTTTCTTTAAAATAAAAAAGTAGAAAATAACTCATGTAAAAAAGCCTTTTAAAAAAATTATTTTCAAATGGCTCCATCTTTGAGAAGGATGCCTGCACTTTTAAAAGTGAGAATTATATTTGCTCTATAAGGTATCCTTATTGTGTCAGGGTTCCTGTGTATCATAAACTCTTAAAATTTTTTATTATGCTGATTAAACAATTAAATGTTCAATTTAGAAAACCAGTAGAAAGAGAAAGGTTTGTCCTCAAGATATGCTATGGGATGTAGAGGGATTGAAAGTATATCCAGAAAGAGACTGTTCAGGATAAGGGAGTATGTTACTTTGGATGTAAGACCTTCTCTTAGGAGAGAGGTGATTTCGCACAAAATGAGGGGGAGATTTCTCCGAGGGAAGGTATATTTCTGAAAGACTGTTTGTTTTTAATAAAGACTTTCATGAGCAGGTGCTTTTTTTTTTTTTTAACCAACTTCCTTAGAAGTGTGAGAACAGGTAATATTTATATGAGAAGGCACTTAGAGAAAAGTCACCGCTTCTCTTAGTTTTCCCTTTCTTCTCCATTTTCACTTTACATCTTCATTTAGCCATATCATTAACTTGTTTGTCAAACATTTGTTGTGTGCCTTTGTTAGGTGTGTTGTGATTTTTTTTTACATATCAATTTATTTATGCTCATTTGTTTGGAAGAGAGAGAATCAAGATGCTTGACTTTTTAAAATGAACAGTAAACTTTCTTTTTTGTTGTATGTGTTCACAAAAGTTGGAGAAAGGTTATTTTTCAACACTTTTTTTTTTCAGTCAAACTCATTTATTTTTATCATTTTATGTATTTTAACTTATATATGTCCTGATTGAATTCTACTTCTGCATCTGTTTAGGTTTTTTTTTTTTTTTGAGACAAAGTCTTGCTTTGTTGCCCCAGGTAGAGCTCACTGCAAACTCAAACTCCTGGGCTCAAGTTATCCTCCTGCCTCAGCCTCCTTAGTAGCTGGGACTACAGGTGCATGCCATGATACCTGGCTAATTTTTCTATTTTTAATAGAAATAGGGTCTCGCTTTTGCTCAGGCTGGCCTCGAACTCCTGAGCTAAAATAATCCTCCCACCTTGGCCTTCCAGAGTGCTAGGTGTTAATATTTTTTTTATCATTTAGGTCAAAGTTGAGTTTAATGAAGATAGAATTTTGTGAAAGCCCTTAAGCTAACTAAGCAACATCCTTGATTTCTCACATCAGGGTCAGAAATATAATTACTAAGTTATATTGTTTTCCTTAGATATTCAGATGGTCACATTCATTGAGATAGTAGATCATAGCCTTAATTTCATCCATTTAGAATAGCTAGTACACCGTGGAACTTCAGTGCTAAATTGGCTTACTTTAATTCCATTGAGACCATCTGGTCAGTCAGTGGGGTGTAGTGGCCACCACAGAAGCTGTGGAGTAGTCAACTATGGGTTTGCATCTTTTCCACTTACTGACACTGGCAAGGTTATTTCTAGCATCAATTCATCATCAGTAGGGTAGGGATGGTATTATCTGCCTAGTGAAGTGGTTGTGAATTTATGTAAAACACCATGCATTCTGTCTGGCATAGTATATAGTTATTCAACAAATGGTAGCTACTGTTACTATTATTACCTTTTCTTTGCACACATTTTCTGTTTAAATTCATATGTTAGTGCTAATAACCAAGGTAATTTACATAATTGTTCTAAATAAAGATTAGTGAGACTTTAAAAGCTTATATTAAAATTAAAATGTATTACGGTCTTTATTTTTCTCCTCTATTCTAATTTTCTATTTTAGTAAATAACAAAAAGTCAGGATGGTCTTCCTTAATTTGTCCTAAATAAACACATTGTGCTTCTTGTTTGAGATTTTGTCATCTTCTATAATTTTTCATTAGCATAGTATGTAGCACAGCACTATTTTACCAAAGATTGATGTTAAATTAATGGGACAGTGTTGAAGTTAGATAAGCTTCTCTTGCTACTATTCTTATTCTTCCCTTCCGTCATTATTTTTAATATTTTAATCTATGGCTCTCTGAAACTCCCTACAGTATGACTGAAAGATGATTTTTCTACCAGAAAGTAGCCTAAAAAGGTTGTTATATCACCATTTGTAAGTTCAAAATTCTTTTTTTTTTTGAGACAAGAGTCTCACTCTGTCACCCCATGTAGAGTGCAGTGGTGTCATCATTGTAGCTCACTGCGACTTCAAACTCCTGGGCTCAAGTGATTCTCCTGCCTCAGCCTCCCTAGTAGCTGGCACTATAGGTGTGTGCCACAAGCCTAGATAATTTTTCTGCATTTCGTAGAGATGGTGTCTTGCTCTTGCTCAGGCTGGTCTCAAACTCCTGACTTCAAGCAATTCTCCCACCTTAGCCTCCCAGAGTGCTAGGATTACAGGTGTGAGCCATGGTGCCTGGCTTACAATTTTTGTTATTGAAGCTACATATTCATCCTTCTTTCAGCTACACATTGATCCGTTGTGGATTTTTTAAAGATGCCATCACCACCTTAGTAATATTCCGAATAATTCAATTTTAATGCAATATATATTTTATTGATAACTTTCAAAATAATTATCATATGTTATTAAACATTTAATTATTAAATTTTAAAGATAACAAACTCTGATTTTACATTCTCAGTAAATTCCTGGGATTAGAAAATTCTCTCATGGTGTTCTATTTATAATTAATATACCAAGTAAAACTAATTAGAAGCATCTGAAGCCCTAGCAAAATCTATAATTAGACATGCCATTTTTAATTAACCGACGCTTCACATTCTTGCCTTTTCCTCTTCATTTGAATTAATCACTTGTGTTCGTCCTTTAGTGATACCTGTCTTTTTGTCCAAGACACTAACTAGAGTTGAGTGATCACTGCTTGTGGTATTGTTATGGAGACTTATAAGAACTTTGTTTTTAAACTTTGTTTAAAAAACATTAAAAAATACTTAGATCATATACTCGGTAAAGCAACACATTGAAGATTTCCCCCCACATTATCAAGTTAAGCATTTATTTTATCAGAGGCTGAAGGCAAACATAGAAAATAGGCAGACTTGGCCATTTTTCCTCTGTAGTACCTAAGGACTAGGATTTTTCTTGTCAATCTGATCATTGTCTGTGTAGTTTTGACAGCATGCCTATTGACCTTGGGCCATTGATAGGGCCGGTATATCTTCATTCATTATTTTGACAAAGAATTAAAGCTCTGCTATAAGCTAGGCAGCATCCTATGCTTTGAATACAAAGAGGCAGGAACAGGAGCTCCAGTGGTGCAATCAGTTAGCATGCGGTACTTACACAAAAAGGCAGAAGTGATATTCGAAATATTAATATTTACCAGTCAGTACAACACAGGCACCAACCAATCAAGATGGCCATAGCGCTGGATTAGGGTTTTGAAGGATCCCTCCATCCTTTATGCTGTGTCAGGCTTTCCTGTTTTAGCTGCTCTTTTATGGTGGTGGTGGGGAGATTGGGCCATCAGCAGCCACCTTCGGATTGGTGGAATTCAGGGTGGTGACACTTTAGCAGCCTACATTACAGAAGTATTTCAGTACTTCAGCACAACTCTTCAGGCTGTATTGGTATGTACCAGATGAACATTAGGTCTGCCGATATCACTCATTGCCCACAGAGAGCTGATGGTTCTCTGACTGTAAGAGACAGAATTAAAACCCAGTTTGAGAAGTACTTAAGGTATGTAAGAGGTACATAGGGGAAGGATTGCATGAGTCTTTTTCAGGGGCGGGGGGGAACCATATACCTTATATAAGTCTTACCTATATAAGGTAAGACTTATATAATGAGTAGAAATTTGCCAAACAGATTTGAGGAGGAGATTCTAAACAAGCAGTGGGGAAAATAACACTTACAAAGGCTTAGAGGCATGAGAGAGCATAGTGGATTCAGAGATTAAAAACTAGGAGCAGTAGAGATGAAGTTGGGTAAATATATATTAAGATCATATTTGTATTTTTGAAATTGCTCCATTTTTGGTAGAGAACTGATATCTGATGCCTAGTTTCTTCAACTATATCTAAATTATTTTAAACATGAAGAAAGAAGGGGGAATAGGAATTTGTTATGGTTCAGGGCTATACTAAACATTGATAGAGCAAGAGTGCAATTAAAACCTTGCTGCCGATTCACTGAGAGGCTTCTAATGAGCAAACAGATTCAAACAGATTGAGGATGGTAGTTTTTTTAATGACATAAAACTATTGCCCATGAGGCTTTTGGCTGACATCATGAAACTAATTTTGCTTAATGGCTATGGAGGTCTACAAATTCAAATGTGCAGAAAATGCAGTAAATTACTGGTCTGTCAGATTCCTGTTGCCTGTCATTTTTTATCTGAATAGCAGCTTTTGTATCTAGACTGTCAGGAGCAAGTATGTGGACCCTTTCAAGGTTATATTTGTACATGCTCAAATAATTCAATTCAGAGCCGTTTAAATATAGCAAATTGACAACAGTGAAACAATGCATCTTCTTATACTTGTGTAATTAGGGAGCACATCTATGGATATCTCTTCTCATTTCAGAAAGCTCTTGAAATATGTCAAGCTTTCATAGTGGTGTTAAATTCTGCTTTTATTGCCAGCATCGATGACTCCACACCTTTGAAATATAGTGAAGTCATATGGAGAGCAGAGAAAACATTTTCTCTATGACTATTCAATTCAATGCATGATTTGGAAAAAAACCTACTATGTGCTAGGAATTGTTTGGAATATAAACGTGAACAAGTGGCATTTTTCTGGATATCAAATTATGTGATTTTTTCCCCCCCCAAGCTGTATTCAGTAAAAATAATTGTCTTTGTGGTGTGTGTGTGTGTATGTGTGTGTGTGTGTGTGTGTAGTGTTACAACAAAGACTACAATAAAGATTTGAATTACTTGTGAACAGATTATTTGCTTCAAAGCTGGTTTTGAAATAATTAAGTTTTTTGATGGATTCACTTTTATAACACTTTCAATTAATGTTACTTCTTTCTACTTCCCAGTACTCTGAATATTTAGAAAGGAGGAGTATTTTCAGTGAAATGTATATCATATTCCAATATTAATTCAACAAGTATTTAGGTAGTATCTACACTCTAGGTTTGGAGTGAACAGAATATCAAAGGTTGCTATCCATAGAATAAAATTACTCAGTAAAAAGGAAACCAAAATAATCAACAAGTGAAAACTTTCAGCCCTTTCGGTATGCTTAGTGTTATGAAAGTAACAGAATAAAGCTTCAGATACACAGAATTTATATATTTGATTTTGCAGGTGTTTTATTTTTATGTTCACAAAGGCCATCTGAAAACTTACACAGATTTGTCTACTTAAAATATTATCTGATTAACATATTAAATTTGTGGGTTTTGTTATTTCTTATTCAATGTCATGGGTGGGCAAAGGACTTTAGAAATTCAGAGCATTCTCTATGTCATCATTTTCGTTAGAGCCAAATCTAGGGAAATAAAAAAACGGTGAGAATCCCTATCATAACAAATTATTCCTTTTGTACCTTTGCTCATTCCATTTCCACTGCCTAGAAAACTCCCTTTTCTTCTCTCATTTCATTGCCTACTCATAGGTTATATTTTCTAAGAGTTGAGAAGCTAACACTTAATGAGAACTTTCCATTCTCTTTCCTGCAGTCTTGATAATTTTGTTTCAGATTTTGTCCTTCATTTCTAAGTGCCTTGAAAGCTCCCTGATGTTTGAGACTATTTTACTCATTTTTACTACCTCTGCCCAGATTAGCACACATTGTTTTAACACTTCTTAATGGCTATTAGTATAAATAATGTGCTTTTTGTATTTTATTGTAAGTTATGAATAATTTTATAGTTTTTGAAAAGTGTGTAATACATCCAAACATCAAACTTGAGAAAGCAACAAATGTCATACTTGAGAACTGGGACTACAGGCATGCGCCACCATGCCCAGCTAATTTTTTGTATATATTTTAGTTGTTTGGCTAATTTCTTTCTATTTTTAGTAGAGATGGGGTCTCGCTCAGGCTGGTCTTGAACTGCTGAGCTCAAACGATCCACCCGCCTTGGCCTCCCAGAGTGCTAGGATTATAGTTGTGAGCCACCACACCTGACCTGTTTCTAGATTTTTAAATTCTGTATTTTCTGAAAGGGTTAGGCAGTCATGATGGTGATGTTATAGGGAGTGTAAACTTTCAAAAAGTACCTTTCTTTTGAAGAATTGAGCTGGTAAAGGAAATTGATTTTTTTTTCTTATTAATGTGGTATATGTTTTGATAAATTTTTAATTTCAAGAATTGTCATCAACATTAAATAATCAAAGACAATAGAAAGCCCAACAAAGTTCTTAATTCTTAACATTCTACAGATTTCTAAAGAACAACTTGAACACAAAAATTAGGGGGGTAAATGATCAAGTTAGGGTTTTCCTATTGAAAGAATTAAATTTCCTACTTAGGTTTAGTCATATTGACCATATCTTTTTCTTTTTCATTTTTCAATTCAGGTATCTCCCTAAACTGGAACTTATGCTGTAGATGGTTCTTTGTGGCTTACCTAAAAGCTTAAGGTGAGATATTTTTATGAATGCATTTGCCTTTTAAAATATATTTTACAGTGAGAAAGAATTGTTTCTGAAAAATTTAAGGCAATACCAAATGTCTTTTCTTCTGAGTGTTTTAATAGGAAGCAAATATTCATTATAAAGCTGCACATACGTAGTATACTTACTTTTAATTTGTAGGACTTTTGAAAGAAATGAAGCTAGTTCTAGCAATAAAATACTATTGAGTGAATTTTTCCATTGTCTTTTACACTCTAAGATGAAATTCACACTCCTGTTCTCTGACACATACATGAGAATGATATCGGCATTATAATCTCATGTTCTTGAAGACAAATTCTTGATTAGTTAAGTAATAGAGTAATACAACTGCTAACTGTTTTAATAGGGCAATTATTAAGAGCTTTCTACCACTCTGCTTTCTTGAACTTAATTACTTTCTGTAGTTCCTTCTGTTTGGGGGGCTTATGTAATAAGGATATATCTAGTATGTTAATAGTTGGTTTCTATAGAAAGCTTCCCTTTTATAGGAAGCTTTTATAGATAGCATTCCGCTCAAAAAGTAGGATCATACCCATTTCCCTTTTTTTGCCTTTCTTGGCTCAAGTCCTCTTCATTTTTTTATTTTTTAAATGGACCATTGTAAGTCTCTCATCTGCTCTTACCACCTTGGGTTCAGCTGCTCTCTAAGCCGTTTTGTCATTGTCAACAGGGTATTTTTTTCCTAAAAGATAAATGTCAGCATGTCAGTCTGCTACTCAAAATCCTTCAGTGTCTCTACATTGCTTAAGGATATTTTACAAACTCCTTTACACAGTAGTAGTATCAGTTCTTTACCTGTTTTCCATCTCGTGAGTGCTCTAGGTATGATATGAACTAACATTGTGTATTCCTGTCATATCTTTATGGAGAAATAATTTACATACCATAAAATTCACCCATTTAAAGTATACAATTCAGTGGTTTTTATTATATTTACAGAGATGTGCAACCAACACCACCATCTAATTTTGGAATATTTTCATCATTCTTAAAAGTACTCATTAGCAGTCACTACTCATTCCCCCTCCCCTCAGTCTCTGTCAACTCAATTTACTTTCTGTCTCTGTAGATCTACCTATTCTGGACATTTCATTTAAATGGAATCATATAACATGTGGTCTTCTGTGACTAATTTGTTTCACTTGGCATAAAGTTTTTAAGGTTCATCCATGTTGTAGCATGCATCAGTACTTTATTCCCTTTTATGGCTGAATCATATTTTATCATCTGTATGAGGAGCTGAGCTGGAGAGAGAGAGCTGAGCTTCCAGGTGTCTGGGTGGCCGATTAAAAACAATAAACCAAAGTAAAAATAACAGTCAAGCCCTTTAATCACTCACTGAATTAAGATTGGTAAGAGGCTAAATCTGAGAAAGTGCAGGCTCCCCCATCAGATGGATCAACACAGAGATGGGGATTATCTCAGTGCTGAGGGAGCCCCCCAACAAAAGGTTCCTACAGATTTATGGATCCCGGGTGGGTTGGAGGGCAAGGTACAGGGGCCAGGAATGGGAAAGTACTGAGTCAGAGTGGAGGAAAGTGTCTCCAGTGTTTCCCCCCTGTTCAGGGGGCCTCCTTCCACAGAGGCACTGGAGAAAAGCCCTCAGCTGAAGGCCACAAACAGAGACTTCTGAATGAAGGCATCTGGGTAGGAAGGCAAATCTGCTTAGGAGCATGGCCAGCCAGGGGAGGCCTGAGGCTTGACTGCACCTCTGCTTAGGTATTACAGTGCATTGGCTGTGTACCAAGTCTGGTGTGAGGAGGGCAGCTTTCCTCTGTGAGACTTGCCAGGGAAAGCCTTTATAATAGTTTATGATCGGGCTGAAAAAAGTCACACATAGGTTATTTTGGCCAGCAGCTGGACTTCTCAATATCTATATGTCGTATTTATGTATCCATTCATCAGTTGTGGACATTTAAGCTGTTTCCACTCTTTGGCTGTTATGAATAGTCTGCTATGAACGTTCACTTGTGTATAAATTTTTGCATGAATGTATGTTTTAATTTCTCTTGGGTATATACCTAAGAGTGGAATTGCTGGGTCATTTAGTAACTCCACATTTAAAATTTTGTGGAACTGCCAAACTATTTTCCAAACAGATTGTACCATTTTATCTTTCCACTAGCAGTGTATTAGGGTTTCAATTTCTCCATCTCCTCACCAATACTTGTTATTGTCTGGGTTTGTTTTGTTCTGTTTGTTATAGTCACCTCAGTGGATGTGAAGTGGTATTCGTGATTTTGATTTGTATTTTCCTAGTGACTAATTATGTTGAATATTTTTTCATGTGCTTATTGGCCATTTGAACATCTCCTTTGGAGAAATATTTATTCAAATCTTTTGCCCATTTCAAAATTAGGTTATTTTCCCATATATATTTTATATATTTTTGTTGCATATAATAAATATATAAATATATTTACATTAAATATAAATATAGCTATCCTTTGGTATATGCAGGGGATTGGTTTCAGAACCTCCTTATACCAAAATTTGTGCACACTCAAGTCCCCCAGTCCTGCCAAACACACATATATATGAAAAGTCAGCCCTCTGTATAGGTGGATATTGCATCCCATGAATACCGTATTTTTGATTTGCATTTGATTGAAAAAATTGTGCATGTAAGTGGACCCGTGTTGTCCAAGGGTCAACTGTATGTAAATGTATAAATATTCTGGATACAAGTCTCTTATGAGATATATGATTTGCAGATATTTTCTCTTTTCTGAAAAGAAAGTCTTTTCACTTTCTTGTTATTGTCCTTTGAAGCACAAGAGTTTTTAATTTTATCTTTCTTTCTGGTTGCTTTTGTTTTGGTATTGAATCTAAGAAACAATTGCTTACTTCAAAGCCGTGAAGAATTACTCATATTTTCTGCTAAGAGTTTTATAGTTTTAGCTCTTAAATTTAGGTCTATGACCTATTTGGAGTTAATTTTTGTAAATGGTGTTATGTAGGGGTTGAACTTCATTAATTTGTGTGTGGATATGCAGTTGTCCCAGATTGTTGAATTTTCTTGGCACCCTTGAAGAATACCCATTGATCATAAATGTAAGGGTTTATTTCTGGACATTTGGTTCTATTGCATTGATTTATATGTTTATCCTTGTGCTAGTACCACTTTGTCTAGATTACTGTAGTTTTGTAGCATGTTTTGAAATTGGGAAGTGTGAGTTCTCCCAATTTTATTAATTGTTTTGGCTTTTCTGGGTCCCTTGCATTTCCATATAAGTTTTCGGATAAGCTTGCCAATTTCTACAAAAGATCTAGCTGGATTTTGTGTTGAACCTGAATCATAAATCTTTAAATCAGTTTGGGGACTTTACAATAGTAAGTCCTTCAATCCGTGAACACTGGATGTCTTTCCATTGATTTACGTCTTTTTAAATTTCTTTCAATGATGTTTTGTCATTTTCAGCATATGTTTTATAATTCTTTTGCTAAATTTATTCCTAAGTACTTTATTCTCTTTCATAGTATTATCAATGAAATTGTTTTTCTAATTTCTTTTTTGGATTGTTCATGGCTGGTGTATAGAAATAGAATTGATTTTTGTATCATGCAATCTTGCTGAACTCATTAGTTCTAATCGTTGTTAATAGATTACTTAGGATTTTTTTGTGTGTAAAATCATGTCATCTGCGAATAGTCATAGTTTTACTTCTTTCTTTCCAATCTGGATGTGTTTTATGTCTTTTTCTTGCCGAATTGCCCTGGCTAAAACCTTTAGCACAGTATTGAATAAAAGTGGTGAGTGCAGACATCCTTATCTTGTTTCTGATCTTAGGGGGAAAGGGAAAGCATTCAGTCTTTCAGCATTAACTATGATATTAGCTGTGGGTTTTTCATAACTGCCCTTTATCAGACTAAGGAAGTTCTCTTTTATTCCTAGTTTGTAGAGTGTTTTTGTCATGAAAGTGTATGAGATAACATTTATTGAGATCTTTTTTTATATGCGAGGCCCTATGCTAAGTGTTTTATATTTAGCATTTCATTTAAACTTCACAACAGCCTTATGAGGTAAAAATTGTTATTTTATCCTCAGATAGAATGGGTAGAATCAGATTGTTTGATTTCAGAAGTTGTGTGCTCCACCATTATCCATTAAAATCCCTGTACAAAGCATGCTGGTTTATATATGTGCCTTTGTTCATGCTAGTTTCCTCCTCCTACGTTGCTCCCTCCTTCCCCATGTAGAGTTGATCACAAAGCTACCACAACACTTTATACTTTTTCACTGTGTTGTGATTATTTGTATATATTTATTTCATTTTATAATCTGTACTTCTTGAGGTCAGGGACTTTGTCATATTCATTTTTGAATCCCCAGTGGTTAGTGGAGAGCCAGCGGAGAGAAGTATCACAGAAACAAAGGGATTAGAGCATTTCAGGAAGGGTGGCAGTGGTCAGTAGTGTAGAAATCAAGTAAAATAAGATTTACAAAATGACTTCTGGTTTGGCCTTTTAGTAACCTTAGCAAGAGTGAGAGTTGTTTTGTTTCTTTTTTTAGTAGCAGTGGAGATAGTGGCCAGATTCTGGTAGTGATTAGATGATTAAGTGATTAGTGATTAAGTGATAAGAATCTTGTTTTCAGGTGTTTGCTGTTTTCAGTAGTGCTGCAAGAAACATTCCTATATATGACTCTTGCCACTCTCTTGTACTTGTGCAAGAGATTCTCTTGGGTATATACCTATGAATGTAATTAGTGGGTCATAGGGTAATGAATTTAAAACTTAAAGAGATAATACAAAGCTTATTTCCAAAAGGATTTTACAACTTTACTCTCCTACTGTCAATGTATAAGAGAGCCTGTTGTTTTACAGTCTCTCCTAAATTATCTAAAGTATCTATTGTGATCTTTTAAGAAAAACTTCTAAAAGTTGAGGAATAATTTTTAATTTTAGAATAAAATGCACAGGCCGGGCGCTGTGGCTCATGCCTGTAATCCTAACACTCTGGGAGGCCGAGGCAGGAGGATTGCTCAAGGTCAGAAGTTCGAGACCAGCCTGAGCAAGAGCGAGACCCCATCTCTACGAAAAATAGAAAGAAATGATCTGGACAGCTAAAAATATATATAGAAAAAAAATTAGCCGGGCATGGTGGCACATGCCTGTAGTCCCAGCTACTCAGGAGACTGAGGCAGTAGGATCGCTTAAGCCCAGGAGTTTGAGGTTGCTGTGAGATAGGCTGATGCCACGGCACTCTAGCCAGGGCAGCAGTGTCTCAAAAAAGAAAAAAAAAAAAGAATAAAATGCACAGATCTTAAATATATAGTTCAATGAAACCTGACAAATGCATATACTCATGTAATGCACTCCCCTATAAAAATTTAGAACATTTTATTTTCCCTTAAGTTCCTTCAGACTTCTTTCTTGATATTCTTACCACTCACCAGAGGGAAACACTATTCTAATTTCTATCACTTTTAAAATTGGGTTATTTGTTTATAACTAAAAAGGGTCCTTTATACATTCTGGATACAAGTCATGTGTTAAATATATGTATTGTGAATATTTTCTCCTAGTTTGTAATTTTTGCCTATTCATTTTCTTCATGGTTATCTTTTGATGAACATCAATTTTAAATTTTGATGAATTGAAATTAGTTTTTTTCTTTAATGGTTTTTTTTTTAGTCCTGTTTAAGAAATCTTTAGTGCTTGGTTGCAAAGATAAGATTATGACTTGTTCTAGAAGTTTTTGTTTTTTTTTTTGAGGCAGAGTCCTGCTCTGTCACCCTGGCTAGAGTGCCATGGCATCAGCCTAGCTTACAGCAACCTCAAACTCCTGGGCTCAAGCAATCCTTCTACCTCAGCCTCCTGAGTAGCTGGGACTACAGGCATGTGCCACCATGCCCGGCTAATTTTTTTTCTATATATATTGGTGTGAGTCATTGACTATATATATTGGTGTGAGTCTGAGTTCTGTCTTCTGTTTAATTTATTTTTTCTTTTTGACAGTACCACACTATCCTGATTATGGTAGTTTTTTAATAAATTTTTAAGTCAAATAGTGTAAGTTCTCTAATTTTATTCTTTTTAAGGATTTGTTTTGGATATTCCTTTGTGTTTTCATATACATTTTAGAATCACCTTTTCCATATAAAATTTAGGATCAGCTTTTCACTGTCTATGAAAAAGCATCTTACAATTTTGCTTGTTACTGTATTGACTCTACAGATCAATTTATAGAGAATAGACATCTTTAAAATCTATGAACAAGGTATCTCTCTTAATTTTTTAGATTGTCTTTAATTTCTCAGAATTGTATGTTTTTAGTTTTCAATGTACAGATCTTGTACTACTTTTTTAATGCTATTATAATGGCATTTTAAAAGTGTTTCATTTCTAGTTGTTCTTTACTAGCATGTGAAAATAGAATAGAATATTGTATGTTGGCCCTTATTAGTTCTAGAATGCTAGAGTTCTAGTAGTTTTTTTCCCCCCTGTGTACCTATAATGTGTGTGTAAGTTAAGACAGTTTTACTTCTATTAATCTGTATGGCTAATTTCTGTTCCTTATTTTACTGACTAGAACCTCCAGTACCATATTGAATAGCAGTGGTGAAAACAGACACCCTTGGCTTGTTCCTGATTTTAGGGGGAAAGTTTTCAGTCTTTCACCATGAAGAATGATGTTATCTTATTAATAGTCCAGCTACTTGGAAGGCTGAAACAGAGGATCACTTGAGCTGATGAGTATGAGACCTGCCTGGGCAACATAGTGACACAGCAAGACTGTCTTACACACACACACACACACACACACACACAGAACAATGTTATCCTCAGGTTAAAGAAGCCTCATCTATTGCTTGTTTGCTGAGAGTTTTTTCATCAAAAATGGGTAATGCTGAATTCTAATTGTGATGTTAAAGAAGAATTTTTCAGAGAGAGCATAATTATTGCTCATAACTCTCTTTACAGATATGAACATTTTCATCTACCTTATTCAACTCATTAATTAATGAGAAAACTGGTAAGACGTTAAAACCATTTCAAAGGAAAATTCAAATAGTTACGTGCAGTAAAGGAATGCTGAAATAAATTTTTCAGCTATGTAGATGTAAAACTGGTCTGTCTACTGGGGAATTGTCTATTATTTGCATTCCACTGGACAAAACTAGTTTAGTTCTCTGTAGGCAAGAATAATTCACATTATTATCAGTTTTCTACAGCTTAAAAAATTGAAAAATTGAAAGATGGAGGTAATGGATGCAGTCACTAGACTTTTTTTTTTGGTCCACTTCAAAGCCTTTCACTCTTTTTCCTGAGAAGTGTGGTGTTGCTCTGAATTTCCGTGATCCCCACTAATGTTGAACAGTTTTCCGTACGTTTATTGGTTATGTGTATGTGTTCTGTGAAATGCCTTTGCGTTGTTTTTTGCCTATTTTTCTGACCATGTTTTTTTTTTCCTTAATGTGTATGTTTTATGTGTTCTCAATAATACTTCATTATAAGTTTGTATGTATTTTGAATACCTTTTCCCATTCATGACTTGTATTTTCACTTTCCTTAAGTTTCTTTTTAATGAACAATGATTCTTAGTTGTAATGTGGTCAAATTTATCTATTTAAAAATTCTTTCCTTACCCTAAGGTCAAAAGATACTCATCTTTTCCACTAAGTTTTTTTTTTTTTTTTTGCTCTGTCACCCTGGCTAGAGTGCAGTGGTGTCATGATAGCTCACTGCAACCTCAAACTCCTGGGCTCAGGTGATCCTCTTGCCTCAACTTCCCGAGTAGCTGGGACTACAGGTGCGTGCCACCACACCCAGCTAAGTTTTCTATCTTTTGTAAAGACCAGGTCTCACTCTTGCTCAGGCTGGTCTCGAACTCTTGAGCTCAAGCAATCCTCCCGCCTAGGCCTCCCTGAGTGCTAGGATTATAGGCGTGAGCCATGGTGCCTGGCCTCTATTAAGTTTTTTAAAGTTGTTTTGACTTTAAAGTTCTTAATCCATCTGGTGTTGGTTTTTCAGATGGCATGATGTTAGGATCAAATTTCACTTTTTAAAAATAACATGGATGTTATGGACTGAATATTGGTGTCCCCCCGAATCTTTATGTTGGAGCCCTAACCCCCAATGTGATGGTATTTGGAGATGGGACTTTGGGAGTTAATTGAGGTTTGATGAGGTCATGAAGGTAGGGCCCTAGTCCAGTGAGATTAGTGCTTTTATAGGAAGAGACACCAGAAAGCTTGTCTTTCTCTCTTTCTGCCATGTGAGAATACAGTCAGAAGGGATGTCTGCAAACCAAAAAGAGAGCCCTTATAAGATCTTAGACTTCCATCGTTCAGAACTGTGGGAAAATATATTTCTTTTCTTTAAGCTACCCAGTCTGTGGTATTTTTGTTATGGTAGCCTGAGCAGACGAATATATTAATATCTTGTTTTACATTTATTCTTTAGTACTTGATATTTTGCTCTGCCGCATACTGCTTATGTGGGGAGTATCAGGTTTTTATTAGTCCCATTGATATCACAGACAAAAGTTGGAGAGTCCTGGGCATCAGAGAGCTTCAGTCAGTCACTCCTCACTGGACACAATCACAGTGGAACCTCAGGCCACTTTTTTTTTTTCAACCTGTTTCTCTTAAGAAAGTATCTGCCTTAGGAGGAAGCACTCCTCAGATTACAGTTGCTCAGTCCTGGGGTTCATGCTGAAGAAGGGGATGTGAAGCAGCAGCCACGGAAAGTTTTTCTCCTAATTATTGTCCTGAGGATAGAGACCAATGTCTGAGAAATGGATATTTGGGGCCAGGTCTGTGCATGTGATGCTGGGATACAAGAGAAGCAAAACACAATTTGCAGTAGTTCTTTTTCTGATTTGTTATCCCACAGTTTTGCTGGGCTGCCTCTTAAGACAAAGCCACAGTTTCACCCATACCAGTTCAAATGGGTCCTAGCCATCCCAGGGGTTTTTCGTAGTGCTCTCCATTTTTTCTGTGTCACTTCTCCAGGGCCATTATTCTGGGAGGGGCTCAGCAAGTATTCTAATTCAGCATCTTTGCAGAATTAGAGCCAGTCTAAACTTTTTCTCAGCCTTCTTAGACTTCATTACATAATTATAGGTAACTTTACTCTCGTCCCCCCAAAATGGATATGTTCAAGACTCCTGGGTCATCAGGAAGACTAGTTCCATGCCAGGTCCGAAGCCTACTATAGAGATGTGGGCTGGCTGCAGCAGAGGGCCCTACAGAATCTTTTGGATTGTTCAGTGGCTCTTTACTCAAGGATTGGCTTTTGGATAGGTAGAGCCCAAAGGTCCTTTAGTTAGTGTGATTTGCTCACTTCTAAAAGGTTCTCTGACTTAAAGTGGCTCCTCTTCTGCTTAGTAATATTACTTTAAATTCTAACTCCAAACAGTCATTCTTGCCCAAAATGGCCCATGGATTTTTAAGAGCCTTTTATTGCATCTTTCATGTAAATTTATATTCTACTTATAATAAGTATATTAGTATTAAAATGTTTTAAATTTCTTACATCAAGGAAACTTGCTGCTACAGGAGAATATACTGTATTTATTCTGTTGTTTCACTTACTGCCTGTCATATCTCTCTGCCCTCTCCAGAGAATCAGTCTGCCACACCATGCTATCTTCCATTATAAATCACTGTGTTTGTGTACTTATTTTTTTTCTTTCTAGGCTATGTGCTTCCAGAGGAAAGGCAGGTCCTATGTCTTATTTATTTTTGTATGCCTAGCCCTGGGACAGGGCCTGCCAAATTTGCCACAGAGTAGGTGCTCTATAATTGTTGAATTAAATTAATGCACAAAAAATACTTAGTACTCATAACAATAGACAGTGCATTCTAGGCAGAGAGAAAAGTATGTACTCATAACCACTGTGGGTATAAGTCCTATGTTTTTTGGCATGGTTGGAATAAATGGTATGTGGGGACAGTTAGTAGGGAAGGACTAGATCACAAAGTACCTACTTGTAAGCTGTGTCAGAGGGTTTTGATAGGCGGCTATTGGAGAATTTTAGGCAATGGGGATTAACATGGCTAATATTTTGAGAAGATGGTTTTGAGAGTGGCATGAAAGATATTTTGGAATAGAGAGACCACTTAGAAGGCTATATAGTCCAGATAGTAGATAACTTGAAAAGGAGTGGACTCCAGAGAAGTTTAGCAGGTAGAATCTATAGAAATTGATGACTGATTAGATATTGGTATTTGTGGGGAAGGAGAGGGAGAAATCAGGGATACTCTCAATTTGGGCAATTAAATGGGTAGCGGTATAATTTATTTCTGGTGCATGTTCAAGTGTAGAAGGAACTTGTAGGGTGGGAGATAAGATTTTGAAATATTTAGTGAGGTTTCCCTGAGATAGTCTAGTAGAAATGTTCAGATCTGTCTGTAGTTCTTGGAGAGGTGGGAGCCTGAAAGAGGTTTTGAGGTTAATAGACTTTAGAGAGTGGTTGAAGAAGGAATCACTCAGGATTGAGGATAAAATCCATGAGGACATCTAGATTTAGATGACAAGTGCAGAAAAAGGCACTGAGAAGATCAAGAAGGAGAAACCAGGAGAAAAGCTCAACAAAGTATTTCACAGTAACACCCTTGGCTTCCTCTCTACCTTGAGACCAGGTTTTCCTTTTCAACACCCTGTATTTGATCTTGGTCCTCAGACCTTTTCTTACTTTGAACATTCTCTGCTGGGAGAAATTGTGGATGAGAAATAGTTTTATTTTTGAACCCAGCAATTTCTGACTCCTTTTTATTTCCTCTAAATTCTGCTTGAAAACAAGAACTTTCTTCTTTAGCTCATCTCTTTCTACACCTTATACAGAACATGTAAAAGAAACCAGTTGACACTTTGAACATTTTGCTTGGCAGTTACCTTAAGAAGAAATAATAGTTCATTATCAACATTTTCTGTTTTTTTTTTTTTTTTTTTATCTTTTTTTGTCACAGGCAACAGTTTTGCTAAATATTCTGGCATTTCATAGCAGGGGTCTTCTTTCTTCCAGCTTCTGATAACATTTTACTTACTGTCCTTTAATGCCTTTTCAGTGGCCTCTGCAAGGCTCATCAGGCTTTTGCTGGTGAGCCTCCAGGCCCTTCCAGCTTGCGCCTACCACCCAGTCTCAAAACCAATGTCACATGCTTTAGGTTTTTGTTAAGTCAGCACTCCAGTTTCAGGTACCAAATTCTGTCTACCAACCATTGGTGCGTAGCAACCACCCCAAACCTAGTCCTAGAAACTGTGTGGCTTTTCTTGACCTTACCTTGGAGATCAATGTCACTTCCACCACATTCTGTTGGTTACAAGCAAGTTAAACGCAGCCTGGATTTCAGGAGTTAACTTTTTCTAATGTCTTGTTTAGCATACACGATTGATAATTGGAATGCCTTTGCCACAAAATAGCTGAGGAGCTTCTTTTTCATGGTTATTTGGGATTGATATTGAAAAGCAGTTATGTGTTTACTGCTTCCATGCTTATGGCTGGATGGAAATTGGCCTCAGAGGGTTCATGGTTTTGTTTGTCATTAGCCAGCAGATGCTTGCTACAGTGTTTTGCTCACTGAGTCTTTATTTAATGTGAGGGCAATGCATCTCTGTATGCTAATGAGAAGAGCAGGACAATACGGTAGCTCATTTATGTATAACAAATATCTGCCTTTAGTCCACATGTTGACCCTTCACTAAATATATATATCTCTTTCTCTTAACCAAGCTGTAATCAACACTTGGTTGGCTTATCTATCTTCAAATTGCTTTGACTTTCTGGGCAGTGGCTTCTGACTTTTGTATGTTCCTACTTACAGGAAACATATTTTTTCTGTCAAAGAATTACTTTAGGCCAGGTACAGTGGCTCACGCCTAAGATCCTAGCACTCTGGGAAACTGAGGTGGGAGGATCACTTGAGCTCAGGAGTTCGAGACCAGCCTGAGCAAGAGTGAGACCCTGTCTCTACTAAACATAGAAAAATTAGCTGGGCACCATGGTGGGCACCTGTAGTCCCAGCTACTTGGGAGACTGAGGCAGGAGGATCACTTAAACCCGGGAGTTTGAGGTTGCAGTGAACTATGGTGACACCACTGCACTGTAGCACTCTACCCTTGGCAACAGAGCGAGACTCTGTCTCAAAAAAAAAAAACAACAACAAAAAACGAAAAAACCTACTTCAAACATTAACATTTTAAAAATTTCAGGTCAGAGCTATGTCTCATAAACAACCTTAAGTTTCTAGGCACAAATATTTAATTATGCATGAGTATGGTATGAAATTGCTAATTCTCAATTTATAATTATGTACATATTTAAAATATATATATATATATTAATTATATATCTTTAATATTGGCAAAATGTCCATAGCCCCCATCTCCCTTTTGGCCTAGTGGTGCACACCTGTATGAGAACCTATCCTGGAAGTGTGCAGAGGGCCATTTGAGCTGGGAGTTCTGGGTACAAGTGGTTTCTGGAGGTGCGACTCAGGAAGGCACTTTTGTTTGGCCCTCTGCACTGCTCAGTTCTTAGGGGAGAGGTGTGGCTATAGGAGGGCCAAATCTTATTGCCTTGATCTAAGTAAGGGTAGTGGTGATTTTAATTATCTTTCAATAAGTCTGCCACACTTGATTGCCTCCAGACTTTATCCTTTTGTTGTTTGGCCAGAAAGATTTCTCTAAAATTCAAACTGTTATCACACACCCCTGCTCAAAACCTTTCAGTGCTTCACATTTTCATCAAGGTAAAGTCCAAACTTCCTAACGTGGCCTGTTGAAGATCTTTGTTTCCTGTTCTGATAACTTACTTTTTCATCCTTACCTATTACTGAGTTCTGTTGTCATGCCAAGCACGTATTTTTTACCTTCACAACTTTGCGCAGGCTGTGGGTCTCTCATATCCCATGTCTTCATGAACAACCTTTATCTACTAAACTCCTGCTGACCCTTTAACACTCAGTGAAAATACAGGTGTCTGACAGGCCTTTCTTCACTGCCCCAGGAAGAATTAAGTCCTTCCCTTGTGTATTTCCATTGTGATTTTTACACATCTCTATTATGGTACTTGTCTCATTATGTAATCTTTGCATGTCTGTAAGCCGTGCCCTCTGCCCCCAAAGGCAAGGACTAATGTGATTCAGCATGGTATTTCAAACACCAGTACTGCCTGGCACACAGTAAGTGCTTAATAGATGTGTATTGAATGATGAGTGTAATTAATGAAATGCTTTAAGTGTGAATTGTTCTGAATAGAGGACCATGTTAACAGTAAACTGCATATCCAAGGTGATTGAGGAATGGAATATTACAGTAATTATGCTGCTTAACAGCCAATTACAAATTACCAATTTTAGATAATTTGAATAAAAACCAAAATGGGCTGTACAGAATTGATCTGTCTTTATTAATCCATAAGATGCTTCAGTATGATCATTCTGGATTCTGTGGCTTGTTTAGAACTATGGCTGAGGGAGCTGTAGAGGATTGAGCTATAGGGGATCTGTAGTGATGCTTTGTCAAAAGCTGGACCTTGTTTTTTCAGTAACCGACTTACATACTTACTATTTTGCCTATCTAAAGAATATGCTATAAATGTAACACTAGATTAAAGAGATTCACAGTTTTTTTTTTTCAAATGTAGTTAAAAAAAATCTCAGAAGACAAGCAAGCAGCAGACCTTAAGCTATATTCACTATTTCTTTTCTTTTTTTTTTTTTTGAGACAGAGTCTCACTCTGTTGCCTGGGCTAGATTGAGTGCCGTGGCATCAGCCTAGCTCACAGCAACCTCAAACTCCTGGGCTTAAGTGATCCTACAGCCTCAGCCTCCCGAGTAGCTGGAACTACAGACATGTGCCACCATGCCTGGCTAATTTTTTTCCTATATATTTATTTTAGTTGTCCAGATAATTTCTTTCTATTTTTAGTAGAGACAGGGTCTCGCTCTTGCTCAGGCTGGTCTCGAACTCCTGACCTCGAGCGATCCACCCGCCTCGGCCTCCCAGAGTGCTAGGATTACAGGCATGAGCCACTGTGCCCGGCCTGTATTCACCATTTCAATTCATGAGAAAACTTGCTGCATTCAGGCTGTGCCCTAGACAATGACAATCCTTGCTGAGCCCAAGTGAACTCTTGTGAATTGAGTTAAGCAGTTAATCTGATGATACTCTCTGGCCATGCATGGCTATCTGAAGAGTGCTTGATCCCAACCCAAATTATATATTGATTCTTCTGTCATTCATTTGAAATTAGTGAGTGGTTGCTGCTTATTTGAGTATTGATTTATGGTTCTTTTGTGTTCTCACTTGCCCAACAACAGTGTTGCCAATTATTAGTTGCAAAACTCAGAGATGACATTTATGCATCTGGGCCTGCACTTTCACATCTTTTAAAGTAGCTTTGGGCAGAGGCCTGTTTGGTAGCATGCTCTTACTATATTTGTACAAGTGATCTGAAAACCATCATGGTGGCTGAGCTCTGACTTCCTATGTTGCTGTCCCGTGTTGTTATTAAACCTAGAAATCTTCCTGCAATGCTTTATCCTTTTTAAAGCAAGAATTTGGGATATCAAGCAGATGTATGTTTTCTTATTGACATTCAGACACATGTAAATGTGTCTATTTTTTTTTATGCTGTATTGTTCCATTGACTCATCTTCACCTGAATCCTTTTCTTTTAATCAGTTTCCCAGTCTGACTGTCCCTTCAGCTGCATAATAATCCAGTATTTATAACGTAATTATTTTGTGAAAGTGAATCATCTTGACTTAAGTACAAGAACTGATTGATCTATTTACAGAAGGGTTAGCTTGAAAAGCCTGTCTGAAAGAAAGGACAATTTAAAGGATTGATTAAGTAATTTTTAAGTTTGTGAATATTAGAGTCATTATGATAGAAACCATGGACTGCTTGAGTCTGACAAAATACTCAGCAACTCACTAACCCAGCTGTCCAGTTGATATAATGTATGAACAAACAGAATAAAAGTAATTTTTTTTTTTTTTTTTTTTTTGAGACAGAGTCTCACTTTGTTGCCCGGGCTAGAGTGAGTGCCATGGCGTCAGCGTAGCTCACAGCAACCTCAAACTCCTGGGCTCAAGCGATCCTACTGCCTCAGCCTCCCGAGTAGCTGGGACTACAGACATGTGCCACCATGCCTGGCTAATTTTTTCTATATATATTTTTAGTTGTCCATATAATTTCTTTCTATTTTTAGTAGAGACGGGGTCTCGCTCTTGCTCAGGCTGGTCTCGAACTCCTGACCTTGAGCGATCCACCCGCCTCGGCCTCCCAGAGTGCTAGGATTACAGGCGTGAGCCACCGCGCCCGGCCGAAAGTAATTCTTGCTACCTTGTACTAAGCCAGCATCAATTGAGGTTTGGGAATTATGTCAAAAAATTCATCTTTGGAAAATTAGTTTACTCTTATGAACATTTTTATGTTAAGCTAATTGATTCCGTTAAATACAGCATGGAAACATTTTTGTCTTTATAGTATGACTTTAAAAAATAATTATTAACTAATAAGAGAATGATTATCTGCTAAAGCATTTGTGTGTGTGTGTGTGCGTGTGTGTGTGTGTTAGTCAAGTTATGAATAAGAAAGGCTTTCTTTCAATCTCTATTTTAAGAGACACAGTATTTAGTGTCATAGGTTTTAATCATGGTTTCACTGCTAAGTAGCTGGCTGACTTTGGTGCCTTGGGTTTTCTCATGAGTCAAATTAACTGTCTTATGAAAATTAAATGTATCTTATACATGAACATGCTCTATAAAGTATATACCACATTTAAGAATTAAGCAAGATTTTAGCCCTTTTTCCACCTGCTTTTTAACTTTAGGCTGGTCACTTAAGTTCTCCAAGCTTTTTCTTTCTTCATAGGTAAAACAAAGGAGTTAGCTTGTATAATCAACTCAAGGGGTATCATTTATATTTTAGTCTTCCTCTCTTACAACCTATGATTTGTTATTTTCCTTTTTTAAAAAATCAAATGCTTGTCCCCATTCTCTTTGTTTATATTGTGATTACCAAATAATAGGAATGGATTCCTTTAATCTTAACTTACTTTATTTCATGTTCCTATCAATCTTGTAAGGGCAGATGGTATCAGCTTCATTTTATTGATGAGGAAAACTGAGGTTCAGGGAGGTTGCAGAACTGATTAGCACTAGAAGTGGGATTCCAGTACAGGTTTCTGATGCAAAAGCAAGTGGCTTAAGTGAAGACACATTGCTGTATACCTCATCTAAAGCAAGATTTTGATCTCCATTGTTTTCCCTTCCTTATT